>NC_141270.1:14250000-15450000 GCF_054856545.1 Hippocampus guttulatus | reverse complement strand
GATAAGCGTGTCTCTGGGGGAGGGGGCCCTGGTTGGGGCTGAGGGGTGATCTTCTCTGCTGTGGTTGCTGCGACGATTGTTGATGCTGTTGAGACTGAGGGGCGAGTCCTATCTGGGGCGAGAAATTACCCCCGAAAACCGCATTGACGTGGTGGGGGAAGTTTTGGAAAAGCATCGTCCCGTTAACGGAGGGTATTCCCTGGAAAAAGCTTTCGTCCATGAGGTTAGTGTTTCCAGTGGACCAAGTACTCCCGAAGGAGGTGGACGGGGAGGAAATGAGACTTTCGTTCTCCTGTGGCTGCTGGTGGAAGTTCAACCCTGGCAGGATCGGTGACTCCATCGACAATGTGTCCGCGGTGCTGCTCCCGGTCGACGGACTTTCAGACTCCGATGATGAGGACGAGGGCTCCAATGACAGGGTCGGGGGGGCACTGGAGGAGGGAGGAGGGTCTATTTGCGTCGGGTCTTGCTGATGGTGAGCCTGGGCTGTGTTTTTGTCCATCAGTAAATCATCCTGCATGTTTTGAAGAGCTGCAAACAGATGTATTTAATATGTAATTGTTATATTCAGCCAAACACAGAGCAATTGCCGGGCCTGTCCAAATGTCGCAACTCCGGCGAGGATTTGATGTTAGCAGGACCTTGCAAGTGCAAAGCCCATATGGCGATGATCCATTTAATCGAAAGCAAACACACTTCCCAAGAATATCAGGACGATTCATAGGTGCCACGAATTTCACAGAGCATATACGTGGAGATAGTCGCCGGATATCGCCACGTTGCGTTTTTCCCTTCCACGCAGGAAACTCGAAACTGCAACGTGAAACTGAATTGTGTGTTGGCATAGGACCACCCCTGTGCTCATTTGCATGAGTCACTAAATATACAGTAGCTATCCTGCAATAAGGAGAAAATGATCCATACGCTCAGTTATTTGGCTGTCCATGAATTGACACACTTTTTATTAGTCCAAGCTAAATGCTGCACAGTGACGCGCCTGGAATGCTTTATTAATGATGATGCATCCGGTTGTGTGCTCTGAGTATACAGTATATGATGGATGGACACAACAGTGTCAGTGCCGGTGCAAAGACGCCCTGTTAGGCTTTTTATTATTACTATGTATTAATTATTTAGCAATAACGCAGGTGGAAGTCCGCAGTGATACAGATCATACCCTATACAACTAATGCGGTTTTGCCATTCAGGGGTAAAATAATATACGCCACTTCAGTGAAACAATTTCAATTCGTGAAACGCAAATAGCATGGCCTACAATTATCACCACCCCAATTCGGATTTATGTATTTATTGGATCAAAAACAAATCTAAACGCATCGAAATACATCCAACTATGGGAAACAAATGCCAAGAATAATAATACGGTAGGAAAAAGTAAATGCTAAGCAATGCGGTGTTTAAACCAATAAAAACAAGTCATTACAAATTTTACAATTTCTTATTGTATAAACATTCAAGCGCAGACACGTTGATTCGTTTACCGGACATTGAAAACAACTATAAATCAAATTTACACACCATTTTGCTGTGTGATATCAATACATTTCAAGGTAATCGCAACACCCTGCATTGCACACACCCTGGCAGTTTAATCCGCGATTGCTCCCCAAGAGGAGTGTTTCCAAGGTCATCAGAACCGCCCAAGTGTCCTCAACCTCAGACGCATTGCCACAACATGAATTTTCAAACAGTTCTTTCGCACACTAATACAGACGTGCGACACATTTCGTGGACCTGCCTTGCCTTGAAATCTCCCTTTAATCCATGTGTGTCCACAACACAAAACGACTCAAGCAGCATGCACCACAGCCGTTTAACAGTCTACCGCCATATTACCTTGATTGTTCACCCTTTGGGGAATCGGAGGATGAATATATTTCAGATTGTCTCGTCTAGGTTTAGAAATGTCAAACGAGCAACCCTTGTTCCGAGTTAGTCAGCAGTTGCCTCAACAGCTGATTGACTGCGGCGCATGGATGATGCCGCAGAGCTTCATGGGAGTTGTATTTTATGGAAATCCAGCGCTGGCGTAAACTACAAATTGCTTTCCCTTTACACTGAAGGAGATGAGTGAGCAACAATGTTGAACCTACGATATGCAAGTACATACATTAAAATACATTTTCTTGCCTGTTTGTAAACCATGTCAAAACAACAGAAAATCAAAATAATGCAATCATTGTGATTGTTTTATATTTATATCATATACATAAGTACTTTGTGATTCTGGTTTATGATTACAAAAATGCGACAAAGCAGCTGATATAAAATAATTCGCTCCATTGCCAAATGCAGTTGATAAACTACATTTCCCATCTCGGGGCGCAAAAGATGTCGCTTCGTTTCGATGACGTAATAACGCATGGCCGTGCTGCCCTGAGCTGCGTCACCGCCCCCTGTCATCTGATAGGAGTCGGACGTTCACAACGATCAACTATGTGGTAATATCAGTGACAGACGAACTGTCCTGAGCCCAAATAAAAATGTTTGATATTTGTGGTAGTGCGCGGAGTGCATTGGAGAGATAGATAACGCGCAATGACCCGGAATACAAAGATTTTCTCAAAATAGTAGCTCGCAACTCACGTCACACGAAGGCCTCCATAGCTAGTTTAGCTAGAGCCAGTTCCTGGTGCCCGTCATTTAACGGGCTTTTCGTTTTTATGTTCATCTTCAAATTAAGTCATCGGCTGCACCAACACGGCGTCGAAACGACACACTTCTTTTCTCGATAATGGCGGATGAAGATGCAGTGATCTTGCAGCAGAATCTTGATCGGTGAGTGTATGGCTAGCATGCTAATGCAAGCTACGTACCATTATATACAATAATGGCAAAATCACAACGGTTGTTGTTAGCCATGGACAGCTGACGATTAATGATTGCTAATGCAATAACTAGAGTTTTAACCAAGGTTATTGAAACTCCAAATTGTGTTGGTGTGTCTTACTGACGAATTATTTTGCAATTGTCAAGAGTAGTGCTCTTTACACGTGCCTATACTTTATCTTTATATATTTGTTCATCCGCATTCAAGGCTTTTGAAGATTGTAGTTCTGTGTTAAGCAAGGACTGATTTCATTTGAGCCTAGCCACATGTAATCTGAAATAAAGTCGGGAAAACAGAAAAGTTTCAATTTCCACGACTCAGCTTGACGTGTTCTCAGCCATCCTCCGAATTTGACATCTGATTTATTACTCACTGTGGTGGGTAGAGACTTCCACTTTCACAGTCATATTCCAATAAATGAAACACAACCTCGACACTCATAGTAGCAGACTGCACACTGCACAGAACACCAATAATTACTTTTAAACATGAATGTAGAGTGGTGCAATACCATTTTGATATCACAATAGAGTTCATTTTATAACGCGATACAGATACGCCAGATGTTTGCATGTACTTTTTTTGTCGCAAGGGAATTTTAAAAATGTTTAAAATTTCCTTGCAACAAGAAAAAACGTCTGGTGACCATTTGGCGGATGTTTGCTGCCTTGGCAAATACACTTTAGTTTTTCTTAAACCATGCTTGTGCAGTCCTCGTAATCCATTTCATTTGTGAAGGAACAGATCTGTCGATGCATTGCGGCAGCTGTTTTGACACATTCTACAATGTTAATCCGATCGCTGTCGGTCTTGTCAACCCCGAATCATTTCCATGCTAGGGACTGAGACGAGAGAGTCTTCCATTTTCTCAAATTTCCTAAATCAAAAACAATCCCGTCTCTCGCTTGGCTGGTCCCACAGAGTCACATAGCTGAAACCCGCCCGCTGATTCTCAGAATGAAGGTTTATCGCTTCTTCCTCCTTTGCTGTCATTGCCTGCTGATTCGCGAATGGGGATTACATCACTTCCTCCTACTTTGCAGCCAATTGATGGACTCGTGTGTTTCTTATCGTGACTGTATTAATATTCAATCGTGTAAAATTGCGCTTTGTAAAAGCAGCTTTGATGATATCTCTGATGTTATTTATCCCCCACCCCCACACTGCCTACTACTGTCCATGTAGAAAGAGATACAGTATAAATATTATTTTAATTCTACTTGTTTTTTATCTCTTAGAATACATCAGATCACTGCTTTTAATTGTTTTAAATATTAATGGTTGAATATTTCTCCCATTTTTTACCCGACTTTTTTCATGCCTGAAAATGAAGCCACTTTAAGAGATGTGTCCGCATTATCATGATGCCTGTCTGGCCAGAATTTAATTCTTCACTGGTCGATGGTGTTGAGCAGGTGCTGAAATCCTCGCTCAGAATGCAGTACTCGGCAAAAGCCACAGCTACTTTGGTTAAATTTTTCCTTAAATGCATTTTGACACACTGCCTCTTGTGTCTTGAGGCTTCTCAAAGCATTTACCAAAGGGAGGAACCTTTTGAGTTTTGTTGTAGCCCATTTATTTGTTTGCAAAATGGAAATGAACTGTCATTAAGACAGTTGGTTTACATGTCAACAGTGCTTTAAGATAAGATAAGATAAGAAAACCTTTATTAGTCTCGCAATGGAGAAATTTCCGAATCACAGCAGCAAAGTTATGAAAGGAAGAAGTAGAACAACAAAATATAGGAGCTGCTGGAAAGGCAGCCACTCACGCGGCGCCATTTTGAAGTCAAAATAACAAAATAACACAACACAACACATAGGACACAGACAGTGGTGCAATCTTCACCACTTTTCTGCATACACTTTGTTGTCTGAAGCAGTTATAGATGAAAAAGGAGAGGATCAAAGTGTCCTTTCACCAGTGGATCAGAGACGTCATGCTGAAAATGTGCACATGTCTGCTACAAGCTAAGTTTTGAAAGCAAACACGAAGCTGTAGCGTCCACTTTAGACTCTGGAAACAAAAACGTGTCAAAATAGAATTTCGAAGTGTGTGTTTTTTTTTTTTTTTTTTTTTTTTTTGGTGTGTGTCAAAACTGAAAACCACCTGCCACGTGTTTTATGTGTGAAGATAATATAAGACAATTGTGCTTGTCAACCAAAAATACATTTTGGGGTAAGACCAACATATGTTAATACATAGAACCCATTTTTGTAATATCTTCGTGACATCCTCTACAACTGGCCTGGCATGCATGTTCGTGTTTTGTTTTTTTTGCACATGTATGGGCATTATGTTGTTAACATTATTTGTAGGCGAAACATTCCAAACACACACACACACACACACACAAAGGAAACACTTTGTTTTTTCCAAATTATTAGAACACGTACCTATAGCATGCGTATACCTACACGCAATGACCCCGGTCATGTTTGTCAAGTGATAGCAAGAAATTGTACATCATGTTCCCTTTCTTTTTGACTGTTGTATACTTAGCTACTATCACTTACAAACATAAAACTCCACTAGCTCTTATCTGGACCTGTCTCAGGCAGTCTGGTCACTCGTGCAATTCAGTTTTTCACAACTAAAATGTGAGGAAACCTTTGTTGGACATTTCACAATCTTCACTTATGATCTTAAACTTTTAGTGAATGAGAGCTAAATTTATTCTTCCACTGTCTTTGTCATTGGCCATATTAATATTTTCTCTACTGTGCCGTAATACAATGCTTTGTTTTAACACAGATACTGGAACCATACCATCATGTGGACAAAAACCTTCTGCACTGTAATAGAAGTCAGAACATGGAAACGACAACTGCCTGGTAGTTGTTCTGTAGGCCGATGTCACATTCCCCAAAATTATTTGACGCTCCAAGCTAATGTATGATTCGTAATGAGAAATATGCCAGGATTTTCAATATATTGCACAAAATCAATTTTCATGTAAAGCAGGATTTCGGCATAGGAAAAAGATAAAGAGACCCCCCCCCCCCCCCCCACACACATAATTATGTAGAATTTAATTGTAATTAGTGGAAGCCCTATACTTGTTTTTTGTTTTTTGTTTTTTCCTACCAGCAGATCCCATCACATTCAGATTGTGTAATTTCTGTCAACTCACTCGACTGCGTAATTTTGTTTTACTTGCTGTCATTGCAGAAAAAATCATTTCACAAAGATAGGGCTGTTTGAAATGGAAGCGAGCTATTTAGTGTTCATTTGGCGGATTTGAAGGTTTCAGTGCCTCGTTTGTGAGGGCGTCACCACGTTATTAGACTGCACAAACTTTGTGCCTGAGAATCATCCAAATTGATTAAGCTCCGTTCTTTCAAGTGATAGGCTCTAATCCTTTGTATCATCATATCACCCTTACTTAAGATGCTCTCCAAAGCGACTTGAACCGCTTTTTTTTCTAGGTTGTCGTCTTTCCTGCCGATCACATCACGTGACAGAGACGAGTGGTTTGATCAGTATATATAGCACGGATGGAATTGCCTGAATTTCAACATCAACTTCTTTCAGACTCTTGTCAATGTTCAGCCTTTGCGGCCCAATATCAAATGTCCCACGTAACTGTACCAGGCTGCGGCCCAGTGACTGGGGACCTCTGTGTTGAAGACAGCACAGGACAAAGACAGACACTTTTGATTGAGTGAAAAATGAGGTTAACAGCATGTGACATTCTTGTCCCCAATGTTTTGCCGCAATGTCTTTCTCCTTCATCATCTCTCTTCCTATTGCTTCTCTTCAGTTTCATTTCTCCTGAGCTCAGCCAGATGAAGGGCAACACAACTCTAACCTGCAGAGTATTGCAGCATTTCCAGCATTTTCTTGAAATGATAGCATGCCATGATGATAAAAAGAGTGACTACAAATGAAATATTGGATTAGTAGGATGTATTGATGAAACATGATTGACTCTCAAATACAGTGCCGTAAAAAAGTATTTTCCCCTGTCCTGAGTTCTGTTTTTTACAGATTCATCTCACACGATTTCAGTTCCTCTAACCCTTTTTAATATCAAACAGACACAACCCAAGGAAATGCAAAAATCCGTTTTTAAATGCCAATTTAATTTATTTACACTCAAAACTACCTTTTAAGTAAAATAAATCCCTGAAATTACTTCAGCAAAAACTGAAATCAAGGGTTTGCGATAATTGGTGATGAGGTTTTTGTTTTTTATTTTTTTAAAGCAATTGCACTTGTTTTCAGGATGCCATTGTGATGTTGACGTCTGTAGGAACAGTTTGTGGCAGGAATATAAACGCAATATTTTTCTAGTACGGAAGACGAATGAAGTTATCCGTTATGCTGTGACATGCTGCTGGGAACAACTTCAAAATAAAAGTACAATACAATACAATACATGCTGATTTATATAGCGCTTTCACAACAGCAAAGTGTACCAAGGCATTGAAGTTCGTATATTATTTGGTTTATTTTGAAGTTGGCCTTCTCACCAAGTTGCTGTAGTGTTGCTGTCATGCATAGAATCAACAACTGCTGCTCCTCTTGGCTTGACTACCTCTTCCTTGCATCATGCATGTAAATAAGCGGGCCCTTGAGGCAGAAAAAAAATGCCTCAAGCATTTTTTGGAATCCAAGTACTTGAATTACATGTAGATTTGTTTCACCCTGATTATTTTCGTCGCATGGAGTAAAAAAAAAAAAGTAGTAATGAAGATTTGAAGTTTCCATCTGACTCAAATTCACATGTGGTAGCAGGACACCAAGTTTCTGCACGTGGTTGCACCAGCATTAAAGTTAGGTGCAAAAGTTAGCAGACTTTTTTCCATGCTTCATAGGCAGGTTGCGCATAGTGCAACCTCAGGTTTTTTTTTCTGTTGCACCGCTGTGAAATTATGCGTGGGCACCCAAATTGGGTGCACACGAGAGCCCTGGGTAGAGAGCCAGCTGTGCCACTTTTGGTGTAAAACTACAATCACCTGCATGGTTGTGTTGTATTCAACAGTTGGGAAACCACAGATGGCAGTTGATGACAAAAATCAATTAGGCTTCCCACAACCTTCAATTTACTTAGTTGAGAAGGGACTTACTATTTTATGTATTTTCAAAGAATTTCCGCTGAGAGAAATGATCATTTCTTATGTGTAAACAATTCCAAAATGTTTACAATTTTGAATCTATGGATGCATTTCCAATCATGTAAAGTGTAGTCTGTGGCTGTTGCTTGAAGGAAGGTGCTCCTCCCTCACACATCATGACACATCAGTGATCAAGCACCTCAGCTCTCAGAAATGTGAAACTGGATGCATGAGATTGAATGGGCGGTGTCAAAGATTTGAATTTATACCCGGTGTCTTTTTGCAATGCTAGGATCATATATTTCTATGCTACAAGTGTCATTTCTTGTCTAATTACCTCATCGATTGATCTTGACAAGCGCATGCATTCATCAATTTGACATTTATGGCTATGTTATGTATTCCAGGTTGTGCTTTGTTTTCATCAGACCTCTCGTCATTTATGTGTTTTAGGAGTTGCTGGGTATGCTTTGCAACAGACGAAGATGACCGCACAGCAGAGTGGGTGCGTCCATGCCGCTGCCGGGGTTCCACCAAGTGGGTCCACCAGGCCTGCCTACAGCGCTGGGTGGATGAGAAGCAGCGTGGCAATAGTACAGCACGCGTAGCCTGTCCACAGTGTAATGCAGAGTATCTCATTGTCTTTCCCAAACTGGGTAAGTGGCACTTTGAAAATGAGCCAATGGGGGCTGGGGAAAGTAGCTGCAGGATTACCAATTGTAGATGAGACCTTTGATAAGCCGTTGATTGCAAAAGTTATCTGCCATGAGTGTGTGTGTGTGTGTATATGTATGTATATATATATATATATATATACTGTGAGCGGCTGGATAGCTCAGTTGGTAAGGCATCGGTTTGGCATACGGGAGACGCGGTTCGAATCCCGCTTGGGGCAAAAATGAGCACATAACACCATCCAGTGTGGGTCCTTGGGCAAGATCCTTCACGCTAATGCCTACCTCATACAATGATGAGAGACAGTAAAATGAATGACATGCTGGCTCAGACGTCGCCCGGCCAAACAAGGTCTGCGTCAGGTGCTGGGGAACCAGAGCACCTTGATGAAAAATGGGCTACTGGAACAAAGCGGAGATGGGCGAGATGCGATAACATGGCTCTGTTGGAATGCTTCTACTCAAGCAACCCTAGTCAGAGGGGTTACATGCAGAGAATGTGGGCGAAATGGTTACTTCGAAACCCACAGTCACGGTTGACCACGAAACAACTAGTAGCTCAGTGTTCCAACATCCACAAACGGCAACTGCTATCACAACTTGAGATTGATGAGGTACAACGCAGGTTCCATGGTGAAGGGCCCCAGGCTGCCAGATCAGAGGAGGAGGTCATACCAGAGATTGGGAGGCAAGCCCCAATGAATGCAGATGATGAGATTGGGAGGCCAGCCCCAATGAATGAAATGCTGAGCGAGGCAGCAACTGACCTGAAAGCTAAGATCATGGCGAGAATGAAAGCTGGGCAACCTAGAAACCGATTACAACGGCTATGTGAAGTACCACCTGAAAGTCTCACGGAAAGTGTGAATGCAGCACTGAGGGCGATCCCTACCGTAACGATCACGGAAACCAATGAGCTGATATACGCTTCAGCATCAGTGATCCTTGAGATGCTTGGCTATAAGAGCAACCATGGAAGCCATGAGATACATTACCCACCATGGAAGAGACGGTTGGAGGCTAAGATCAAGGCGGCTCGGAAAGATGTGAGTCAATTGACGGAGGCCCAGAGAGGTGTGATGAAAAGGCCGATACCCGAGAGGTACATCCAGATGACCATACCTGAAGCACTCGAAACTGCCAAACAAAGGCTCCAAGCCTTGTCCAGCCGCCTAAAGCGGTACACGAAAGAGAATGAGGCCAGACGAATAAACAGGCTGTTCGCAGCACAACCTGCGAAAGTGTACGCTCAGTGGCAGGGTCCTAACAACAGAGCTGACCCACCAAGACTGGAAACTGAAAGGTACTGGAAAGGCATATGGGAGAAGGAGGTTGCACATAACAGCAGTGCACAATGGCTGGTGACCCTGAGAGAGGAGCACAGCAGCCTCCCTGAACAGAACCCAGTTACCATAACAGTGGCAGACATACAGGAAAGAGTCTCAGATAGGAAGAACTGGACAGCACCAGGCCCGGACATGGTCCACACCTACTGGCTAAAGAAACTCACAGCACTCCATGAGTGCCTAGCAGCACAAATGAACCAGCTGCTGAGGGATGGGACTCACCCAGGATGGCTAACCGAAGGGCGAACGATCCTGATCATGAAGGATCCCTCAAAGGGTGCAGTCCCATCCAACTATCGGCCAATAACCTGTCTCTCCACAACATGGAAGCTCATGTCAGGCATCATTGCGGCTAAGATAAGTGGACACATGGATCAATACATGAGCGAAGCACAGAAGGGCATTGGGAGAGATACCAGAGGAGCCAAACATCAGCTCCTGGTTGACAGAACAGTCGCACAAGACTGCAGGTCCCGACGTACCAAGCTGTGCACAGCCTGGATTGATTACAAGAAAGCCTATGACTCGATGCCACATACATGGATCACTGAATGCTTGGTTGTATAAGGTGAACAGGACCCTAAGAGCCTTCGTTGCGAACTCGATGAGGATGTGGAAAACAACACTTGAAGCCAATGGCAAGCCACTTACCCAAGTGTCCATCAAATGTGGCATATACCAAGGTGATGCACTCTCCCCACTGCTGTTCTGCATAGGACTGAACCCCCTAAGCCAAGTAATCACCAAGACAGGCTATGGATACCGCCTCAGAAATGGAGCTACAATCAGTCACCTCCTCTACATGGATGACATAAAGCTGTATGCTAAGAGCGAAAGGGACATAGACTCCCTGATCCACACAACCAGGATCTACAGCAGCGACATCGGGATGTCATTCGGGCTTGAGAAATGTAGTCGGATGGTGACTAAGAGAGGAAAGGTAGTCCACACTGAAGGGGTCTCACTCCCTGAAGGAACAATAGCAGACATTGAGGACAGCTACAAGTACCTCGGTATACCACAAGCCAATGGCAACCTCGAACTGGCAACAAGGAAAGCAAGTCCTAAGAAGCCAGCTCAATGGCAAGAATAAGACCAGGGCAATAAACAGCTATGCCCTGCCAGTGATCAGATACCCTGCAGGAATAATAAGGTGGCCAAAGGAAGAGATTCAGACCACGGACGTTAAGACCCGAAAGCTCCTAACCATGCACGGAGGGTTCCATCCCAAATCCAGCACCCTGAGACTGTACGCAAGCCGAAAGGAAGGAGGCCGGGGACTAGTGAGTGTGAGAGCCACTGTCCAGGATGAAACATCCAAGCTCCATGAATACATCAAGGAGAAGGTTCCAACAGATGACGTACTCAGAGAATGCCTCAGACAATGGGGAACAGAAGATGAGGCGCTGGAAGAGGGACCATCAAGGGAGGACAAGCCCCTACACGGGATGTACCACCGGACCATAACTGAAGTGGCCGATCTCAAGAAGTCCTATCAGTGGCTAGAGAGGGCTGGCCTGAAGGACAGCACAGAGGCACTCATCCTGGCTGCTCAGGAGCAGGCCCTGAGCACCAGAGCCATTGAGGCCCAGATATACCACACCAGACAAGACCCAAGGTGTAGGTTGTGCAAAGAGGCACCTGAGACGATCCAACACATAACTGCAGGGTGTAAGATGCTGGCAGGGAAAGCCTACATGGAACGCCATAACCAGGTGGCTGGCATAGTCTACCGAAACATCTGTGCGGAGTATGGACTGGAAACCCCAAGGTCAAAATGGGAAACACCTCCGAAGGTGGTGGAGAATGACAGAGCGAAGATCCTGTGGGACTTCCAGATCCAGACTGACAAGAAGGTAATGGCGAACCAACCAGATATCGTGATCATAGATAAAGGGCAGAGGAAAGCCGTTGTAGTGGATGTAGCGGTCCCAAGTGATGGAAACATCAGAAAGAAGGAACACGAGAAACTCGAGAAATACCAAGGGCTCAGAGAGGAGCTGGAGAGAGCCTGGAAGGTAAAGGTGACAGTCGTGCCTGTATTGGTCGGAGCACTCGGGGCAGTGACCCCCAAACTAGATGAGTGGTTGCAACAGATCCCGGGAACAACATCGGACATCTCAGTCCAGAAATGTGCAGTGCTGGGAACAGCAAGGATACTGCGCAGAACCCTCAAGCTTCCTGGCCTCTGGTAGAGTACCTGAGCTGAATGAGGGACGGACACCACCCGAGGGGGGTGAGACGAGAATTTTTTATTTTATTTTTTTACTGTATATATATCTTTTAAACCTTATGAGAAATGGTGGGCTGTTCAATTTTTACAGCGGCTAGTACTTGGGTATTTTTCTGATTGATGGTTCAAAAAACCGAAAGCTTTATTTATCCAGACTTGTCAATGTGAAGCAGGCCCAAGCTCACTAAACTTGCCAAAATCTGCTCAATATACATTTTTCGCATTCAAAATAAACCAATCTCCAGTTTGTAAACAAAGATGACAATCAGGAGACACATAGTGGTTCAAGTAATAAGAGTGTCTTGGATTTAAGTGGCATTTCAACGCAAGCTGTGGTGTCTCAGTCTGAACACTGGCGGGTGGTACCGATGTACTGACTGAGAAAACAAAAGAAGAAAATCACAAAGAAGAATGTTGACTGGATACTGTAGCATTGTGTCAGGCTTGAACATTATCGCTCATCTTAAATAAGAGCTTTAAGCAACTTTGTCAGCATTACAATTCGTAAAGCAGTAATTTTGAGTTCCTCCAGGACCTCTGCACCAATTGATCGTGATGACTTACACTTTCTCTTAAAATAGCAAGCCTGCAGTCAAGTCCTAAATATCACAGGCACCGGGTTATTTACTGGAGTAATGCAAGTGAGCTTAACCGTCTTCCAGCACTTGATTGAGTGAGAGCACAGCCTTGGGCTCTATAAATATAAATGAACCTTCCAGGCCTCCTGCAGGCAACATTGTCTTGAGGCCAGCTCATGTTGCAGCATCTTGTTCTTTGAAAATAAAATTCGAATGACTGATGGATAATTCAGTGACGAATGTACACAATTAGCTTTAGATTTATTTTAGGGATAAACATTTTACATGCACCCTTGTACAGGCCTGAGGATTTTGGAAATTCACCGTAACTGTTTTTCGGTTCCGTCGGATTACCCAATGGGAAACCACGGTAATTAATTTTGGGTTCCGTAAACATCATGGGAACTCATTTTTCTATTTTGACTGATATTCATAATCAAGAATTCTGATACTCAAAACTATCATGTTAAAGGGTAGACGTTTGAAAACTATGCATTAACAATGAACATTACATCAGCAGCTGTGTACTCCAGACTTATTCAACAAAAAAAAATGGATCAAAATATGTTGTACTCATGTGGCATCATGAATACAGCGTACCACAAAATCCGAGTATTTTTTCCAATCTCACACTGCAAAGATGAACTTACTGGTAGTCATTAATACAGGTAAGTATTGATGTGGCTTGACGTCCTCTTCCCAAGACGATGCATGCGCTGCAACAGCACACTGCAGTGTCCTCTATTAAAAAATAAATCAATCGAAACTATATTTAGTTTTTGTCACTTAATTATTGTTTTTAGGTACGACCACATTTAATATCCGACTTCTCTTCTGCTGCTTTATGAATGTCCGTCACCTCATGTCTTTTTAACGTGCCCTGCCTGTAGTTCAGGGGTAGGTAACTGCAGTTCCTCAAGAGACAGATGCTGCCGGTTTTAGGTCCCTCCCTACTCCAACACACTTGATTCAATTGTTCAGGCCTCAACAGGCAGGTGTGTTGGAGTAGGGAGGGACCTAAAACAGGCAGGATATGGCTCTCGAGGAACCGGAGTTCCCTACCCCTGCTGTAGTTGGTTGATGGCTGCCATTACGTGCTTTGTTAGGGCACAATGCTTTTGGCATAAATAACAGTGCGTGCCTTTCTCAGCATGCCTGAGCCAAGTAAATGCATGATGTCACAGCTGCCAAAGCCACTGGATCATGCGTTTTTAAGACGACGTGGGAAGAGGAATAAAAAAACATGTTTCAGTCACGTGCACATTGAATTTGCATTATGCTCCGAATTGGAAATGGATTTACGTAGCCTCACCTGCATTACGGCCCTCACTATCACCAGTGTTTCAGACCAAATTTCCACCTGTTGTCGCCACCATGAATTATTACATTTTAACTCATTAACTCCCAAAGACATCTTTGTCTTTTCACACTCCACACGTTCAACCCCAGATACTTTTTTCCCAATTTTTCCAAGACTTAGGGTTAAAAAAAAAAAGAAGAAAAAAAAGGGAGGTCTAGAATTGGCTTGTACTGAATGAGTTAACGGCCTCTTGTGTTAAATTCTCTCCTCTGAAATCTGCTTTTGTCCTTGCGAGTGGCTGATTTTCCCTGCCATATCTGCAATGCTAAAAATCATTAACATGACTTTGACGCGAAGGAAACATATTTTAATAAACATGACGATATTTCATATTTACCATCCATCCATTTGCTAATCCGCTTTATCCTCACAAGGGCCGCGGGAGTGCTGGAGCCTATCCTAGCTAACTTCGGGCAGTAATAATAATAATAATAATAATAGATTTTATTTATAAGCGCCTTTCAAGACACCCAAGGACACTTTACAATAACAAAAAACACAAAACAATACGGGTTGAGCAGCGGCAGCCAAAACGCGCCAGCGTTCACTCAACCCGAAAGTCAGAAAGAAACAAGGGAGGGAGAGGGGGAGAAGAAAAAACCCCACGCTCGAACTACCCTCATTTGAGGATAATTTGAGTGAGTAGGCGTGGGACAGCCAATCGCAGGGCACATATCGATGAACAACAATCTGCGCTCACACTCACACCTTGGGACAATTTAGAGTGTTTCATTCACCTGCCATGCATGTTTTTGGAATGTGGGAGGAAACCGGACTACCCGAAGAAAACCCACGCAGACACGGGGAGAAACTGCAAACTCCACACAGGAAGATCAGATCAGGAATCGAACCATGAATCGAATGCAACTCTGCACTGTGAGGCGGACGTGCTAACCAGTCCTTTTCTGCACATTGCTCATGCAGCTTCGGCACTTGTGTTCCTGCAACATGTCGACAAACTCTTTCCATACAGTCTGTTTTGTTTTTATTCCACCTCCCTGACAACCGTACTCTTGGCGGCAGCACAAGCGCAAGATACCTGCGCTCCCTGCTCTGCACTCAGTATAGATGTGGCGTCACGTAAAAGTAGCTTTTACATTTCTAATTAGTCATGACGAAAGTCAGAGAAATGCGCCTCTACGCCCTTTTCTTCACACACCAGCGGCAGTTTCATTATGGCACAGGTGTGTGCGTCGTCATGTGTAGCATAAAGAGGAGAGGGAGGGAGGCAGACTGATTGTGTGACTGAGACTCAGAACTCGTATTTTCTTGTTTTCCTAGCAGTAAAAAAAAAAAATAGACAATTGGTTTCAAAAAAGCCTGGCTCAGTGTACCCAGTCAGTGTTTGGAGTGACTAGCCTTGAACTGTAGCCCATATCAGCTTTTTTATTCTTTAATGTTTTTTATTTATTTTTCCGCTCCCTTTTTAGGGTCTTTATTATTTTATACTCCGTGTACTTTCACTTTACTCACGTACTACTGTCACTAATGCCCCTCTTTAGAAATTAGGGCTTCCTGATGTGATTTTTCTTTTTTCTTTTACAAATTCCTGTATTTGGCGGAATTAAATTTAGATAACCGATCGACTCATTCATTCCCAAGAATGACTTAAGTTGTCCATTACAATCAAAACATTTGGTGCCAACGTCATTTTATGTCTTTTGAGACTTTTTGGGAGGGGAGGGGTTGATATGGGTCTGATGTGTCAGTCCTTTTAATTGAAAGCACTTGAGTGGTAATGAGCGAAACTGCTAACAGAGAGTAGTGGTGTACTATTTTAGATTGAAAATCCTCCTTTTGCTAACTGTTAACAATGGGGGAATTGCACTTTATCATGACGGCGCAGGCACAGTCAGCAAACTGTCGGTCGATCTGAAGTGTATTTATGTATCGACGTCACAGAGTATGCTTTGTGATAATTAGCCAAAGTCTGTATTTGTCATAGATGAAAAGAAATATCAGGATCTGACGAGGATGACTATGTTATATGAACAGCCACATCTGGTGTGTTGGCATCATTTGCTACATAATTTGCATTTGCTAATATTATTTTGCGGTCAAAAGCATTCCGAAATGTTGACTTCGCTGATTTTGTACAATGAAATCACTGTTCAGATGTTAGAGGTGCCACAGAAGAAAAAAAAGTATTTCCATCAAAGTCATTGTTTTGCTTGATGTTTGTTTACATGAAAAGCAATTTTTGTCAGGATTTTGTGCAAACCTGGTAAATTTCTTCAAACTTACCCATGTTCTACAATGGATAAGTAGAGAACAGAAAAAAAGTCAAACTTTCCGGTGAAAGAAGTTCAATCTTTAATTTGTTAGAGTCGATGTAAATATACAACACAATATTCTGTGGCTCTTGGGGAAAAAAAAGAAGTCGCTCTAAAATGGCTGGCATTCTATGAGTTAATTGGCCAATTAAAAAATAAATGACTATACATTTTCTGTCCCTTAACGCCAACAACAATACAGATATGAATTAATAGGCAGAACAGGGCTAATACTGTCTGATTAAATTGTCTGGCTATTTAATCTTTCAAGCCTTACGAGAAATGATAAATAATCTTTGTAATTCATGGCTTCATTTTCTTGTGACGAAATCCTTTGCATTCCAAACGTGGAGAGTTCATTTGGTCCGCTGTCTTTACATTTTTTACTGAATCGGCTCATTTTTTGTAAGTGATCGACAGTATGTTTTGATTTTAAATAGAGAAGCTGGATAAATGTACTGTCTGGCGTCAGAAACACTTTGAATTTGGTAATGGGGAGTTCAATTGGTAATGGAGGTCAATTGGGTCAGGTCTGAGCTGATAAATCAGCTCATCAACGGCTCAACAGAGAGTAGTGTGATACTGCTTCTGTTCACGTCTCTGATCCACTGGTGAAAGGACACTTTGATCCTCTCCTCTTTCATCTATAACTGCTTCAGACAACAAAGTGTATGCAGAAAAGTGGTGAAGATTGCGCGACTGTCTGTGTCCTATGTGTTGTGTTGTGTTGTTTTTGTTATTTTGACTTCAAAATGGCGCCGCAAGAGTGGCTGCCTTTCCAGCAGCTCCTATATTTTGTTGTTCTACTTCTTCCTTTCATTACTTTGCTGCTGTGAAGTGGGAATTTCTCCATTGCGAGACTAATAAAGGTGTTCTTATCTTAAAGTCATGAATTATGACAGGATCTGTCTCATGGAGGGCGTTTTGTTGATTAGATAATGGCTCACGTATGGCATGTAGAATGATCACTCATTAGCAGTAAAGAAAAATTGCAAAATTGCACATAGAGCACATGAGCTGCACTCACGCTCTCTGATGAAAATAAATGCCATTTAAAGATCACAGGTGCATTTTACCTGTCAGAGCACTGACATGCAACAGCAATCTCAGTCATTATTGGTGTCTTTGTGTCAGCTCAGTCTGTAGAAGTTTCCTTAAAGCAACACCATTGAAAGAGATGATAGGAACCTATCACTCATCATTCAGGCTATCAAATTCACTTTCTATACAATTATGGCTAGAAACATTGGCATCTTTGCTTTTGTCAGGTAATGCACCACTTCTACCAGAAAATTGTAGCAACTACAAATTTATTCATATATTTGTGTGTGCGTGTGTGTTGGAAGGGGGTGAAGGAGGCCTTGCGGGGGGTCACCCACAGGGTTACTGCCGACCTTATCTCATGTCCACAGACGCCCCACAGCCACATATCATCTTTTGTATTCAGCCAGCTTTTGTTTATTGCCGTAGAAGTGTGGCGTAAGGAGCGGTGGAAGTGAGTCGACGAGTAGTCGTATTCCTGTACAGCAGCAATACCACCGGCACTTGCTGCAGAGCCAATGGGAGCCCACAACACAACTCAGAGGACAACGTGTCCTTGGTCCCTCATCCTCTGCAGTCATTATGTGTGTTTGACTTCACAGAACTGCAGAACAGGCAGCCTAACACACACATGGTGCTGAAGCACTGCAGTTAAGCACCTTCCTTTTTAATTATCTCAATTACAAAATCGGCTGTCAGTGCACATAAATGCTTGCGTCTCTCTCGGTCCTGTTGGCGGATCATTAAAGGCCGACCCGTTTTCCTTCAGCTGTGGCTCTGTAACAAACACTCAGGCAGGGAAAGGGTGTAAGGAATAACAACTTTATCATCAAAATAAGACACACAAATACACTCAAGCGTTGAAAGATTGAATGGCTGGAGTCTTGGAAGGGTGGGGGGCACTTAGGAAGTTTCAAAAGGCTAGCAAGAGGTGAGATTGCAAAAACTCCATGTAACATGAGGACGACCAGGATTTTGAAACTGAGACCTTCCAGAGCGGTCATTTTGACGGATTGTGCTGTGTTGCGCGCTGACAATAACTTAATCGTTATTAATCGTTGTTCCATGGGTGAATTATGATAACAAGCACCATTAGATAATTTTTATTTTTTTCGACTGTCTGGCATGTACTGCCCACAATGTCAAAACTATCACATCTCTCAACCTTTTTACGAAACTTAACACAGCTCCTCTTGGCCGTAGCAGGAGGACTTTTTGACTCAACTCACTGTGTTTCAACCGAGCAATTCATCCTCAGACTTGTCAATATTTTGAAACAGATGTAATGCCTACTCCACTGTACAAGCTCCTGTTCACTTGGGAGTAGCAATTTGGCCCCACTAATATGAAGACATTTATTAATTTACAAACTAATTTACTGTTCATAGTTTGTACTTGTACTTGCTAATTATATTGTGCAAGTGGCCATAATGTCGTGATATTCCTGATTTGAGTTTTGATGTTTGTCTCCCATCAGGGCCTGTGGTTTACGTACTGGACCTGGCCGACCGGCTCATCTCCAAGGCTGGACCCTTCGCAGCCGCCGGCATCATGGTGGGATCCATATACTGGACCGCCGTCACATACGGCGCCGTCACTGTCATGCAGGTTTGACCAAGGGACTCCATCAAAGCAACTTCTTAATATTTTTCACTCACCATTTAAAAATGATGCAGGCCAACTGTCAAATTAGGATTCAAATTCGACTGGTCAACAAATGTTTACATTTTGTTTGAATCAGAGATGCAAGTAAACTTTGCAAGATGATTTTTTTTTTTGCACTGATTCCGTATCTGCCTGTGTTTTTTCTCTACCACATCAGGTTTTCATAATAATAAGTTTATAAAATAAAGTTTAGGTTCAGCAAAAGATTTTTTTTTCTGAAAGGTCATCACTATAAATTACATCGCATGGTAAAATTTGTTTTGCGCCAGCTTTTATCGGTCAAACTGAAAAACAAAAAAATGAAAATATCTGAAAAACCTTATGTTCTACCAAAAAATAAATAAAAAAGTACGGTGGTACCTCACTTTACGAAATTAATTAGTTCTGGAAGAAATTTCTTAAATTGAAAATTTTGTAAGGAGAGACGCATTTTCCATGTAAATGCCCTAATCCGTTACAAGCCCCCCCCCCCCCAAAAATTCAGACTTAAAAATGTCTCAAAATATGTAACAAATAAATGTTAAAATTTTTATTGCGCAATAAATGAGAGTTGTGCATAATGTAAAAAACAGAATAAAGAATAAAAATGATGGTCATTTAACTTTTAACTGCATCATCATTGTTTTTTGCCCTCTTTAGTTCATGTTCTCTCTCAGAAGTGCTTTTTGACTGACATTTTGTAAAGAACTGATCCAAGGAGGTTTGCTTTTGTCGGCTTTTAACAACCCTTCGAAAATGTCCAAGGCAAACAGTATAGTGAGCGATCACCCTACTGGTGAACACTTTCTGGGTGATTCACATTTACCTAAAACTACCCGAGCGCCTCATGGCCCTAAGGGGCGAATGATGAGGACGCTGGATAGACACATTCTATCTACACAAACAAACGGTAGAAGCCAATGGGATGCCAGGATGATGCTCGGTAATAGCCAATGGCAGCGCATCTATAAGTATGTTGTGTTCAGTAAACTCGGAGCTGTGAGTAGCAGCCCATCCTGTATTTTTACCTTTCGTATCTTGAAATTTCTTTCAAACAAGAGGCAATATTTTCCTGTTGAGGCGTTTCGTGAATTGAAAATTTCATATGAATTTTCGTAAGTAGAGGTACCACTGTAGACATATTTGAAATCGATGTCCAAAGTACTTTGAGGGACACATAGACGTCTCTGAGTAGGACTTGCTTTTGACCATTGTTATTAACAAAAAATCACAATACAATCATGAAAGCGGAGTGAAAATGCCTGGTGGGGTATGATGTGATTAATATTCTGTCCTATCTGCAGGTGGTGGGCCACAAGGAGGGTCTCGATGTTATGGAGCGGGCCGACCCTCTCTTCCTTCTCATTGGCCTGCCCACCATCCCTGTCATGTTGATCCTTGGCAAGATGATCCGCTGGGAGGATTACGTCCTACGCCTGTGGAGGAAGTACTCCAACAAACTACAGATCCTCAACAGCATATTCCCCGGTTAGCATGCCCATTTTTCTTTTTCCTCCTTAGTGCAAATCATGATGTCGAGTGGCTTCCGCTATGTAAAGTGCATCCGCGTTACTGACGAATTACCAAATTGACTACAAGTGACAAACAGCTTAACGCAGGCACCCTTGATTCTTCATTCGAGGACTGTGCAAGCAAGTTTTCTTAAAATGACGTTCTTCAATAGTCTCCCATATCTTGGTGGTGATAGTGAGACGAGATGATCGGGTGCACATTAAAATGTGTTTGAAAAAGTTTAAATGATTTAAAGAGAGATGATTTAACAACAAACCCAATTCCACTGAAGTTGGGGTGTTGTGTTAAAACAGTAACACCAGAATACAATGATTTGCATATCATGTTCAAACTACATTTAATTGAATACACGACAAAGGCAAGGTATTTGAAACTGACAAGCTTTACATTATTTCTTTTTAGGCCTGTCACAGTAACACATTTTTCAGGATGATTTATTTTCCCAGAAGCTATCACGATACGTTTTTTTTTTCATGTCACTGTGTGATAGTGATGATGTTAGTGCAAAAATAATTAAAGTACACTCTTTTTAAGAGAAATTGAATTTCAATCCTCCAGAATATTACATGTCTTCATTGAAATGTTGACTAATAAATTATCTAAGATTAAAAGTATGGATAAAATTGACTCTGGAAAAAAAAACCTACAACCATATTAGAATAAAATGTAAGCAACCACACATGTAAATAAATAACCATTTAACTGGAGACATAGTCTCCCCAGCCAGTCCTGGGTCGTCCCCTCTGCCGGTGGGACATGCCTGGAATACCTCACCAGGGAGGCGTCCTAGAGGTATCCTAACCAGGAGCCCGAGCCTAGCTCCTTTTAATGGGGAGCAGCAGCGGCCCGGATGACTGACCTTCTCACCGTATTTCTAAGGTGGAGACCAGAGACCCTGCAGAGGAAACTCATTTGGGCCTATTGTATCCAGGATCTCATCCTCTCAGTCATGATCCACAGCTCGTGACCATAGGTGAGGGTAGGAATGTAGCTCAACCGGTAAATTGAGAGCTTCGCCTTATGGCTCAGCTCCTCCTTCCCCATGACAAATGCATCGATAGTCCGCATCACAGCAGGCACTGGACTGATCCCCCTGTCAATCGTCTGTTCCTTCCTGCCCTCACTTGTGAACAAGACCTCAATGTACTTGAACTCCTCCGCTTGGGGACCATGGTATCTGATTTTGAGGTCCTGATTTTCATCCCAACCACTTCACACACAGCTGCGACACGCTCCAGTTGCAGTTGGCGATTGCGTCTTGAAGAAGCCAACAGTACCATATCGTTTGCCAAAAGCAGAGATGAAATACTGAGGCTACAAAGCCAGATCCCCTCCCCGAAGAGCTGGTCCACTGTTCTACAGCTGAGACTTCCTGATGAACCCTCCTTTCCGGCACCCCTGAATGCACCTTACCACGGAGGCTGAGGAGTGTGATCCCTCTGTAGTTGGAACACACCCTCCAGTGCCCCTTCTTAAAAAGAGGGACCACCACCCTGGTCTGCCAATCCAGAGACACCCCAATGTCCATGCCATGTTGCAGAGGTGTGTCAACCAGGACAATCCCACAACAGGGCAAAGCTCTGCCAGCGGTGTGAATTGAAATTCTTTATGACAGGGATTTCTGACGTTTGGGTGTGCCAGGTCAGATCGGCTTTGTCCCCTATCATCGGAGCCAACGCCGCTCCTCTCCTCACCCTCGTGTCTAAAACGTGCGACTGCAATCATCAAACCGCAGAAAGTGTCCTGGTGCCATGTGCACATATGGACAGTCTTATTTTTGAACATGGCGTTCATTATGGACAATCCGCGATGGCCACCGAAGACCAATAACAGGTCTCACTGTCATTGCCCAGGGCAACGAGGTCGTGACCCCAGAGGGAGCACTCACTACCACAACATCCAAGGACTTCAAAAAGGGTGGGTACTCTGAACTGCTGTTGGGTGCAATAGGCACAAACAACAGTCAGGACCCCCCCCCCCCCCCCCCCCCACCCCTCATTGGTGAACCCCAAAGTACAGGCACTGAGCCGGGCGACAAATGGTATGCCCATACGTCCTCTGTGCCTCCTATCATGGGCAACGCAAGAGTGGAAAAGAGTCCAACCCCTGTCAAGGGAACTGCTACCAGAGCCCAGGCTGTGTGTGCAGTCAAGTCCAACTACGAACGATAAGTCAATATAGTAATTATCGTGACAGGCCTTGCTAGGTCTCTCTATATCATTGATTTTTACCTATTGGTGGTTAACAGGCTTTTACTGTAATTTCATCCACCGTCAGTGCCATCACACCTCAAGCTCAGTTATCCATTGCGTATATCTCCACAGGAATCGGCTGCCCGGTCCCTCGTATCCCGGCCGAGGCGAGCCCCTTGGCCGATCACGTCTCCGCCACCCGTATCCTGTGCGGCGCGCTAGTGTTCCCCACCATCGCCACCATTGTGGGGAAGCTGATGTTCAGCAGCGTCAACTCCAACCTGCAGAGGACCATCCTGGTGCGTGGAGCCACAAATGTCTCACACAAATACGCACGCACATACACACACACACACAGAAAAGACCATTTCATGTGACGGTGTTGCTTACAGACAAGATGAGGTCTATAAAAATGTCAATATGTCCTCATACCATTCCCTTCACACAGGGAGGTATCGCCTTCGTGGCCATCAAGGGGGCATTCAAAGTGTACTTCAAACAGCAGCAGTACATGAGGCAAGCTCACCGCAAAATCCTCAACTTCCCTGAGCAGGAAGAAGCCTGAGAACCCGAGCAGATGCAGACCAATGGTGGAAGAGGTTTTGGGGGTGATCAGTTGGTGTCACCCTCCCACAAATGACGACATATCGCCGGAATCCTGCCAACATGCCAACATTTGTTTTTAAACCTTTGATGCATCTGTGTGCTGAAAATGGACAACACACAACAAACACACACACTACAGAATGTGTACACACATCAGCAGTGGGGTTTTTTTTTTATAATTGTTTTAGAACAGTTACTGGAAAAGTCCCCTTTGCCAGTGTTTGCGTTGCTTCTCTTTGGAGTCACCATCATGTTTGGGATGTATAACCGATAAATAACATGTTAAGAATTGGTGTTCAAACACAACAAAGCAGCATGAAGTGATTTACTTGCTAGAAATCTTTCTTGATGCTTTTCCTCCTCAAACTGCTCCCAAGAGAACATGTGAAGAAACCTTTTTTGTTTTAAAGCCTTGGTAGCCTTCCCTTTGATTGTCTGCAATGCTCATAAAAACAATCACCTGATAAAATTAAATATTTTTATCCGGAGGCAGGCAAACATGGACATGCTGATCCCATGGGAAAAGCAAGGATACGATGAAACCTTTTTATTGTGGGTGGGGGCATGCAATGAATGTTGTAATGGCACACGTATCTTCAGGACTTGTGAATAATTCAAACGGCTCACTCATTTCCCATGCAGCCTCCATCCAATACCACTGTCACAAACGTTCCAACAGCAACAATTACGAATGTGAATCGGGTCAACTGTACAAATTTACCACAAGTAGGTTTAACTGCTTGATTTTCTACGAAAGTGCACGAGAGTGGAGCTATGGCTACAAATGCTGTAAGTTGCTTTTTTTCTCTCAGAGGAGACTCAGACCATGTTATTTTATTGTGAAAAGAAAAGACACTGTTTGGGAATATTTAAACTGCATGTGTAAACTTGGTGAGCTTTTCCTGCACCCTCACAGTGTCTCATTTCAGTCTTTTGGTATCTGTTGTGTGAATAAATGTATTTTTCCAAATACAAATGCTGATGTGTTGTAATATTTACCAATGAACACCGTGTCATGTCCCCGTCAGGGACTGTACAGTACTACTTGTTGGGTCTGGGTAGAAAGTGAGAATGGAGATGTATATTGAGCTGCAGTTAGATGCTCCCTAGAAATAATTATTGTTTGGTTTCTTCTTTTTTTTTTCAAATCGGAAAAAAAAATTGTGAGGCGGGAAGGCGCTTTCCAATGTTGTTTAACATGGGAACTTTCCAACAGACTTGGTTGAAATTGCAGTTGACTTTCTACCCGAATTCACAACCCTCTGCATTCACAGCACAGTAATTCTGGTGTATTCGGAAACTTTGGAAGTTGAACATTTCTGCTTGTGAAGTAGTCGAGAAAATTGACATTGTAAAACATCACAATCATAATATAAATATTATGGATGTATTGACAAACCCAATTCCAATGAAGCAAGCAATACTTGCTTGATGTACAGCTTCAGCAGTTCAACATTTTGGAGTCTCTGTTGATATATTTTACGCTTTATAACGCGCTACACTTTTTCAATGGGAGACAGGTCTGGACTGCAGGCAGGCCCGTCTAGTACCTTCACTCTTTTACTTTGAAGCCACGCAGTTGTAACACATTCAGAGTGTGATTTGGTATTGTCTGGCTGCAATAAGCAGGGGCGTCCCTGAAAAATACGTTGCTTGGATGGCGGCAAATGTTTCTCCAAAACCTTTCAGCATTAATGACGCCTTCACAGATGTGTAAGTTACCCATGCCATTGGTACTAATATACCATCACAGGTGCTGGCTTTTGAACTTTGCGTCCCTAACAGTCCGGATTGTTCTTTTCCTCTTTGGGCCAGAGGACACAAGGTCCCAAATTTCCCAAAACAATATGACATGTGGACTCGTCAAGCCACAGAACACTTTTGCACTTTGCATCAGTCCATTTTAGATGAGCTTGGGCTCAGAGAAGCCGGTGGTGTTTCTGGGTGTGGTTGATAAATGGCTTTTGCTTTGCATATTAGAGTTTTAAGTTGCCCTTACAGATGTAGCGCCGAACTGCATTCACTGACATTGGGTTTCTGAATTGTTCCTGACTCCATGTGGTGGTATGCTTTATTCATTGATTCATTCGTTTTTTCATGCAGTGCCGCCTGAGGTATCGGAGGTCACGAGGATTCAATGTTGGTTTTTGGCCTTTCAATTCAGGGAAGGTCCTTTTATACCCAATTATGTGTCAAATGGAGGGGTGAAATGACACAAGAGGACGGAGTTGTGGTTGGAGCACTTTTAATGTAAAGGGTGGGCCATGTTTAATGTATCAATGAAAGGTATACAGTGATCCCTCGCGATTTTGCGGTTCTTTTATCGTGGCTTCAGTGCATCACGGATTTTTTCAAACATATTCATAAAAAAGAAAAAAGTATTATTATTATAATTATTATAATAATAAT
Source organism: Hippocampus guttulatus (assembly GCF_054856545.1). Taxonomy (NCBI): domain Eukaryota; kingdom Metazoa; phylum Chordata; class Actinopteri; order Syngnathiformes; family Syngnathidae; genus Hippocampus; species Hippocampus guttulatus. The sequence continues at coordinate 15,424,200 of NC_141270.1, read as the reverse complement.
TGTTTTTTATTATTAAACAACAGCGAGTCACATAGAACAACATATACAGTACTGTACTATACTCCATGTATATGAAAAAAAAATTGCGGACTTTTTGCAGACTTAAATTATTATTTTTTTAATATGTTTATTGGTTGCTACTTCGTGGATTTTCGTTTATTGCGGGTGGTTTTGGTCCCCATTGACCGCGATAAACGAGGGATTACTGTACAGTTAAATGAACTGAATTCCATGACAATTGTCTTGATAAATGGCTTATAATTGCACAAATATTTGCTAATCTAAAAATTCACACCAGAGTTCACATTAGGTTCAACCACTAGTGAGAGTCGTACTTAACTTCGATCTGTTCAAAATGAGTGACATCAGTTTAACCTCTAGAGCAGGGGTCACCAACCTTTTTGAACCTAAAAGGTGGTTTAGGTGGTTACTGATAAATGCGGAGGGCTACCAGTTTGATGAATTAAAAAAGTTAAAAAGACAATAACTATGATAAAACAAATGCATGTTTCTGTTAAAGGAGTCCATGTCCGCAATAATTATGAAAATGAATTGAAAACGTGTGAATCACTTGCGGTCATCAAAAGGAGGCTAAAAAATGTAGTTACAAAAATATATAAATTGCATATAAAAAGGAATAAATATACACACACGTTTAATTACTATATATGAATCTGTTATATAAGTGTAGTTCATTGCTAAGATTCTCAGTACACGTATAGAAAGGCTTTTGTTTGTTTGTTTGTTTGTTTGTTTTCCTAAATATAGCATGTAAATTTGAGAAAGATAATTTTCAGGTTCAACCCGTCAAAACGTGTTCGGGTGTTCCGGTAGGGTAGGAGTCATTTAGCGTCAACTGTGACATCTGACCAATGTTACTTTCGTTACCCAACCAACCCAACAAAAGAATTTTGGTTCATGGATGGCCATTAGTCATGTGCGAACGCTTCAACATGCTATGACATGTCATCCAACCATCCATCCGCACCCCCTGCAGCAATTTTTTTTTCGGGGCATGAAATACGGCGTGAGAGCCAGACATGAAATGCCATTGGGCCGCTATTATTTTTTACCTCTACTCATGTCTTTAGGGGCAAGGAGCTTACTGCTAAATTCATAAAACTGTGGGTGAAGAGTGAAAGCTTCTTCACTGGGGCCGAGCTTTCCGCAGCCACGGCTTGGAGGTAAAAAACCTTTTTGGGGACGGAACATTTGATAAGGTATAGCTGAGTTCTTTTTACTTAAGATGCTCGAATTATATGTTGAAGGCCCTCGGGACGATCCAGGACTTGCTGGAGGGACTATGTCTCTCGGCTGGCTTGGTAATGCCTTGAGATCCCTCCGGACGTTTTTGACAAAGTGGCTGGGGAGAGGAAAGTCTGGGCCTCCTTGCTGAAGTTGCTGCCATCTACGGATAAACAGTAGATAATGGATGGATTAAAACTAACGTCAAGATTATGTCAGCAGAGCGAATGTATAACTTAATTATATCAAATACTGAAATCATCTCTCAGGCAACTATAGCGTTGCTATACTAACCAAAAGCACGTCAATAATTGCTGGATCAATTCCATCTGAGTCGCAAGCCAAGTTAAAAAGAAAAAAAGTGATGCTTTCTTGTCCAATGCACTCAAATGTCCCCTCCCACCTGTCAATCATGAGGATTGTGGTTGGAAGACACATCAAAGATTCGCATTATACTTCCAATGCGACCCACAAAATAAAAGTTCATTGTGACGAGGTATGACACACCGGTGCATGTCAGTGTACCTGCATGCCAGAGAGAGATGGCACATCTGCCCTAAGGCAGCCATGGAATCGGCACCTACTGGTACGGCCTGTGCTTTTTTTGTTTTGTCCCCCCCAATGATGCAATTCAAAAGTATTTAATCGCTGAATGCTTCATGTCAATGAAGACAGATTAAATGCATTCCCCCCTGTGTGCAACAGAACAAGAAAGATCACAACATTCATTTACCTCTTTTGTTCCAAATTGCATCAACATTGTGCCTTAGTACGCACACACATTGGTTATGAATGACTGAGAGACCCTGAAAAGGTGGAAACCACGCCTTGCTCCTCTGAAGCATGCAAGGTGTGCTGGTTGGAGCACACCCAAAGATGTGAATAAAGATGTACTATGAGGTGACTGACTTACTGCGAAAGACTGGATTCCAACAGATAATGGCAATTAAGACCAATTTCACACGTTTGGTCACATTTCTGGATCCGCATAGCCTTCCAAGTTCAACAAATTGAGCCCTTGGACATGAAAAAGTCACTTGGTTACGTCTTTCGTTTATTCAGTGTTATTCAATTCTGAACAATTAACCGTGTGACAAAGCAGAGAAAAAGTATTAATTAGATGCCTCACCTTAATGACTGCCTCGCCTTTGCAAGGGTGGAACAGTACTTCAAAATCACACTCCTTATTATCTCACACAACATGAATGTGAGATGTCACAGAAACACGGGAAAAAGAGCAACACCAAGGCAAAGAAAGTGCGGACGACTTCAGTAAGGGAACCCCACTAGGGACTGACTTGATTCGGCACGGTGAGTACTTTCTCTAGATTCAATTGCCAACATCATGCTCATGTTTTTTTGTTTTTTTTAAAGTTTTGGTGTGTTTTTTGGGGGTTTTTTTGTTTAGTTTTTTTAAACAGCCAATAGCATCTACCACCTTCCATTGAACGTCTGACCAACAGCCAGGCTTATTCATTCATTTGTTTTCTGCAGGCTAACAGCATTTGGCTTTGACGTGATCAGATGAATAGGAGACAACTGTTCCTTTTGTAGATCAACTTAGAACTTTAGATCAACACCTGACTTGGAAACTTTTTTTTTTCAAGTGCGGCTCCTTCGGCAAAACCGGCGTCGACACAATAATAAGGAATCACTACATTTAAGACGATAGCTTTATCCCGTGATATTGATTCCTCTGTGGTGGGACTTGAAATGAGGGACACAATTTGTCTGGTAAAGTTCCATATTAGAAAAAAACTAAAGTAATGAGCTCTGGGTAAACAGACATGCGTGGTCATTTTCAAGTGGTTCAAATGGGATAAACAGTGACCAGGGTGTAAATCATATACGGTAGTTATTTACCACTGGCTCGATCTCAAATTCTTTCTTTTGCCGGGAATGTTGAAGTGTGGTTTTGACAATTAAAAAGCTAGGTGGTAACGGTAATGGGAGTGTTGGTGCTTTATAATATACAGTATTATTTAGATATATTTTCATCTGTGGAAAGCCACTGCATTGGCCTTACGGTTTTAGCTATTCATCACAATGATAAGAATTAAAAATTAAAATAATCTAACTGTTTATATATTTTCAGAGGGAGAAATATTCGGACGATCTGAAACACATAAATCAAGCAAGGACTTTTATTTGAACTTTATGAATGCAGCTTACAAAGGAAATAATTAAAGTTGACCAAATAAGAACCAAAAGTTGGGTTTCTACAAATTCCCCACCACCTCTCATTTGGAGGTCTGTGACCAGCTTGTATTTTATTTCACATGGGAACAAATCGCTTCCTTCTCTATTTCTACAGCAGTCTTTAAATAATTTCTATGTCCATCCATTGCAGTGTGATTTGGTGCATCTACAAAGAAGGACCAAGTCTGTCGACAGTGAACACTTCAGGACTTTGTGAGAGATCTTTGGTACCCGACTGCCCACTCTTAAGGACGGCAAAATTCTCTTGGACTCACGTCATCCTAGACACAACCTTTTCCAGCTACTTTCTTCTGGTAGGCGCAGTCACCAAAACCAGCCGACATTAAAATAGGGGTTTTCCTCTCGCCATTCACTTCTGAAAAAGTTGATTTATAATTTCAAAGTCAGACACTTGGCCATTTTTGCACATTTTGAAAGCGACATTATTATCGCATTTATTTTTGTCATGTTAAATGTTAAATGGGCTGTCACTTGATTAGTCTTTTTCTACCTCGGGTACTGAAAGCCCTTCACACTGTTACCTCATTCACCTACTGATGACACAGCATCCGGAGCAACGGGGGGGGGGGGGGGGGGGTCAGTATCTTGCTCAAGGACACTTCCACACGGTCAACAATGGCCAGAGATCAAACCACCAACCTCTGTGTTATGAAACGAACACTGTACAGCTGAGGAAATGCCTCCCCCAGTTGCATCGTTTGCAAATTGTTGTTGATGAGTATTATTACCCAATTCTTGGATCAAAAGCTTAGGAGTGCCGACAGTCTTGACGCTAGAGCACTTTTGAGTGTGTGTGTGTGGGGGGGGGGGGGGGGGGGGTTATCACGGTTAATATTTAGTACATTAGCATGCCAAAAGAGTGATGATGGTTAAATGCAGCCGAAATGGGCCCTTGTAATGATAATATTCTATTGACATTGAGCGGCCAAAGTTAAGAAATTTGACACACACTGTTTCCTTGTTTAAGTGTGAAGCAAAGACTGCGCACACGCAACTCACTTCTGTGAGAAGAGATGAGAGAGATTGGGTGTATCAAACCATTTTGAATTGGGGGTTATGTTTCTAGCAAGTACATTTTTCCAGTTTGTTAAAAAAAAAAGGCATCAAGTAAATAAAATCTTAAGAACTCCTAAATTTTGGGCGTGCTCGGCTTGATTGTAGGGGTGCTTCAATGCCTCCCAAAATGGGCTCAACAGGCCTCTGTTATTTTCCTGAAGGCACATTTTGTGATCATTTCTTATTTGCTGTCGTGATAGAGCAGCTTCAACTACTTTTCCGCTTCAGATTCAGATCGTAAACCTCTGTCTGCGAGTTGGAAAAAACAGGAGATCTTCATGGTACAATTGATATTATATCGCTAAGAGGCTCCAACAGAGCTTCCTGATGAGTTGATCATTTGAACAAGGTCTTTTGGAGGACGGAAACATCTAAAACAGCCAGGACAGCGTCTCTCGAGGACTGACGTTTGAGACATGAAGTCCACTTGGCCCAGATCGATGATTGCTTGAATTCTACTGTGTAGATGGCTAATATTTTTGCGATTGCTTTACAGTCACAGCTTAAAGGTTTTATTGGGCAGAATTAGACGCACGATAAAGTGTGTTCATCTTTTTTAACAGTACTGAAAATGTGATCCCAGTCTTGGTTTATGGCGATTTCTATTGTTCAAAAATATATATAATTATGATATTATATACTGTAGATAATAAGTCCTGAGATAACTGGCTAAACATCTGTGCTAGCTACCCATCAAATTGCTTGTATTTTACGTCGTGCTTAAAGCAGTACATCAGCACATTTTCCACTATACCAAAATACACAATTAGGACATCAACACAAAAGTGCAACAAGACATACTATAAAGTGTCCAGTCATATTGATTAGGAACTGTGAGACAAATGATGCAGAGTCATGGATATGCGCTGACGAATGCAGAAGTAATGGCACTGCAAAATTGGCAAAGTCATTGTGTTGTGTTGTGTGGTGTTGTTTTTAAAAGGTTAATGGAAAGGTGTGCACAGCTTTTGCAAACATCAAACAGCAGTCGGGCAGCGATACTGAGCAACAACAGTTATGAAAATGTTACAGAGTCACGCAGCAACAAAGATGAATACGTTTGATCCCTTTTCTTTCAGTGTAAATCTGTTAAAATTGCCCCCCATCCCACTAGTTTCAATACATTGTGACTGTATCTGACTATCTGCTATCAAATTAGTTAAAATTTTAAAAAGCTTGTCTTCCGATTCGGATCCCTACACTGGGCTTTTACCTGGGTTCTGCATACCACACAATGCACACTGAGCCGCTGTTTGCTGCGGGCAATGTGGGTGACCACCCAGGACGCAATATTAGCGCAATTACAGGCGCACTGGCACCCCCTGCACCCCTCCAAAGGAAACCCCCTCCCAAAAACCTCAAAATAAAACTCACCAGTTTTCTAAAAGACAACCGCTAGGGTGCCCTCTTGATTGTCTCATCAACTTGCTGCTGCTTTGATTTAGACAGATTGTGTGTGTCCGAAGAGGCGAGGGAACAGAGAGGGTGAGGCCACACAACTCAAACTGCTTCAAAATAAATTGTATTTTAATTAATATATACCCATATGCATACACATAATTGACTGGGCTATGTGAAAATATAAATAAATGAATGAATGAATAAATAAAAACATCTATGTTAGTTTGCTTACTTCACGTGACTCCAGACTCCGGATGATTGACGGGTGACTGTTCTTTCTAATGTATTCCATAGCTTCCACTGGATCTTCAATTGTGTCAGTGATGTGACGCATCGTGGGGATCCCAGCTTGACATCCTGGCAGCTCCACATTAGACTGTTTAGCTTCAGTGATTGCCACTCTCTTCTTCGCAACCGTCACCGTGTAGTCTGGCAACATGCTCACTCTCATCGTGCAGAATCAGCAACCCTGAGTGGACCGCTGTACAGAAGACATCATCCTGTTCCGGTAGGTAGTGGAATCTGAACATAATGACTTTGGGAGGCATCATCTGTCTCATCACCACATTGGGCGCTACGCCATATGCTGCATTCGGAGTTTGGTCGAACTTAAATCACACAGCTGATACTTGCAGTGAGCAGCTGTCCCTCACGCAACTCAAAAGGAGTCTGGACATACCTGACAGGTACCAGCTGACCAAGTGGAAAGCAGCTTTGGATGAGGCAAAAACACAGGCGTGAGAAGAGTTTAGCGAGGCCAAGGAAAACGACTTCCGGATGTTTTCCAGGAAATTCTGGTCCAGCATCCGGTGTCTCAGGAAGGGGAAGGAGTTGCACCATTAGGTATAGTGGAGATGGGTCACTGCAGATCTCAACTCGGGACATTGTGAAATGGTGGGGAGAATACGTTCAAGACTTCCTCTATTCCACCGTCTACATAGGAAGCTGGGCTCTCTTATCTCTGGGGTTGAAGTCCCGAAGTGGTTTAAGTGTTCCTCTATGGCAAAGCCCCAGAGGTGGATGAGCTCCACTCTGAGTTCCTAAATACTCTGAGTGTTGTGGGGCAGCCCTGGTTGACACACTTCGACAACATTGGCCTGACATTTGGGACAAAGCTTTTGGATTGGCAGAACGGGCTGGTGGCCTTGAGGGATCTGAGGGTGTGTTCCAATTACTCAGGGATCACAGTCCTCAGCCTCCCAAGTAGGTCTATTCAAGGGTGCTGGAGACAAGGGTCCGTCAGGAGGTGGAATTTCAGATTCAGGTAGCAGTCAGGTTTTTGTCTCAGCTGTGGGCAGGGTCCTCGAGGATTCATGGGAGTTCGCCCAACCAGTCTACATGTGTTTTGTTAATTTGGAGAAGGCATTCAACCGTGTGCCTCGGGGAGTTCTGTGGGTGTTGCCTCAGGGGTACAGGGCACCAACCTCCCTGATGCAAGCTTTGTTCTTAATTGTATTAACCATTTTAAAATTTTGTCTCAGCTTTAGTCCAGTTTTAATCATGCTTTTTAGTTTGATCACATTGAGTCAACCTCATCCCATTTTTATTTTGTCAGGTTTAGTTGACTATAAATGTAGCATTTTAGTCCTCAGTTCAGTCCAAGAAAACAATTTATTCATCTCATTTTACTCATCAAAAACTGTCAACATTTTAGTATACCGGTAGTTTTAGTCAGGGCAATAATTTTACCATATCACATTTTTTGTCAGCAGATAACAGTGAACAATTTCATGTTCAAACTCATACAGTATTTCCTGTTTGAAAATGTAATTTATAGTTGTTTAGAATTATGTGTGGCATAATTATTGTATTTTATCGAGAAGAATTGTTTCAGTTTATTTTACTTTTTAGTTTGCATCCATGTGTAGCTGCCCAGGTGATAACTGTTAACTATAGTTCGCTGGCAGCTCCTGGATTAGCTCACACTTTTATCTGCTTGAACTATAATTGCAATCCAACTGAAATCATAGTTGCCCGACCAGTATAACGTATCTTAGTGAGCACAAATACAGCTTCACAGACAATTACATCAACAAGTGGCCACTATTGCTACATGCAACAGGCTAGTAAATTAGCCAGCATTAGTTTACTGTCGGTTTGAGGTTTCTGTTGGAGCATTATAGCCGTTGGTTTAATGTTACCTTATGAACATCTACCAGCAATGTTTTTTGTTAACGTAACACAATGTCTTTGTGGTTAACTGTGATGTGTCTATTAAGTTGTGAGGGGCGGGGTGGGGGATGGGGGGGGGGGGTCAGCTACCTTGTACCCACCTTCCTTCCCTTGGATTAAAGTCAAGCATAAGGAAGTTTTTTCCCCTTTCAAAATTGCAAAAACATATCCAGATATCAAAGCTTCTCTTTCAACTGGGCCTCGTGCAAACCATGGCCATTTAAAGTGTTTACTTCTATCCCGTGACTGGCAACTTCCCACCTAGCATTATTTTGCTGTGAATTACATGAGAACTTGGTTGAAGAGCAGTAATCGAAGTCAAGAAATCATAATTTTCATCTTGTCTTTGCTCGTGAACTAAAATGTCCACAGATCTACAACTGTCATGGGAGCGGTTTGCAAGTGTGAAGCAGTTGGGATGAAAATCAACTCTTGAAAATCTGAGACTATGGACCTCAGTTGGAAAAGGATGGGGTGAAGTATCGGGGGTGATATCCTGCCTCAGGTAGAGGTATCTTGGGATCTTGTTCACAAGTAAGGGTAGGATGGAGCGTGAGATCAACAGGCAGTGCAGCATTTGCTGTGATGCGGAATCTATATCGATCTGATCTGGTGAAGAGTAAGCTCTTTGTTTCTACCATCACTCATGGTCGTGAGTTTTGGGTCGTGACTAAAAGGACAAGATCCCAGATACAAGTGGCCAATATAAGTTTCCTCTGCCTGGTGTCTGGGCTCTCCATTAGACATAGGGTGAGAAGCTTGGTCATCCAAGAGGGATTTGGAGTTGAGTCGCTGCTTCTCCAAGTTGAGAGGGGCCAGATGAGGTGGCCCGGGAGTCTGTAGGATGCCTCCTGGACGCCTCCCCCGGTGAGGTGTTCCAGGCCCATCCTATCAATAGGAAGGCCTGGGACGACCCAGGACACATTGGAGAAACTATGCCTCTTAGCTGGCCTGGAAACACCATGGGATCTCATGGGTTGGAATAAGTGGCTGAAGAGACGGAAGTCTGGCTTTCCATGCAAAAGCTGCTGACCCCACGACCCAAATTAATGGTAGAAAATTGGTGGATAATTAATGCAGCAGTCATTCTGACACTCATGTATTTACTCTTTACAGGACATCATCTGCCAGAATGATCACTTTGAAAATGTTCACCGTTGTCCTTCTGCTTGTTAGTAAGTCAGCACACTCCCAATTAACATGGAACAAACAGTAAGTAAAAAGTCAGTATATAACACTGCTGTCAACACATTAACACAGGGAGCATCAGCCTTCCAACAAGGAGAAAACGGTCAAGCCTGACTGAGGAGAATTTAGGACCAGAAGCCAACCATTGGAGCCAAGGACAGCCTGACATTCAAGCAGACGACCGAGATGCGACATTTTTATCATCTGAAGCAATCCAGCGTATTCTTAAATTTCCCTCAGAGACTCCAAACCACTACGACACAACAAATAGAAGGTATACCGATGACACGCTAAACCATGACATCACAGGAAAGAAACTTCCCCCTTGCTCACACACACAAGACCCCACACATGAAGAAAATATCTCTTGGCCGCATACTGAAGACTCGACCCATGAAGAAGAAATGCCATGCCGGCATGTCCGTGACTCCACACATGAAGCACAAACTCCTTGCCGGCATACCCCTGACTTCACTCATGAAGAACAAGCTCTTTGCCGGCATAGTCGTGACTCCACCCATGAAGAACAAACCCCCTGCCAGCATAAAACAGACTCTAGTAAAAAAGAACAAAAACCTTGCGAACATACTCCTGAATTCAAACATGAAGAACGAATGCCTTGCCGGCATAACCATGGCGACAAAGATGAAGATAATGACTCAGTTTATTATGAAATTAAGCCTTGCCCGCCTAAACATTACACAACACATACGACTCCATATACCAGTGACACCACAAAAACGACACTTTCTAGTGATGCTACAGAGAGCAGTGAAAGCACATTTTCAAGTGAGAGCACGCTCTCCAGCGAAAGCACGCAAAGTAGTGATAACACCCCCTCGAGCGATAGCACCCTTTCCAGTGACAGCACCCTCTCAAGTGATAGCACCCTTTCCAGCGATACTACGCTGAGCAGTGGCAGCACCCTCTCAAGCGATAGCACCCTTTCCAGCGACATCACACTGAGCAGTGACAGCACCCTCTCGAGTGATAGCACACTGAGCAGTGACAGCACACTCTCGAGCGATAGCACACTGAGCAGTGACATCACCCTTTCAAGTGACAGCACCCTTTCCAGCGATACTACGCTGAGCAGTGGCAGCACCCCATCAAGCGATAGCACAATGAGCAGTGACAGCACCCTCTCGAGTGATAATACACTGAGCAGTGGCAGCACACTTTCGAGCGAAAGCACGCTTTTCAGTGATAGCACACTGAGCAGTGGGAGCACACTTTCAAGTGATAGCACCCTTTTCAGCGATACTACGCTGAGCAGTAGCAGCACCCTCTCAAGCGATAGCACACTGAGCAGTGACATCACACTTTCAAGCGATAGCACATTCTCGAGCGAAAGCACACAAAGAAGTGACAGCACCCTTTCAAGTGATAGCACCATTTCCAGTGACAGCACACTGAGCAGTGACAGCACCCTTTCAAGTGATAGCACCATTTCCAGCGATACTACGCTGAGCAGTAGCACCACCCTCTCAAGCGATAGCACACTGAGCAGTGACAGCACACTTTCAAGCGATAGCACCCTTTCCAGTGACAGCACACTGAGCAGTGAGAGCACACTCTCGAGCGAAAGCACACAAAGCAGTGACATCACCCTTTCAAGTGATAGCACCCTTTCCAGCGATACTACACTGAGTAGTGACAGCACACTTTCAAGCGATAGCACCCTTTCCAGTGACAGCACACCGAGCAGTGACAGCACCCTTTCAAGTGATAGCACCCTTTCCAGCGACAGCACACTGAGCAGTGACAGCACCCTTTCAAGTGATAGCACCCTTTCCAGTGACAGCACACTGAGCAGTGACAGCACACTCTCGAGCGATAGCACACTTTCCAGTGATAGTACATTGAGCAGTGGCAGCACACTTTCAAGCGATAGCACCCTTTCCAGCGACAGAACACGAAGCAGTGACAGCACACTCTCGAGCGATAGCACACTGAGCAGTGACAGCTCCCTTTCAAGTGATAGCACCCTTTCCAGTGACAGCACACCGAGCAGTGACAGCACCCTTGCAAGTGATAGCACCCTTTCCAGCGACAGCACACTGAGCAGTGACAGCACACTCTCGAGCGATAGCACACTGAGCAGTGACAGCTCCCTTTCAAGTGATAGCACCCTTTCCAGCGACAGCACACTGAGCAGTGACAGCACACTCTCGAGCGAAAGCACGCAAAGCAGTGACAGCACCCTTTCAAGTGATAGCACCCTTTCCAGCGATATTACGCTGAGCAGTGGCAGCACCCTCTCAAGCGATAGCACCCTTTCCAGCGACATCACACTGAGCAGTGGCAGCACCCTCTCAAGCGATAGCACCCTTTCCAGCGACATCACACTGAGCAGTGACAGCACCCTCTCGAGTGACAGCACACTGAGCAGTGACAGCATCCTCTCAAGCGATAGCACCCTTTCCAGCGACAGCACACTGAGCAGTGACAGCACCCTTTCAAGTGATAGCACCCTTTCCAGCGATACTACGCTAAGCAGTGACAGCACACTTTCAAGCGATAGCACCCTTTCCAGCGACAGCACACTGAGCAGTGTCAGCACACTCTCGAGCGATAGCACACTGAGCAGTGACAGCACCTTCTCAAGCGATAGCACCCTTTCCAGCGACAGCACACTGAGCAGTGACAGCACCTTTTCAAGTGATAGCACCCTTTCCAGCGACAGCACACAGAGCAGTGACAGCACCCTTTCAAGTGATAGCACCCTTTCCAGTGACATCACACTCAGCAGTGACAGCACCCTCTCGAGTGACAGCACACTGAGCAGTGACAGCACACCCTCGAGCGATAGCACACTGATTAGTGACATCACCCTTTCCAGCGATACCACACTGAGCAGTGACAGCACCCTCTCAAGCGATAGCACCCTTTCCAGCGACAGCACACTGAGCAGTGACAGCACACTCTCGAGCGAAAGCACACAAAGCAGTGACAGCACCCTTTCAAGTGATAGCACCCTTTCCAGCGATATTACGCTAAGCAGTGGCAGCACCCTCTCAAGCGATAGCACCCTTTCCAGCGACATCACACTGAGCAGTGACAGCACCCTCTCGAGCGATAGCACACTGAGCAGTGACAGCACCCTCTCGAGTGATAGCACCCTTTCCAGCGATATTACGCTGAGCAGTGGCAGCACCCTCTCAAGCGATAGCACCCTTTCCAGCGACATCACACTGAGCAGTGACAGCACCCTCTCGAGCGATAGCACACTGAGCAGTGACAGCACCCTCTCGAGTGACAGCACACTGAGCAGTGACAGCACCCTTTCAAGTGATAGCACCCTTTCCAGCGACAGCACACCGAGCAGTGACAGCACCCTTTCAAGTGATAGCACCCTTTCCAGCGATATTACGCTGAGCAGTGGCAGCACCCTCTCAAGCGATAGCACCCTTTCCAGCGACATCACACTGAGGAGTGGCAGCACCCTCTCGAGTGATAGCACACTGAGCAGTGACAGCACACTCTCGAGCGATAGCACACTGAGCAGTGACATCACCCTTTCAAGTGACAGCACCCTTTCCAGCGATACTACGCTGAGCAGTGGCAGCACCCCATCAAGCGATAGCACACTGAGCAGTGACAGCACCCTCTCGAGTGATAACACACTGAGCAGTGGCAGCACACTTTCGAGCGAAAGCACGCCTTCCAGTGATAGCACACTGAGCAGTGGGAGCACACTTTCAAGTGATAGCACCCTTTTCAGCGATACTACGCTGAGCAGTAGCAGCACACTCTCGAGCGATAGCACACTGAGCAGTGATAGCACCCTTTCCAGCGATACTACGTTGAGCAGTGACAGCTCACTTTCAAGCGATAGCACACTTTCCAGTGATAGTACATTGAGCAGTGGCAGCACACTTTCAAGCGTTAGCACCCTTTCCAGCGACAGCACACAAAGCAGTGACAGCACCCTCTCAAGCGATAGCACCCTTTCCAGTGACAGCACACCGAGCAGTGACAGCACCCTTTCAAGTGATAGCACCCTTTCCAGCGACATCACACTGAGCAGTGACAGCACCCTCTCGAGTGACAGCACACTGAGCAGTGACAGCATCCTCTCAAGCGATAGCACCCTTTCCAGCGACAGCACACTGAGCAGTGACAGCACCCTTTCAAGTGATAGCACCCTTTCCAGCGATACTACGCTGAGCAGTGACAGCACACTTTCAAGCGATAGCACCCTTTCCAGCGACAGCACACTGAGCAGTGTCAGCACACTCTCGAGCGATAGCACACTGAGCAGTGACAGCACCTTCTCAAGCGATAGCACCCTTTCCAGCGACAGCACACTGAGCAGTGACAGCACCTTTTCAAGTGATAGCACCCTTTCCAGCGACAGCACACAGAGCAGTGACAGCACCCTTTCAAGTGATAGCACCCTTTCCAGTGACATCACACTCAGCAGTGACAGCACCCTCTCGAGTCACAGCACACTGAGCAGTGACAGCACACCCTCGAGCGATAGCACACTGATTAGTGACATCACCCTTTCCAGCGATACCACACTGAGCAGTGACAGCACCCTCTCAAGCGATAGCACCCTTTCCAGCGACAGCACACTGAGCAGTGACAGCACACTCTCGAGCGAAAGCACACAAAGCAGTGACAGCACCCTTTCAAGTGATAGCACCCTTTCCAGCGATATTACGCTGAGCAGTGGCAGCACCCTCTCAAGCGATAGCACCCTTTCCAGCGACATCACACTGAGCAGTGACAGCACCCTCTCGAGCGATAGCACACTGAGCAGTGACAGCACCCTCTCGAGTGATAGCACCCTTTCCAGTGACAGCACACCGAGCAGTGACAGCACCCTTTCAAGTGATAGCACCCTTTCCAGCGACATCACACTGAGCAGTGACAGCACCCTCTCGAGTGACAGCACACTGAGCAGTGACAGCACGCTCTCAAGCGATAGCACCCTTTCCAGCGACAGCACACTGAGCAGTGACAGCACCCTCTCGAGCGATAGCACACTGAGCAGTGACAGCACCCTCTCGAGTGATAGCACCCTTTCCAGCGATATTACGCTGAGCAGTGGCAGCACCCTCTCAAGCGATAGCACCCTTTCCAGCGACATCACACTGAGCAGTGACAGCACCCTCTCGAGCGATAGCACACTGAGCAGTGACAGCACCCTCTCGAGTGACAGCACACTGAGCAGTGACAGCACCCTTTCAAGTGATAGCACCCTTTCCAGCGACAGCACACCGAGCAGTGACAGCACCCTTTCAAGTGATAGCACCCTTTCCAGCGATATTACGCTGAGCAGTGGCAGCACCCTCTCAAGCGATAGCACCCTTTCCAGCGACATCACACTGAGCAGTGACAGCACCCTCTCGAGTGATAGCACACTGAGCAGTGACAGCACACTCTCGAGCGATAGCACACTGAGCAGTGACATCACCCTTTCAAGTGACAGCACCCTTTCCAGCGATACTACGCTGAGCAGTGGCAGCACCCCATCAAGCGATAGCACACTGAGCAGTGACAGCACCCTCTCGAGTGATAACACACTGAGCAGTGGCAGCACACTTTCGAGCGAAAGCACCCCTTCCAGTGATAGCACACTGAGCAGTGGGAGCACACTTTCAAGTGATAGCACCCTTTTCAGCGATACTACGCTGAGCAGTAGCAGCACACTCTCGAGCGATAGCACACTGAGCAGTGATAGCACCCTTTCCAGCGATACTACGCTGAGCAGTGACAGCTCACTTTCAAGCGATAGCACACTTTCCAGTGATAGTACATTGAGCAGTGGCAGCACACTTTCAAGCGTTAGCACCCTTTCCAGCGACAGCACACAAAGCAGTGACAGCACCCTCTCAAGCGATAGCACCCTTTCCAGTGACAGCACACCGAGCAGTGACAGCACCCTTTCAAGTGATAGCACCCTTTCCAGCGACATCACACTGAGCAGTGACAGCACCCTCTCGAGTGACAGCACACTGAGCAGTGACAGCACCCTCTCAAGCGATAGCACCCTTTCCAGCGACAGCACACTGAGCAGTGACAGCACCCTCTCGAGCGATAGCACACTGAGCAGTGACAGCACCCTCTCGAGTGATAGCACCCTTTCCAGCGATATTACGCTGAGCAGTGGCAGCACCCTCTCAAGCGATAGCACCCTTTCCAGCGACATCACACTGAGCAGTGACAGCACCCTCTCGAGCGATAGCACACTGAGCAGTGACAGCACCCTCTCGAGTGACAGCACACTGAGCAGTGACAGCACCCTTTCAAGTGATAGCACCCTTTCCAGCGACAGCACACCGAGCAGTGATAGCACCCTTTCCAGCGATACTACGCTGAGCAGTGACAGCTCACTTTCAAGCGATAGCACACTTTCCAGTGATAGTACATTGAGCAGTGGCAGCACACTTTCAAGCGTTAGCACCCTTTCCAGCGACAGCACACAAAGCAGTGACAGCACCCTCTCAAGCGATAGCACCCTTTCCAGTGACAGCACACCGAGCAGTGACAGCACCCTTTCAAGTGATAGCACCCTTTCCAGCGACATCACACTGAGCAGTGACAGCACCCTCTCGAGTGACAGCACACTGAGCAGTGACAGCACGCTCTCAAGCGATAGCACCCTTTCCAGCGACAGCACACTGAGCAGTGACAGCACCCTCTCGAGCGATAGCACACTGAGCAGTGACAGCACCCTCTCGAATGATAGCACCCTTTCCAGCGATATTACGCTGAGCAGTGGCAGCACCCTCTCAAGCGATAGCACCCTTTCCAGCGACATCACACTGAGCAGTGACAGCACCCTCTCGAGCGATAGCACACTGAGCAGTGACAGCACCCTCTCGAGTGACAGCACACTGAGCAGTGACAGCACCCTTTCAAGTGATAGCACCCTTTCCAGCGACAGCACACCGAGCAGTGACAGCACCCTTTCAAGTGATAGCACCCTTTCCAGCGATATTACGCTGAGCAGTGGCAGCACCCTCTCAAGCGATAGCACCCTTTCCAGCGACATCACACTGAGCAGTGACAGCACCCTCTCGAGTGATAGCACACTGAGCAGTGACAGCACACTCTCGAGCGATAGCACACTGAGCAGTGACATCACCCTTTCAAGTGACAGCACCCTTTCCAGCGATACTACGCTGAGCAGTGGCAGCACCCCATCAAGCGATAGCACACTGAGCAGTGACAGCACCCTCTCGAGTGATAACACACTGAGCAGTGGCAGCACACTTTCGAGCGAAAGCACCCCTTCCAGTGATAGCACACTGAGCAGTGGGAGCACACTTTCAAGTGATAGCACCCTTTTCAGCGATACTACGCTGAGCAGTAGCAGCACACTCTCGAGCGATAGCACACTGAGCAGTGATAGCACCCTTTCCAGCGATACTACGCTGAGCAGTGACAGCTCACTTTCAAGCGATAGCACACTTTCCAGTGATAGTACATTGAGCAGTGGCAGCACACTTTCAAGCGTTAGCACCCTTTCCAGCGACAGCACACAAAGCAGTGACAGCACCCTCTCAAGCGATAGCACCCTTTCCAGTGACAGCACACCGAGCAGTGACAGCACCCTTTCAAGTGATAGCACCCTTTCCAGCGACATCACACTGAGCAGTGACAGCACCCTCTCGAGTGACAGCACACTGAGCAGTGACAGCACCCTCTCAAGCGATAGCACCCTTTCCAGCGACAGCACACTGAGCAGTGACAGCACCCTCTCGAGCGATAGCACACTGAGCAGTGACAGCACCCTCTCGAGTGATAGCACCCTTTCCAGCGATATTACGCTGAGCAGTGGCAGCACCCTCTCAAGCGATAGCACCCTTTCCAGCGACATCACACTGAGCAGTGACAGCACCCTCTCGAGCGATAGCACACTGAGCAGTGACAGCACCCTCTCGAGTGACAGCACACTGAGCAGTGACAGCACCCTTTCAAGTGATAGCACCCTTTCCAGCGACAGCACACCGAGCAGTGACAGCACCCTTTCAAGTGATAGCACCCTTTCCAGCGATATTACGCTGAGCAGTGGCAGCACCATCTCAAGCGCTAGCACCCTTTCCAGCGACATCACACTGAGCAGTGACAGCACCCTCTCGAGTGATAGCACACTGAGCAGTGACAGCACACTCTCGAGCGATAGCACACTGAGCAGTGACATCACCCTTTCAAGTGACAGCACCCTTTCCAGCGATACTACGCTGAGCAGTGGCAGCACCCCATCAAGCGATAGCACACTGAGCAGTGACAGCACCCTCTCGAGTGATAACACACTGAGCAGTGGCAGCACACTTTCGAGCGAAAGCACCCCTTCCAGTGATAGCACACTGAGCAGTGGGAGCACACTTTCAAGTGATAGCACCCTTTTCAGCGATACTACGCTGAGCAGTAGCAGCACACTCTCGAGCGATAGCACACTGAGCAGTGATAGCACCCTTTCCAGCGATACTACGCTGAGCAGTGACAGCTCACTTTCAAGCGATAGCACACTTTCCAGTGATAGTACATTGAGCAGTGGCAGCACACTTTCAAGCGTTAGCACCCTTTCCAGCGACAGCACACAAAGCAGTGACAGCACCCTCTCAAGCGATAGCACCCTTTCCAGTGACAGCACACCGAGCAGTGACAGCACCCTTTCAAGTGATAGCACCCTTTCCAGCGACATCACACTGAGCAGTGACAGCACCCTCTCGAGTGACAGCACACTGAGCAGTGACAGCACCCTCTCAAGCGATAGCACCCTTTCCAGCGACAGCACACTGAGCAGTGACAGCACCCTCTCGAGCGATAGCACACTGAGCAGTGACAGCACCCTCTCGAGTGATAGCACCCTTTCCAGCGATATTACGCTGAGCAGTGGCAGCACCCTCTCAAGCGATAGCACCCTTTCCAGCGACATCACACTGAGCAGTGACAGCACCCTCTCGAGCGATAGCACACTGAGCAGTGACAGCACCCTCTCGAGTGACAGCACACTGAGCAGTGACAGCACCCTTTCAAGTGATAGCACCCTTTCCAGCGACAGCACACCGAGCAGTGATAGCACCCTTTCCAGCGATACTACGCTGAGCAGTGACAGCTCACTTTCAAGCGATAGCACACTTTCCAGTGATAGTACATTGAGCAGTGGCAGCACACTTTCAAGCGTTAGCACCCTTTCCAGCGACAGCACACAAAGCAGTGACAGCACCCTCTCAAGCGATAGCACCCTTTCCAGTGACAGCACACCGAGCAGTGACAGCACCCTTTCAAGTGATAGCACCCTTTCCAGCGACATCACACTGAGCAGTGACAGCACCCTCTCGAGTGACAGCACACTGAGCAGTGACAGCACCCTCTCAAGCGATAGCACCCTTTCCAGCGACAGCACACTGAGCAGTGACAGCACCCTCTCGAGCGATAGCACACTGAGCAGTGACAGCACCCTCTCGAGTGATAGCACCCTTTCCAGCGATATTACGCTGAGCAGTGGCAGCACCCTCTCAAGCGATAGCACCCTTTCCAGCGACATCACACTGAGCAGTGACAGCACCCTCTCGAGCGATAGCACACTGAGCAGTGACAGCACCCTCTCGAGTGACAGCACACTGAGCAGTGACAGCACCCTTTCAAGTGATAGCACCCTTTCCAGCGACAGCACACCGAGCAGTGACAGCACCCTTTCAAGTGATAGCACCCTTTCCAGCGATATTACGCTGAGCAGTGGCAGCACCATCTCAAGCGCTAGCACCCTTTCCAGCGACATCACACTGAGCAGTGACAGCACCCTCTCGAGTGATAGCACACTGAGCAGTGACAGCACACTCTCGAGCGATAGCACACTGAGCAGTGACATCACCCTTTCAAGTGACAGCACCCTTTCCAGCGATACTACGCTGAGCAGTGGCAGCACCCCATCAAGCGATAGCACACTGAGCAGTGACAGCACCCTCTCGAGTGATAACACACTGAGCAGTGGCAGCACACTTTCGAGCGAAAGCCCGCCTTCCAGTGATAGCACACTGAGCAGTGGGAGCACACTTTCAAGTGATAGCACCCCTTTCAGCGATACTACGCTGAGCAGTAGCAGCACACTCTCGAGCGATAGCACACTGAGCAGTGATAGCACCCTTTCCAGCGATACTACGCTGAGCAGTGACAGCTCACTTTCAAGCGATAGCACACTTTCCAGTGATAGTACATTGAGCAGTGGCAGCACACTTTCAAGCGTTAGCACCCTTTCCAGCGACAGCACACCGAGCAGTGACAGCACCCTTTCAAGTGATAGCACCCTTTCCAGCGACATCACACTGAGCAGTGACAGCACCCTCTCGAGTGACAGCACACTGAGCAGTGACAGCACCCTCTCAAGCGATAGCACCCTTTCCAGCGACAGCACACCGAGCAGTGACAGCACCCTTTCAAGTGATAGCACCCTTTCCAGCGACATCACACTGAGCAGTGACAGCACCCTCTCGAGTGACAGCACACTGAGCAGTGACAGCACCCTCTCAAGCGATAGCACCCTTTCCAGCGACAGCACACTGAGCAGTGACAGCACCCTCTCGAGCGATAGCACACTGAGCAGTGACAGCACCCTCTCGAGTGATAGCACCCTTTCCAGCGATATTACGCTGAGCAGTGGCAGCACCCTCTCAAGCGATAGCACCCTTTCCAGCGACATCACACTGAGCAGTGACAGCACCCTCTCGAGCGATAGCACACTGAGCAGTGACAGCACCCTCTCGAGTGACAGCACCCTTTCCAGCGATATTACGCTGAGCAGTGGCAGCACCCTCTCAAGCGATAGCACCCTTTCCAGCGACATCACACTGAGCAGTGACAGCACCCTCTCGAGCGATAGCACACTGAGCAGTGACAGCACCCTCTCGAGTGACAGCACACTGAGCAGTGACAGCACCCTTTCCAGCGATATTACGCTGAGCAGTGGCAGCACCCTCTCAAGCGATAGCACCCTTTCCAGCGACATCACACTGAGCAGTGACAGCACCCTCTCGAGCGATAGCACACTGAGCAGTGACAGCACCCTCTCGAGTGACAGCACACTGAGCAGTGACAGCACCCTTTCAAGTGATAGCACCCTTTCCAGCGACAGCACACCGAGCAGTGACAGCACCCTTTCAAGTGATAGCACCCTTTCCAGCGATATTACGCTGAGCAGTGGCAGCACCCTCTCAAGCGATAGCACCCTTTCCAGCGACATCACACTGAGCAGTGACAGCACCCTCTCGAGTGATAGCACACTGAGCAGTGACAGCACACTCTCGAGCGATAGCACACTGAGCAGTGACATCACCCTTTCAAGTGACAGCACCCTTTCCAGCGATACTACGCTGAGCAGTGGCAGCACCCCATCAAGCGATAGCACACTGAGCAGTGACAGCACCCTCTCGAGTGGTAACACACTGAGCAGTGGCAGCACACTTTCGAGCGAAAGCACCCCTTCCAGTGATAGCACACTGAGCAGTGGGAGCACACTTTCAAGTGATAGCACCCTTTTCAGCGATACTACGCTGAGCAGTAGCAGCACACTCTCGAGCGATAGCACACTGAGCAGTGATAGCACCCTTTCCAGCGATACTACGCTGAGCAGTGACAGCTCACTTTCAAGCGATAGCACACTTTCCAGTGATAGTACATTGAGCAGTGGCAGCACACTTTCAAGCGTTAGCACCCTTTCCAGCGACAGCACACAAAGCAGTGACAGCACCCTCTCAAGCGATAGCACCCTTTCCAGTGACAGCACACTGAGCAGTGACAGCACCCTTTCAAGTGATAGCACCCTTTCCAGCGACATCACACTGAGCAGTGACAGCACCCTCTCGAGTGACAGCACCCTCTCGAGTGACAGCACACTGAGCAGTGATAGCACCCTTTCCAGCGACAGCACACTGAGCAGTGACAGCACCCTCTCGAGCGATAGCACACTGAGCAGTGACAGCACCCTCTCGAGTGATAGCACCCTTTCCAGCGATATTACGCTGAGCAGTGGCAGCACCCTCTCAAGCGATAGCACCCTTTCCAGCGACATCACACTGAGCAGTGACAGCACCCTCTCGAGCGATAGCACACTGAGCAGTGACAGCACCCTCTCGAGTGACAGCACACTGAGCAGTGACAGCACCCTTTCAAGTGATAGCACCCTTTCCAGCGACAGCACACCGAGCAGTGACAGCACCCTTTCAAGTGATAGCACCCTTTCCAGCGATATTACGCTGAGCAGTGGCAGCACCATCTCAAGCGCTAGCACCCTTTCCAGCGACATCACACTGAGCAGTGACAGCACCCTCTCGAGTGATAGCACACTGAGCAGTGACAGCACACTCTCGAGCGATAGCACACTGAGCAGTGACATCACCCTTTCAAGTGACAGCACCCTTTCCAGCGATACTACGCTGAGCAGTGGCAGCACCCCATCAAGCGATAGCACACTGAGCAGTGACAGCACCCTCTCGAGTGATAACACACTGAGCAGTGGCAGCACACTTTCGAGCGAAAGCCCGCCTTCCAGTGATAGCACACTGAGCAGTGGGAGCACACTTTCAAGTGATAGCACCCCTTTCAGCGATACTACGCTGAGCAGTAGCAGCACACTCTCGAGCGATAGCACACTGAGCAGTGATAGCACCCTTTCCAGCGATACTACGCTGAGCAGTGACAGCTCACTTTCAAGCGATAGCACACTTTCCAGTGATAGTACATTGAGCAGTGGCAGCACACTTTCAAGCGTTAGCACCCTTTCCAGCGACAGCACACCGAGCAGTGACAGCACCCTTTCAAGTGATAGCACCCTTTCCAGCGACATCACACTGAGCAGTGACAGCACCCTCTCGAGTGACAGCACACTGAGCAGTGACAGCACCCTCTCAAGCGATAGCACCCTTTCCAGCGACAGCACACCGAGCAGTGACAGCACCCTTTCAAGTGATAGCACCCTTTCCAGCGACATCACACTGAGCAGTGACAGCACCCTCTCGAGTGACAGCACACTGAGCAGTGACAGCACCCTCTCAAGCGATAGCACCCTTTCCAGCGACAGCACACTGAGCAGTGACAGCACCCTCTCGAGCGATAGCACACTGAGCAGTGACAGCACCCTCTCGAGTGATAGCACCCTTTCCAGCGATATTACGCTGAGCAGTGGCAGCACCCTCTCAAGCGATAGCACCCTTTCCAGCGACATCACACTGAGCAGTGACAGCACCCTCTCGAGCGATAGCACACTGAGCAGTGACAGCACCCTCTCGAGTGACAGCACCCTTTCCAGCGATATTACGCTGAGCAGTGGCAGCACCCTCTCAAGCGATAGCACCCTTTCCAGCGACATCACACTGAGCAGTGACAGCACCCTCTCGAGCGATAGCACACTGAGCAGTGACAGCACCCTCTCGAGTGACAGCACACTGAGCAGTGACAGCACCCTTTCCAGCGATATTACGCTGAGCAGTGGCAGCACCCTCTCAAGCGATAGCACCCTTTCCAGCGACATCACACTGAGCAGTGACAGCACCCTCTCGAGCGATAGCACACTGAGCAGTGACAGCACCCTCTCGAGTGACAGCACACTGAGCAGTGACAGCACCCTTTCAAGTGATAGCACCCTTTCCAGCGACAGCACACCGAGCAGTGACAGCACCCTTTCAAGTGATAGCACCCTTTCCAGCGATATTACGCTGAGCAGTGGCAGCACCCTCTCAAGCGATAGCACCCTTTCCAGCGACATCACACTGAGCAGTGACAGCACCCTCTCGAGTGATAGCACACTGAGCAGTGACAGCACACTCTCGAGCGATAGCACACTGAGCAGTGACATCACCCTTTCAAGTGACAGCACCCTTTCCAGCGATACTACGCTGAGCAGTGGCAGCACCCCATCAAGCGATAGCACACTGAGCAGTGACAGCACCCTCTCGAGTGGTAACACACTGAGCAGTGGCAGCACACTTTCGAGCGAAAGCACCCCTTCCAGTGATAGCACACTGAGCAGTGGGAGCACACTTTCAAGTGATAGCACCCTTTTCAGCGATACTACGCTGAGCAGTAGCAGCACACTCTCGAGCGATAGCACACTGAGCAGTGATAGCACCCTTTCCAGCGATACTACGCTGAGCAGTGACAGCTCACTTTCAAGCGATAGCACACTTTCCAGTGATAGTACATTGAGCAGTGGCAGCACACTTTCAAGCGTTAGCACCCTTTCCAGCGACAGCACACAAAGCAGTGACAGCACCCTCTCAAGCGATAGCACCCTTTCCAGTGACAGCACACTGAGCAGTGACAGCACCCTTTCAAGTGATAGCACCCTTTCCAGCGACATCACACTGAGCAGTGACAGCACCCTCTCGAGTGACAGCACCCTCTCGAGTGACAGCACACTGAGCAGTGATAGCACCCTTTCCAGCGACAGCACACTGAGCAGTGACAGCACCCTCTCGAGCGATAGCACACTGAGCAGTGACAGCACCCTCTCGAGTGATAGCACCCTTTCCAGCGATATTACGCTGAGCAGTGGCAGCACCCTCTCAAGCGATAGCACCCTTTCCAGCGACATCACACTGAGCAGTGACAGCACCCTCTCGAGCGATAGCACACTGAGCAGTGACAGCACCCTCTCGAGTGACAGCACACTGAGCAGTGACAGCACCCTTTCAAGTGATAGCACCCTTTCCAGCGACAGCACACCGAGCAGTGACAGCACCCTTTCAAGTGATAGCACCCTTTCCAGCGATATTACGCTGAGCAGTGGCAGCACCATCTCAAGCGCTAGCACCCTTTCCAGCGACATCACACTGAGCAGTGACAGCACCCTCTCGAGTGATAGCACACTGAGCAGTGACAGCACACTCTCGAGCGATAGCACACTGAGCAGTGACATCACCCTTTCAAGTGACAGCACCCTTTCCAGCGATACTACGCTGAGCAGTGGCAGCACCCCATCAAGCGATAGCACACTGAGCAGTGACAGCACCCTCTCGAGTGATAACACACTGAGCAGTGGCAGCACACTTTCAAGCGAAAGCACGCCTTCCAGTGATAGCACACTGAGCAGTGGGAGCACACTTTCAAGTGATAGCACCCTTTTCAGCGATTCTACGCTGAGCAGTAGCAGCACACTCTCGAGCGATAGCACACTGAGCAGTGATAGCACCCTTTCCAGCGATACTACGCTGAGCAGTGACAGCTCACTTTCAAGCGATAGCACACTTTCCAGTGATAGTACATTGAGCAGTGGCAGCACACTTTCAAGCGTTAGCACCCTTTCCAGCGACAGCACACAAAGCAGTGACAGCACCCTCTCAAGCGATAGCACCCTTTCCAGTGACAGCACACCGAGCAGTGACAGCACCCTTTCAAGTGATAGCACCCTTTCCAGCGACATCACACTGAGCAGTGACAGCACCCTCTCGAGTGACAGCACACTGAGCAGTGACAGCACCCTCTCAAGCGAGAGCACCCTTTCCAGCGATATTACGCTGAGCAGTGGCAGCACCCTCTCAAGCGATAGCACCCTTTCCAGCGACATCACACTGAGCAGTGACAGCACCCTCTCGAGCGATAGCACACTGAGCAGTGACAGCACCCTCTCGAGTGACAGCACCCTTTCCAGCGATATTACGCTGAGCAGTGGCAGCACCCTCTCAAGCGATAGCACCCTTTCCAGCGACATCACACTGAGCAGTGACAGCACCCTCTCGAGCGATAGCACACTGAGCAGTGACAGCACCCTCTCGAGTGACAGCACACTGAGCAGTGACAGCACCCTTTCAAGTGATAGCACCCTTTCCAGCGACAGCACACCGAGCAGTGAGAGCACCCTTTCAAGTGATAGCACCCTTTCCAGCGATATTACGCTGAGCAGTGGCAGCACCCTCTCAAGCGATAGCACCCTTTCCAGCGACATCACACTGAGCAGTGACAGCACCCTCTCGAGCGATAGCACACTGAGCAGTGACAGCACCCTCTCGAGTGACAGCACACTGAGCAGTGACAGCACCCTTTCAAGTGATAGCACCCTTTCCAGCGACAGCACACCGAGCAGTGACAGCACCCTTTCAAGTGATAGCACCCTTTCCAGCGATATTACGCTGAGCAGTGGCAGCACCATCTCAAGCGCTAGCACCCTTTCCAGCGACATCACACTGAGCAGTGACAGCACCCTCTCGAGTGATAGCACACTGAGCAGTGACAGCACACTCTCGAGCGATAGCACACTGAGCAGTGACATCACCCTTTCAAGTGACAGCACCCTTTCCAGCGATACTACGCTGAGCAGTGGCAGCACCCCATCAAGCGATAGCACACTGAGCAGTGACAGCACCCTCTCGAGTGATAACACACTGAGCAGTGGCAGCACACTTTCGAGCGAAAGCACGCCTTCCAGTGATAGCACACTGAGCAGTGGGAGCACACTTTCAAGTGATAGCACCCTTTTCAGCGATACTACGCTGAGCAGTAGCAGCACACTCTCGAGCGATAGCACACTGAGCAGTGATAGCACCCTTTCCAGCGATACTACGCTGAGCAGTGACAGCTCACTTTCAAGCGATAGCACACTTTCCAGTGATAGTACATTGAGCAGTGGCAGCACACTTTCAAGCGTTAGCACCCTTTCCAGCGACAGCACACAAAGCAGTGACAGCACCCTCTCAAGCGATAGCACCCTTTCCAGTGACAGCACACCGAGCAGTGACAGCACCCTCTCAAGCGATAGCACCCTTTCCAGCGACATCACACTGAGCAGTGACAGCACCCTCTCGAGTGACAGCACACTGAGCAGTGACAGCATCCTCTCAAGCGATAGCACCCTTTCCAGCGACAGCACACTGAGCAGTGACAGCACCCTTTCAAGTGATAGCACCCTTTCCAGCGATACTACGCTAAGCAGTGACAGCACACTTTCAAGCGATAGCACCCTTTCCAGCGACAGCACACTGAGCAGTGTCAGCACACTCTCGAGCGATAGCACACTGAGCAGTGACAGCACCTTCTCAAGCGATAGCACCCTTTCCAGCGACAGCACACTGAGCAGTGACAGCACCTTTTCAAGTGATAGCACCCTTTCCAGCGACAGCACACAGAGCAGTGACAGCACCCTTTCAAGTGATAGCACCCTTTCCAGTGACATCACACTCAGCAGTGACAGCACCCTCTCGAGTGACAGCACACTGATTAGTGACATCACCCTTTCCAGCGATACCACACTGAGCAGTGACAGCACCCTCTCAAGCGATAGCACCCTTTCCAGCGACAGCACACTGAGCAGTGACAGCACACTCTCGAGCGAAAGCACACAAAGCAGTGACAGCACCCTTTCAAGTGATAGCACCCTTTCCAGCGATATTACGCTGAGCAGTGGCAGCACCCTCTCAAGCGATAGCACCCTTTCCAGCGACATCACACTGAGCAGTGACAGCACCCTCTCGAGTGATAGCACCCTTTCCAGCGATATTACGCTGAGCAGTGGCAGCACGCTCTCAAGCGATAGCACCCTTTCCAGCGACATCACACTGAGCAGTGACAGCACCCTCTCGAGCGATAGCACACTGAGCAGTGACAGCACCCTCTCGAGTGACAGCACACTGAGCAGTGACAGCACCCTTTCAAGTGATAGCACCCTTTCCAGCGACAGCACACCGAGCAGTGACAGCACCCTTTCAAGTGATAGCACCCTTTCCAGCGATATTACGCTGAGCAGTGGCAGCACCCTCTCGAGCGATAGCACACTGAGCAGTGATAGCACCCTTTCCAGCGATACTACGCTGAGCAGTGACAGCTCACTTTCAAGCGATAGCACACTTTCCAGTGATAGTACATTGAGCAGTGGCAGCACACTTTCAAGCGTTAGCACCCTTTCCAGCGACAGCACACAAAGCAGTGACAGCACCCTCTCAAGCGATAGCACCCTTTCCAGTGACAGCACACCGAGCAGTGACAGCACCCTTTCAAGTGATAGCACCCTTTCCAGCGACATCACACTGAGCAGTGACAGCACCCTCTCGAGTGACAGCACACTGAGCAGTGACAGCACCCTCTCAAGCGATAGCACCCTTTCCAGCGACAGCACACTGAGCAGTGACAGCACCCTCTCGAGCGATAGCACACTGAGCAGTGACAGCACCCTCTCGAGTGATAGCACCCTTTCCAGCGATATTACGCTGAGCAGTGGCAGCACCCTCTCAAGCGATAGCACCCTTTCCAGCGACATCACACTGAGCAGTGACAGCACCCTCTCGAGCGATAGCACACTGAGCAGTGACAGCACCCTCTCGAGTGACAGCACACTGAGCAGTGACAGCACCCTTTCAAGTGATAGCACCCTTTCCAGCGACAGCACACCGAGCAGTGAGAGCACCCTTTCAAGTGATAGCACCCTTTCCAGCGATATTACGCTGAGCAGTGGCAGCACCCTCTCAAGCGATAGCACCCTTTCCAGCGACATCACACTGATCAGTGACAGCACCCTCTCGAGTGATAGCACACTGAGCAGTGACAGCACACTCTCGAGTGATAGCACACTGAGCAGTGACATCACCCTTTCAAGTGACAGCACCCTTTCCAGCGATACTACGCTGAGCAGTGGCAGCACCCCATCAAGCGATAGCACACTGAGCAGTGACAGCACCCTCTCGAGTGATAACACACTGAGCAGTGGCAGCACACTTTCGAGCGAAAGCACGCCTTCCAGTGATAGCACACTGAGCAGTGGGAGCACACTTTCAAGTGATAGCACCCTTTTCAGCGATACTACGCTGAGCAGTAGCAGCACACTCTCGAGCGATAGCACACTGAGCAGTGATAGCACCCTTTCCAGCGATACTACGCTGAGCAGTGACAGCTCACTTTCAAGCGATAGCACACTTTCCAGTGATAGTACATTGAGCAGTGGCAGCACACTTTCAAGCGTTAGCACCCTTTCCAGCGACAGCACACAAAGCAGTGACAGCACCCTCTCAAGCGATAGCACCCTTTCCAGTGACAGCACACCGAGCAGTGACAGCACCCTTTCAAGTGATAGCACCCTTTCCAGCGACATCACACTGAGCAGTGACAGCACCCTCTCGAGTGACAGCACACTGAGCAGTGACAGCACCCTCTCAAGCGATAGCACCCTTTCCAGCGACAGCACACTGAGCAGTGACAGCACCCTCTCGAGCGATAGCACACTGAGCAGTGACAGCACCCTCTCGAGTGATAGCACCCTTTCCAGCGATATTACGCTGAGCAGTGGCAGCACCCTCTCAAGCGATAGCACCCTTTCCAGCGACATCACACTGAGCAGTGACAGCACCCTCTCGAGCGATAGCACACTGAGCAGTGACAGCACCCTCTCGAGTGACAGCACACTGAGCAGTGACAGCACCCTTTCAAGTGATAGCACCCTTTCCAGCGACAGCACACCGAGCAGTGACAGCACCCTTTCAAGTGATAGCACCCTTTCCAGCGATATTACGCTGAGCAGTGGCAGCACCCTCTCAAGCGATAGCACCCTTTCCAGCGACATCACACTGAGCAGTGACAGCACCCTCTCGAGTGATAGCACACTGAGCAGTGACAGCACACTCTCGAGCGATAGCACACTGAGCAGTGACATCACCCTTTCAAGTGACAGCACCCTTTCCAGCGATACTACGCTGAGCAGTGGCAGCACCCCATCAAGCGATAGCACACTGAGCAGTGACAGCACCCTCTCGAGTGATAACACACTGAGCAGTGGCAGCACACTTTCGAGCGAAAGCACACCTTCCAGTGATAGCACACTGAGCAGTGGGAGCACACTTTCAAGTGATAGCACCCTTTTCAGCGATACTACGCTGAGCAGTAGCAGCACACTCTCGAGCGATAGCACACTGAGCAGTGATAGCACCCTTTCCAGCGATACTACGCTGAGCAGTGACAGCTCACTTTCAAGCGATAGCACACTTTCCAGTGATAGTACATTGAGCAGTGGCAGCACACTTTCAAGCGTTAGCACCCTTTCCAGCGACAGCACACAAAGCAGTGACAGCACCCTCTCAAGCGATAGCACCCTTTCCAGTGACAGCACACCGAGCAGTGACAGCACCCTTTCAAGTGATAGCACCCTTTCCAGCGACATCACACTGAGCAGTGACAGCACCCTCTCGAGTGACAGCACACTGAGCAGTGATAGCACCCTTTCCAGCGACAGCACACTGAGCAGTGACAGCACCCTCTCGAGCGATAGCACACTGAGCAGTGACAGCACCCTCTCGAGTGATAGCACCCTTTCCAGCGATATTACGCTGAGCAGTGGCAGCACCCTCTCAAGCGATAGCACCCTTTCCAGCGACATCACACTGAGCAGTGACAGCACCCTCTCGAGCGATAGCACACTGAGCAGTGACAGCACCCTCTCGAGTGACAGCACACTGAGCAGTGACAGCACCCTTTCAAGTGATAGCACCCTTTCCAGCGACAGCACACCGAGCAGTGACAGCACCCTTTCAAGTGATAGCACCCTTTCCAGCGACATCACACTGAGCAGTGACAGCACCCTCTCGAGTGACAGCACACTGAGCAGTGACAGCATCCTCTCAAGCGATAGCACCCTTTCCAGCGACAGCACACTGAGCAGTGACAGCACCCTTTCAAGTGATAGCACCCTTTCCAGCGATACTACGCTGAGCAGTGACAGCACACTTTCAAGCGATAGCACCCTTTCCAGCGACAGCACACTGAGCAGTGTCAGGACACTCTCGAGCAATAGCACACTGAGCAGTGACAGCACCTTTTCAAGTGATAGCACCCTTTCCAGCGACAGCACACAGAGCAGTGACAGCACCCTTTCAAGTGATAGCACCCTTTCCAGTGACATCACACTCAGCAGTGACAGCACCCTCTCGAGTGACAGCACACTGAGCAGTGACAGCACACCCTCGAGCGATAGCACACTGATTAGTGACATCACCCTTTCCAGCGATACCACACTGAGCAGTGACAGCACCCTCTCAAGCGATAGCACCCTTTCCAGCGACAGCACACTGAGCAGTGACAGCACACTCTCGAGCGAAAGCACACAAAGCAGTGACAGCACCCTTTCAAGTGATAGCACCCTTTCCAGCGATATTACGCTGAGCAGTGGCAGCACCCTCTCAAGCGATAGCACCCTTTCCAGCGACATCGCACTGAGCAGTGACAGCACCCTCTCGAGCGATAGCACACTGAGCAGTGACAGCACCCTCTCGAGTGATAGCACCCTTTCCAGCGATATTATGCTGAGCAGTGGCAGCACCCTCTCAAGCGATAGCACCCTTTCCAGCGACATCACACTGAGCAGTGACAGCACCCTCTCGAGTGATAGCACACTGAGCAGTGACAGCACCCTCTCGAGTGACAGCACACTGAGCAGTGACAGCACCCTTTCAAGTGATAGCACCCTTTCCAGCGACAGCACACCGAGCAGTGACAGCACCCTTTCAAGTGATAGCACCCTTTCCAGTGACATCACACTCAGCAGTGACACCACCCTCTCGAGTGACAGCACACTGAGCAGTGACAGCACACCCTCGAGCGATAGCACACTGATTAGTGACATCACCCTTTCAAGCGATAGCACCATTTCCAGTGACAGCACACTGAGCAGTGGCAGCACTCTCCCGAGCGATAGCACCCTTTCCAGTGACAGCACACAGAGCATTGATAGCGCCCTTTCCAGCGACAGCACACTGAGCAGTGACAGCACACTTTCAAGCGATAGCACGCTTTCCAGTGATAGCACACTGAGCAGTGGCAGCACCCTCTCAACCGATAGCGCCCTTTCCAGCGACAGCACACTCAGCAATGACAGCACCCTTTCAAGTGATAGCACCCTTTCCAGCGAGAGTCCGCTGAGTAGTGGCAGCACCCTCTCAAGCGATAGCACCCTTTCCAGTGACAGCACACAGAGCAGTGATAGCGACCTTTCGAGTGATAGCACCCTGAGCAGTGACAGCACCCTCTCAAGCGATACCACTCTCAGCAGTGACAGCACCCTTTCAAGTGATAGCACAGTCACTGAAACAGTAGCAGAAGTTGCAATCCGAAGATCAGCAGAGACCGCCGTGGCAGCATCCACAACTGCTGCATCAGCAGCAGCATCATTGGCGAGCTCAGCTTCAGCAGCAACAGCTGCGTTATCAGGAGGATCAACACAAACAGAAGTAGCTGCAAAAGATGCTTCATTTCTTGCAAACGAGGCAGCCACTGCTGCATCTTTATTTTCACAAGGCAAAATAAGTGCAGCTGCAGCAGCAGCCGCAGCAAACAGTGCAGCAGAGGCGTCTGAAATTTCTGCAAAAAGAGCACAAGAAGCTGCGGAGGGAGCAAGCGGGATGTTGGCCCTGATTGCACTCCAATTCTCTGAAGCTGCGCAAAATGCAGCTACCATCGCGAGTTCAGCTGCAACTACAACTGCCTTAGCAGTGAATATTACAGCTTGTTGTGCTGCTGCAGAAAATGCAGCATCTATCATAGAAGATGCAAGAATTGCAAACCAAGAGGCTGAGATGGCAGCACGAGAACTACAAGCTTTACTCAATTCAGGGGACTTTCCGGTAGATGTAGAGGCCAGCATAAGACAAGCTATTGAGGCAGTCAAAAGCTCAGCTTTGTTGGCAGAACAAACAGCATCTCAGGCTCGAGCGGCACTCGACACAGCAGAACGAGCTGCGGCACCAACTGATGGCGATACAGAAGCTGAATTAGCTGGTGAATTATCTCTCCTACAAGTACAAATTGCAGCACAAAGCGCAGGCGCAGCGGCAGAAGTTGCGGGAGCACCAACAGCAGCTATCCAAGCTTCAAGAGGAGCCTCCCTGGCAGCTGCGGCGGTGTCCCTCGCAGCCTCAGCCGCAACAGTTACCCGGGCAGGGAGTGGAGCGGATCTCGACGATCTTATCAACATCGCCTTTGACATCGCAGAGGGAGCAAATCGTGCGGCTATATCAGTTTCAAATGGAGAGGCAGAGCCGCAAGAGGCTAGAGATGCCGCAGCAAGAGCGGCAGACGTGGCAGAAGCATTGGCTGAAGCGGCAGAAGCAGCATCATCGTCAGGAAGCATTGATTTGGAAGCGGCACAAGTGTCGCTTAAATCGGCGGCGGTGGCCAGACGAGCAGTGATGGCAGGACCAGATGAATTTTCCAACACCGCGACACAATTTGTGGTGACATCCAGAAATGCTGCAGAATTGTTTGCACGTCAGATGTCATCTATGCTGACACCTGAAATGTTTGCAGCAATTCAGTCTGCAGAAGAGGTTGCCTTGCTGGCAGAAGCAACAGGAATTGTAGCAGGAACTACAGACAATTTTGAAGCCACAAGACTCTTAGCGAGATCTGCAAGTACAACCACACAAACAGCGAAAGAAATGATGCGAGACCTTCCGCAAAGAACGGCACTTAGCTTAGCACAAGACTCATTAGTGGTCGGCTTGACAGCTTCAGCTGCAGCTATAACTGCAACGAGCTCGGCAGCAGCAGCACCAGCCGGGCCAGGGGCAGAATCAGCAGCCAGAGCCGCATTAACTGCCGCAGAGGAAGCGGCGAGCGCCGCCACCTCACTGAGTAATAGTGAATTTACCCTGAACTCCACAGTGAAGGCTGGACTTGAGGCATCACTCAAAGCCAAAAATGCAGCTGACGTAGCCATCGCAGCATCACAAAATGGCTCGGCTCTGGACATGCAGTTGGCCGCCCTGGCTATGGAGGCAGCTGGAATAGCGTCCAGGGCAATAGGAGCTGCACAAAACGTCACCTCAGCAGAAGCAACGACGCAAGAAATAATGGATGCTCGCCAAATGGCCAAAGAGGTTGATGACGACTGGAGAGCATTGACGACGAGGGTGCAAAACATGCTGACAGGGACCTTGCAGGAATGCTCAGGGGGGTTAGTGCACCAACTGGCGATCTTGACTGTGGCGTCCACAGGGCAGGTGTGCACGGACTTTACCAGACAGGTGGCAGAGTTGGCTTTGACGACAAGCACGGCGGGCCAACCCCTTAACTCCGAGACGGACGCGATGCGAGCTCTGGCGTCTGCCACAGCCTCGTCCGCAAATGTTGCAGTGCGAACGGCAAACACAGCGTTGGCCACAGCTACGCAGTCAAACAGAGCTCACGTCCAGATGTTCTCACTTACCACCATTCTCGCCACCACAGTGCTCACGCTGATATTGTGAAGTGTTTAAATCATTTAAATTAAGGACTTTTGAATTTAATGAACAAAGCCATCTATTTATGCTTGTAATATAATGTATATTTCATATATGCACCTCATCATTTATTCAGTTATACTTGCTAAAGATAAATGTAATTATCTGTTGTCATGAAAGTTAGAACAAACAAAAGAGTGAAACACATGAATTGCGCTTCAACTAATGCTGTGACTCACTACAAAGAGTGTATTGCAATTGTGTATAAGATGAAAATCTTACCAAAGTCATGAGTGAAAAGTTTGACTGTTTCCAACACGTGAGCAAGCGGAAATCCACGCGGAGCTTCTTAAAAGGATTGTGTGTGTTTGCAAATAGACCACTTGAAAGGTGGATCATTGCGGTATGGTGAGATATCTGGTCTGTTTCACACGTTTGCATTTTTGGTTGCGTTGTTGCACTATTGTTCCTTTCTTGACCCAACACAATAAAAAATACTCGACTGATTGCTTCCTTCCTGCCTCTGCATCCACACCACAGCGACACTACTGTAGCTCTAGCTATACCAAGGCTTGTTAAGCTTTTGAAAAGGAGAGCTATTTCTTGAGAACCAAAGAATCCTTGCATAAGACATGGCAGAGAATTGTCAGTGAAAGTGTAAGGCTGGGAAAATACAGAAAGACAATGGGACTCTTTTTGTCCTAATTTTGCCCCTTTCTGACCAAGGATGTCAATGCCAGAGTAGCTTCTGTCTTAGATTGTCCTATGAGATGATCTTTCTGTCTTAGGTGTTTTAAGAGAGGATCTGTTCCAATAATCGTGTCTGAAATAAGGTCAGGGCCAACCATCCTATTATTACGGCTTTCAATATTTACGAGCAAAAATCTTCCTGTGTGTAGGGAAAGCCGACGACACTTGAGTCCTGATAATGAACTGTTACGTGAGTGGACTGTAGCCAGTCAAAGAACCACCTTAACTGATGAACATGGAAGCTGCGGTATATAAAATATATACACATATTAATATTCATATATGATAATATCCATCCATCCATCATCTGAGTCGCTTATCCTCACGAGGGTGGCGTCCGTGCTGAAGCCTATCCCAGCTGTCGGCGAGCAGTAGGCAGAGTACACCCTGAACTGGTTGCCAGCCAATCGCACACAGGGACGAACAACTATTCACACTCACAATCACATTTTGAGAAGATTTAGAGTGTTTAATTAACCTATGACACATTGCACCATTTATAATGGTGCAATGATTTTCTGCACCAACTACCCAACTGTTATAGTATTGTATTCTACCACTGATCACTTTAGCTCTGCTTGATACTTTGCACTTTGTCTCACAGCTGTCATTGGGTGGTACCACCGCATAACGGTACCCTTACATTGCGGAATGTCCTTCCATACTTATTTGTCATGTCCTTGTTTATGATGATACAAGTGTAGCCTGTACTACCGGAGACAAATTCCTTGTGTGTTCTACATACTTGGCCAATAAAGATGATGCTGATTGGGATGCTGATTCTGATAACAGATAGCTGGTTTTGCCTGGTCATGCTAAGGTGCAGCTGAGAGTTATTTCACTGGGATGGAAAAAGTATAAAGTGTCTTGTAATACGCCAAAGAACAGTGAACTGCCCGGCTACCACATCAAAGATCCATTCTGACCAGTAAATAGTTGTAAATTCAATTATCTGTGCTCTGTTATTAAACTCATTTGAGTACCGCAGAAAATTCATCCCCACCAATAAGTTATCTTAAAAACTGAATTTACCAGTGGTGTTTACAGCAAACAGTAGCTGTACGGACACAGCCAACCAATGGGATGCAAAATCTTTTTTTTCTTTTTTTTAATCATAAAAACGCTCCTGTGAGTGGAACTATATTACTTTGTTGAAGCTGTAATACATCCTTCCTTATAACAGACACAAGGCGATTTTAGAAATGACGGCAGCCCATTGCTCTTGTTTCTCGAGTGTTATTTTCTCGTCAAAGATTAAAGCAAAAGAAAACAAAAAGCACCATGTAATGCGAACGGAATTTGCTTGTAATGTGACATGCATGCACACAAAATAATGTCACGTGGGGCAGTATGTTTAACACGAAAGGAAGCACGGCCCCTTGTGTCCTGACGCGTTTATGGCAGTTGCGAGGATGTCATTTTGTTCACCAGATCATTTCATGCCATCTTATTTTGGCCACTGACTGTTTTCTACTTCTTCATCCACCAAACAATGGTAATTTCTGTAGACTTGATGACCTATAGTTCGGATGAGCGTGACTGCAGCAGACATACAAATCTGATTTACCGTATTGGCCCGAATATAAGACGGTGTTTTTTGCATTGAAATAAGACTGAAAAAGTGGGGGTCGTCTTATATTCGAGGTCTAGACATTATACCCATTCACGACGCCAGATGGCACCAGATATCAAGGAAGCAAATGCTGAACTTGACTCCCCAGGCCAAAGTAAACCCCTGCCACGAAGAATACAAATAAAAATAGCGGGAGCACGAAGAAGAAAAATAAAAAATAGCGGTAAGAAGGAAAAGAGAAGAAAATAATAGAAGAGATAACAGAAAATGGAGAAACGTAGTGGCAATCTGGAGAAGTGGGTCGAAGATCAGCCAGGTTAACTGGCAGCTGAGGAGAAGTTATGATGTAATTTACATTTCAAGAACCAGAAGCCATTCATTTACGAATGTGATTGCACTTTAGATTTGAATGAGGCAAAATAACATTATTTTTCTCTCAAATACTGTATATTGTTATAATCATTAGTTTCAGATGTACTGTAATTATTTTCTGTATAAAAATTAATTTGGTGTTCAAAAAGTCTTTTTCAAACTTGAGTCTTGAAAAAGAGGGGGTCGTCTTATAATCAGGGCCGTCTTATATTCGGGCCAATAATGTTTGTGTCGCCCTGCAATTGGCTGGCAACCGGTTCAGGGTGTCCCCCGCCTACTGCCCGAAGACGGCTGGGATAGGCTCCAGCACTCCCTGCAACCCTTGTGAGGATAAAGCGGACCGGAAAATGGATGGATGGATGCTTGTGTTGTGGTTTGAATGTGGAGATATGCTCAGTGCAGGTGCAGACATATTCCTGTAAGATACAGGGCCTCTGGTGGCGCACCTCAAAATCCTGGAAATTCCAACACTCTTTATCTTTATCGATTTACCGTATTTAGTTATTCCTCACTGTTTGTAGTCATGTTTTTGTTTTGTTTCGTTGCACTGACAACACTGTACATTTAGGGTCATGGGAACGTCTGTGTAAAAGTCCTAATCACATTCACAACTGTCGCTGCAATTGATTGATTTATCTATGTGCACATATGTAAGGGTCTGTGTGTGCATGTGTCCGCATGTGGGTGTGGTTGTTGCTCAACTGCATTCTATAGATTAAAATTCCATTGTTTCATGTGACGAAGCCTCAGGTACACACCCGCGAGAGCCATCAATCAGGGAACTCAACAGCCAAGATTTCAAAATGAAGAAATGCTTTTATTGTCAAACGCCAATATGGGCGAAACATACAGAGGATCGAGCAAAAAGAAGGCAAGGGAATGAACAGATTATGCGCGGGGTGCCTCGCATCGCCCGCAATTGTGGTCGCTCTTCGGATGAGGCGGGTGTTGAATGTGTCAAATGATTTTTTTCCAGCTGTGCTCACAATGCGCTGCAGGGCTTTTCTTTTGTAGTCAGTGCAGCTCCCGCTCCACAAAGTGATGCAGATGGAAAGGATGCTCTCTCTGATTTCTCTGCCGAATGTAGCGGAACCATGCTCTAACTTGTTCCTTCATTCTACAGAGGGGGCAGCATGAGCCATAGTGAACACAGCTGGAATTGAACTTGTCACTCGTGGACCATCGGTGAGATGAGTTAACCTCCACTACACACTTAATTCTTTAGTTAACAAACCCATATGATGACAAGTAGGATTTGATCACATTTTTATTGAAATGAATAAAATATTAATGTAGATGACAGACCAATAAAACAAAAACGAAAGGTTTAAAAAAAATCAGCATGTGAGTACCCCTGAGATATCTTTTAAAAAGTATTTTAAGTTGGAAAAAAAAAAGAAAAGAAATAAATAACGTTCTACGGGTGAGGCGCTTCATGGTAAGCTGATTAAAAATACCTCAAAAGGGTCCCAATATTTTAACAGGTTAAAAAGAAAACTGCGAGGAATAAAACCATCGCTGTGAACATGACGACGAGTAAAAAGTTCTTTGTCGGGTGATGTCTAGCTCCTCTACAAAAAGCTTATACAGGACTGTGACATCATTATTGAAGTTTTGCATCTCCTGTTCAACTTGAACACGAGGCTCTACCGTGAATCACAACTATGGTGACCTGTATCTCTATTACACACATTAGTTTCCAAGCATCTCCTTCTAGTGGATCCAGCCTGCTTGCTCACACATTCATATGTACTCCACCAAACACACACATGCAGGTTTCAGTCAGATCCGAGTCTTTCCGACATTCCGCTGTGGCATGGGCCCAGCGCGTGCACGCGGCCACACTCGCTCACAGTTTGGCTGCCATGAAGTTGATGTGAGGCCTGACCAGAGGGAAAAGAGGCAAGCTCCTCTTGAACTCTGTCATGTCCCGGACCAACGACGGCTGCGGAAACACATCAACAGTTCCATCTTTAAAGATCCTCTTTTCAAGCGTACTCCTGACATACTGTTGTCACCCGACATGTAATCAAAAGATTGGAGAAGGTGTTAAGAGTGCATTTTAGCTTCATCCCAAAGGTTTACCTGAAAGCCCATTATCGTTAACCACAAAGTCCCCTAACCCGAAATCTTTGCGGCACAATGAGGAGGACACACTCTAAAACCGACTTGCAAGTTAAATATTTCTCTATGTTATTGATAAATTGGCTGAAATATGAAGTTTGGTCGGCAAATTTAAATATTCAAAAATAGTATTAAAAAAAATCTGGTTGCACTGGAGCGAGTGGATGAAAATTGTAGGTGCATTGTCAAAAATTTTAAGGGGACTCTGGAGCTCTGGACAAGTTTCTTTATATGCCTCATTTCATTCACAAGGTAAACTCATTGGGCTTCACATAATTAAGAGTAAAATTGTAAAAAGCAAACAAAAGAAAATTGGACATTTCAATTCAAATTAAATAAAAAAGTAGCTTTCTAAAATTGCTAAAATAATTTACAGCGCAAGAACAAGATTTTGGAATAGATGATTGTAAAAATGCTTTTGGATGACCTTATAGTATAGTTGTGAGAAGAGAGCATCGTTTGTATCCTAGATTTAAAAGCATTTACACTTCATTCATTGACATTATTCAGTCTGATCATAAAGGATACCGGCAAATGGGCAATTCTACAAAAGTACAGAGAAAAACCTGAAGACAATTGTTTATACTGTACATCTTTCACAAGTGGACTTTGTTAGACTGTGTACTCTATTTTGGGCCTGGTGGGAGTAAATAAGCATAATACGATGAAGAAGCTTCGCATGCACTCACTCATTCATACATTGGTGTAAATAGTGTTCACCTGGGGCAAAGAGGGTGCCGGGGCCAAGTTGACATCATTCTGAGCTGGAAATTCTCCAACGAGGGGACCTAGGAGACACACGGTAAGGTGAGCCCAGACCGTGCTGTGTGGTGTTCTTCCAATTGGTCACGAGACAGCAGATACTTACAGGTGTCCATCTCTCTGGACAGCACGTGAACTGACATCTTGTGTCTTTTGGGAGCGTGCAAGGTCAGGCGCTCCTTTTGGGGGGGATACAAAGGATCAAGTTAAGTCTGATTCTGATCTATGGGGATTTTGTTGCGTAATTTGTGAAAAATACTGTATGTCCTCTGGACTGAAGAATTTTATTGGCTTCATCTAAAGTGCAGCCACAGAAAAGAACTGTCACCAAAAGCAAACAAAAAATGCATCAGAGGGCAATTTGCTATGCATTTTTTCCACTTAAAATGTGATTAAAAAAAAGACACACTGATCTTGTCCATTTTTTGGGTGACAATTTTATACCCAGTTTTCCTTTTTATTTTACTTTCCCAATTGTTAGACTGACATGCACATACAATATACTACTGCTTAATGAATGATGGGTGTAAATGTCTTACTGTATTGTGAGTCACAAATATTGCTGTTGACCCCATGATTTAGTATCTGCCCAAAATTACTGACAGAACATCCCATTTTATGGCATTACAATAAATACCAGGTTTAAAGTGTCAAACTCAAGATGATTTGAATGTTTACACCATCGTTAAGTTTGGCATTGACCAACTTCTGAAGTAAATTTGTGGCATGT
The DNA here is from genome assembly GCF_054856545.1 of Hippocampus guttulatus. Taxonomy (NCBI): domain Eukaryota; kingdom Metazoa; phylum Chordata; class Actinopteri; order Syngnathiformes; family Syngnathidae; genus Hippocampus; species Hippocampus guttulatus. Next base: position 15,384,464 of record NC_141270.1, on the reverse strand, counting down.
GGAATAAATGCACACACACACACACGCACACACACACACACACACACACACACACACTAATCACATTTTTATTTATGCTTGAAGCCTGAAATGTGGCAATAGGTTAAACAGTTCAAGGAGGGCCAAAAATGTTCCCAACCAACAGTAGATAAAATCCTCCTGTGTAATGTTGTCATACAGTAGCCTATACTGTACGATGTCCTCTCTTTTCTCTCTATGTCATTTCAAACCGTGTTCCATCCAGAGTGCAAAAAATATTCATCTCAACACAAATGATTATAGAGGGAGGGTATCATCAATCTCGCGGCTTCCATAGTGAAAGTGTTCCAGCATGAACGAGCATACAGCTCCACCACATCGCAGCAGCCACAGGACAGAATGGATAGAATTTATAAGTAAGATTTACTTACGCGGTAGAATTGCGTGATGTCATCTTTAGTTAACGTCTTCAGGTGGGAAACCTCAATATTATCTACGGCACAACACAAATATTAGAGTGTTCATTCAGGCACAATCTTGGCGGTCCTGCAATCATTCTGTTTTACACTGGGTCAGGATTCTGTTACCAGATTATTTTGTGATTAAAGAGATACCAAAATAAATACATTTAATTTGACCTACAAAAAATAATGTGGGTGCATAAATATGCACACTCTCAAGATCATGCTGCACTTTATTGCAGCACCTTTGGCTTTTATCACAGCATGCAGTCTTAGGGCTAAGAGTCTATCATTGTTGCACATCTTGATGTGGCAACTATCTGAACACTCATCTTTGCAAAAACACCCCAAAAAAGTGAGATTGCGAGGGCGTTTCCTATTCACGGCCCTCTTTCGATCACCCCACATATATTTGACCGGATCTAGGTTTGGACCAAGACTGGGCCATTCCATAACCTCAATCTTAAAATTACAGCTCTTTTTTTTTATTTTTTTAATATGTGGGTAAACTAAAACTGACCCCTCCACCCCCCTCAAATGAACACAATCCATTTTATTTTTACACAAAAATACAGTCATACCTCGGTTTTCGACCATAATCCATTGCAGAAGGCTGTTCAAAAACTGATTTGTTCGAAAACCGAAACCACGCTTAAAAAAAAAAAAATCTTGACTGAACACGTCTGTTCACAATGGAACGCTACATGAGGAAGCGTCACTTCCTCATGTAAGGAAGGCGAGAGGAGTCAAGTGACGCATTCAAGTGCGCTCAGTTTGTTCGAGAACCGAAATTCGGTCGTCATCCGAGGCATAAAAAACTCGAAATTTTTGGTCGAGAACAGAGACGTTCGAAAACCGAGGTTTGACTGTATACAATATTTGGTACATGAAGCAACCTCGAGCCTCCCGCCTACTCGCTCCATCCACCCACCCCTCTATGCATAGCTATGTGTTGAGGAGGAAAAAAAAAAGTTAATGAGGCAATTAGAGTAACTTCAAAGACGCCGCTATTTTACTCAACTCTGCAAGCAGCTCATCATATTGTGCGCTGTTTAAAGGTCCCCTCAAAAAGAGGACAAGAGCACATTACCGGTGAGAGACAGTATTAGCACATATTGAAACAGCGGCTTTTTAAAACCACGGTAATTCGTCAATCCGGTTATCGCCCGTGCCTACTTGTCTTATTGTAACACATTGTGACACTACCTGTGAAACAACACAAATAGGTTGTTGTAACTGCGCATGAAGTAGTTCTCACAACTAAAAATAAAAAAAACTATTAATCATCGCATAAGAGGAGAGTGGCTGACTTTGTCAAACCTCTGCAGAGATGAGATCGGTGGAGAAGATCGGTTTCATTTAAGGGGTTGGCTGATTGCAGATGCCCCAATAATAAGGAAATATGGGTGCCGATCGCAACTGATTGATTGGTGCAACACAAACTCTAATACGTCAGACGAGCAACAATATCAGAGATGATGATTCTAATTCGACTACTCAAATATGAGTCAGATGTAGCCGTGAGGTGAGGAGCAGCTTTGCAGCAGCTCACCTCGATCAAAATTATACTGTTGGGAAGTGATCTCCGCCCAGTACTTGGCACACTCGGCAGACAGCTTTTTGGGCTTGTCCAGGCGGCGGATGGCCAAGGCCTGGATGTGTTTCTGGAAGGCTTCCTTGCTCATCTCCTCCACTGATCTCTCCATGGTGCAAAGGAAGGCCTCGATGCGGCTCTCCAGGTAGTGAGGCGCCTTTTCTGACTGGATGATGAAGCGAAGGCCTTGGACCCCGTTGGCCCGTCTTGGCCCGCTGAACACAATGTAGCCTTTAAGGGCGCAAAGGAGAAATTGGGTCAGGGCTCAGCGTAACGCAGTGTTATCACCAATCAAGGCCATTTTCAACCCTGATCTTGTATTTTCCCACAAGGTAGTCGAGGTGGCTGGCTGAGGTCTTTGATCGTAAATATGAAGGGTATTCAATTCACTTCCATTCCTACGGCTATGACATAACCTGAATTTTTACGCAAGGTGGCATGCATCAGTTAACCACGAACCTACGCTAACAATAGTCACGTCATAATTACAGTAAATATTGAAATGAAAATCACTTCTTGGCCAGCGGTTTGAACATTAAACATTTTGTCTTTGTACTGTACCGGTATTCAATTAAATATAGATTGAACATGATTGCAAACTATTGTATTCATTTTTTTATTTATGTTTAACACAAACTTCACTGGAATGAATACAAGAGAAAATTGACACAAGAGTGTCAGGGTGTGGAAGTATATAATCCCGATACAAACCAAAAGTTGTAAAAATATCACGGTTAAGGGTAAAGTATGAGCCTTAATGGAGACTTCTTTCTTCTTACTTTTTTCTTTTCTGATTGATATAAAAATGATTTATTAGATACAATCACATAACGGGGTAGGACTAGATAAGTTTTTTACTTCTTCCTACTCCCTTGAACATAATAACTGTGTTGAATGAAGATTGATTTCTTTCTTTTTACTTTTTTTATCTACCTTATTTTCTGTCAAATTATTACTGTATATATGTTTTATGTTCAATAAACAAACAAACAAACGAATGTACTTTGTACATATTAAATATACACACACCCGCATGCACACACTCAAATGCATAGAGGCCATTCAATGAATGGATAGCGTCTCACCCAGCTGCTCTTTAGTTCTCAGCGTGTTGAAGCACGGCTCGGAGATGATCTGACAGTATAGCTCCAGCAGCATGTTCTCATGGGTGGTCTGCATGTCAGTCTGGTAGTAGATCTCGATGCCGCAGTTGTTGTGCACTTCATTCCTCTGCTGATAAACATACCAGCCACCTGCCAGCAACATGACAATGTTCACTTTTTTTTGCACCAGTGGGACTATCAAAAAGAAGCAATATGCTCTTCAAGTTTATCGTACCTGTGTTGCTTATCAGTGCATCCGACAAGTATATAAAGCTAGCGTTTGACATTTTATGTTACAGCCTGGAAAAAATTTCAACCCTTCAAATTCTACACACAACACATGTGTGTATGACAAAGTAAAAATGTTTTTTAAATTCTTTTTAATGTTTGCAAATGTATTGGGAAAAAAAACCCCTCCAAAGCCATCACATGTACTGTAGATATGTATTCATAGCCTTTGCTCAACACTCCACTTTTGGCAGTAATTCCAGCTTCTTCAGCACTCATCAGGTTGGACGGGGAGCATCACAGCACAGCTATTTTCTCCAGAGACGTTCGATCGGATTCAAGTGTGCTGGCTGTGCCACTCAAGGACATACAAAGAGTTGACCTGAAACCACTCCATTATCTTGGCTGTCTGCTTAGGGTTGTTGTCCTGTTGGACGGTAACCCTCCCCCGGTCTGAGCAAAGCAGGTTTTCCTCCAGGACGCCTCTGTACATTGCTGCATTCATCTTTCCCGCAATCTTGACAAGTTTCCCAATTTTTCCAGCTGAAAAACATCCCCACACCATGCTACATTGTAGGCATCCCGCGCGTATTAGTCAGGTGATCAGCAGTTCCTGGTTTTCTCCAACATGATGGCTGTCATTGACATCAACAAACTAAATTTTTGCCTCATCAGATCAGAGAATTTTCTCTCTCGTCATGATCTCCATGAACTCCAGGGGGCCTGCCATGAGCCTTTTACAAAAGAGTGGCTTTTGTTTGGCCACTCTGACATAGAGGCATGATTGAATAGAGTGCTATCTGTCACTCTCGATAGAGAGAGAGAAAGTGAGGGAGAGAGAAAGAGGGAGGGAAAGAGAAGGGGGGGAGAGAGATTGTATTTGTTTACTTATTTTTTCATTTAGCTCCTTAATTTTCAGTCAGTCGCTGATGATGTAGTGCTACACACGTCGGACTCATGTGCGGGCAGTGTGGGATCGGTTCCCACTCAGTGACGGTGTGCATATGGATGTGAATGTGTTCGGTGCTTTCTACCGTCTTTGTTACCGATTTGTTTTACTGTTTATTGTTTTCTTATTGTATATGTTAAATTTCTCCATGTACAGCACTTTGTATGTAGCGATGGCTGTTCGAAAGTGCTCTATAAATACAATTGAATGGTTGTTTGTCTCTCAATGTGCCCTGCAACTGACTGGCAACCAATTCAGGGTGTAGTCTGCCTTCCGCCCAAAGTCAATTGGGAAAGGTTGAAAATGGAAAGGTTGAAAATGGATGGATGGCTCTTTACCGTTCATTTGATGGTGGCCAAGTATTTATTAATCTTTATTTTTAGCTTATTTTCTCTTGCTGACTTCTCAGCTTTCTGATTTTAAAAATGTTAAAAGTCATAACTCCAGTGTCACCTCGCGGCAGACTCCACGCCGAGAGGTGTGCTTGGTCTGCCTGCAAGGATGACATCCTGCCATCCGGGCAACTGGGTGAAGGGGCTTTTCTGGAAGCGCTTGTAAATGCATTGAAAAATGCGCTTCAGCAGTTTGTTGTGGATGCACTTTTTTATTTTTTTGAACAAACGAGGAAGTGTGGATGGAAATATTTTTCTATACGGAGAAGGGGAAGTGTATATATATTTTTAAGCCTGGCTACATATAGACCAGGCCTTCGGATGATATGGCCACTAAGAGCTGTTTCTGTACTGTGAAAAAATCAAAAACCTAATTGAAATTCATCAAAAAGGCTCAGCATTAACAACCACTTTCCTGAAAATCTTGGTGAAGAAGGGAAAATTTGAGGTGGGTCTATAAATTTCCAACAAGGATATATCCATTGTTTCGAAGGGGCTTGACGGTGGTACAACGCCTCCTTTTCTGGCATTAATGTAAAAGAAATGCATGAACAACGGTAGTGCTGGGTTAGAATTTGCTATTGCCAGTTTGGTTCAGCAGCTGTAAACAAATCCACACACTTACTAACCAGCTCCAAAGTAGCCAACGCCTACACCTTTTTGGTATGCATTGTATATGTACTGGCTGTGTTGTAACAAGTCCTGGTGACCACAAACCACAATGATTATTTTGCCCGACAGTGTTTGTTCAGTATCTATGTTTTATCTGCCCTGTATTCGACGGAGTAAGCACACTAGGGAATGGGACGATTCCCTTAACTCCCGATCCGATTCAAATCACAATACTAGTGATAAGTTGAATCATGTACGTCAATCAATGCAGCCAGATGAAAGTCAGTCACTCTTACTGACATTTATTTCAGAAAGAGCCGGCTGCGTGGCTCGGGCACTGGCTTACTCAGATGCCGTAGGGCAGGGGTGTCCAAAGTCGGTTCTCAGGGGCGCTGTCCTGCCTGTTTTCCAGCTTTCCCAGGAGCAACACACCTGATTCAAATAATCAGGATCATTCTAATGCTGCTTCAGAGCTGGCTGATGATCTGATCATCTGAATTAGGTGTGTTGCAGCCCAGAGAGATGGAAAACAGGCAGGACAGTGGCCCTCCAGGACCGCAGCTGGACATGCCTGCCTTAGGGTGACTAGGCTGAATGCTTATGTCCCCTGACTCCGCACAACAAATTGACTCCGCACTGCCATCTGCCGGAAGAAGATGGTACCTTCACGTTTGCCTTTGAGAAAAATGAGAATCGATTCTGTACTTTGACATACATTGGTATTGAATCTTGGCATGTAAAATCCCGATTTATTTTGCACACCCCTACTATCGAAGCTGTTTGGCTACATACATACTCTAAGGAATCAAATTAGTTTGGTGAACATTTTTTTAGATTGTTAATATGTATCTGAACTGAGATTAAGGAATTACTACCATGAGAGCTATGAACTAAGGTGGCTTCAGACGCCACCAAATCACAAACATCCTCGTCATCGCTTCTGCCTATGGACACATCAGGTTCCTCATTCTCCTTGAAGCTGTGCGCTGTGTGCCAAACCAACATTAAGTTGTTTGCTGTTCTTGGTGTATGCATTTAGAAAAATATATGATGTATCGATGCATCAATGAGTCAAAAACATAATAGAATGGGCACTCAGAAAGCAGTCATGGGTATTTTTACAGGTTGTGCAGGATCAACATAACATGCCAGCATGCATGTGACTTGAGGAGCATTTTTATTTCCATGAAAGCAGTTCCGCAAATGTTATAAGCATTTCCGACGGATGCAAATCTTATTTTGTATTTTTTTGCAAAACCTTAAAAAACGTGAAAAGTTTTAGTTTTGTACTACATTAAAAAATAAATAAATCACAAACAGGTGAGTACGCAAATGGTGCTTTTGCAGAACCGGCAAGGGTTGGCCATGTTGCTTTTTATGCATCACTTGTTTCGGATATTATTAAATTGCACAAATTTTGCCAGCTTGAGGCTAGTGAGTGTATATCAGCTATTTTTCCCTTTTTATTTTTATTTTTTTTACATTGGCAGGCAGTGACTTAGCAGAGCATCAGTGTTTTTACATCTTGTACTCCTGCCACCTGGAACCACGCCCGTAAACCTCTCTGCATCCCTCGGTGAGACACAGGATTTTTGCTGATAGCCCCACATGACCCTGGTTTTCGTCTACAAATCACTCGATGTGCATAACATAATCAGGGCGGTAGCACAGGTGACTTGCTAAGCATGCGTGTGTGTACCTGCCAAGAGGAATGTGTGTACCGGCACTTGTTTTGACTGAATGAAATCAATTCGCACTAGGTGACCACAAGTCTCCCTTCAGGTGGAAATTAGAAATGTTCAATTTGATTGAAGCCTCTTCCAGTGTAAGGACAACATGCGCCTGCAAGAAGGGCGAGGCCCCTTCTGTGTGGTTGCGGTGGAGCCTGGCTGGGTGTTGATTACGAGTACCGGTACTTAAGCGGAGTGTGAAGGAGTACAAGACCTACCGTCAGGAACCTGCACCTCTCTGTAGCGTATCAGTTGGCTGGGTAGGAGAGGCTTTGTGCGTGCGTGCTCAATGAGAGTGTCCTCCACCATTTGTATCATCCCAAGTGCAGACTAAAACAACATGACCAAGAGGACAGGAAGAAATGAATAAGTATCTAATGGGAAAGCAGAAAAACATCGAGCAGCAAACACTATGCCCACATTTCATTCTGTTCCTTAAATAGGTGCCTGTTTTTTAAAATATTTTTTAAATAAATAAAAAGAAATGTTCAGAATAAGGAAAGTTGTTGTGTCTATCTACAGAATATATATGCACTCACACTACTTGAAATGGTTTTAATAAAAGATGAATGCATCCATATTCATATTCAGGGTATCTAATGTACATTTTCACCATGCGCTATTGGACCTTTACATTTTACACCCAGGCCAAAATACAGCATTGTGCACAGTGGCCCATTACTTAGGATTATTATACGGGCTGCCGTGGCTCACAAGATAGAGCGAAGGGTCCCGCTGTTAGAATTTCACTATGTCCAAGCTATGTGTTGGTGTGTCCTCGGGGCAAGATGTTTACTTCACCCACCTTCCCTCCAGTGCCACTCACACTGGTCTACGGGTGGACGTAAATGTTTTGTTGCGGTTGGAGAGGCAGTAGGTGCACAATGGCAGCCACGATTCAGTCAGCCTGCCCTTGCCTGCATGCGTATCTAACCGCAACCAGCGTGTGAATGTGCGAGTGCATGAAAAAAAAGTATCCATTGTGGTCACTTTCAGTGTTATAGAAAAGTGCCATATAAATCGGATACAGTACTGTTGTCATTACAAATTGTGGTGTTGAATTGGATAAAAGCTGAATACTGACAACCAAACAGAGAAATACAGTAGTCAGTCAGTTCTTCTGTAGCAATGCAGATAACATTACCACGATAAATTGTGTTCATTTTAACATTTCTACTTCAGATGAATTTTATATGAATATCCCATTTGCTTTTGAAGGTTGTCTATCAGGGGAATTTATTAGATTACTGTATTTTTCGCGCTATAAAGTCACACCTAAAATCATTCAATTTTTTCAAAAGCCAACGGTGCGCATTATAATCCGATGCGCCTTGTAGTGCGGAAAATACGGTATTCTTAAATGGTTTTCTCGGACTTTCTCCACTAAAATATTATTTTCCACAATATTGCTACTTAAACAAACACCAGAAAGTGAATCCATTTTCTTTAAGGAGTAAAACACAAACAAACCTCCTTGGTGATGTTACCATGGAGAAGGGCTTCAATATGTAACCGTGACAACAGCTGAGGTATGAAAGCCTTGAGCCGCGGGAGAGTTACATCTGGAATACAGATCACAGCTATCATTCGAAGAGCAACGTCACAATGAAATGACTCATTTTCGGCCAAAGAACAAGCGGTTAAAGAAAATTCAGCTCAACTTTTGCATTTGAAGATGTATATGAGGGGTCTCAAACTCAATTTACGTGGGGGGTGTGGGAAATAGAATCTGAGAGTGTCTGGGCCACATCAAGTGTTCCACAAAAAAGGGGTTCAGGTATTAAAAAAAAGACGATAGTAAGCGTATATTAAGCCACATTTATAGCAGAGAATTCCATTTGGTTATAGGAGTAAAAGGTCAGGTATTACCACATTCCCGAAATTTGAAAATGTCACTCTAAGTTGGTGTCTTTCTTGTTATATATATATTTTTAAATATGTTGAAAAAGTATCATCTCACCCTCGAGAGCATCTCTGAGTTCATCTTTGGTCCAGGCCACCTCAGTCATGAGTAGACGAAGGTAGTACATGGCGTGCTGGTGCGGTTGTTCTGCTCTGAAATTATTCAGAGACCTCATGTACTGCAGAAAGAAATGGAGAAAAAATGTGAGCACAGCCAACACTGTGGTTTAAAATCTCCTAGAGCGGGCTGGCTAGAACACAGCAATGGTGTTTATGACAATAGTGATTACCGCTTCCTTGATGATGTCGAACCGCTTCTCATCGATCTCAAACGTGGCCATCTTCTCAATGATCTTCTTCAAAAGGATGTCCTGCTTGTCATTGTAACCTTTAACAGAAAGCTGGCGCAGTGACAGAGTAGATGGTTTAACAGGATCACTGTGGGTGTCAAATATTGGATTTATTCATTTAGGAATATGATGGTCATCTCCTGGCCTATGAGGGACTATTGGGTCTGGAGACAAGACAGGGGATGAACAAAATGGCCTCTCAACACCTGATGTACACAATCTGTTGAACGGGAAAATAAGTCTCTCATTATCAGATTGTTTTTGGATACCTAATCTTGTTATAGTCAAATATATAACTTTCAACATAGTTGTATTCCGGTATAGGGAGAAAGGAACATCTATTGCAAGTAACAGTGGGGGGGTTTTTCCTATGCAAATGCACAATTTAAAAATGGCAGAAGCAAGGAGAGAAAAAGGGTGACTGAAACAAGATAAAGTGCCATCTACATCCTTCAAGACCCATCCTGATTCAGCAATCACACCAATTTCTACCCACATCACAAAGTCCCTTGGATGACAGACATGCAGTAAAAGTCATCGCTAATATCATTAACCTTGACAAATGGCCACTCTGATACTGCTGACTGCAATCTATTCGACACAGCTCACAGATACACCAACAGACTGTCCCCAAGGAGAGACCACCATCATTTTGAGAGGTTGTTAATTATCAATACGAGCAAACACAGATTATCGCAGGGGTGCCCAAATCCGGTGCTTGTTTTGCATGTTTCCCTCATCCAACAGACCCGACTCAAATGAACAGTTCATCAGCAAACTTTTCAGAAGCCTGATAACGATCCTGATCATTGGAATGAGGTGTGTTGGAGGAGGGAAACGTAAAACAGACTGGATAGCTATTCAGGACCGCATTTGGGCAGCCTTTGATTAGCGGGAACGGATGACTCCAAACAGTGCAGAATGTTAGTGATAAAGGGGACAAGTCTGTTGTAGCCAGGTAAAAACATTTTATTGGCATTTGTTAATAGTAAAACCGCAAATTTCAAAATTTTAAGGAGCTCTTTGTCTTGTTAGGTGTGGAGAATGTGCCGAACCAAGAAAAACAAATCGCAGTTACTTGTAAGCAAAGTGAATTAAGCAGGTTTGAATTCTAAAAAGGAAAACCAAAACAATTTCAATGCTAGTTTTAAAATGTTTTACAGTACATTGATGGTTAACCTTTTACAATTGTGTGACCATTGATGTTAAAAAAAATTGATTCTTTACGACTGTAAAAGATTGTGTTCTCTGATGTCAAACGTTGCCTGTACATACAGTTAAAGTTTTTGACACATTATTTCTACTTATGTAATGATCAAAACATCACAATATATATGAACCTCCTGATAAGATAATTATCACAATATTGTGGGGAAGTTGACAATATGAGATCACAATTCTGGATAAAAACTCAAAATACTGCTAAAAAAAAAATCCCAGGATATTAGGAAAATCACAATTATGTTTTTATAGATAACAGTAGCAGTGACAAAGAAATAGGCTAGCCAGTGATTTTATTGTCATGTACAGTGTTCCTATTGCCCCAGCGGCGCAAAACATCATGGTCTACGTACGTCACAATGCTGTGTTTGGCTGAAGCAGGTGAAAAGTAAGGCAGAGATGTGCTACTTTTAATGTAATATTGGAATGTGACGGCGAGGATACCATTACAACTTTAATTCCACGATATAGCCTTTATTGTTACATCCCTACTATTAACACCTAAATTGGAATATCCCAGAAAAGATTGTGTTCAACCACAGAGGTTGCACTGTACTACAAACCACGGTAATACAATGTGGGCAAGTATCCTGTCTGAAGTACAAAAAAACTCAAAATGACATGACATCAACCAAAATTTTTGTACTTTAATCTGAACCCAGAGCCTGAACCTCCAACTGGATTTTAGCTTGAGTTTAATTCCTACAACCTGGAATTGATTCCACTGTAGGTTCAAAACTTTTCATTTATTTGAATATGTTTACAAAGGCCTTTGTGTATCCAGTATTATTTTGCAAAAAAAGTTTGCTTATAATGCTGTGAGGGACTGAAAGCCCCATTTTTAAAATACATGCTGTAATGCAACGGCCAGCAAAAACTCATTACAGAACCTTCCAGCTTAGAAATCATTGCAACTAAAACAAACCAAAGTGAGCAGGGACAAGCAAGCAATTTTACTTTCACACTTGAAATGCCTCAAAAAGGACAGTCCACAACACTTGCTCCACTTCTCTGCAGGACTCAGACGTCTTACTCACGAGGATGGCATTCATCCCAGAGGCTAGGCCATATACCAGCCCTGCCAGGCGGGCTGCATATGTATACTCTCTTAAATCATCCTTCAGTAACCTGAGCAACAGGTAGGTCATATTGCAGTGCAGTGGATTTGCATATAAATAGCGACTACAGAAGGGAGGGGTGGGGGGTTGGGGGGGGGGACAAAACCAACAAAAGACAGTTGATGGGAAGGAGAGTCATGACAGGAAGAGTATGTATATGCAGCCTCATTACTGGCTTTGTGTCCCGCATAAACATCTGGAGAAGTCTCATCTTACTTTGTTAGATTCACAGCACAGGTATAACAAAAACAACAACAACAATGCTGTGCCTGACGTTGTGAGGCACAAGGGAAAGGATTCATAGGAATTAATGTTTTGGGGGAGGTGAACGATTAAAAAGGGGGAAAAAAGGATTGATGAAGGATGAACAGATGTGCATAGAACAAAAGCTATACTGACACTAGCCAGGTCTAGTTTGTGGAGATCAATTGTGTACTTTAACTATCACATGGCAGTTTTTGGGTGTAATAGAAAAAGTATGTTATTTTTCACAATTAATGCCATTGAGGTCTGGCTGAGCCACGATAGCCCAGTCGAGGGAAGTGTAGGAGGTTTGGGATGTAGCACGAACCTTAGAGTGAGGGAATCTGAATACTTACATACATCCCATAGACGGTATTCTGAAGGTCATAGTTCAAACCAGCTAGTTCGGCTGCATATGCATACTCGTTGAGGGAGTCTTTTAGGAGCTCCAGGTATAAATAAGCCATGTTACAATGTAATGGGTCCACATATGCAAACGGGCTGTAGAAAAATAGCAGAGGTCAAAGAAAGAAAGTGCACTGACTACAATGCTTTGCTAGGAAAAAAAGAATATGAAGACAATGTAATCTTATTAACTTTAGCACTGACAATTTGGTTCCACATTAAAATGTTGCCTGCTATGAACCATCCAAAACTAAAATGATCAAATAAAAAAATATATACTTGATATTAAAGTCATCAGTTGTTAAATCTAGAAAAAATAGTCCTGCTCATCCATGTGAAAGCTACATTTTGAACGCAACAGTAAGTTTCCTTGAAATTATTTTGATACTTTGGGAAATATTTATTGCCGTAGTACAAATATTGTTGTCTCGTGTCAGCATTTGTATGAAAACTGACATTCCAACAGACTGCATAGAAGAAGAAAAAAAAGTGCTGCAAAATTAGCGCTTGTCTGCTTTTGCTTCTGAACTTCCCATGATGCAACGTTCTGGGATATTTTCCATGGGTAACGTTCTCCGATTTATGTTACGAAAACAGAAAAGAGGAGCGAAAGCAGTTTTTTCTGATGCTATTATGACCAACTAATCCGTAATTGAACTATTTAATGTTTTCATAGAAGAAGCGGTAATTTTACTGGGTGGGTACTTTGCTATTTGTGACATTTCCATCAGCAACTAAGTTATTACATACCTGAAGAACTCAAAGTTCATACATGCTTTGGGAAGAAAGAATTTGTCATCCTGCTTGAACCACACCTTGCTCATTGCCGTGTCCTAAAAGAAGACCGCACACGTTTCATTTTGATGCACCGTGATCAGAAATGCAGAAACACAGAGAATCCAGTTTCAGTTCAAACAAATTGTGCAAATTTACTTTGATGAATAATAAAATATACCGTCTGCATTATTTTAGCAAACAGCATCCATCACTCATTGGATTTTTTTTAATGTAATCTGCAGTTAAAATCAGACTGCTTGAGTAAGGTATGAACATATGAAAGGTGGCTTTGATGTCAAAACAGCAGCAAACCCACTTGCCTTGATTAAAACAGGGACGGCAGGAGAGTCTTTCTCAAGAGGGTAAATTTCCAAGTTGGTCGGAATGAACTCATTTTTCATTGGTAACTTGAACTTGCCGTTGAGGTCCGCACCGGCCCATTTCTGAAACCCATACACGACTTAACCTGATGTCATTCATCAAAATCATTTCTCTCAAGAAGAAGAATTCCACTGTCTGCATAGTGATTTGCTCGGCACTGTATTTGCAGTGATTCACCTTGATGGTCTCCTCAGAGATAGCCTCCTGTTTGTACTGTGTACCATACCATTCTTCTGCCTTGTCCGTCCGTCCGTCAAATGATTTTGAAACCAAAACAACCCTGGAAAGAGAGAATACTTTCAGAACTGTGTCATTATAAGCAATTCAGTGTTGCAGCCAGATTAGCAGGAAAGTGGTAGAATATATACATGAGTATATATCTGTCTACATGTGCTGCTCCGCTGTTTGTGTTCCAATAGCTATTGCATAAAGGGTACGATAACTATGACTAAGAATACTTGTCAATAGCGATTTGCAGTAGACGTTGGCGTTAAGCTAATGGACCATTCTTAAGGCAACATTGCCTTGTTGTTTTAAATACCTGTAATTGGTTTATTTTGACTGTAATCTTCAATTGGGAATGACTGAATAAAGTTATTGACGCCTCAACAATTTTGGGCATCGTGCGGAATAAAATGTTCTTTTGAACCACAGTTTCAACAATCACGCAGGGGCACAAACAATTGTTTCTATGCTCTAGAAACAGGTATGTTTGTGCACAGACATTGGGTTGCATACTTATAATGGCACTTGGAATGTACAAATGGTTACAATTCTAAGGGCCATGATTGACAGCGGATGTACAAAAGAGTTTTTTCGATTTGTAGAAAATGGAGGTAGATTTTTTTTTCTCAATTCTAAGTATTCTTGCACCCACCGGACATATTCTGGTCTCAGCTTGTCCAGCACCATCTCAATTAAGTCTGGCCTGAAGTCTTCTAAAAGATACTCTGCAGCTAGAACCTCTTCAAGTGGGTAATACTGAAAATCACACAAAATATTAACATAAACACATTTGTGTCACACATCCTGGGAGTTAAGAGCAGCATCGGGGGCTGGTGACAGTCAGGACGTGAGCCACAACAAGCTGTAACATTACTTGATGAAATCAACTTTTGCACAAAGAGAGGACACCTACATGTAGCAAACCAGACACCTTGGAGGTGTAGCCACGGGGTCGCTCCTTGTCTTTAAACCTGAAGGCTACCTTGTTTAAATCCTGCAGAGAAAGACAGAATTGGGAGCCATAAACATCGATAGCTCACAATCACAGTATCAGTGAGATTAAACAAACTAAGTTTGTTTGTTTTTTTAAAAATCAAAACAGCATTTATTAAATAATGTGTATAATACTGTCGTTACTTTGCACTCCTGAAACACCCACTCCTGAGGTCCCTCTGTGCGCAGTTTCTGGATATACTGGAACATGTGAAAGATAATGTCCTCCACGTGCACTGTTAGGGACATCCACATGATGAGGTTATTTACAATTCAGATTCTTCCACAAACACCACACTGGAAAACACTCCATGAGCAAATATCAAGAACTACTTACAAAGGCCTTCTTCTGTCAAGTCTACATTGATGATGAAGAACATGAATCCTCTGGCTCCTTCTTTTTGACCTCCAACAAGTGTATTCACCCATCCTGAACACAATGACAATATCACTGCTTATGTACTCACTTTTGATGTATCGCTATGTGGACATTTCATGTTCCCTACCTTTACTTTTTAGTTCGGATAACAAACTTCCAGGTCCTTCATGACCTATCAGATGTCCCAGATAATGCCCTGGGTTTGACTTATAGTATTTCTGCAGGTCTGGGATGGGGAACGTCACATAGAGATTCCTTATGTCTTTTATGGGCACCACTTTGTAGAATTGCTGGAACAATAAACAGGAAGAGAAATCGATTTTTTTTAATTCATCTGAAAACAATAAATATAGACATAAATCAACAGCACGGGTAAACAACAGATGCTGACTTTTAGATATTCATCTTGAAAGGGGTGATCAGGAAATTCCGGGATCGGCACATTCTTGTTCTCTACTTCTGCAAATAACTTGACCACCATAGAAGTCAGCTCATCTAGCGATTCTGTGGGTAAGAACATGATTTAACACTTAAATTTGTTGAAAAAAAAAAAACTGTTTGACTACATTCTTTCAATCATTCATTTACCGAACCACTTATCATCTTCCCTCAACAGAGTATCAACAAAGTGATACTCTGTGTATTTTCTTTCAAATAAATTATCATAAAATGCCATTTAACTTGTGAAACATGAACTTGTCCCTCGAGCCTTTATTTTAGGATATTCATTGGTTTGCATTCCATCAAGAGGCGGATTGAGGTAAAGTTATTTTGATATTAAAGACAGAGCACACCTTGCATATGAACACCGACCCAACCCTTTGCACTGTATAGTAGTGCAGTATTTTTTTTTAATTCACTTAATTTGTTCAAACATTCAATGAATATTTATTATCTACCTTCCAACTTTAGGAATTAAAAAGCAATAAAGATACGGGCAGAAATTTACGAAGGCAGGTCGATTAATAGCTAGGTATCATTAAAAAAATCGTTGTAAGACGAGTTGCTGTAGATATTGTGCTGTAAATCACTTAACACATTTGTCTCTTACAAAAAAAAAAATCTAATAAATAAAATAAATTAAAAATCAATAAAAGTCTTCCTCCGTGTTGCTTTACCTCTTCCTAAAACACAGAGGCCCATTAGATTAGAGGAGTAATATGTAGAGTGAAACTCAAGGAGTTCCTGGCGGACATCAATGCCGTCATTATATGGTCTCGTCTCAAGGGTCAGCTTGTTACCTAGAACAGAGGAGTACAGGTATATTGTATTTATTTCTTGAGCACACTGAAATGAGAGGAGGTGAACTAATATGTGTCTTTACAGGGGTTTAACACACAATATACATTAGAATGCAGTGTTTTGACTAGTAGGGCTGGTATAGAACTTGATATTGGGAAGATTTTTGGGGGGGGGGGGGGGTGGGGGACTTCCCCATTGTTAAATTGTTAAATCTTCTCACACAAAGCTGTTTTGGGACACCTTAAAACTATGGATCTGATCTTCATAATGAAATTGCTATGTCATTTTCAACACCGCTAAGCGCTTTGTTACAGCTGCACACATTCACAACCACACTAAGCCGGAACCGATCCCACGCTTCTTGGTCACAAATCAAGCAAGTGGACCACTACACCATCAGCAATAATGAAATTGTAAATAGCAAACTGGCTTCAGAAATGATAATAATCAGTCCAACTGGTGCAAATCTCTGCTGTAGGAGAAAAAGGCAAGAACCAAACCTATCTACAACACAAAGGCGGTATTAACTTTCTTCCAGGTGGTCTGTATGTACCATATTACTGATTGAACACAAATAAAAACAAAATACAATGAATTGCAGACCATGTTCAACCTTTTTCGAACAAGACATACTGTAGGCTCAAATATCTTTGTGCTTCTCAAAATCTTTATTGCTGTTGATTTTTCAATTGCAACCAGCTACAATGGGCAAAGGTCTTCAAAGCAACAATAGAGTGGCTACCTGTTCCAAATTTACTGAAGGGGTGATTTGGGTTTCCAGTGGCCTTCTCTAGTTGAAAGAGCCTCCAAGCATCGTTCATCAGGTTCTTGTCATGCTCAGAGTCCACAGCGTTCACCTCGCGGTCTTTACAGCTCTCGTCAAACAACGGGCAGAGGAAGAACTGGGCAAACCTATACAGATTACAACATGACAATTGATGCGATCACCATACAGAAGACACTTAATAACAATAATACTAGTATATGTTAGTAATAGCGTATAGCTGGGAATGCCATTTTAAAGCACTGAAGTGAAGATTTTTTTTTTTTAATTATAAGACAAATCCTTTTTGTGAAATAAGGTTGACAGCAACTCTGCTTGTACATAAAAAGTGCAGAGAAAAATTAAGGAAATGAAAAGCAAATATTCTCTTTCAATGTTAATTGTAAATTGACATCATGTGGTAGACATAATTAATATTTCATTATTAACTGTAGCCTTCACTATTATTTTCTCAGGGCACCAGATGGGCCACGCATCTCACCAGCAGTGGACAACAATTAGACGATTCCACAAACAGACGCCAGCTAGAATAACCTTCATTTATAAAGAGGGTAATCCACTCTGTTGAGTGAGTGCTTTTTCACCACGGCTGATACATGATAGATATGACAACAGTCCCCTGTAAAGTGAGGAGCGTCACCTTCACTCTAAGAGTAAAATGGTTGGTTTCCAGTGGGGGTGGGAGCTCCATCTGTGGTTAGAAAATTGTGACTCTTAAAAAAGATGGTCTGGGATCGTGGATTCAAAGTGGCAAAATAAAGACAAAAAAGAACAAATGAATAGAGAAAATATTGACCTAAGATTCATTTTTGCACTTCACCGATTAATTTTTAAAATACTGCATTGAGATTGCATGTTCCAAGTTCATATGAATTATGCTACCGGAGCAATCTGTATTAAAACAATACTATGACAAAAATGAACAAAATACAACAATAACAAACAATGAGGCACCATGCTTGTTATTGTTTGTTAATAATTTGGCTGGTTCCTGGTTCACGGAAGATGACAAACAGACAAAAGCTAGAGGTGACATTTGCAAGGGATTCTTTATGGAGACTAAATAGTTTTTGAAAGATGAAACATAATCAAATATCAAATACAATTTTTAAATAGCACAGCCACCTTATCTATATCTGTGAATGCAAACACTTTGTTTTTCTACTTTTTTATTTCTCCCCACAATCTTGCTGCTGTAGACTGTAAATGTCCCCAGTGTGGGACAAATAAAAGATATCTTATCTTATCTTATCTTATTTATCTGACCTCAGATAAGCAGTAGAAAATGGATGAATGGATGCATGGATGGAAATGTAATCAAATAAATAGTCGATTACCTATCCAGAGCTCCTTGTAAGTGCTCATGAGACACATCAAAGTAGTAGTTAGTGTGCTCTCCACTGGTGAAGGCATTGGAGCTGCCAGCATGCTCACTCAAAAATTGGCTGTACTCATTCTCTTTCGGGTACTTCTTTGTCCCCAGGAACAGCATGTGTTCACAAAAGTGCGCCAGGCCTGCGATGTTCACCGGGTCAGATAACGAACCTGAAATTTGAAGGTAAAATGAACCCCGAGATACAGTCAAACAAGCTGTGGATGCATTTTCAATTTGAATATACTGTACATGGAATTAGTTGGTTCTGTAGGTACGTCTTTATGATGCACACCCCTAATATGCTACACTACAGCACACTTACATACAAATATAGATTTTGTGACTAAGCTTTTTCCATTCCAAAACCTAACAGAATGCATATCTAAAACTAAAAATTGACAAACGATTAACGCCTACTGAAGCGCCTTTATTATGGAATGAGCAATAAACCTGGCGGTTATATCGCACATCAATCAATATACTTCATTTCTTACCGATGTGGACATCCAAAGCAGCGGAGGATTTGTCTGTTGTTGGGTCACTGATGAGCATGGCCCTCAATCCATTGTTAAACTCCAAGCCCCTGTAAACTCGCTTGTCCTCAGGAGAGCGAACTATGTCTGTGACCACACTTTTCAGAGCTGGGTCAGTCATTCTGAGTGGATAGGATGGCACCAGCCTAGAATAGAAACAATGACAATGTACAGTATTAGCACATACATTCATACATATACAAAGCCAAATTCCAATGAAGTTGGGATGTTGTGTAAAATACATCTTTATCTGTAATAAAACATGAGCAGACTACAATGATTTGCAAATCATTTTCCATCTATACTTAACTGAAGACAAGACAAAGACAAGATATTCAATGTTTAACCCTGGAGAACCCACAGGGTCAAATTTGGCCCCTTTAAATTCTGCTACTCAAATGCTGGCCTTAAATCCCAAAGGGTCAGATTTGGCCTTAATCCTAAATTAGCATTAAAACATTGAATATTTGAAAAAAAAAAACATATTTTGGTGTTCAGTGAACATATAGCAGTCATTTAATGTATAATTCATCATTTTCCAAAGAAGAAAAAGGTTATTGGGTTCTCCAGGATTAAACTGATGAACTATGCTTTTTGTATTGTGTTGGAGTGTATTTTGGCAAATATTCACCCATTAATGGATTTCATCTTCTGTGGTCCATAATACATTCAAAAGATTCAGAGAACCTGGGGAAATCTCTGCACTTAAGCGGCAAGGCCGAAAACCATCATTGAATGCCTGTGACCTTCGATCCCTCAGGCAGCACTGCATTAAAAACTGGCATTATTGCCATGTAGGAACACTTGAGAAAACCATTGTCACTGAACACAGTTTGTCACTACATCTACAAATGCAAGTTAAAACTCTACCATGCAAAGTGAAAGCCATATATCAACAACACCCAGCAACGCTGCCGGGTTCTCTGGGCCTGAGCTCATCTGAGAAGGACTGAGGGAAAGTGGAAAACCATGCCGTGATCTGACGAGTCCACATTTCAACATGATTTTGGAAATCATGGATGTCATGTCCTCTGTGCCAGATCATTACCAGCGTAAAGTTAAAAAAGCACCACATGTGATGGTATGAGTGTGTGTTAGTGCTCATGGCATGGGTAACTTGCACATTTGTGAAAGAAGCATTAATGCTGAAAAGCATACTACAGGTTTTGGAGCACCATATACTGCCATCCAAGCATTTTTTTCTTCCAGAGACATTGGTGCTTATTTAAGCAAGACAATGCCAACCCACATTCTCCATGTTACAACAGCCGAGCTTCTTCTAAAACAGTGTGAGTACTCGACCGGCCTGGCAGCAGTCCAGACCTGTCTCCCATGGAAAATGTCTGGTGAATAGGGCAATGATAGGGCAATGCTATTAATGTTTATTTCGCACCACAGAGTGTTTTAGTTTTAAGTTGATAACTGCACAATAACTGTTCTCTTGATGACATTATCTTAGTTAGTTGTTTTTTTTTAATGAGTTTAGTTTTGCTTAGGGATTATACAACCCATTCACAATGACTGCAATTATAAACTTTTACACTTAAATTTACTGTGAAGGGATTCCATTTGTACCATGAGAGAAAATGTTAGGCCCCTGGAAAATAACCCAAACAGTTCATACCTGGCCAGATAACTGTCAAGTTAGTAACTCTATGTGTATGAAAGACAAGTTATTTGTACTGCACCTTTCACGAAGAAAATAATTCCAAGTGCATTACATAAAACATTAAAAGCATTACAGAAAGACAAAATATCAAAACATTATGAGAAAATCATCTAAAATTACATTAAAATTATTCAAATGCATTAGTCTTGCATTAGTCTTGATTAGAAAATAACGTGCAAATGGGGATTAAAACAGGACAATAAAGGTTAGATTCATGAGAATTCTACAGTTAACAATATTTTTTTCCAACCCTGCCCTGCGATTGGCTGGCAACTGATTCAGGGTGTCCCCCGCCTACTGCCCGGAGATGGCTGGGATAGGCTCCAGCACCCCCCGCGACCCTAGTGAGGATCAAGCGGTTCGGAAAATGGATGGATGGATGGATTTAAATGACAGTTTCAGTAGACCTGAGGTATTAGGGACTTTATTCCATAGGTGAGGATCATTCTAACTATGGACACTGCAACAGCATACGCCTTCAATTAATACTTATATTTCATAATTTAAGCACTTTTCATGACAGAGAACTGTAATGTTGGGATGTTGGGAGCCATCCACTGTGGAGTGAGTGAGTAAATGAGTCATCGACAATGAATGTTGGGCCATCACGCGTGAAACAATCGTGACTAAGCAGCAATCGCATTGTATTACACAGTTCTGTGATAAAAATGTGTATAACACACTGATGCTTTAGAATGTTTATACCAAACTCGATATATGACAGACAATTTAAGAAGCAACATTGCAATGCTTAAGATGGGTCGCCGAGGTCAACCACCCGGCTTAACGGCCCAGACCGGTGCCTTCCATTAGTTCAGTAGCAAGGACGAGCTAGCTTGACTCGATGCGTTGACAACACACTTACGTCTTCGAACTGCATAAGTCACCAGTCAACACTTACGTAATTTCTTTGCTGAGATGGGGACCGCTTCCAGCTGCTTGTAAATAGATCGTGCACTGCGCCGTTCGTTTGATGCACTTGAACATACTTTGCACCCATGAACAACAAACCTTTCCTTTCACACCACCATCTTAATTCAGTCAGAAGCAGTCGATCTCAGATGTCAGCGAAAACTTGTGAAATATGTTAAATCGCCCAACATTTACTTTTGTAACGATTAGGTATAACTTTAAAGGACATTAAAATTTGTTCCTAACACGCGCAAAAATTATGAACCAATACATTGTTGTTACTGACGCGTATATCGATTACAAAGCCTGTACGTCGAGTGTAATGGACAGGTCTGGTTTCAAAGCTTTGTCTTATCCTGCGTTCACCGGCATTTTCACAGCTGCCAGCAGACAAATGGTCACGTACTTCTTACACACAACGTGCTGTTTTAACATAACGTCGTCATGAATTTCGTAGTATGTTGCGACACTAATCGAATAAAAAGGAGCTTAGTCTAAATAGGCAGCGTTGACAACATTTGCGTTCTTATTACATTAAAAAATCTTGGTTTCTTTTCATTCCTTTATATATTTGACTTGCAGAAGTCTGCAAAATTAGCACATCTTACTACTGTATACATTTTCTCAGTATCTCCAAACCACAGCGTCAAAATAAAAAGACAACAATAAAAGAAACATTTCCGTTCATTGCAACAAGAATAACTACAGTATAAAATTATTACACGTTTATTTTAATCTTCTGATAGTTTCTTGATGCAGTAGTTAAATAATAACCTGGTTTTACTTTATCTTCAACATACGCAACCATCTGACGTCAACACTCGCAACCACTAGATGGAAACATTTCTTTACTCTCACAAATCAAGGTCGTTTTTCCACAAATCAAACTACATGTACAGTATACTCAAGATAGTCTCCGAGACAACCGTGGAAAAATTCTGAAGTGATTTACTGAAACATATGCAGAGAATGATTATGATAGTAAACAGATACAATAAACATGTATCTGTTTGTAAACCCACAAACCACACGTATTTGTTTTTGTCTTCAAATAAGCACTGTCTCATTAACCGACAAAATACCCATTAGGTTAAAGTACAAAGGGCAAAATAATGTAGGGCAGGCAGAGTTAACGTGTGTTTACTTTGACAAGGCTCACATTGTCATGTCATTTACTTTGCTCCTCCTCTTTTAAAAAATACATTGCTATCAGCTCTGTTATGCTGGAGAGGACAGTGGACAAGACCTCCTGACTGAGTGAGAGACCACCTGAGCAGGAATGGAAGAATCAACCGAGAGCCTGAAGAAGAAAAAAGTTGTGGCAGTGGTGGGAGGTGGACTGGTAAGACAAAGTGAAAGTAAATACCCATTGTTTCTTAAGCTTCATACTGACAGTACCAGAGCAACGTTTGAAAGTCACACAGTGCTTTAATGCTCCTAGTAGCCTACATTGTGTGCCAAATCCACCCAATTTATTTAAAAGTACTGTAATAGTAGCATGTTAATGAGTGTAATTAGCATGCAATGCCAGCCGTTCATTTTATGATTGCAATGAAGTGAGAGAAATTAAATGGAGCCTGGTTCACACTGAGCCAGGAACATTCATTATTGGTGTTACTGAGAAACAAATGTAACATGAGAGTTGAATAAGCATGTAAGAGTTATATGAATGTATAAAAACCAATAAATATTGTCCATTTCATCTCATTTTTGGAAGTGACGAGAACAACTATCTTTTGTTTTAGGTTGGTGCACTGAATGCCTGCTTCTTCGCCAAAAGAGGTTTTGAGGTGCATGTGTTTGAAACACGGGATGGTATGAGCAAAACTTCATCTGATAATATGACAAAATGGACAGAATAAAGTAAATGCATGAACTTTTGGCCAGATATTCGGCAAGCAAAAATCGTGAAGGGGAGAAGTATCAACCTGGCTTTATCTCACAGAGGCCGTCAGTCACTCAAGCATGTCGGAATGGAGGGGAAGGTTTGTTGACACACTTTAATGCTATAGAAGGACATCGAGAACTGGCACGCGGGGACATTAGCATGGCAGCTATTTTCTTAGAGCTCAATTAGATTTTGGGTAATTGTATGTTACTATACACATAGACAACCAACCTACACACCGATAGACAGTTAATTAAGCATATTTTTTAAATGTGGAATTATAAACCCACAGAAACATAAGAGAACATGCAAACTCAACGCAGGAGGGTCCAAATTGAGATTTGTACCCTTCTTGATTGTGAAGCAGATATGCTAACCACTATTTCACAATGTCATTTAGCTTATACAATTTATATCATTTAGATCAGGCGATTTCATCAGCCTTTTCAAACAGACATGCTCCCATATCCACAGGGATGGCGCTACATTGGGATAATGGGGGCTTGACCCCTTCAGAAATGTGTCTAGACATTGGGCTCAATGTGGCCGATCCTGATTTTCATACAAGCGTAAGCTTGCTGCACAAGTTTGCCAATTTGGGAGATCACCTTCACCAAGCTGGGTGTTCCAGCAAAGTGAATGTCTTTCCTTATGCACCAATGCGAGTGACAATTATGAGAGAATGTCAAGCGTTTTTTACCAGCTCATTCCATATACCTGCCAACATCATCTATGCCAGTCATGAAAATAGAGCCCATAATGACATTAAAGGAAACATGTTAAAACTCAAAACTTAACTAACACTGAACAACTGAACTCATCTTTGAAAACAAAGTCATTTCAACCTCAAAAAATACTGCCACCGGACTTTTAAATGTACCTAATACACAACCCCAGGTTCTAAAACATTTGAAGACATTGGTCAGATGACCTCCCGTTAATTTGTAACATGGTATGTCATCTGACCTTTCAACCAGAAATGCTTAAAGCACTGTTGTGCGCAAGGTCCACTGATGATGAAGAATTCTTGGTAGAACAAATTCATAGATCTTTTTGTGTTGAAGCATCTGAGGCATGAACATCAGATACGTGAAGATATGCATATAATCACTCCAAGTAGCATTCATATTTCAATTTTGGCTTTGAAACATGAAGTCAGAAAATCAGACTTTAGTGATGAAAGGAAAACAACTACTTCTACTTACGAACGTCTCTTCATTTAACATTTTCAAGTTACGAAACGTCTCAACAGGAAAATATTGCCTCTTGTTTCGAAAGAAATGTCAATATACGAAAGGTGAAAATGCAGTTTTACCAGTCGGGCGATCGCTCACTATGCTGATGTTTGCCTTGGACATTTTCGAAGGATTGTTAAAAGCCGACAAAAGCAAACGTCCTTGGATCAGTTCTTTACAAAACGCCAGGCAAGAATCACTCCTGAGAGGGTACATGAACTAAAGAGGGCAAAAAACTATGAGGATGCAGTTAAAAGTTAAATAACCATGATTTTTATTGTTTACTCTGTTCTTTATTTTTTTACATTATGCACAACTCTAATTTATTGTGCAATAATCCAATTGCAACAGGTTTTTGTTACATATTTTGATGCATTTTTATGCTTTAGGAAACATTTATGTCTGAAAATGTTTTGGAGGGGGTAGAGGGGGCTTGGAACAAATTAGGGCATTTACATGGAAAACGCGTCTCTACTTAGAAAATTTTGTACTGAAGAAATTTCTTCCAGAACCAATTAATTTTCGTAAGTAGAGGTACCACTGTATTCAACGTAACCTTGACCTGTGTGATGAAGTACTTGCTCTCGACACCTAATAACTGCTTGGGCCACCCCTCAACAACAACTGACATCAAGGGCCCTAATTGAGTTGACTGACACCTACGACCTTGCCGTATAAACAGGCGTAACCTAATTTTCATGTTAGCGCAAGTGTAGTCCAGCATGTTTGGGGCCATGATACGCCTCTCTGGGAGTTCGGGTGCATAGAGTTGCCTCGCCCCCGACTCATCTGACAATTTGGTAGAAAGTCGTTTGTGCTCCACGCAAAAATTGGTGCATTGTCATATTTGGGTAATCTTTGACTGATATTTATTTATTTGTTTGATGATCTTAAACAATAAATGGGGAAACTGCAAAAAATGAATAATTTGAAAAGAAGGCAATTACTTACTTGTTCCCTTAGAGTCGACCAAGCAAGGAAATATAGTCAAATGCCAATCAGTATTTCCTACTTCAGTCTTGTACTCAAAAATGTACAGTTTAATTAATACAAAGTCTTATTAAATTGATATAGTGAGTACAATTTGATTAGACTTTCTATCATAACGTGCTGCTTTATCTTTTAGATTGTTTCCCAGGGAATCCCCATGCATGCAAGGATGATCCATTCACTAAATAGTGTGCAGTCTCCAATTCCGTATGGCAAAAAGGGCCAGGTGAGTCTTTACAATAGTGTCAGTGTCCACTTTTACCAGTAGAATCAAGGCACTGCTCTGATAATTTTTTCTTCAAATATACAGTAGAGTATCTTGAGACAAATAAGTATTCTGTCAAAATATCTTGTCTGCTTTACATACAATGATTTATTCTATTCACAACATGACAATGACACTGTTTATCATCATTTCTGCATATTCATTGGATCTCACAAGCGCCATTGCCGTCGTGGAATCCATTCTTCATTGTTACAATTTACCTCATGCCTCGGTTACAATTTACCTCGGTGGCAGTTTAAAGATAAAATATTTTCACTTTTCCCTCATTTGAGCATGCATGTACAGTACATGCATGTTAAATGAATGAACATGGAATAATTCCATACATATACACACAGAGCTGGTTTGCCAAACTTACTTTACCACTCTACTGTCACTATATTTGTTCATAATTAAAAAACATTAAATGGCATTTATGCTTCTAAAAATGATTGTTTCTATGTTACTGAGGACACAAACATTGAAATTATTAATATATGAAGCCCAGAGGCATCTGGTTTTCCATTTTCAGTGAACGGTATGCTGCCTATTTGTTGAGCTGCAGCTGCAGAACTGCATAATAATGAGACAATGTTTTCACTTTAGTACATCCTGTCAGTAGACCGAGCCAATCTGAACAAACAACTGCTCATAGGTAAGACCGGCTTTCCATAGTTCTGCTGAAATAATTCAATGCATTAACACTGAGCAGAGAAATGTGACAAGACTGCAGTCATAACAGTGAGCAAATTAGTGTAGCCCTTTCAAATCAAAGCGGCACTAAGCGCTAAATCTGTGAACCCCTTGCGAAACATATAGTATGGTGGCTGATTAAACTTTTTAAATTATACAGTAGGGCCCGACCGATATGGATTATTTGAGGCCGATGCCGATTTACTGTATAAAATCCAATTTAAAAAAATCCTCACAATGTATTTCGATTGGCGTTAATTATATGCAGATTTTAGGTATCCGTGGGCCCTGCGGGAGTAAATCCATCTGAATCGCATATCGTCACGAGGGTCATGGGCGTATTGGAGCCTATCCCAGCTGACTTTGGGCAGTATGCGGGATATACCCTGAACTGGTCACCAGTCAATTGCAAGGGACACATAGACGGACAACCATCCACGCTCACAACCACACCTAAGGACAATTTATGGTGTTTAATTCACCTCCCATGCACGTTTTTGGAATCTGAAGAGGAAACCGGAGTACCCAGTACTGCACCCAGTTTGTTAATAGTTATTAATTATTTAGGAATATTATACTGGTGTATACAGTGTCCCCTCAATTTTTGCTGGTGATAGGTTCAAAGGCCCCCGTCCACATATTGATTTTTTTTTTTTTTTTTTTTTTTGCAAAGTAGAGATCGACTTATTTATTTTGAGGGGGTTCACACCTCTTTTTGTAATTATGCTGAGCTGTTTTAAGACAAACTCACAAAAACATAATTATGAGCCAATGTGTCATTTCGTTTGCTGTCAGAGGCTTTGAGTGCTCCACTCACAATTTCTGAACACAGCCGTTTAGAGTCCAGTTTGTACTGCCTGTATTGGGCTTTAATTTTTCTTGGACTCTGAATTTTAAAAACGTCTGAGTTTTCGAACGGTCTGAGTTAAGCAGTGTGCTTGGAGAGTATTTCCGAACGCACTCATGATGAAGGAACAGGGTTGTGGGGGGCGTTGAGCTCTAGGGCGTGTTTGGAAATCTTCGCTGAGCGTGCCGTGTACTGCTTCAAATCCAACCGTTGGGAAACTCGAAGAGCGTTGTGCCATTTGGTTATACAGGGTGCACCAAAGAGTACCAGTGCACACTCTTGGGCTCTAACTGGGGACACGTTGTGCCAGAGTGTCAGTCCAGTCTAGATGGAAACAGTTCAACTAAAAGCTACTGATTGGTTTAAACATACATAGGCTATGTTTGGAAATTAATGAGAGTGGAGCGTGCCCCTCAGAGTGAATTTCCGAGTGCGACCCTAATGTTCATAGTCTCCATTTTTGTAAAACCAATTTCCCCTTCAGGAAAATCAATAAATGAATAGATAAATCAACATCTGCGATTGGCCTGCAACCAATTCGGGGTGTCCCCCGCCTACTGCCCAAAGACAGCTGGGATAGGCTCCAGCACCCCCTGCGACCCGAGTGAGGATAAAGCGGTTCGGAAGATGAATGAATGAATAAATAAATCAACATTTCTTGACTGGTCCGACATAAAAGGAAGAAAATGGCAAAAAAATATAGCAAATAATGAGGTAAAACTGCAATCGATGTGCTTATGGTCATAAACAAAAATCCGTGACAAAGTGACTCTGCAATAAACGACCCATGAAGTAGCGAGAGAACACCGTACTAACAATATATGTTCAATGCAGACTGTAAAAGCAAAATCCCTGATTGCACGGAACTATTCATTTTATAGTTCTTTGAATTCAAGTTTAAAGCATTACGTTCAGGGTTTATATTTATTTATTTATTTATTTTAATCAGTGAGAAATAGATTTCTTTTATGAATGTAGTGCCTCAGTTTCTGCTGCGAGATAATGTGTGACAGCATGGATTTGTCTTTTAATTAATCTTGATCTTATCAGGACAAATCTGACTCCTGCATCTAAAACATGCATAAATATATTTCTAAACCATTAATCTGCATACTAACACATGCACTGGAAGTATGCTGCTGTTTTGTTTTTTAAACAAGCATTAAAATGTATCCAAAGTTGGATGGATATAATTATGCCATGCAAACTTTTTTTTAAAAAACATTTTACTCCAACAGAGGCTGAGACATATGCAAACACCAAGTTGAACTTTGACCACAAACTACTGGACTGGAGTGCTGAATCAGGGCTAATGACCTTTATCAGGTAAACCTTTATGTCATTGACACAAATGGGAACACACATATGATGAGATGCACACACACGTGTATACTACTTTGTATATTCAGGCTAATGTGGAAGAGTGTGCTGCTCATTTGAATTCTTTGTTTTAACTCTGGTATTAGTCGCATTCATTTACCTCCACTGAGTGTATGTGGCCTTGGGCATGTTTATTCTCTGGAGTGGGGCACTCATTCAGTGGTATTTGAAGCGTGTAACATTTGGCAGTAGACTTCTAATTGGTTGTTTTGGAGGTAAATTCAACATACAATTTATAACCTAATTAACAATGAGGCACCTCAAGGTCATTTTTCTCAAGGGAATTCCATTGAACACAGCACTGATTCATTAAAAAAAAAAAAAGTTCATCCTTTTAGATCCTGCAGTGGGCTCATAAGTGACAAAAGCGCTATATAAGTGGCAGCCCATTTACCGTGTCTGAAGGCCAATAATGTAGTTGAATGAGCCATGAGCCACCCTCACTGCCTTTGATTGGTTCCATTCTTTACCACACTTACTTTATTCAGCCAAATTCCTTTTCATCCATGTCCCACCAAGTCAGTTCAAGTCTGCCTCAAGGCTCTCTCCTGGGCCACCTACTTTTCACTATTTAACTCCTCCCCCGTGGCACCATTTTCCGAAACTGTAATATCTTCTTTCAAAGCTTCACGGATGAGACCCAGCTCTATTTCTCCTGCAGCATTTCACTCTATCCCTCCTCTGTCACCTCCTCTTTATCTGATTCACCTATAACTTAATGAAGCTGAACAGCGATAAAACAGAGGTTTCTCTGTTTGGTACAAAATACATATCCAAAGTGGGCAGTTTTCCCATTTCTGTTGGCCACTCTTTAGTTTGCCCTTCTCTTCAGGCCAATAATCTGTGTGTCATCCAAGACAGCATATCAATAACAGCCTAGCGGCGCAACATCAGTCGACTCTACCCCTCCCATTTCCCCTCACCCACCTCCATTCTTGTACACAGCCTGTCCCCTCCCATCTCGACTACTATATCTCTCTCCTCTCTGGCCTCCCCTTCAAGTCCATCCATAAGCGTCAACTGGTCCAGAATTCAGCTACAGGAGTCATCACAAGAATGCCCTCCTCCCATTACATCATCCCTTGTTCTCAAGCAACTTCACAGGCTCACAGCCAAATTCCATATCCAATTTAAGCTGCTCCTTCTTACCTTCAAAGCCCTTCATAAACTTGCCCCTCCGTACCTGTCTGGCATCCTCCACATCACCTTTCCAGTCCGCGTCCTCAGATCCTCCTCCTCCATCCACCTGACTAATCCAGGTGGGGGGTGTTTCCGTCAGTTGTCAGGAAAACATGGGTCCGTCAGTGACGGACTAAGAGGTCCATCGGTACTTGACCCAGTTAGTGATGATCACACTGACGGAAGAAAACCCACTTCCATCAGTTTTCAGTCTCCAACACTGTCTGATCATTGTGATCGGTCAAATTTCATGTATGCATGCCAAAAATAGGATTCACATCATCATCAAAGTTATTTAAATGAACCACAGCTTGGTACAATCTTGTACTGGATCCCATTATTGTAGATTTTGCGGGTGTATATCATGTGGTGACCGATGGGAGTGTTTCCATGGTTCCCTGTGCTTTTCAGGCCGGACGGATCCACAAAGCAGATTGAAGCAGACCTCATTGTGGGTTGTGATGGTGCCTTTTCAGCTGTTCGCAAGCAATTTCTTCGTCAAAGCCGGTTTGACTACAGTCAGACTTACATCCCTCATGGCTACAAGGAGCTCACCATGCCGCCTGTCAATGGAGAGGTCAGTTCTGCTTCTAGTGCAATAATCAAACTTCTCAGACTCAAGTGCGTTCGTGTCCATTCTCAGTTTGTCATGAAGGCCAATTATCTCCATATTTGGCCCCGGAACACGTTCATGATGATTGCGCTCCCCAACTTGGTGAGTGGGATTTATGTTTCTCTCTTTATTTGCATACACTTAGCATAATCAGTTCTGAAACGTTCGAGTGATGATTGGCCCTCAATGATGCCCTCTGTCGGTTAATTAGCCTCATTAGCCATTTCAGACTTAGGGAACATTACATTGCAAAACTGTTGTAGCACCTTGTGATTTAACCCACTTCTTACACAACAGTGTTATCCGCTATGTCACAACTCCCCCCCCCCCCTTCACCCCCCATTGAAACCCTTCTCTGTCTCTCCAAAATGATTTTTCTGCTTGGCTGAGTCAGCAACTGCTCCTTTACTGTGTCAAGGGAGACAAGGTTAAAGCAGAAGACTTAAAAGTGCATCAGCCCTGTCACTCACTGTTTTTAGCCTCTAGAATGTCTTTGGCGTAAGAAAAAAAAATAAGATGAGCAGTTGCTGCTTTGGTTGCATGGTAACAAGGACAATGAAAATCAGTCCTGACATGAAGATGCTGATGGCAACAACTGCTGTGATAATGGCAGCCATTACTTACACCGGCTGGGGGCCTATAATTATTGGCATTCAAACTGAATAGTTAATTTTATAATTAATTAATTTTTGCAGGTAAAATACATGGATCCGAGCCATGTATTGAACCTTATAAACAAATATACAGGATGTGGTGTGAATTCATGAAAAAAGTGAAATCAAGTACAGTATATCCTTCATGTCCAGATAATTCTGAAGGCATCATGGCTTTATAAGATTGCGGTTGTTTTTTTTTTGGGGGGGGGGGTGCGGTTGTCAACACTTTTTTCACCTTTAGGATGGACTGAATACTGAAATAGATTGGAACACACTAAGCATTTACAGTTGATTTATAGTAGGTTTTCTTATTCAAAGGTTTTCTTATCTTATCTTATAGTAGGCTCTTCAGCAATTCCTTTCCATCTCGTATCATCACCAGATTTCACAAAGGGCAGGTAGGAATTTAAAATGTCATGTGCTGCTAATTAGTCCTGCCGGTGTTACCGTTTTCTTTTTCCAGAGCTGATGTGGTCAAATCAATGCCGTGACTACAAAGCACGGTTTTGAATACCATGATACTAAAATGCCATTCAGTCGAATGCTGACCACTGGGCGATCAAAAAAAGTTGAATAAGTTTTCATGGGTCAGTTTGGGCTGTAGATTCGGAGTTCAGAGTGTGGGCAGTCAGGGTTGATCGACTAAATGTATTTTGTAGTTGAATTAAAGGTGATATTGTAAAAGTCGAGTCCAAGATGATTGTGTCAATCATTGAGATTTTTTTTTTTTTATTCAGCACTGTACAGAGGTCCCCAACCTTTTTGGTAACACGGACTAGTTTCACATGAATTTGTATTTTGACAGACTGCGACAGAAAAAAACCCACAATCCAAATAAGTCACAACCAGTCACAACATGCGAATTAAAAACACATGTATTTTTATAAAACAATATCCTATTGAGTAATATGTTATTTACAATACATAAATGAACCAATTATTTAATTTAATTCACCTTCCTTCCTAGGAGTATCGAAGAGGAGTACAGAACGGTTGAGGCTCTCCTCATTGAAATCAATTGGCCGAAGAGTCCGCCCAAGCCAAATAAAATATCAGCCACAATTCATATTTGTAGTATTCCCGTATTTTTGTTGACTTTCGGAATGTCAGTGTTGCCTCTTGTAGAGTTACCTGCATATATTTTCCATGTTTGAAATCCGTGCATGTGGCTTGATTCATGTTTTTCGTCAGTATAAACGCAGCCATACCGGAGAAAAGAGAATTTTGTATTCTGGGAGCACCTGACAGAGAGTAATCTCCCCGAATGAAAAGATCTGAAATCCATGTGAATCTTTTTTTTTCTTTATAGGACAAGTCTTTTACCTGCACTCTCTTCATGCCCTTTGAAGAGTTTGAGAAGATCACCACGGGAGATGAAGTCATTGAATTTTTCCACAAATATTTTCCTGATGCCATACCATTATTAGGAGTGTAAGCGACTTCCTCACCTCTACCTCTCTCACTCTCTTCCCTCCCCGACTTTACCGTTTCATCCTCTTTTGCTATTATTTTCCCATCCAACCAAGCCATGCCATCCCCGGATATTTCCATCTCATCAACTCCACCCAGACAAGCACAGCCCGTGAAGTGTGAAATTGAAGTCTGACTCTTACGTGTCTTTTGTGCCACCCAGTTTTAATTGAAGGTGAAGTGTTTGTTGTGGCTGACAGATAGAGAGCACGAAAGCATGAGCTCCACCAACGCTCCGGGCTTTCTCTCACTCACCGGCTTCATTTGGACCATGGGGAGCAAACAACTAAATGTGTGCTTTAGTTGTTTTAGCTTACTCAGATGGGATGACGATGCAGTAAAAGCCAATACAACCCATGTGACCATTGTTGACAAGAATGTCGCTGTGCAAGCAAACAGACAAAATACAAGTTCAATAATATATATTTTTCCATTTATATGTCCCAGTGATGCTCTCAAAAGAGATTATTTTCGATTGCCTGCCCAGGCCATGGTGTCCGTTAAGTGCTCCCCATATCACATTGGGGACAAATGTGTCCTTATGGGCGACGCGGCGCATGCAGTGGTGCCTTTCTACGGACAGGGAATGAATGCTGTAAGTGACACAGAGGGAATGGACGCATATGGAAAAGGAATACGAATATACATTTTTTTTCAGCCGTTTGTTTTGTAGGGGTTTGAGGATTGCATTGTCTTTGATGAAATCATGGAGCAGTTCAATGAAGATTTCAGTAAGTGCACGTGAGATGCTCAACGGTGGTGGGATCAGGTCCAAGAAAGAGTTTTATGGCTGCTTTGTGCACAGGTGCTGTGCTTCCCGAGTATAGCAGAGTGCGGGTTCCGGATGACCATGCGATCGCAGACCTGGCCATGTACAATTACATTGAGGTAATACTTGTTTGCGTATGACGTCATATTTTAAAATGTAACACAGCTGCAACGAAAGAGCTGGTCAAATGGTGACCAGGGGTGGGAGAATATTGAGACATTTATTCACATGACCGATACCGCGAAGGATCCCAGGCAGCCCACTGGCATTATTTAGTAATTTTGCAATCAACACTACATTGCGAAGAAGTGTCATACCAAATAGCCCCATGCTTTCTGATAATGAAAACTGAACTCATTAAACCATGAAAAAATAGTTGCAATTTGTTCTGTTGCTCTTTAATGAACTTTTCATATTCAAGTCAAATTGTCTCTTTGTCCGAGATTTTCTCGGACAAAGTTAAAGAAATGACTCGGCACACAGGAAAATTGTCTTCAATATCGGCGGGAGCGGATCTCTGAGAGCGAACGACGGTTAGTTGCTCCGCGATCACACTCGAGCTCCCTTCCCGCCAATTCAGGCTTTTATTGTAACATACAAGGAAAACACTGCCCCCGATATTTGCATACCGCACCCACGGTCCGGCCCCTCGGTAGTGATGGGTTACCTGTGTTAAACATTGAACCACCATCACATTGGCGCCTTTTCTGGCTGGTCTACATCGAATTAGCATGTTGTAGACTTTGCGGATGGCCAATGTCGTCTGGGCGCGACGGGTGTTCTCAACTCGTCTTTTGTTGTTCAACCGCTGTTCCCGAATTATTCATTCCCCTTTTGTGACCGAGTTTCGCCCTCTCCCCCGTGATCGCCCACCGGTATTGACGTGCTAATTGTGGACTTCAACAGCCCTCTGGCTTTGTGCACAGGAATTTGGGGGTGCTGGATACGCACCCAAACGTTTAGATGTGTCCAGATTAAATGAAACTTTAAACATGATACAATTTTGCTCATAGATTCCTCTAACACTCTTATATTCTGTATATTGCACTTTTGAACTTTACGGAAGGTAATGGAAACAAATGTTGGATCATCTCTGAGTGCAACTACGGCATGGATCAAAACATATAGTCACCATCAAGCTTTAATCCAAAGTAACTTTGTTTAAAACAGTCCTTCTATACAGATAATGATATGCTGTTGTCATCTGGGGAAACAGCAGATGTTGCTAAAGTGGATCTGATTTACTGCAATGAATCTAATGACTCTCTATGCTAATTTGTGCAATGCATACCTTGGAGACGGACTGCAAATGATCTGAAATTTTAAATCAGGAACGTTGATACCTACTGACTCAAACATTGTGAAAATAATGGACAACGAATATATGACAAAGAGGAACAAATATAATTGAGACTTGAACACTGAAATAAGCCTCATCTCATTTGATACATCGATTTGCACATTCACATTCATGCTCTCATAATGTAGGCCTCTGTTTCTGTTATTCGTGCAGATCGTTAAAGTGACAATAAGCGGTACCTTAAAGAACACAACTGGATCCGAAATTTAATTTCTCATTGATTTAAATGATTAGAAAAAAGTGTTTACAAACCCACTTGCTGTCTGTTTTGCAGATGCGGGCGCATGTCAACTCCAAATGGTTCCTTTTTCGAAAGCATGTTGATAACATCCTCCACTTTCTCATGCCAAAGACAATCATCCCACTTTACACCATGGCAAGTACAAAATATAAAACATCACTTGGAATTCTATGTGCATTTTCATTCCAAGACCAAATAATCAGCAGTCTTTATTTTCCTCCACCCGGATCAGGTGACATTCACAAGAACACGTTACCATGAAGCTGTGAATCACTGGCACTGGCAAGACAAAGTAAGAATGAATTCCATACACCCTCAAGTTATGGCACCCACTGATAGACTCCGCACCTCAATTAAGTACTGGATGTGTGGTGACAATTAAAGTGCTTCACATCAAATGGGCGTACAGAAAAAATGATGGTGCTTCTTGGGTGGCTTTAATTACCTTTCCTATAGCCACTTTTGTGCCTCACAGTACATTTGAATTCCGTAGACTGCACCCCAATTCGCCTTGGGCGTGTAGCTGCATGGGCTCTGTAAAGAGCTCATGCACCTCACCAGTGAATTCAACAAAGAACAAAACTGTGGCACAGTGTTGTATGTGCGGAGAAAGAAAGACAAACATCATTTTCTGCCAATACTTCTCCCATTTAGTAGTATTCCAAATTGGAACACACAGCAGCTTGGGTCATGCCATTGAGGAAATTAATACATTTGGACGCAATTTCAGGAAATTCAGTCGTATTATATTCCAGATACACCCTGAGATGGGAAGAGTGTGCGTGTATTCAAACATCTTGGCACATTTCAGGGAGTAGATGTGCATGTCACCTACATTTGCACAAGTCAACTGTTTGAGCTCATCCTTACTTGATGGATGCCAATAGATGAAACAGGGATATATCCGCCCTTTTGTAAATTGTTTGATCTCGTAATGATATGGGCAAAGGGCTGAATGACTAAGGCTCTATATCACGCGGAATGTAGTTTTTTTTAACCTCTTAGGTGTGTTAGAATGCTAAAGTCCTCGTCCCAAAACACCCTCAAAGTAGTGTTTTCCTCCATTTACCCATCTCTGAGCATTCCTGCTCCTTACTGCTCTCCTAGCAGACAAGTTACATTCCAGATTGTCCCAAGGTGTGATAGTTGTTCATCAATGTGTGCCCTGCGATTTGCTGGCAACAAATTTGGGGTGTACCCAACCGACTGCCCAAAGTCAGCTGAGATAGGCTGCAACACTCCCGCGACCCCGTGAAGATAATCAGATGAGAAAATGTAGCCCTTCACATTAATTGGCCCCCTAGAAGTACAATTTTCACTTTCAAGAAGGTTGATGACCCATGATGCATAAGGATCTTCCAAGACAACACAGATGGATTGATGAATAAATGCATAATATTATTCCAGTCCCTGGCATTTTTGCAATAATACGTTTATGATGACGTCATGATGATGATCTCATACGTACGGAACTTGATGTAAATTTTGTAATGTTCAAGTACACTTCAAACTAAATCATTGGGAATATAAAATTCAGGAATAGGCACAAAGTTTAGCCTAATGATTTGAGTGTGACACTTCATATTTTCATGAAAATGACATAAAGGGATTCAAAATCCAAATATTGTACTCCTCATCCTATATTTCTTTTTCAGATGATAAATCGGGGCCTCTTATTTGCTGCTACAGGAGCGATTTTGGGAGGCTCTTTCCTGTTCATTAAAAATCCCCCACATATCAACAAGTTCAGCATCCCCACTGAGAAAATATGGAACAAGCTTGCGGCATTTTGGACCTCCTAAACACTTGGCAACATCTCTCACATCTGACTGCAGCAATTAAAACATCACTTGCAGTGATAAATGTATTGAATCAAACTGCATTCACGGAGACGAAGTAAATCACGCTCAATTAAATTCATTATTGTGAGTCATTATGTGGAAACTTTTTTGGAATTATTTGAAAAGAGTAATTATTATGAAACAAAGGCTGGATACAAATACAAAAATTGTCACCCTCTTTAATAAGGACAGCCTCAGAGATATACAGTACCTTTACCCGTCACATAAAACTCATGATTTATTGTACGTGTATATATATATATACCGGTATATATATAACATTTTAGCTCAGAAGGTGCACTCAAACAAACACTCTCTGCCTTGACTTGGAAGGATTCTTCCGCAGCTCTGTTGTCATGGTGATGTCGTCCACATCTTCAAATTCAAGGTCACCTTGATGACCTTTTGGAGCTCGCAACGAGGGGGGAAAAAAATCATATGGAGCCAGTTTGGGTGAAGAGAGAGGTTGTTCGATGTTCTTCTCAGTCAGAATACTCAGGGCAGTGCGAGCAGGCACATTGCCATGGTCAAGCTGCCGCAACTCTCTCTTCTTCTCACACACTGAATGAAGCAAACGGCAGAACACCTTTGTAGATGTCCTGGTTGATGACATACTGTATGTATGTAAAAGCATGTGGGAAAACGTTCATCGACCGTAGTCTGCTGAGGTAACAGTTATACAGTGTACTTCAAGGCGATTTGGTTAAAGGTGAAAAAAAATAGTTTCTAAACATACAGTATTGTTTTCTGATACACAAAAATAACTCTTATGCCCACAAGAGGCTTTCAAAGAGAATTCATCACAATTCATCAACCTGATATATCATTCAGCATTCAGCACAGAAAGTTATGAAAGGAATGTCTGACAACACCTTGAGGTGCAAGTTTTCTCTCATCTTGTACAATGTACACAGTGCCCCTCATACATACTGTATAATTCTGCCACTTTCAACAGTGGTGGCCTTATTCACACTGGAGAGATTTCAAATTAAAACACTGAAAGCATGGGAGTCAGGTCATCAAAAATAGTATCTCTTTATTGACTCAATGTATACAGTTTATTAGTGTTGTGCCGGCATATATGACTGAAAGCAAAGGCTGATTTTATATCCAATTGCTAAACCATATTTTAACTCAATTGCTGCTTGACAAAGACTGACACTACATACTAATATAGCAAGAAAAAAGATGTACGCTTTACAGCACATACATTATATATTATCACAGGTTAGGAGAGTAAAAATGTTATACCTTTTTTTTTTTTTAATCCTGCCATGTATCTAAGGTGTTATGGGGATATGATGAACTTGCACAGGGTGAAGATTTCCAAAAAAGCCCAAGTGAAGGTGTTGATTTAGTTTCATATATGCCAGGTCGTAAGGCATATTTCCGCACAGGATGAGAAGTCGAGTCTTGGGGGATCACAGCGGCCTCACTTGAATGACATTCACAGAGGACTCTGCAGGGGACGTCACGTCGAAGCGGTGGAAATCATCACCGGTAATGATGAAGACGATGGAGGAGGAGCTGAAGGTC
This sequence comes from Hippocampus guttulatus, assembly GCF_054856545.1. Classification (NCBI taxonomy): domain Eukaryota; kingdom Metazoa; phylum Chordata; class Actinopteri; order Syngnathiformes; family Syngnathidae; genus Hippocampus; species Hippocampus guttulatus. The sequence continues at coordinate 15,345,944 of NC_141270.1, read as the reverse complement.
ACCCTCTTTTTGGGTCTCTTTCTGCTGCCGCATGAGCTTGAAACAACAATGGGCTTAATGGGGCGCTCGACCGGAGCCAAGGGGCGCTCTTTGAAGCTGTGCTGCAGCCAAGACAACCTTGAGCACAGCAGCTGCAGCAAACAGCGACGGAACTGTGAGGCAAGGAGGAGGAAAGGGAGGAACGTCTGGTGCTTAATGTGACAATGACATTCACCCCCCTCATTTGTATGCCACGCACATCAGACATCTCTCTTTAAGATAACAAATGAAAGTGAGAATTCCCCACCCACATTCCATTGTGCCTGTTTACTTAAAACATTTGGTGTACTCTTGTTTTCTGCGTCAATCACAAGTGGGGAACAAACAGCTCTTTCGATGAAATGACATTGATTTGCTCTACTTCAGTGGCATAGGTGACGTCGGGTTGGTGGGTTTTGTAAACCCATTGGCCCTCTTGTGCCCCAACATTTTTAATGTAATGTTACGGCGGTTGACCCTGGTTGAGAGGATATGAGCCCCCCCCCCCCTCCATTTTGAACTGACCCATGCGTCTATTGAATGTGATTGGCTCAGACGGCTACAGTTATTTTTCTGGAGAAAAAGCAAGGTAGAGTACATATGTAATTGCAAAGATGCTTAAAAGACAGAAACCGCCTGAAAAGGAGATGTGTGGTTCAGCTAAACGGAGGGCAAAAAAAAAAGTTAATTTAGGATGCGGCTAAATCCACAAAACTGATAAATCTCTTATGTCGTGGTGGGAACAACCAGGCCAGGGTCGACGCGGGTCCGAGCAGCAGCACGGCCACAGCAGGTAAACAAGTACTGTCTGGTGTAACACGGTGCTGTCATGATTTCAGACTTGAAACTAGGTGTGTCACAAGAACCCACACGACCGGTAATCTTAACGTAACCGCACCTGGTAACGCTCCAGCTGCTTGGCGTGGCCACAGTTACAGTTGAAGCCCATAAGCATGACATACCATGTGTCTTTCTCCGGTCAGTTGTCATGGGGACAAGACGCGCGGACGGTGGTGCACATTTAGATCATAATACATCCTTGGTTTGGAGCAGAGACAAAACAGCTCATAACATTCAAACCTGGACACTTAATAGAGTGTTCACACGGCAACTTTTACTCCGGTGGAGCACCGGGGCTGCCCCCCGTAGAGCATTCACACGTACAAAGTTATACCGGTGTAGCTCCTGAAAACAGCTTAAACCGGAGCAAATTTAACCCTGCTCCAGGAGGTGGTTTAAAATTTTACTCCAGAGTAAATGCTAGTTTGCGGGGCAGCACCGATATAAAATGGGATGTGTGAAGGCTACAGGGGTCGACTCGCTACGCGTAAGGAGAGTTGATTACATATGGGTATCGCATAACTTGCATCCTGGATATTTAGCACTTCGTTCCTTTCTCTCTCTCATCCTTTTACGGTGTCTGATAGACCACAGTGTTGATTTGTCTGGAGAAGTATAAACCATGGTTTTTCAATAGGCGGGGAAAAGGAAGTACACTTTAAGCATGCGCATGTTATCGTATTGCACGGTCGCAGAAACTGCCACGTGAACGCAAGTGGGGTTAACACGCTTCTCTTTAGTAAGTAGCTTTATACATGTGAACGCTCCACAAAATTTACACCGGTGTAAGATATATCGCAACAAAATACATCCGTGCAGCACCAATGCAACGGTGCCCTGTGAACACCCCTCATGATTATTCTTTCACCAATTTTTAATCAAAGGGGGTTCACTCTCTCTCTTGTGTGCTTGCTGATGTGACAAACGTCCTAGGTGCCGATAACGTTTGAAAACAGGTGACTTTCTTAACCCAGCTTTTACTTTGAAGGGAGAATTGCAAAATCTCTGTTGAATTTAGCTTGGAATTGCCAACATGAAATGTAGGTTTTCAAGACCGACGAGACCGGCATTACTTTTAAAGGGACGGCTCCCTTTAACGATGTTGTTGATACTATGCTAGGATGAAAAAAAGAAAAACAAAGTTCTCGGATCAGTCAAATCATGGCAGATAAGTTCTGAACTGGTTTATTTTGTATTTTTTCAATAGCCCTTTTTGCTGTCATGCAGCTGCACTTTCATGTTAATCACTGTTTACTCAAGGTATTCTTAGATTTCTAGGCCGAGTGGGGGAATGGCACCTTGAGTTGTTTTTTAGAGTTTAGTTTAGTTTTATTTTGTGTGTTGTATTTATTTTCTGTTTGTAAAGGGACTGGGGACAAAGTGGGAATGGATGGCAATAATACAAAGCAGCTATTGCAATTCTCATCACTGTCATGGTCTATTCCTGACTTGCTTATTCTGTACTTTTTTGGGGCTTTTTTCACTCCTTGATTTGCGTGTGCAATGTCGGGATCCTTTGACCTCAAAACCCATGTGGAATACACCCCAGCTCAAAATCCAAGTCTCTGGAAAGCGAAATTAATCAGGAAGCGCAATAGCTCATCTCTCGCACCCCAAACAAATTATTCAATTATAATGATACCACACCATTTGGGGGGGGCTCTCATTCCAGAATACAGATTTGCTCCCGCACACAATGACAATTTATAAAAGTTGCTGAATACACGATTACCAACCTTGATGCTCATGAATACATAGATGAGGGGGTTGTAGGCTGTGCTGGACTTAGCAAAGAAGGAGGGGATGATGGCCACAGTGGGCGAGACCATGCTCTTTCTGCCAAAAGCCACCATCATAGACACAACAGCGTAGGGTGTCCAGCAAACCAGGAAGCAGGAGATCATGAGGAGAAACATTGCGGCGACCTTCTTCTCGTATCTCAGGATCTTAATGATTTGAACAGTCTGAAGATCCTGGATGGTGCGCAGCTGATGAAAAGAGAACAAAGAGCAGGAATCACTTCATTTGTGGTTAGGATTTGCACATTTGCCTTATCATTGTGTCGGGCTTGCTCACTGTGTCCCTAAAAATGTTACGATATTGTATGGTGGTTAATTGATAAGTAAGGTGCCTTTAAGCATGAATCAGAATGGTTGTCCGTCTTTACTGTGCATGTTATCAATGTGATTGACAGGTGATCATTTTTCTTACATTTTTTAATAATGCATAATTTCAGCTTTTTTTTTATCCATCTAGTCATTACTAATTAGAATCTACATTTTGTATAAATGCGACAACTTGAGGTCTGTTGTGAGGGTGGAAAAAATCAACACCTTTTGTTAGAGCCATAAGGAAAATTTGGTTAAATTATAGATGTAGCTTTTTGAATAATTAGAATTTAATAGATGCACGCAGTTTGGTTTATATTTGATATTTTATTTAGAACAAATTTATTAAGAATATCGAAGTATCTGGGCTCCATTGGTTGTCCTGTTTTTAGTCTGTTAAGAGGCTAGATTTATGTAAGCATCATTAGGAAGACAGTAGGGCATGGAGCAACACCTTTTTTTGACCGTACTTTGTGTTTGCTTATTTTGTACTTCATGTGAAATGATTTCGTATTTCGTTTAAGTGTATTGTAGAAGTTTTATTTTTTTCATTTTGATAAAGCCTTAATTTGTGTTCAAGAAAATAAAGCGAATCATTTTTTTTTGGATCAACGATGGCGGCCTCGTGTATTCCTTGTCGTCGTCGTGGAAAGGAAAAGCCCGTCGAAGAAAAGCACGAGTCCAAAACCTACATGCCCTGCTGACGTAGCGACAAAAGGATACCAAGTTGCCGCTACACCTTTTTTAAAAGACGAATAAAGAAAAGGGGAAAAAAACATACCGGTAAAGACAATGATACGGATAAACAAAACAAATACTGTATGTCAAAGTTGCCCTTTTTTCTTATTTTTATTCCCTTTCTATGAACACTCAGTATGGAGGTGTGTTGAACCTGAAATCTTCTCCATCTGTAGTGAGATTTTCCTGGCACCAAAAATACTCTGGGTTCAGAATATGTTTTTATAACCTCTTCCAATTGCTGAGGTGTGCGATGAGCTCCTCTCATGCATCTGATAGCTTCAGGGACTTAACCGCCAGCCTGGGAGCTTGCAGCCGGGAAGCGTAGTAGCTCTCACTTATACAAATTCTTAAACCATTTCCTCGAGGAGAGGAGATCTAACAGCCTCCACCTCCATTATTGCTGCAGGTGACCGATGTTTCACCACTTTCATACTTCGGCTGCCCAAACCGACAGAATTCACAGATTTGCAAGATGCCCACACAATACAGAATTCTATCAGAAATCTGCCAAGTGCTTTTGGAGGAATTATCAAGCTTAACACAAATATGTAATTGTAATCATCACATCCCACACACTTGTCCCTTTCATTACCAGGCGACAGACGAAATTAAACCCAGAAGGAACAAAAGCTTATTATTATAATAGAGCTGGAAAAGAAAGGCAGCACTTAGGGCAGTCAGTGAAGGTCACAGCTCAGGAGAGCCAGCACAGGATTATTAGGAAAATGTAACACTAATTCCACCATCAGGTATAGTATATTTTTTATCAGGAGCACAGTTCATTCGCTCATGATGAAGCAACTACTCGACAAATACTTTTTATTAGTGGCATTGGATCAATTTTCTTTTAATTTTGGGGAAAATGAAAAATTATTTGATTCCGTAGTTTACTACTGGTACTTGCAGCCAAGAGCTCTCCGTTTTGCCCCAGTTAAGACAGTCAATATTATTAAGCCCATCCTTGTCTCATCAAAGGAGATTCCCATTTTCTCATTTTTGAATCGTCTGGAAATCAGCCTTGACAACTGCGTTTGTGTGAGCAGGTTAGGAATGCAGTTGAAACTCTGGAGTCAAAAATTGCCGTCAACAGTAGCTGCAAACATGTCCCTATAAGCAATTAGAAAAAGAAAAAACGCCTCATATGCTTGCAAGTGTGATTGCAAAAAGGAGTCTTTCAGCAATGCCTCAATGACTCGACCTGAGGAGAGCACAGACCTCTGTCAAGGCTTGAGTTTTTAAAGTTTTTTAAGATGACGGGGAGAAAATGTGTCGAGTGCGTGCTTGGCTGTCTTCCTTGTTGGTTAGCAGACTACTTACTTCTTCAAGCAGGATGTTGAACTAATGGGTTGTGCTATTATGCTTTTGACGGGGGGGACAGGTAAATTTTTGCCATAGAGACTCAAACAGTGAAAATAAACACATTTATCCGCTCCTTTATGCAGTTCCCCTTCAAAATAGAATTAATTCCTCCTTAACCACCCTTCCCAAATGTTTTGAGGGATTTTTTTTAACCTGGTGAACTGCATCTATCATCACAAAGACGAAGCAAGACCCCCTCTGCACAATACTCAAAGTAGTGGCACAGTCAGTGAAAGCCCCTTGCAAGAGGTGGTTAAAAGAGAGCATTTAAAAAAATATGGAGAGTTCATGATAATACAGATCACTCATAAGAAATGTGATGGTGGCCATTTATCTAATTACTTATTTTCACCTTGGAAGGAAATTAATTTTCATGTTCCCTTTACATGAATTTGGATGACCTCATCCCACTCCCCCAAAAAATTACAATGGTTATTCTGACTCATTCATAATTGACGCTGTAGTATTACATCAGATTACGAAAAAACCCCCCCCCAACATATTTACTAACCATTTGTACTGTATATAGGATGTTTCCGTAGCAGTAGATCATGATGCCAACAGGTACGAAGAAACAAGCCAGGAGGAAGAGAAGTATGAATGAAGCATCATTTGGGTCCTTCGATGCCCAGTCCAAGGAACATCCCAGCTGGTGGATCTCCAGTGTGTAGCGGTTCCAGCCCAGTAGAGGAGCCCCAGTCCAAGCCAGGGAGTAAAGCCAGATGTGAGCAATGGCCCGCCATGCCCAGGGAAAGTCTACCACCTGGGCATGGACCACACGGATGTATCGCTCATAAGCCAGCGCCGCCAGCGTCATGATTGATACGATGCCTGATGATGGGAGAGTGACAGACCAGAAGTTAGCATGTGTGGTTGGCAGCTTGTTGTAAATTCTTGAAACATTGCACATTTGTGGCCTATATTTCTATTGTAAAGCTTCTATCTTCAGTGAGTGCCAGCATCGATCTGCCTGGCATGGTTTCATAAAACAGTATCTACAAATCTATCTATCGATCGATCGATCTACAGGAGGATGCTCGCTAAACTAAAAGTTATGATGGACAGTCCCCTTCCAGCCCGCCCTGACAGCACTGGGTAGCTCCTTCAGCCAGACACTGTTACACCCGCGCTGCAAGAAGGAGAGATACCGCCGCTCATTCCTACCGACTGCTGTCAGGCTGCCCAAGAAACATACGTGAAATCCTGTAATCCTTGTAAATAGCACAGCCACCTTACGCTGTGTTTTCTATGCTATTGCTAATTTATTATATTTATTCTACAAATATATGCTAATGCTATATTTTATATTGCACATATATTGAACTGTGTACAGTTCTTTTCTGAAACATTTATTTTGTGCAATGAAACACTTTATTTTTTTCTCTCCCCCCCAGTTTTGCTGCTGTAGACTGCAAATTTCCCCAGTGTGGGACAAATAAAGGTTATCTTAACTTTATCTTATCTATCTATCTTTATCAGTGGTCCTTAACCTGTGTTCAATCGAACCCCAGGGGTTCGGTGAATCATCTCAGGGGTTCGACGGAGCCTCTGCCATGGAGGTAAAGACACACCCGACTCAAGATATCAATTCGTTATGACACGCCCGGTTGGCCACCGCTGGCTGCAGATGATCACCTTACATCGCTTGTCCAATCAGTGCTGCGGGAAATTTAGTTCGCTCAGTAGTCACCGCGTGACTGTTGTGATAGTACATCATACAATTTTTAAAAACTATACTTGGGCCATGTAATTTTATTTACGATTTTCTGTTTTTAATAAATGTGTTTTTTTTAATGTCTTGAATTTATAAAAAATCTAATTTAGATTTTTCACTAATGAAGGGTTCGGCGAACATGCATATGAACTGCTTGGGTTCGGTACCTCTAACAAAACAAGGTTAAGAGCCACTGATCTATCCATCTATCTAAAAAATATATACATACATATATATATATATATATATACATATACATATATATATACACACACACACACACACACACACATACAATTACATGCCCTAATACCCTTGTCAAAGCTGTCATAATTCATTAATCCCTTCATTCATGAATGGTAGGCTGAGTCAACGTCAATAATTGGACAGACAAGCTTTGCAGGGAGTTGCCCGAGTACATCTTCCCACATAAAATGTCAGCAGCATGGACGTTTCGCCAGACGTGACACAGCCGTTATTGCTGCAGCTCCCCTTGTTTGCCTCTGTCAGTCAACAACCTCCACTGAGTAATACTTTGGATGTGGTGCAAGGAGGATATGGCATATTTGTCAACACAGGACATGTTTCCCTCACTTGGAAGGACACCGAAGAAGGATGCCAGCTGTATTTTTGTGTGAGCCAAATCTGCAGGACATTTCAATGTCACTGCATTGAAGACACACACAATTCATTTGATGAAAAATGTAAATTAGAGATCCACTTTCAACCAGCCAATTGCGAGCCTAGCTTCTCATCCCTTTCCGTGTCTATAATACAAATCACACAGGTCTGTGTTTTCAATTATGAAGTCAAGTGGACCGTGGCTTCCATCTGTAAATTAAAGCACAAAAGAAGCAACCAGCGCGTAGCACGATGACTCTGCTAATAAATAATAGTTGTGGTAATGGGGTATCATCATACATCAGTCCTCCTCCTGAACTATAACTCCTACACAGTCTGGGCGTATTTGTCAGGATGAACCCTGTGCATTAATTCATACTTCACTGCCTCACTGGAAGCACGACGAACGTATCTAAAGTATTCCTAGGCATGAAATAATACAATGAACGTTTCCTACATATTAACGTAACAGCTTTACTTTTGCATGGAGCATGCTTTAGTCTAAAGATTTTAAGATGTAACCTTCTCCAATCTTCATTAAAAAGAATAATAATAAATCATTTATTAATATCTTGAAGGTCGTTTTCAGTGTGGCTCTACAGTGGAGTCTAAACGCCATTCACAACAACATTTTTGTGGAGGAGGAGCTGTCACGAGAAGAATGAGCACCGGCTTTGACCTTCGGTTCTTTCAGATCAGCACAAAAAAACCCCAAACAACAACAACTTGATATTTTTATGTCAAGTTCTGAAACAACAGGACATTCTGCTCCTTTCACACACCACTGGCTTACTTTTGTGTGTGTGTCGATCAAACAAAAACATTTGTGAGGAACTGCTGGACAAAAACATGAATCAAAGACAGGGTTTTTAATTTTGTGCGTTTTTGTGGTTTGTCAATTTCATCCAACTTGCACCATATAACAGATAGCTTTCTATATGACAAGCACAGACTAGAATATTTCTGGAAATAATAAAACGAAGAGGAAATGTGGTCTAATAAATCCATTTATAAATAATAATAATAATTACAAAGAGAGAGCATATTATATTATTGGTTGTATATTATTATTGGTTAGTATATTATTACTAACACGGGTTTGCTCCTTTTGTCTAATTTAAAGGCTTGAACCTTAACTATCAGGAAAAAGAGCTTTTAGGCAAATAATACGATAGACTGTCGAAGGATATGACTCTTACCGAACAAACTGTTACTGAAGCCGTCCCACACGCATGTTGCCTGGCTCCAAATCCAGCCGCCTTTGACGCACGAAACAAATGTAAAGTTTATTCCGATGACGGAAACCAGCAAATCACTCAAACTTATGTTTACAAGTAACAAATTGGTCGGCGTCCGAAGTCTCTTGAATTTGCAGTAAAGTAGAATGACCAGAACGTTGTTGCAGAAGCCAAACACTCCGATGGTTCCGATGGTGAAGGCGAGAAGTTTGTAGGTGCCAAAAGCAAACAGGTCGCGTTCGGCGCTTTTCTGGGCTCTGGTTTCATTGTAAGGATTCATTGCGGGGATAAAAATGTGGTTTCGTGCATTGTGGCGGCTTGGGTGTGCGGCTGCAGCGCGCGTCCTGCACAAAGCACGCTCCCTGACAACGAGCGCGCGATGCTCATTCAAACAAACCCAGCACGCCTCCTCAGAAATTGGGTCAATGTCACATGACACACATCTGTGATATTACGTATCCCGTCACATTTGGAGAAAAATACACTCAAATGAAAAGAAGAATTAGTTACAATATTTGAGTACTCAGAAAAGATTGCCTCCTAGTTATTAACTGTGGACAGACACACTTAGACTGCAGTCTTATGAGATTCAATAAAATAATTGGATAAAAAGTAGACAGTGGGAAGAAAAATATGTGTATTGATTTGTTGTAAGTTACTATCTATTAGTCTTGAATGTTTATTTCTTTGATGAAATTTCACTGCTAATTTGAAAACAGATGTGTATAATTAGCGTGAATAAATGTGTGTAGCGTGTATGTTTACTTGAACATAGTCTAGTATCCGCGTGCGAGTGAGTGAACGAGTTGTGCATCGGGCTCTACTGATATACTGTATATCATTATGCGCAGATGAAGATGAAGATGACACGACACAAAGCAAATTTTCAAATGGTCAAATTTTCTCACCTTACCGGTACTGAAAAATGTGTGTGACATCTTAACTTGCCTCCATAGAAAAGTCAACATGATGTATGGACAATTTCAGGAGAGTGGTAATAAATTTAGGTGGGCTGCAAGATGGCAAACTGAGTCACGAGAGGCTGACTGATATGAGAGGTGACACCCAAAGGACCATGTGCAGTTTAACAACCATTTGAGTGTGTGGGAGATCTGTGCAAATATGTCAGCTTCCGCATTGCGGATAGGCTGTTTCACATTCACGGGGTTTTAAAATGAACATCACAAGGACTTCTGGTGACTTTGTCGCATGTCTGTTATTTTGGTGACCTTTTGAGGAGCTCCCTCCATTCTCCAGGTGCCTCATTTTCTCTACAGTGGAAAGCCACGTGGAAAAAGGTTGGAAGCCTGCTGTGACGTTATTTACGCCCGACCTCATTTTCATGAGCCGTCGGGTTGATTCAAAATAGCAGATCCTTCTTGAGTAACACGTAATACAGCGGCCTTGAAATACGTGACACAGAATCTTGGAATCACACATACAAACCCAAGCCAACACAGGTCAGTCATATAAATAATATGTAATCTCATTCTGAAGTGTCCTCAGTGTACTGAATGACTACCTGCACCTGTATGTACTATACTCAAATCTAAACTACAAACTACTAAACTCCTTGGAGTATAATGCTCTTTCCCAACCTTGACTCCTTCCGAGATCCTCCACAGCTCTGTGGTCATCTTATTTCATCAACCTCTTGAGTTCCATTGACGACTCTCTTGCGCAGTCAGCAGCTGTCCTGTCATAACTCTATGACTATGAAGCAAATGCCACACGATCTCTTAGTGGGCGTATTTGTGTTAGATATTGGTCACATCTGTCCTGGAACTTTTCTGACTTGCCTAATAATCATTTATGAGTGTCATTGTCTCCACCGAGGAGGTTACATTTTCATCCCGCTCGTTTGTGTCTTAGTTATCTGGATTGCGCTGAATCTTTGTCATTAAAAGCAAAGGTTTCATTGAAACATTAATGTTGTGTTCTGCCAGCATGCATTAGTATTACGAGCTTTTTAATTTTCAGTGACGAAAACATGTATTTTTCTGGCAAAATTGTAAGCGGTTGTGAAGTTGTCAGATTTGATGCAGAGCCACACTCGGACGGTATCTCGTCAAATTGAGAAACTAGCCTATTCTTTCTTGAAAACATGTCTTCATAATATGAACGTGAATTGTGCTAATTCTAATACGTATAGCATCTGTTCATCTTATTCTTTTCCCTACATTTGCGACGACACCCATGCCCCTTTTCTTTGGTTAATAACAGGCTAGGAATGGGATAGTTCTAGATTGACTCCAGGACTGTCATTACGTGTAATCTCTGAGCAGATGCTGCCAACGCTCTTGAGAAGAAGCCTTTATAAACAAGAATATTCACATTATGGTTTCTAAACTGAAAATGCACTGTTGGATGCTTTGGACAGTTTAATAGCCGCTTTTAAAACATGTCAACAAATCCAATGCTTTGATATAATTTGGCCAGCAGGCACACACCTCTCACTTTCATTCTTCTGCCTTTGCTTGGTGTGTTTGATTCACCGCAAAGAGCATATTGCAGACGTTGTGTACATGCCTGCAGGCTTGTTCACATATTACACTTTTTTTAAATGCATAAGTGCACATCACCACAGGGAAGAATAAAGTTGGTAAATTTGTTGACTTGCTATATTGGACTCATTGGTGCAAATTCATATACAGAGAATATAAAACACAGCACATTGCAATTGTTGCAATGCAATGGACAGTATCTGTTGCACCGAGCGTCATAAAAATAGAGGGATTTGATTTTCAAAGAATAGTTTGTACATATGGTGGCAGTCTTAAATAATATTTTTAATGATTAATTAATAGCTTTTCTGGAAACCAACAAATGAATAAATAAGTTAAATACACACTCCTAAATTATAATGAAATCAGGCACAGTAAAAGCAATATAAAGCTTGTCATGTTCCCAAATTTCTGAAAATAAATCAGGAACAGGACCTCTGAAGAACTATTCATCTACATGTCAATACTCCATATTTGAAACGAAAGGTCATTCTAGTTATTCATCTTCATATTTCTCCATTTGCATTCTTACCTTTGAAAAAACATTAAACTCACACAGGAGTGTGATTATTTTCATCGCTTGGAGTCACTGATGCTGGTATCATTGCCAGATTGATTTTTGTTTAAAAAAAAACTTGGCTAAAAATCTGCTGTAAAATGAGCAGCATGTTCGAGTCGCAGGATGTCGACAACAGACATCAAGGATTACTCTGAAATCAAATGGAGATGTAATCTTCCGCCATGTTGACACAAAGAAAATGCTTGTTTGAAATGGATGAAGACACATCTGCACTTTCCTCAAGCGATGATTGAAGCGCCAAAGTGCAATCGATTAGTGCGTATTAAAAAAAAAGTCTCACTATTCCTTTTTATCCGTCCAAGTCAAATGCCATGTAGCCTTCCAAGTGCAGGCATAATTAACATCTCATCAGTCCAAGATTGCTGTCCCAATTTTACAACAGCAAAACAAAAAAAATGTCAATAAATTATGCAAATAAAGCTTAAATGGAAGTTAACCAGTGACCATTATTTAAATGGCAATGGCTTCATTAGATAATCACAATCTCCCTGCAGCCGTTATTATTAGATCACACAAAAAAACAAAACAAAACAAGATTTTGTGCTATCACTGACTTCGGAACGGTCCATATTAACCTCCACCCGACTAAGGCTCCAGTTCGAGATGAAGACAAAAGACCGCAAAGCGAAGGTGCTGCCACTACCTTGCGCCACTGTCGTAAGTATCGTAAGTATCGTGTTCTTTTAATGATGAGTATGAGGATTCTTGCAAAATGAAGACAGGCACGGATGTTTTCCGATGTAGGCTAAGACTTCTGTCTTGCTGCTCGATCCAATTACCCAAACATATGAAGAAGCTGGGAGATTATTGTCAATGTTCAAAGTAGCCGGTACATGTCAGAAATATCTGCCTCTCGTTCAGTGTTTTTGTATGGAACAATAGTCTCCCTTTTGGAAGCCTCCATGATGAATTTTCATCCTGTCTTTTCATCAATTCTGGAGGCATGCATGAGTTCTTGAGACTGTCACCATTGTGCCATATTTTCTGAACCTCAGGATTGTCTTCATTGTGTTGCCTGGTATACCTGCATAATATCTTTGAAATTCTTTTGTACCATTCACCTGACTGATTTCCCTCTGCTGCTGTGGAAGCTCTCTGCACACCATGGCTTGTGCTTTAGAAAAGAAAAAAATGTCAGGAAAATCAAACGAGCAGCTGAACTTTACTCGTGCTTATTCGGAAGCCTTTCAGAGAGCCACAATTTTTAAAAAAAGAGTTCTCTGAAATACACATTCTGTAATTGTTACTGTTGAAAAGAATCCCTTAATCTCAAAAGGACACTCATCTGCAATGTGATATGACAATGGTGAGACAGATGATACACGGGGTTTCATTGGCTTCAATTCCCAATGCAGAGACCCCCACATGGCTGGAAAATGTAGCCATTTGATGGGTTGAAACCAGAGGAGACCGTGAAAGGACTGTGACAGAGAGAGGCCATCCAATCTTGTCTGAGTCAACATCTCCTCACTGTGGTGACAGATTTCCTGCTTAGGTTTATTTTGGGTAAAGGTCAGGTGGAGGAATATGTACGGTCAGATATCCAGTAAATTCTGAGGAGAATTCGTGGCTTTCACTTAAATATGGTATGTTTAATTGCTAATTTGATCTCCGTAGGAAGCTTTCCGTGTTCATTGAAGTAGTATTGGGAATTTAAACGAATCAGTCTAATTTTGTGTTTGACTGAAAGTAATTAGAATATCTTGGTAATTTTACCCTCAAATCTAGACTTTAAAGTCTTCATTGCTCTTTTCACAACTCTACAGCTGTGCTTGATATTGATGCGTTTCAACTGCCAAAATCAGGTTCTGTGCATAGAAGTACCGGTAGTTACTAATTTGTAGTAGAAAGTCAGCCAGGGCTCTGTGCATCCACCATACTTGTATGCATGATGTAAATGACTGCTCTTAGATTGGTCAGTGTTTTCTCATGTATATGGGGCTACTTTGGTATTGGACTGATGCACTGTTACTGTGTATAATTGTCTAACTAGAAATAAATCCACATCAATGAAAACATTGGCTCACTTTGTTTGCTGAAACACTTTTGTGGCTATGACAGTCAACCGGATTTTACATTAATTAAAAGGCAGTATCAGCAAGTTTATATTTGATGTGAAAACAGGGCCAAAAAGCATTATCAGTGAAATACATGCATTCGATCGTCAGGCTCAGAGATCAGGGTCAGTTCTATCCCATCAAGATGTTAGTGTGGCATAGGTGGGTGCAAAGAAAGACAAATCACAGGACTAAAACAGCCATGCAGGTTGGAAAAAAAAAAAAAAGTAAAGGCATCCGCTTTCACACCAGACCAAGATACCTGCGTTAAAAATAGGGAAATGAATATCGCCTCTGCTTGTTACTGAATGGATGGATGGATGTTGGGCAGCTATCTCAGTTTGCTTCAACAGAAAACAAAGAACAAAAAGAAAATAGGACATGCCAATGTCAACGGTGCTACGAAACTTGCTGTAATAATGAATTATTAAATGATTACCACTGCTGTCAATTGTAGAAACCACCAATACTATCAAAACATGCAGTTGCACCAGCATGCAAGTAGGTGCGGTACATTATCTGGAATCTCAGAATCAATATTGATCTAAAATATGATTAAAAAAAACATCCCAATAAAATGCATCAGACTCATCAGAAGTACTGGAATTAGATGCAATGTGCGCAGATCGATACAGGCTAGCTTTTTCAAGGAAAACTCCAAAAAATAAGTGGGTGTAAAAATGCTGACGTTACAGCTGTCTGGCCCTCCGAAGTCAATTTGCAGAGTGATTGGTTGAAGAAACAGTTAAATCATCCAGACTATTGAAACCGGACGGATTAGTTTGGCATGGCAGCACATCACAAAATCGAATACTGTATCTGCATGCTAGAAGCAGAGCAGCTAAGCAAAACGCATATTAGAATTCAGGTTGTAACTGGAGGCCAGTGCTTCTGATAGTGCTTGGGTCAGCAGAGAAGGCCTGACGGTCCTTCACTCACCCAATATATCGGCCAGATAATGGACACCAGGGTGTTTAAACACTAAAAAACCAAAACAAACAAAAAAATTATTTTTAGTGTTCTTTCATACCTCTAGTGTGCTTTCTCTGGTCCAAATGTGTTTGTTCACAGCAACGATGTCAAGCCCTGGTTCGATTTGCACTCAGAGAGCAAAAACTTCTCGTGCTACCCAAAAAATGATCTCACTTTCTTTTTCCCGTGGTCACACGAATGTAAACAAGAAGACATTTTCTGGACAGAAGTAATAAGCGAACAAATCAGCACAAAGAAACATGAAATGGAGAATGCCATTCACCCAGATGCAATATTGTTAGGCAGACATATATCAGGTCGAGGGATGAAATTTAAAATGGTCCTGGCATCATTTCAAGCACAGCGGCTTATATCCTGGTGTGAATGTGGGACTGCTGTGTTAGGAATAAGAATTACATTCCCCTTACTATCAAAGCCATGACAAAAATTGAGGGTTTCAGCTCCGCTGGAAAAAAAAAAGATGTTTTTGCAGGCAGTTGCTTGTCTGTGCTGAAAAATAAATGCTCGGTGTGATAACACTGAGGATAGAAAAGATGAGGTTTTTTTTCCCTTTCTTTGCCATCGGAGACCCGCTTGCTCCAAAAGATGCATCATGTTATACAGATTGACTTTCTATCCAATTTACACTGTTGTTGCTTCCATTCTTCGTTTTTTTGCGCTAATATTACAAATCTTTTTGTGAACATGAAAAGGAGGAAAGGTTACAATGGCTAAATGTCTTTGAGCTATGTTTTCCATCGTTTATTTTGTTAACCTATTTAGCGATTCATCTCACAGCATCCTTCATGTATAGTATGTCATTTCAGAATGAGCTTTAGTTTCTGCCAGGTTACCTTTTTCACAGTAATTACCAAAAGTCACCCAGCTCGATTGCTATTCAGACTCAATTTGAACAGTTTAACAGATCTATATCTATATGCCACAGTCTGTCATCTTCTGTCAATAGCCTTCGAGCTGCCTCGGACTCAGCACGCATTAAGATGATTTGCTAAAGGTTTGCGCGTGCAAACGGGTGTGGAAGCTGATCAACGAATACAATTCGCAGAGGTTTCTGCTTATGCCAAGCGTGTTTAAATTGCCACCGTTGTTTTTGTGCAGCGTGGGTGGAAATATGCAAGCAGATGAATTCGGCTCATGCGGTGATTTATCAAACAAGAATTGCATTGACCATCCTTAATCCTTTCATGCGCCCTGCAACCTGAGAACATGATAAAATGTCCACTGTGGTAACCGCTCTCCTTGAAAGGGTTAAGTACCAAATCTGAAAGTTAGTTGCAAAATGGTAGGTAGGTGCATGAGTCCCGGCATAATGTCAGCAAAATGAGTGGAAGCGGGAGAATGGATCTTTTCTAGTCATGTAAACATTTTTGAAATGCCAACAAAAATGATGGCAACATTTCATCCTTTCAGTGGTGCAGTTTTGGAACTTCGAAGGGTTGACTTAGAGGCCGTTATAAGGAGTCATGCCATATCAAACATCAGAGACAATTGTTGCCTGCTTCTCCAACAGCAACTTTTCACTTGTACTGTCCAAAGTTTTAATCGCAGTGGTACGCACTCCACATCCAGTTGCAACACACGCAGGGCGAGTTAACTCAAACAAAGAATGTTGTTTTGTGCAAGTACTGTCTTTGACAAAGTTATCTCAGGAATCCATTTATTTTCTGTAACGCATTAATATGTTTGCCCACACTCACACTTCTATCACTTCAACTTTATTTTGCGCTTGTGACGCTCTCCCGATTTTCCATGTAAAAACCACACGAGCTATCTAAATGGGCAAAGACTTCTTTTAAATCCGGTGGTCTTAATCACTTTTTCACCTGTAGCCAACACTGTTCACAATCTGGAAGAGTGCATGAGAAAATTGAGTGCCCACAATTTGGAGACTTGGTAAATCAGGCACATAGTGGACAGAATGGAATAGGACATTTCAGCTCTCACCTGCCATTATGCTTCCAGCCCCATTAGTGACATTAGTGAAATGTTTTTGAGAAACCTCTCACTGTCCTTGACAATCTGGCTGCCCTTGAAGTTTTCTCATCTATCCATTAATCCATCTTAATGCAAGGTGCTGGCTAAAAGGCTCGGATAAAATATGCATCTTTCCCCAGGTTATTTTCCTTCACGCTGTGCTGGAAGGATCACAGACTTATCCTGTATGGGTTTTTTTGGAGACATGCGCAGTTAAATGTTCATATTGTGCCATGCTTACACTTGTCGGACTGAAAGTATTACTGATATTCATGTGGAAGTATGTGATCATGTGCACAAATACAAAGTACAACGACCATAACTGCATGTGTCGGTGTAACAAATTAGGATTATTCACAATACTATATCGCTTTTATTGTATTGATTGTATTCAATCCTCCCTTCCGCCCTTGTGTCCCTGGCCAAAGCCGCACCCCTCACAGACGTGCATGATACATGCACTGTACTTGACTTGTCGTGTACACCAGCTGACGTTAGGCATGGCTGATTATTTATGTTGGAAAGTTTCAAGGAAAGGCAAGGCAGTTTTATTTTAGACAACTCAATGTGCTTCACATTGCTCAGCCTTTAAACAGCAGTTTACACACAAACAACACTCAGAAGCAAATCAAAAAAACTCAAGTAGCTTAGAAAAGAACCTATATTGATGCTATTTAAACATATTAACAGAAAACTTTAAAACCATTTCTAAGTAAAGTAATGAAATAAAAGTAGGTTTCTGAAATAACGACAAGGAAAGAAAACGTTAAATTGTTTAGAGGACGTTAATCAATGGGTGGGGAAAAGCAAAGATTTTAACCTGGATACTCTTGGCTCCTGATTTTCATCCCAGCACGAGGCTACCAATGTTGCCAACCGGTCTCCATCAAGCCGAGTGGGCAGGGGCAGCAGAAGTTGTCTCTTGGCGCTATGCCTGGCTGTGTAACACAAATGTGGCAGAAAGTTGACGTAAACATACAGTAACACCTGCTCAGACCACGTCCAACACTGGTGCAGAGTAAGTAGACAGTAGTCTACAGTCCCTTAGCCAATCAGGATGCAGAACACAATGCACTGTAAAAAAAAAAAACTAAAATAAAAATAATAATTTAAAAAACGGATGTAAAAAAAACAGTGAAAAACCGGGAAAGATGAAGCGTGTTATAGCAAGGGATGACTGTATATGAATAAATTTACTGTAATCACCTTACTGGGCGACTCGGTGAGCCCTGCGAATGTGCGTAGGCTACTTTTTTCTATGAACCATTACATTGAGAATATTATGGACTCACGACTGCAAAAGAATGTGACTGTTTTTAACCTTTGCAGCATTAACAGTCCATTAGTTGCGTAACTACCCAGTGTTCCAATCTCTGCATGATACGGTAACTTGACAAGTCTGCTACAGATATTGGTATACAATGTATTTAATTTATTTCAGTCAATGCCATAGCATCACAACTGTCATAAACGTGTCAGAGAAGTTTGTCAAAACTAGAAATAATTATTTCCTCAAATTAAAGCGGTGAAACTTTTCATTTTTGCTTGTGCACAAATTATTACATATATTTAATGCCACCTGCTTTTCTATTTGATTCCCACATCGCTTTTCAAAAAAACAGAGATGGACAGCCCGCCTCGGATAATTACTATAAGCAATTAGCAACTGACACAGAAAAAGGAATTGAAATGGCCTCCCTCTCAATTCAATGACATTTTGTGGCTGAGGTCTTTTAACATTTTAACATTTACTTCTTCCTATTCCTTTGAACATAACAATTGAGTTGTATGATGACTGATTTCTCTTTCCTTTTTACCATTTCACTTACCTTACTTTCTATCAATTTATTACTGTATATGTTTTTATGCTCAATAAACAAACAAACAAACATGTGGCAATTAGCATCTGAACAATGACTCTCACAGTCCCTCCCAGAAAAATAAAAAATTGTAGATTTCATAACGTTCAATGAGGTAAAGTTTGTGATGACTATTTATAAAGGGTAGTCATATAAGAAATTGCTCAAATGAAATAAAACTGCTGTTTTAGTCTCCTCCCCATCTTGAGTGGAGAATAGTTTAAAAAAAATCTGGTAATTTCCCAGCAAAGTGAAAGTTCCTTTGTTTTAAACATGTAAATACCCATCACACCCACTTTGTGTCTCATTGGAACAGCGAGAGGCAACCGAGTTCAAAATGTCGATAGACTTGTGTGTGCGTATGTTGCACTAGCTCGGTCGCAACAAGTATTCAAGCAAAACCAAACAAAATGAAAACAGGCTTGCAGACATCACATAATTATACACATATTTTCCCCCAAAAAAATTTCATTGGGAGGTGACTTGGAATAGCATTACCTTTACACGTTTTCATGCATTACATTTTGAATAAAATTTAAAATATTTAGGAAAAAAACCCAACAATAAATGTTCCGTTTCTCTTTCAGAGGTGGTTATCACAAAGCTTGTAGTGATGCATACACAGTGAAATATATTGCTCTGATAATAATACATCAAGGAAAACACAAATATTTCATTACATAAACAAGTGCGCAGATGCACATATGTGGACGTCAAAAAGAGGCTCAGTAGAAGAGCAGGGCTCCTTTGGTGTTGCTGTGAAATGACATCACCTTCTATCTGAGATAAAAATTCAGTCGAAATGATGTAACAATGACACCGAAAGCAGCAATCAAATATCTCGTACTTTTGATATGACATTCAGCATGCAGAAGTGATGTCAATATATGGTCAGGATTAAAGCCTTGATCAGGCAACGTTAGCCATGCGGTTATGTTGTTTCAACAAGAATTTGACATTTGAGAACACACCAGATTGTGTATATTGTGTGATGATGGTAAAATATGTCACCCCTGTCTTATGTATAATCAATAAGAGCTCTTCTTTTAATTGCTTTCCTCCTTGCACCATTTTATTATCTTGACTTTTGGCGGCAGGACGTCTCTTGTAATTTCAGGTCAAGATCTCGGCCCAGCAGTAGAAAATGTATGCTTGGTATGGAAAAAAGATATACATGTATACACACACACACACACACACACACACATAGATACATATATACATAGGGCACAGCTCTCATCTGCATAATATTTAACCTGTAAAATGTTTTTTACTGTTTTGTGTTCCATTTTGTACATTGAGCAACCATTACAGAATGTCTGAATGGTGTTTGTGTTTGTGACCGTGAGTGAATCATGTGTGCGGTGTGCCAAAGTGGGACAGGGGTGCAGTGAGAGGATAAGGTAGGTATTTCAAGGTCAGCGAGGAGGATGGAGCAGAGAGAGGGAGAGAGGAAGAAAACAGTAAAAAGGAACACAATTAACCAAATTGATAAGATGGATTTCTGATGTTTCAAATCAAGCAGAAAGCTGTGGACCGGTGGGCAGTAAACAGCTCAAGGTTACATTTTTTTTCTTGAAACAAAACTGCACATTAAAAGGAAGCAAGCGCAATTGGAAAATGTATTTTTCTTTATATTAGATCTGATCATCTGTCTCACTTGCTGTTTTCTAAAATGTTTTTTCTTTTGCCTCAAAGCCGAGCCAAGTTTCTGCTCTTATGGCTTTTATTTCTTCTCATCTTTTCTGGTTCTATGAATTGGGTTCATCATCACATTTTAGTAAAGGTAGGCTTTGACAGAAGGTAGACAAATGACAGGGAAGGGTTGGCATCTGTCTGCGTACCACTTTGAATGAGACCAAACACAGGCCCACGTCCATACACAACCCGGCAGAAGCTTGAGAAAGTGTTTTGTTTACCTCTATAGTGCTGTTCTTCTGCAAAGTCAACCTGTCAAAGCTGTGAGCTGAGCGGTATTTACGAAAGCATCCCCATGGGGGACGAATCGAAAAATACTCTTGCTACTACCACATCAAGTTGACAAGATGGTAAAGGATAGGGAACTGCTGGGTTGTCATATGCATGAAATTAGCATCCAAGAGATTGATTGCCTTCTTTATCCCTTGCTACACTTTTTAGAAGCTGCCTGTGCCTCCTACGCCGGAATACATCTCCAAACATAAACATTTTGTTAAATTTAATATTTTGGATCAGTATGGATAATGGATAGGTGGATTTTATTATTTCATAGTTGATATTTTTGGGTTAAAAATACTAGCGTTTTGCTCTTATTAGTAAAACATTTAAAAATATAGAGAAAAATGGTGGGATTTTGTTTAATCTGTAACGACCTATCATGGTCTAATTGAAAGTAATGTTAGGTACGAATACGTCAGTGTTGGTGGCAATGGCCACCCCGTGTCGATTGTATGGCTCCCCCCACACCAAGGTGAATTTTTTTATATCTATAATTTTATTGCCATCATCACATAAATAAGTATTCTTATACCCCTTGCTACTCTGTCACAAGTTATTTTTATGAAGTGCATATGGAAGGATAGTTTGTAGATTGTAGATAGAAGCAGCTTTCAGGTATAGTCTTCTCTCAGTCACGGAGTATGACTGGAAAGTCACATCTTGTACTCTGGGTAAATTCTTACATGGATGCTGCAGACTGCGTGCGTGTGCTGCATGCCAATGATTCTTGTGGCAATCACAGCAGTCCAGACAGAGCAGGTACAGTATCTGTAATGACTGTGTGAGTCACCACCGAGCTATGGGGATTTAGCTTTTCATTAATTGGAATGTGAAAGCCCTTTTTTAATACAGTAGATAAGAGTAAAATCTTCAATTTGACTGTGATGTAAGCAAAGGACCTGCCTTGTCTATTTGTTATTACTGTAGCCAAATGATTTTCTCATTTCAGATGTGCAGTTTTTTTCTGTAATGGCAAAATTATGTCTGATATCAGGAGTGGCTGTATTGACTCTATCGTACAACTGTATAATGGAGCTATCAGTTGTCTATGCCTACGAGGGAAATCAGGTTCTAGTCACGACCAAAGAGTCAGTCTAGTCAGTCACGACCAAAACTTTTTTTTTTCACTACAATGATGTGACTGAAAATTTGGTGTATTAAAGTACTGTGAACTGTGACACAGATCTGAGCTATTCTATTCGCTGAACTGAGCAGAGGTGGTGCCTTGCTCATATTTAGAATTTGTATTCAGCAGACATATTACCCTCATATATGTTATGTGGAGCAACATATATGAGGGTAATTACAATTTATTTTCATGTTCGGCCCATAACCTAAACTGAGTTTTGGTCTCCCGTGCAATTGAGCGTATCACTCCTGAATATAACAATAGTGTGCACTGTGTGTGACCAATCACAATCTAGAATTCATACAATGTGTTGGATCGTTGTGTTGCTGTCATGTTTTTTTTTGGTTTTGTTTCTGTTGCTGTCACATTGTTTGGTTTGACTGTCATTGGGGTTTTATTGTTTTGTTAGTTTGTTTTATTGGAGTTTTTCAGGACTTTGCGTTTTGGATTTAGTTTTTCCAGTGTACCCCTGCAAATGTTTTTTGTTAATACATTTTGTTCAGTACTCCCTGGTTTGCGTCCACTAACATCACAATTATTAATTGTGAATATTAATCTTTCCATAATCATCCACAGGTTTACAGTGATCTGTTTGGGGTAAGTTACCACAAGCTTCTACACTGGTGACACCTTTTGAAAGTGACTCATCTGTATCATCATCGACTGTGAAAACATTTGTGTCTCACAGTCATTTTACTCCTCCTGGCACGCTCCTGTCCAAAGTGTTGGGTTTAATTTACACCTGATGGTTGATGGCGGCCTTTTGGCTATAGATGTGTTTTTGGACTTATTTATATGAGGTGAGTAACTCAACCATTCAGTGCTTAAGTATCATTTGGGATGTGTGGCCCACGCCCAGTCGGCTAAGAGGTCACAACTCTGAGTTTCTGATGCAAGATAACACCACTGAATGGTGACGGACAATATGAAAGCTTGAATGAAAAATATGTCTCCAAAATCTCATCGCGTGAAAGGCCCATTTGGGTTGAGTTGCGGATGTCAATTCTCATTTTTCCTGCTGCAATGCACCTGGAGGGCAGGAGAATTTGACCCCGGGGTGGACAGTGGACACTTGGGGATTGGCTGTGCTTGTCCAAAAGAGTTTAGATAAGTGATTGTCTGTGTTTCTGTCGTTCCCTCGGGTGCTGCTTGTCCTTTTTACGTTTTCACAGCAGTCTGGTAGGTTTAAGGAAAAAAAAAAACTTCCCAACCTTCACATGCTACGGTGTCAAACAGGGCACAGGAACTCAAAAAGGCAATGGAACATTTGTGACCATGTTCATGTTATCTTTCCATGAAAAATGCAATCTGCAGAAGGGCAGGTAAATAAACTGTGTGTTATGATGGGAAAAAACATGCAAATGCTTCACGGTAATTGATGCCAGAGGGAGTCACGAAGAAACCATACAGCCATTTCACAGACAGCAAAGAGTCCTTACCAGTGTTTTCTTTAAATTGGAATACTATCGCCCAAAGTGAAATTTTGATTGGAGGGGCACATCCTCCCTTTCTCTTTGCTTTAGTTCATTCAGCGTTGGGAGATGGTTTGTGCTACAAAATTTCCTCTCCAGTGATTTGAGCAAATTTGTTATTTCAGAAGTGCATATCAAGCTAAGAAGTAGCTCTCAGCGCCCTCATCATTTTGGTGATTTTACCCTTTGTTTGAGGTGTTGAATGCTGTAATTTCAGCTAGGATTGCCATTTTCATTCCTCGAGCTAATTTGGTGCTCTGTGTCCCACCTCACGGGAGCACATATGTGCATTCATTGAGCAAATGCATTCCATCATGCAAAAATGTGGCCGTACAAACAGTGCATGTACTTCTTTTAGCGAGGTGGAACTCTGGAGCATTGATTAAAATTGATATCATCGTTGTAAATTCCTGATTGACTGAAATAGCTCTTTACTCATCTGCTTCTATTTTGTAGCAATTAAGTTTGCTTTGCACCAACACAGGGGGATTACTTTTTGATTGCTTCTTTCATTTATGAAAGAAGACAGCTGGACACGTTGACAGCAGATTTATTGGTAAGAATAAATATGTGCAAATCCATTGGCAGTGCTGCTTGGCAGTGATAAAAATCCCAGTCAGTGTGCAAGATGGATTACACTGAAAATACTCAACTGGGGGATAAGCAGGGTCTCGTCCATGTGCATCTTGTACATCAATTGTAGAACACGAGTAGCTAAGCGCCTAAAATAAGTTGGTTGAAACTCATCTGTGTCTAATGCTAAAAAATAAAATCATGCTTCTTGTGATAAGGACATGTTTCCTTACCCCAGGAGCCATGCAGGTACAAGTATGGAATCTTAGTTTCTAGTTTACAAACCTATACTCATCAATCCTTTGACTTTTGGGTTGAGTGAACGCTGGCGCGTTTTGGCTGCCGCTGCTCAACCCGTATTATTTTGTGTTTTTTGTTATTGTAAAGTGTCCTTGGGTGTCTTGAAAGGCGCTTATAAATAAAATCTATTATTATTATTATTATTAATGGTTTATTAGAGTTGCTGCTGTCATAGCAACAGTCTCCTTTGGTGTCTCTACACTCGGCAAGTAGTTGTCGTGTTTTAAATTCAACAGAAGCAAATGTAAAAAATGTGACAACTCGCAGGCTAGTCTGCCTTTTGTCTGATGTCAATTGGGATAAGCTGCAACTCTTTGGGGCAGCACAGTGGTCGAGGAGTGAGCATGTCGGCCTCACAGTGCAGAGGTGCAGGGTTTGATTCTGGCTCCGGCCATTCTGTGTGCAGTATGCATTTTATCACCATGCCTGCGTGTGTGTTTTCCCCAGGTACTCCGATTTCCTCCCACATTCCAAAAATATGCATGGTAGGTTAATGGAACACTCTAAATTGTCCCTAGGTGTGAGTGTGAGCGCAGATGGATGTTGGTCTCTGTGTGCCCTGCGATTGTCTGGCAACCAGTTCTGGGTGTACTCCGCCTACCATCCGTAGACAGCTGGGGTCGGCTCTCGCATGCTGGATGGATGGATGGATGATTGGATGCAACTTTTGACTCAGGAATGGCTTTTCAACAGGATACGTTGAATAGAAAATGGATAGAAGGTTGTAAGTATGGATGCATGCCCATTCATAAATTTCATGATGCTGCCTACAAAACTCACCAAATAACTGACTGGTTAGTGGATTTACAGATTGTCTACTGGCCGGATGGCATGATTCTCACACATAAGTGTGTACCTTGTATGTACTTGCCTGCACCTGAAAAACAGATTTAGCCTTATACGTCAATCCCATAACCACCTTTGAGTGCATTTTTATTTCTGGTTCCTGACATCCAGTCGTGTGCAGAAATGGCATAATTAGATAGTTTTAAAAATACCAGTTTGCCTTTTAAAAGAGGCCTGATGAAACCATCAATCAAGGATAGCCAAAGACGGGTAACTATACATTACCTTATGATAGTGATTGATGACACCGCAGTCACCAGGGCTCAGCAAGACCGATGAAAGTCTTTGCCACTCCCAATGTTACTATAGATACTCTGCTTGATGGGTGGGATTGATGGTGTTCTAGTGACTCTGCCATTCCCAGCTACCCTTAAAGACATTTCCGTGAGTGAAGCTAAAAGGTTAATGGCATTCCGTCCCATCCTATAGCAAAGCGAGGCACTTAATGATTGACTGCGAAGCAATGCCGAGTGAATACATGATGACTTCCAACAGGGAACACAGTAGCTGTCCCAGGGAGCATAGGGTGCACACTGTGAAACTGTTAGATGTCTGTTCCAGCTGTCTTTAAGCAGTAGGTGGGGTACACCCGGAACTGGTTGCCAGCTAATTGCAGGGCACACATTTGCGCTCACAATCACACCTAGAGACAATTTAGAGTCTTCCAGTAACCTGTCATGCATTATTTTTGGAATGTGGGAAGAAATCGGAATACCCAGAGAAAACCCACGCAGGCACAAGGAGAACATGGAAACTCCACACAGGAAGGCTGGGGTCAGAAATGACCCTTGCACCTCTGCACTGTGAGGCCGACGTGCTTACCAGTCGACCACCGTGCTGCCTACAATTTCTTGATTAATAATAATGGGCTTTGTGTCAACATGCTATTAGCAAATGTCATGTGACTATATTTCATGTATTTTTGAAATCCATAATATTCATAATGTTATGTTCAATGTAATTCTCTTCCATTCTAAAAACTCACTTTTGTTACTTTCATTCCTGTGCCTCAGATGAGTGCCAGCACAATAAAACAATATAAAAAACAGAGTCACTGCTTCCTCATTTAAGTGATAATGACGCAGCATTTGGAGCAACTTGGGGGGTTCAGTATCTTGGTGAAGAACACTTCAACAAGGTCGCAATGGCCGCGACAGAACCCTCAACCTCTGGTTTGGGAAACGATCACCATACTCCTGAGCCATGCCGACCAACTTCATTTAGAGTGAGTTTTTAGATAATTACAGTATGTACATTGGTTATGCTCTGATTTATACAGACAAGGCAGTAACCTGCATTCAAATTGTGTTTACAATGTAGTCAACAGACACATAATCCATGTTTGGGGGCGTTTAAGCTCCTAACCCCCAATTTATTCTTGCTTGTGTAACCTTCATTGTGTATGTTATTGATCCACTGGGGATTTGTATGCCATGCACTGACCAGCGCCAAACACTTGACTCTCATCACAGTCTGGGCAGTAACATGTTCCTGTCATGAAAAGTCACCAGGGACAGAGACAGATAGAAGCTCCGAGCATACAGTACAGTGTAATGGATGACAAACACACACGTGCGCGCACACACCCATGCACACCCATGCATACAATTTTGGCATTGAAATGTAATCGCCATATAAATGCAACCACTAGGTGGCACATAAGAATAAATATTCAACATTAGCTTTGTACAGAATTTGTTCGAGTAACATTTTCCAATTTCCCTAGATGCATTTCTTATGTCCGTTTTCTTTTTATCTACATTTCATCTGCATTACAGATGTGCTGTCCTAACACTGCAAAAAAATTAAACATGATGAATTAAAAAAAAAAGAAAAGAAAAATGAGGTAATCCCTTACATATATTTTATACACACTAATATTTGAGTGCGGACTGATTTTGACTGTAAATAATTCATTTAGTACAGGAGTCACCAATCTTTTTGAAAATGAGAGGTAAATCATGGGTCGAGATGTGTTGGAATGACTCCCTATTTGATACACGTCTGAAATAACATTTGCTCAAATTACCTTTAATGACATCTATATGTGTTAGTTATAATAATGATGTACATTTTTCAGAAACTGATCGGGTTAATGATGACTCATTATAATTAGCAAAAAGAAATATCTGCAACACTTTTTAGAATTAAATCTCTGCCAGTGTTCAGAGTGCTCCATAAACCTCCCATGCATGTTTTTGGAATGTGGGAGGAAACCGGAGTTCCTGGAGAAAACCCACACAGGCAAGAACATGCAAACTCCAGACAGGAAGGCCGGAGCCCTAATGGAACATTCTAAATTGTCCCTAGGTGCGAGTGTGTGCATGAATGTTGTAGCCAGTGATTGGATGGCAACCAGTCCAGGGTGTTCTCCGCCTACTGCCCAAAGACAGCAGGGGTAGGCTACAGCATGTCCGCGACCCTCGTGGGGATAAAGCGTTTCACAGAATGGATGGATGCATAAAGTTAACTCCATCACATAAAGTTAAAGGTAACCTGAAGCCGAGTGGGAGGCGGGGTAAATCCTGGTTTGGTCCCCAGCCAGATACCTAAATCAATAACAATTAATTGTTTTTACTGTACAAAATACCTAGTGTTGAACATGGTGCAGTAAATCTGCACAAAGAACAAAGCACGACACTGATTCAGTCAAACAGAATCAGGACTATCAGCACCTAAATTCTAATAAAAGCATTTCAGTGATGGAAAATGAATTGTGTTTGCTTCACCCTGACTTATGAAACACAAGGCAAGCAATAGTTTCGCATTTCAAATTCATTTTGGAGAACCTTCTCAACAATACGGTAACTTAATGATTAAACAAGGGCCAAGTGCAGCATGTAAACAATTCATTAACTCAAGGATGAGATGATAGAGCCGGGCACATCATGAATATGAATCACATATGTATAACCTCCATGAATAGTTTTCCAAATTACCCTCAACAATCTTATTGAGAACTGGGGCATGAATGCGCATGTAATGACACACTTTATTTCCTCTTTGACACATTGCAGGAGTTGTGGGGAAATGAAATCAGTGAGACATTAGTCCAATGGGTTCAGAGCATAACAATGGGAGAAAAAGAGCTCCGGTTTGTTTGCAGCATGATGCCATCCATTTGTTCATGCCTGTAAGGAAACGAACTGCTCTGTAGCTCTGCAAACCAAAGCTGTTTCTTTAGATGGCAAAAACGCTAAGTACCGAACCTTCGCCTCTTCCCAAAATCCCTCAATTGAATATACCGTATCTGTGTTCTCATTGATTATAGCCGCGTTCCGAACCAGGGCTACATCAGCAAGGCAATGAGTTCATAACAGCTGTCTCAATTTGAAGGCTATTTCACTGGCATCTCACATCCGCCCTCCAAAGAATACATCCGAATTGTAACACAGCTTATCGATGACATCTTCAAATAATTGTTTGATGATTAGAACGTTGGGCAAAGTTAATGTAATATGCAACTCTGAACAGTAACATTAGTGGGAACACGATGAGAGGTGTGAAGTGTTATGGGCTCATATGGATCTCTTTATTTCAAAATAAAACTTAATCTTAAATTGCTCCGGTTGGGCTCCTCACAATGCAAGTCAAATTTCACAAAATCATCATGCACTTTAACTCATTTTTAAATTAGGGAGAAGCAAAGAAAGACATGAACGACTTGCAAAGCACACACCCATAAACGTCATTGGGGGGGGGGGGGGGGTGTCCCTCAAAATCTGAAAAGTACATGTTCCAGTTTATAAAGGGGGACACAAACAACATCACAAGCCCCTGAAAAGTGAAAATCGTGACCAGGGAACCAAGACAGCTGTGTAATATCTCATGGTGGCATGATAAAGACTAGTGGTCAAAGAATTCAGTGCTGGCAGTGTGCCACCCAGTGGTTCCCCACATGTCAGCAAGTACACTCCAGTTGTACTTTCTTTTTAGCTCACAACCACATAATAGAGTAATTACTTGCCACAAACGTTTGGGTTTCACACAAGACAAGAACCAAAAGACTGTGGTATTCAGCATAGGAATAGTTACTGTATAATTAGATTTCACGGGCACTTATATGTGCAAAACATTTTGAACACAGTGGATGAGTTTTCTTGGTCTTTTGTTGCTTCTTACAAAACTGAAATAGGATTCTCACGAGTTGCTTTTCTTGGACATGACTAATGAGAGTGAACTGTCACTCAGAAAGTTTAATCCTCAAACAATTTTGACATCGCTTTGCCTGGCACTGTTTTAGTGGTTTTTACAGTTTGATGTACAAGCAATTATTATTGCTTTGTTTACAAATAGTTTCGTCTGCGGAGTGCCTTCGCACACATCAAGTGTGAAATTAAATGCAAGTAAATATTTGGATATCTGTCGATTTCTGAAAATGTGGCTATAAGTGAGCCATCCTGAATTTGACTAATTGTGTCATCACAATTTCGCAAATAAACACAATAAATGCACACACTGAGTTTCTCCATCCATTAATAGGGGTGACCCCCGTCATCCCTAGCTCCGCCCATAGTTGTCAGGATGACAAAATGTATACATACTGTACTTGTATGTATACTTACAGTACATATTCAAGTCAAGTCAACAGTATTTATAGAGCACTTTCAAACAGCCATCGCTGCATACAAAGTGCTGTACATGGAGCAATTTAACATGCACAATAAACAGTAAGACAAATCGGTAATAAAGGCGGTAGAAAGCACCAAACAGTAAAACCAAGAACAAATCTAAGTCATGCTGAGTCGAATGCCAAAGAATGCAAGTGAGTTTTGAGGAGGGTTTTGAAGATGGGCAGCGAGGAGGCTTGCCGAATGTTCAGTGGGAGGTCATTCCAGAGAGAGGGACCAGCAATATTGTGTTGGATTACTAACGTTTCACTTTCATGAGATGTACTGTATAGTGACCCTTTGGGATTATGAAGCAACAAGGTACAACTGATGTTGGGGACTCATAATGGTAGCCATCTACAAAGTCCACAAATCCATTTTGTCTGGCAGTTTACAGAAAAAATCATCCAAACTAATTGGGGAAAAACTTCATCATGCAACAGGACAATGAGCCAAAACACACTGCCAACACAACAGAGGATTTCATCAGTTGGTAAAAAGTGCAAGGTGGTAGACGGCCAAATCAGTCACCTGACCTTAACCCAATAGAGCATGCATTTTCCCTGCGAGAGAAACCCTCCAGGGGGTGCGGGGGGGGGGCTGAAAGAGGCTGCAGTAAAGGCCTAGAAAAGCATTTCAAATGAAGATAGCAACAGTTTGGTAAAGTCACTGGGTCTCTGACTTGATGCAGTTATTACAAGTAAGAGTTACGCCATCAAAGAAAAACATGTTCTTCACTTTATGTTAATTTAATTCTCAACTCAACTGTATTTATAGAGCACTTTCAAACAGCCATCGCTGCATACAAAGTGCTGTACATGGAGCAAATATACATACATACAACAATAAAACAAGTTAATAACAAAGACAGTAGAAAACACCGAACAGTAAGACTAAGATCAAGTCTGAGTCATGCCGTGTCAAATGCCATAGAAAACAAATGCGTTTTGAGACAAATTTTAAAGATAGGCAGCGAGGGGGCTTGCCGAATAGTCAGTGGGAGGTCATTCCAAAGAGAGGGACCAGCAACGGAAAAGGCTCGATCCCCTCTGAGCCTCCGCTTGATTCTATGTACTTCTAATCATGTCTGGTCCGCAGGTGTGTCGGGGCGGATAAGCTCAGAGAGGTAAGGTGGCGCGATGCCATTTAAAGATTTGAAAACAAATAAGATCTTAAAAAGAACTCTAAAATGTATCGGGAGCCAGTGAAGGGATGCCAGAGTAAGAGTTATGTGCTCCCTCTTACGAGTACCAGTCAAGAGGCGAGCAGCAGCATTCTGGACCAGCTGGAGACGCTTAATGGAGGATTGGCTGACTCCAAAGTAAAGTGCATACAGTACAGTAATCCAGCCGGGATGTAACAAAGGCATGGATTGCTGAATACATCTAGATGTAAACACAATGAAGTAAAAGTTGGAATTCTGAACTTTTGTCTTTTTGATCTGAATCTCAAATGTCTTCAGTATACAGAAAAACAGGAAGTGATCTTGTCATTCTGGTACTTTGAGTGAGGACTGGACAGTAAAAGCAAACTTAAGACAGTGGCATGATGGTAACCACATATTTGAAGCCCATCCATTTTTCTCAGCTAAGTGGCACTTATCCCAGCCGACTTTAGGCAAGAAGTGGGAAACACCCTGTGCTCAGTGGTGGTTCAAGACCACTTTGACTGAGGGGCGCTGGCTGAGGCCAGGGTTTTGTAAAATGGGTATATTCAACACACTTCTAGCTCACGTTAGTTAACCTTACCACAACACAAAACCAAGCAAGCCCGCAACAGGAGCCTGTTATAAGAAACGTTATTTTTATACCATTGCTCCCCCCCCCAATGGTTTAAAATGAAGTAGGGGAGGTGGGGGTTGATGTCCTATTCCTGCACCATAAAAACGAAAAACAAAAAGATTTGCGCCAGATGATGTTCAGAGAGCTAAATATTTTTTAAAAAGTTGTGAACGCCACAGAGAGAGAGAGAGAGAGAGCAAGAGGGACTTGCTGCACTGAAAAACATTACATGTTGAATTTACTCCATTTTCTTTGACCAAATGAGTGCTCAAAATAAAATCATTTGGATACAGACATATTTTTCAGTAGATGTATAGTCTACTTCAAAAATATTTATCTCGAAGCAGATGATTTTATTTTATGCAACCACTTGACAAAATACGATGTAGTAAATTCAACACAAACTCTTTTTAGTGTAGACACTGGTATTCACATAGCCGTAAAGAGGGACAGATGAGAGTGAGGAGGCCGAGAGTGACATACAGTGTAAGCAGAGTGTACGTAAGACAAAGTCACAGAACATTTAAGATTAAAGATGTTTATTGGTCATATGCACAGTAAAAACAAAATGGTCGAACTCACCCCATATTTGCTTGTGAACAATTGAGCCTTTCGGGGATGCTCTTTTAAAACCCAATCACGACATTAACCTGTTCACCTGTGGAATGTTCCAAATCAGTGTTTTATTTGGAGCATTCCTCAACTTTCCCAGTCTTTTGTCATATTTGTCCCACATTTTTGAGAACCTGTTGCAGGCATCAAATTCAAAATGAGTGAAACTTTGCAAACAACAACAAAAACAATAACGTTCATCAGTTTGAACATTAAATATCGTTTCTTTATTTGTGTATTCAATTGAATATGTGTTTAAAAGGATTTGCAAATCATTGTATTCATCCATCCATTTTCCAATCCGCTTACCCTCACAATCGTCGCGGGCATGCTGCAGGCTATTCCACCTAATTTACCGTGCATGTTTTCGGAATGTGGGAGGAAACCAGAGCACTCAGATAAAACCCATGCAGGCATGGGGAGAACGTGCAGAATCCACAAAGAAAGGCCGGGACCTAGACCTGAAACCATGACCTATGCACTGTGAGGCAGACGTGAGAACCAGTCTGCAACCATGCCGCCCAGAAATATCAAAACATAATCAAAAACATTTCTGGCAGTTTCAATCAAAACATTATATATGTAGCCAGATTGTAAGTGTCCTCTATTTACTGTGATATTTATTTCTTGATAAAGATTTTATGAAAACATGTTGGACGACAGACAATTGCATATGAATTTGGCTTTCAATAATTACAACTCAAAGCATGTATCAAACGCATCTTTAGACTCAGGCTTTAAATTGAATGAATGAATGGACTGTACTATACTGCATATGAATGTTGTAAAACACGAACAGTAGAGGGCGCTGCTCACCAGTCTGACAAAAAAAAGTACAGTAATTTGTGGCATTTTGACTTTTAAACTGTCATCAGTCGACTCTTCAGATACAGAACAGGTGTAGCCAATGAAATTAAATTTTGTATTCAGTCAATTACATAAGGTTTATGAACTGTTCAATTTATGTTTCTTACTAAAAAAAAGGCAAAATATGTTTACAACAATGAGGTTTTGTAATATTTTAGTCAAATCGCTTCACAAAACAATTTCCGGACGAATTCTAAATACCACAATCAACACAGAGCAGTCCAATAAGCAATTGTTGTCGGGACAAGTTGGAATCAAAGAGCGGCATTTGGAGTTGAGGTTCTTTGTCAGGATGATTTAATAGCGTTTTATTTTCTCTTTACTTCCTGACAACATGAGATACAAGACAAAGACTGGATTTGTATTTTGGACTCATGAACTGTAACTAAAAAGCTAAGTTTGGAAATATTTTACTTCCACAGTTGCATGGGGTTTTTTTGGATCTATTTTATTGTTTGTCTCGAAAAGATTAAATTGACAAGTTCTAATTTGACAAAATCTGTAAAGAGGCTTCTGTCGACTGATTAAGTAGATCAAGGACAGGGAGAAACAGAAATAACAAGACAAAGTCAGATGGGTACAGGTAATAGAACAACAGGTGCCAACATCAGGTCATGCCCTAGTCCTTAACTACGTGGAGAGAAAGATCGTTATACTGTAACAAAGTGTATGTACAAAATGACACCAAACAAAAGTTAACCGTCTTCTTGTTCATGACATCGCACCAATTTCAACTCAACTTGAGTTAGCCAATTGCAACAATGATGTACTCTCTTACATGGATTTTTTTTAAAGCAAGCAACTGCAACGGACAATGCAAGACCAAAAGTGAGCTTGATGAAACTGCTGAAAAACTGAGACCTGGGGCCCTATTTTGGTAGACTGGCGCATAGTGTAAAAACGGGCAGGTCAAATGCGGTGCTGGATCTCATGGTATTTAATTTGTAAATACTGTATTACACCAGTGTGGCACAAGCCCTCGGAATCCCTATAGAACAATTTAGAATGATTATTTCTCAAAAGTATTTTCATATCACACAGTCACTTTTGGGGGTGCTGGTCATACACGGACGCGCAACTGGGAAGTGCAAGGCTCCAATTGCCTACGTCACACACACGTCCCGTCAGAAAGGGGAGAACAGTGCCAGTTTAGATGCTAGTGTCATGCACAGGTATCTCTGAAGGCCATAAACTTGCACTTATCCATCTCTGCCTTGAAGTGCCTAAAGTCGTTCTTAATGCATGCTCAGCCTCCATCCAAGTTATTCACACTGCTGATAGCAGGAGGTCCAGATGTATTGGCCGACAGTGAAGCGAAGAAGCTTAAGTCTTGCTATTACAGTATATATTTTTGACTTCCACAATGTCAAATGCAAATTAGTTCATTTTAAAGACACTCTAATTTAGCTTATTGTTTCAGGCACAATGTAACCCGTGACAGCAGATTATCAGTTGTTGTGTTAAGATACTGTGACATGAATCGGTAACCCTTCTTTATAATAAACTGAATTTGAAAATGGAATCTTCCAATTCAATTTTCAGCCCTAATTCAACTGTGCAAGACTGTTTAAAAGCTCTTTCAAACAATCATAAAATAAAATCCCACCAGCTGCTGTTTAATGTTGATGGACAAAAAAAACAAAACTGTCTTGAATCTTTCATCTGATGTGTTTGCATGGCTGGTGGGTGACAAAATATTAACGGAGGGTCTGGGGCACTCAGTTAGACAGAGGGATCACGTATGGAGTTGGGAATAAGGAGAATCAGAGTGGGGTCTTACCTTAAAAGGCAGAATCCTGAAGCTTACTGTCCATAAGGTAAGGAATGTACTCCTCTGACCTGAACACTAGACATGTGTATAAATTGCATGTTTTACTGCACTGATATTGGTACAATATCCCATCTGTAAGATATGAAGCAGAAAAAAAACATACCATAGTGGGAATTCACCATGCGAAACATAAAATATGTTGGTGCAAAGCCTATTGGAACAAATTAATTTTTGTCCCAACCCATACAACCAACACAGTTCTGTGGTTCTCACCGAGTGATATGCAAGTGTATGCAGCCCAGCAATATATATTAACAGGAATGTGAGTTTTGAATCCCACATTGTCACCAGAGAACCTTGTTAGGACACAAGTCAACACGCATGACTCAGCCTTGTCATTGACTATTGAATTGATCTAATGTCAGCAGGGGTCGACTCCAGCTTGAAGTTGCCCTGTCTATCCTGTTGAAAAACAGTATCACTCCCATTCTGTCGTGCACTGGCTCCCTGCTCACTTTAAGATTCAGTACTAAATTTAACAGTCACTTACAGAGGCCTCACTGGTAGGCTCCACTATACTTAGTGGATTTGGTGTTTTCTTATTGTCCTGTTAGGTCGCTGCGGTGTGCTGACTGCCTTTTAATTACAAAATTAAAAACTAAATGTGACAATGCCTTGTAGTTCATTGTCCCCAAATTGTGGAATGCACTTCCTTTTGAGGTAAGAGCTGTCTCTTCAGCGGACATGTTTCAAAAAAAACATTTAAAACACACTTGTTTAGGCAGGCATTCAGGTAAGACTAGATTGTTTTGATACTTTTTTTACTTGTATTTTCTGCCAAATGTTGTTTTTGTCTGCCCTGCGATTGGCTGGCAACCAGTTCAGAGTGTACCCAGCCTACTGCCCGAAGACCGCCGAGATAGGCTCCAGCACGCCCGCAACCCTTGTGATGATAAAGCGGATCGGAAAATGGATGGATGGGTGTTGTTTCTGTCCGACCTACCGACACACTTACCTACTTTCTTACTCACTTGCTTGCTAACTTACGTACCGAATTAAATACTCGTTTGTTTGCCTACTAACGAAATTACTACTCAACCCGGCTTTATATTTAGCGCTTTCACAACCGCTGCAGATGTAACAAAACACGTGAGATAAAATATGAACAAGAATACAAACAAACATGACAAACCAACAACATCTTTTTCTCCATTCCTTCGTATGCTTTGTCTGAAGTGGTTATTTATGAAAGAGGAACAATTCAAAGTCTCCTCTCACCAGTTGATCAGAGATTCCATGATGACAGCATGCTTGACGTCACTCATGTTTGCTATAAGCTAAGTTGAAAGTAAACAAATAAATGTGGCATCCATCCATCCATCGAGTCGTACCATCGCAGGCAGTCCAGGAGCACTGACATTTCAGTTGAAAAACATGGAGCTGTTGCAAAAATGCTGCCCATTTAGGCACAAAAAAAACAAGTGCCCCGTGTCGACATTTCTCACGACTGGAAACAAACGGTGATAATGCAAGCATGTACTGCCAAAGAGGCATAACAAAAATCGTGATGCCCCGCGTGTGTTACCTTTCAGACCTGCTTTTAGGTAGTCTAAAATTTTGTCTACTTTTTCTGACCAAATAGGCATGAGAAATAGAAAAGCTTTGTGTCTGCCGGAACGCCGAGCGACATGCAACGCGGCCTATCAACTTTACAATCACAGTAAACTATACTTGCCCCGGCACAAAAACAAAGATACACCCGTTTTTAGGCCGAGCGCAGTCTACTTCCTGTTACCAAATTATCAAGCGGGGCGCGGCAGCTCTGTGCGCCGGAATTCTCAGTGAGGCGCATCGCGGTCACAAACATGCTAGACCTGACTCGCACATTTTTTTGGGGGGCCAGGGGGGGTTACTTGTGTGATGTGCTATATCACTCAATAGCAACTGGTGGGTGCAAGCCACATAATCTTATATTGGCAAATACAAGACTAGACACAAAATAGCAACACCAGAGTTATCAAACTTTACAATATTGCTCCGTTTCCCCACGTACACCTCAAATTGGGCTGTCAAAGTTACATTTTAAATTCACACTCCGTTGTTTAATAACAAGATCACACACCTGAAGTCATGCAGGAAGTGAAGGGTGAAAGGGGCTTTGCACCTCTCAAGCTGTGGGGCCTTGCTCATGGAATCAGACAACATCTCTCCAACTATAGCTCCTATTTTTGCATTTTGTCTGCAACGGAACCCCAACTGAGGTCATCTGGCTCCAAAACTAAAGTCTGTCTGTTTTTATTGTGTTTTAGCTCCAGCTGGGGTGAAGGGCGTTCCCCTACAGCAGGCACACCTGTTCCACGTTTCCCCATCAAGCCATGCCAAGTACTTAAGGACTGCCAAGTTGCCTCTGTTGGATTATTGACCTGGCTCACTGTTGTGCTTCAAGTATTGTTGGTATTCTCGACTTTTTGATATCTTTCACAGTGACTCTCATTTTGCCATATAATTTTGTGTTTCCATTATTCCTTTTTATTGATCTTGCTTTCACATGATTGGACCTTTGATATTTCGTTTGTGTATTCTCGGCATTCGATTGTACCTTGCGTATGCAAGAGCTGTTTGTTTTAGGCGTTGTTTTTTTATTTTATTTTTTTATCCTGGCTCCTTGTGACCAGCGATTTGAGTTTGTACTTTGTTGGTTTGTTTTTCTGTAATAAATATTTTTTCACACTTTGAGCCTGCATTTCTCGAATCCAAAACATTATTCGGTTCGGTTCAGAACCTGACAAAGTCATTCGAGATGACCTACTTTTAGAGCAACAAATTAGAACTAATTATAGGACAGCCATTCATCCTCACTGCCCTGACCGCATAACTGGAGGTGACAGCAGTCAAGTCACTCAATAGAGTGACAGGGATGCTGTTATTGGCCCACCAGATCAAAAGATGTCACATGATGTCAAGCAGCATCTATAGGGGAGACAATCCCTAAAATCAGCGCCACTCCTTCCGAATGGTATTACGGGAATTCAGAGACGGCTGCTTGGAAGAAATGTAGCAAAGAGCAAATGTATAAATACAGAAACAGACCAAGCCCTCTACAGGAACATGGCGCGCTGTTGCTGCAATGCACCGGGGGCATGTAAAATGTAAAATAAAAATAGAAGCATGTGATTTCAGCAAAGATGACGATAACTTTGCGTCACACTTGGAATAACAATCGTAGAACAAATGCAACTGTTCTGAGCCCAGCCCCAGTTATATTCTTCCTCAACTGAAATAAAAATGAAAGACTCCACATTAGTTGTGCATGTTGAGGCTTTGTTGTCCTCAGGACAAAGTAAGCACTCACCCAAGTGTCTTTAAGCAACTGTACAGTATTCGTCACAATGTTGGCAGGGGAATAGATATGGTCCCTACAATATAAGGCCTAGGCAAACATGCAATACAATGTGTGTCTAACCTGCTCATTCTAAACATAGAATAGAAAAATATGATCGAAATTCTGCCTTTACATTTAATGATATCTTAAAAGACTGAAAAGACCCAATAAAGTGGCTACAGATTGTGTAGTGTGCACGGCAGGGATATTTTACTGACATACAATGAGCCTGACATTATTTTGTCATTATAAGAAACTCCTCTTTGACTTCAGATTTCAATCAAATGCAACCTCCCACCACGCTTCTAAAAAGACTGTCTTGTGTTTGACTCAACTTGCAGGGCACCTTGGCTATATGTGTCTGGGTTTTGTCACAGAGGCATTCTGGTGCCTCAGAGATGACAGTGCCGTGTTTAGCTCTTGCCCTCGTTCCTGTGCAGCCCTCACGTGCTGAAGATACAAACCAAGATTTCCATGGTTACTGTCAGAGAAACAGCAGTCAACAGTGCGGAGAACTCAGCTATCAATAGTCCGCCATCCTGTATGAGCTTACTTGCATCTGCACTGCATCAACTCTGACTCACGCTCTTTTTATTCAGCCTAGTGAAGGACCTCACTCTCAAAAAAAATAAAACAAAAAAATCCTTTTGTTGTCTTTTGAAAGGGATCTTCAAACTGGCTCTGCTAATTCAGCAAATATTTCGAACAATTAAGTCCACATTTCTTGTGGGGAATCCTGAAGTACATTTTTCCAGTTGAAGTCTTCTCGACAGCGGTCGAACCTCTTTTCAATTTACCGTGTTTACGTTTCCACCCCTATAGCATTTCAAAGTCCCGATTTCAAGTGATTCATCTTCCATATGCCAATTTTGCTTACAACGAACACCTTTCGAACGTAAACGTCATCATAACGTCCAGATTTTTGCCACAAAATA
This sequence comes from Hippocampus guttulatus, assembly GCF_054856545.1. Classification (NCBI taxonomy): domain Eukaryota; kingdom Metazoa; phylum Chordata; class Actinopteri; order Syngnathiformes; family Syngnathidae; genus Hippocampus; species Hippocampus guttulatus. Next base: position 15,307,083 of record NC_141270.1, on the reverse strand, counting down.
GTGAATAGGCTGTCTTTACAATGAAGCTAATTGCCGCCGTGACCTTGCTTTTCTGAACAAAATGCACAGCGCAGGATTCCCCTCTGTTGCTTAGCAACGCTTCAGATTGACACTGCGCACATGATTTCAGAACATGTCTGGTAAATGGAAGCAAATCTCGCTCTCTATGAAGGCTGAAATTGTCTCTCACTTTCGAAAGGGAGTTTCCCAGATGAAGCTCAGCCGAGACTCCGAATTGGCAAAGTTGACAATTTTGACAATCATCTGTAATGGAAAATGGATTGATGGATGTCTTTGAATATTTAATGAACATCTTTCTTTAATATTGTCTTCACTTTCAAATGATACACTAAAATAATAATGAAAAAACAGAAAGTCATCAGTGTTTTATTGATAATGTTTCAAATGTTTGATCAAGAAAATATCCGGGCCATTCCAGCGTTACATTCCGCACGGTGAACAGCACTCACCTCATTTATAAGAGCAGAAGCGCTGTGAATATGTCCAAATATTGAAACCTGTCTTTTCAAATTTGTGTAAACACTTAATCTGACCATGTTAGACTTTTGGAAAATTGGATTAACCTTGCACTGCCCCCCATGCCCTCAAATATGAAATTGGAAACCAAACTCCTCAAGCATGCACTTTGTGCATGTTAATTTAGAGAAGGTGAATAAAAGAGGGACTCTATGCTACATTTTGTGTCTCTGCTGTCTCCATTCATAGCCAGTGTGCAGGGAACTTATAAAATGTTCCCCTCTCATCAGTCATTCACTGTTCAGGTTCAGATGAGTGGGCCCTTCACTAATGCCTCCAAGTGAAAAACAATGCACACACTATGCACCTCAGCTCCAAAACTTGGGTGGAAATATTTGGTCGTACTTACTTTGGCTCTGGTGGCCCTTGGCTTGCAATTTATTCATCTGTGAAGTGGCAGCTTTACCTCAGACAGGAAAACTGAGGTACTGGTTCTTTGGTTTGCAAGACAAATAGTAAATACAGTGTTTCTATTTGTGGAACTGAAAAGTAATTCATTGGTTGGAAAATTCCAGGCTCACAGGTCATGACAACATGCTTGTCGCCCGCCTTACTCTTTGACTGAAGTGAAAAAGTGGCAGTCACGAGCTTGTTTTCAATTAAAGTGAAGGAAAATTACACATTTCATGTCTAAATGAAGTCTTTTATTTTCGCAGATGAGGCACACTAGGAATATTTTGTTGGTGCCCACTTCATTAGCACTCACCATTTCCTTTCCTCTGCTGAAACACAAAAGTAGCCCATTAATGTTGAATACACAGCTATAAAACAGGGACATGGTGTTCAGAGTCAAACATATGTCAAATATTTGTACTGGATTTCGTAAAACACCGGTATTTCCTGGAATTTTGTGTCCAAAGATCTCTGGCATTCCCAAAGAAATTTTTGGGGGGAACGTTACACAACACACTACAGCGGTGTGGCGACGGCTTCGTTGTAAAACCAAAGGGAGCTTAGCTTGCAAGAGGCCTATTCTGAAGAAGGCTGTCATTAAGTCGGTGATGTGCCATTGCCAGTGTAAAAATAGTAATTACATTGACAGCAAAGGTTTTCATTACTTCAAGCAGGGAGGTTGCATGCCTGTTGAAACTTTTTTTGTACAAATGCTGGGATTTTCCAATGGCTTCTCCTGTCGTCTCTGATGAGACAGGTTTTCTCTAACATCTGGTTCTATGACTGATTCAAATTCCTTCAGTGAGCTGGTTGTGGTTGTTTATGACTATTCGAAGGATCTTTGGGGATTCACGCAGGTTTGACACAATGGCCCAGACAATTATAAAGAAGAATTTAATTAATGGGTCTGAGTTGTGTTGATTATTTGCACATGGCATATGCCTCCTCTCACAAGCAGAAAGGATCTTGTTTTATCCTACACCAGCACAGCCGTAGCACATGTGCGGACACATAATGAAATAACTTTTGAGGGCTACTGCTGAGGTGCTAGTTTGGCTCAAGTGACCGCTGTCCCCCCTCTGCCCTTCTCGACTGTTGCTTTAACACTATTGCTTCAGCATGTCTTTATTGGGAGTGGACCGAAGAAAAGGATGCATCTATCACTCAGCATTCAACACTGTTTGCTTTTAGGTTGTATTTGTGTCACTTACTGCCTCCGTGGCTCTACATTTTGCCTGATGGATTGTTTGATTAGACCAAGCCCGCTTTACCGCCCCCCCCCCCCCCCATCCCACCTCTCCCTTATTTGACCCACCTCTCCCTTATTTGAAACAGCTGATTTATGTCTGGTCTAGGACACTTGTGCACTGCGACTGGAATGCCGAGAATGTCAAAGACCCCTCCTCTGCATGTCCCCTGAACATGCAAACAAATGGTGCAGGCGCCGGATGAAGACCCACCGGTGCTCCCACTGCAGGGCAAGGAGGCAGAATGTAAGGAATGTTAGAGGACAGAAAATAAAACCATTCTGACCTTCTGTCAATCTCTCCTTCTTTTGCAACTCCACATGTTTCCAGTTTCCCTGGTGTGCTTCTTGTTTTTCAACTTCTGATTTGTGTTCTATGTTTCAGACTTGTAATTGTGGTGCATTTTCCCATTTGCAGTAATAACGTGGGCAAAATCAGAAAAAAACCCCTCTTTTATTTGTGTTAGAATTCAAAACCACAATATGAATAATACTCTGTCATAAAAGAGGCAGATATTGGAGACAAAATCAAAGAGTGCTTTCTTAAAACCACAAAAACAGTGTTTGCCACTCAAATCTGAAAAAGAAAAACATGTGGAATAGTTATAAAATGGCCTCCCGCCCAAAGTCATCTGGGAGGGTCTCCAGCACATTCCCGAGTCACGACCCTGGTGAGGATAAGCAGTGCAGAAAATGGATGGATGGATAGATGAAGATTAAAGGCATAATGCTGTAACTCAGTACTACATGCATATGAACATGCCGGCAAGGCCAAAAAAAAAAACCACTCCAAAGAAGCCAAAATATTTGTATGTTTTGGTAATGAAAACATAGGCAACTCTGTCCAACGTAGCTCACATACAGTAGTCCTTTGTCTCCTCCTGGCTTGAGGTTGTTCATTGGATCATTCCCTTTCTCCTCCAAGGGCCTTAGTGCAGCTCAAGGCCTGCTTTTCACTGCAGGTTTATCCATTATGTCGAGCACATCATTCAGGATGGATGGGCCAAGATCAAGTTCAAGGGAGAACAGGGACCCTGTGATTCGGGTGAGGGACTCCTGTGATGCGCTCTTCTCGTTGGAAAACTCAATGTCAAAATCACAGGTCCGGCCCTCCTCCACCCCACTGTCTCTATCCACCCACTCTCCATTGCACTTTGAGAGCTCCTGCTTGAATTCCAGGTTAATGGTTTTGCAAAAATGTCCTGAGCCGTTGTTCTCGTCAATGAGACTACTTTTGTCGTTGTAAATTTTGGCTTTGTAGTTCTCTCTCGCATAACTTTCAAAGCTGTCACTGCTTGTGTTGCTGTGAAGGCTTCCGTTAGCTTTGTAGCTGGTGTTGCTATGACCAGTGATGTAATAAGTGGATTGCTTCTCAATCCTGCTCTCTTTTTTGTTTGCTATGTTAGTCTTGATAACTGCTTTTGAGTTGGGCTTTTTCATGTTCTCCAGGAGATCCAAAAGGACGTCAGGCTTTGACTGGATGTCTCTGAAGGGAGGAGAGGCCTTGCTACTGAAGTTGTCCATTGAGTGCAACAAAGCATCCATCTGCAGGATCTCTACATCTTCAATACTGTCGGGTTTCACGGGGGATGAAGGCCCCATTATGTCCCCTAGCGGTTGTGGGGGCATCGAGAATACTGTCGAGGAGATCAGTGGTAGGCTAAGTGCCTGACAGCCACCAATGGTTGGGAGGGAGATGGCATTCTTGAGAACAGGAGATGGGGTGTCAGCAAAGGAAGCATCGCCTGTACTGTTTGCTCGTAGAAACTCACTTTGAACTCCATACTGAGGTTGGAAATCAACCTTGCCCGGCAAGAGCTCATATTTTCCTTGGAGGAAAGACATGTCTCCAAAGGCATCCCTCTGTCCACCTCTGCCGATGTGAATGGTGTGCCGAAAATCGCCTAGTGGCGGACTGATCATGTCTGGTGACAAAATATCGCGCAAGCGACATTTTTTTCCCTTCTTACTGTTGGTGGGTTTCAGGTATATTGGCGCTTTTGCTGGCATGGCTGTAGGAGTAGGCTCAGGTGGTAGGTCTACAACTTCTGGATTACAGATCCCCAAGGAGAATCTTGAGTTACATTCTCAGTATTATGTTGTCCATGGAGTATCACCAGTCTTCCAACAACCGCAGCGATAGGACTCCAATGAGCACTGTTGTCTGAAATCAAAGAGAAGCACAGAGAAAGTCAGCATTATTTTTTTTTGTCAGACATGAACTCAACTACAACAATTTCAAGTCTCTTATAAGACTTGTTGCTACCAATACATGGTGTTCTAAAGTCTGTAAATGTTATATTTAATGTAGACAAATGGTTAAATAGCTAGCAGTTGTATAAACAAACCCTACTGCTTTACAGCAATTTTCTTTTTATGTGAGTGTCTGATATCCTTTTCCTGTTGACTCTGTGTTCAAGGGTTAGCTGCCACCACCACCTAGTTAGCCTTTCAAAGAACAAATAGTGGGCCCTTACTGAGACATAACTTTTTATTGGCCTGTGTGTTATACATGAGCTCCATCAACTCTGCATGGAAGCAACAGGCCAGGTGAATGAAATAAGAAAGTAAGATGTTGATCTACTAGGATTGTCTCTTTGCTGAATAGAGCATTCCAGACAGTAATAACAATACAAATTTATAGGTAAAGAAATACCTGGGATCCTAAAAGGAAGAATAAACATTACATTGCTCAGCTTGCATCTGCTGATATTAAAAGCCTGAAAAGCAGAGGATGGGTGCATCTCTTTTCATGTGAGCCTCTTTTGGTCTGCACCACTGTGGATGTGCTAATGTGGAACAGCTGGCTCACAGATTGGGAGAGCACCAGTAATGGGGAACTATAATAGGATTCGTGGAGGACACCCTGCTTTGGAAAAGTGCGACTGCGCAGGCACATACAAGATGGATAAGGTTTTAGGGGGATTGGAAAGAGCCATATAATAAGGGCAAGTGGATTTTAAGAAAGAAGGTGATGCAGATTTGGGAAGAGAAGTGATTTGGCTTTGATAAGCACAAGATTGACTTTAGATGAAAAGGCGCAAACCTCATCAGAAGGAGCCATCATTATTAAGGGGTACTCAATTTGATGAAGTTACTGATTGCTTTCTGCCCTCTGTGAGTTGTTTCCATGACTGACTAACCATTGAACGTCACCACAAGCTTAGTGTGGAATGAACTCTGTAAAAAGGCTGAGGGGACGTTGGGTTTGGCTGATATAGTGAGACATTGTTAAGACAAAACACTGGAGCGGCAACAGAGGTAGATTGTCTCTGTCTCTCGCTCTCTTTGAGTGCATGTGTGCGTGCGTGCGATGAGTGGCAAGAGAGAGAGCTTGCCCATTTATAGGCATTTACTGATGAGGTCTGTCTGCAGTGGCCATCTGACAGTAAGTACATCACTGAAAACAGTCAGATCTAGTTTAACAAAAAGAAATGACAAGGGGATGGAAAAAAAAGACATTCCACATTCCTGCTCCATTGCACGCCACAGACATACTGCATCAACCTTATCAAAGACACTTTTGGCAGGCTATGTTTATTCAGCATGCACATTAGTGCGGAGCCAGAGAGACCGGCACTCGCTGGGACTTGAAACTGCTGCTCTGACAGCAATTTTAACATGGAATCCAGTGTTTCCTAGAAGTGCTTTTGAAAGTGTGGCTATAATGTTCTGCACAAGGTGAGAATTTGGACTCAAGCTTTACCTTGCAAGGGCTACACTGTAGATACAGTTTTGACAAACACTGTGTGGTGAACAACAACACTGTGCTCAACGGTATTGGAGTGCTCGTGTGACATGCCTGACTGCGCTTGTGACCGATAGCAATTTTGAATGCATGCCATGTGTGAGGGGTAGAGCGAGCATATTTGTTTGCCAATAATTATGCAAACAGAGAAGATGGAGGGACAAGAAAAGACACAGTGTTTAATGATCATGTTCGAATGATGCCGAACTTGTGTACCACAGACTTTCCATTAAGGTTTTTATTCTCATTCTCGCACTGTTCCTGCCCTCCCGCTTTGTGCATTCTTTGCTGTGGCTTCAGGCTTGTTCTGTTGCACAGATGAAGATCATTGGGCTAAATCTGTCTAAATTTTGTCCCTTCTCGACCAAGAACAACAAACAGGAGATTTATTTTAGGTTTCACGTGAGTCTCACGTGAGTGTCCACTCTCCAGGCGGGAGAGTGGACACCTGATTAGCCTCTCACTGTAGAGGTGCAGGGTTCAATTCCGGCTCCAGCCTTCTTGTGCAGATTTTGCATCTTCTCCCCGTGTCTGTGTGAGTTTTCTCCGGGTGCTCCGGTTTCCTCCGACATTCCAAAACCATGCATGGCAGGTTAATGGAACACTCTTAAGTGTCGATTGCTGTGATTGTATTTGTCTGTCTCTGTCTGCCCTGCGATTGGCTGGCAACCAGTAGTGGGTCTACCCCGCCTACTGCCCAAAGACAGCTGGCTCCAGCACGCCCGCGGCCCTCATGAGGATAAGCGGATCAGAAAATGGATGGATGGACAGCCTATCCGTGTTACTAAAATAATTACACCAGCAATTACCTTAATCTGAAAATTCAATTCTACCTTTTGGGTAAGAAAGTACTGGCTCTGGCCATTTCCATCTTTTTGGCAAAGTCTGTCACCAACATTCATCTATCCATCCATTCTTCGTCCAACTTATGCTCACTTGGCACGCTTGTGTGCTGGAGTGTACCCCAGCTGACTTTTGGCGTGAGTCTTGGTACACCCTGAGCTGGTAGCCAGCCACTCACATGGCGCATATAAAGAAACAACCACTCACACTGACATTCACACCTACGGACAATCTTCAATGGGCCTACCATGCATGCTTCTGGGATTGGGGAGGAAACCAGAGTACCTGGAGAAAACCCACACATGCGCAGTTAGAAGATGAAAACCCCACACAGGAAGGCCAGAGTTGGGATTTGAACCCACAACCTCTGAACTGTGAGGTGAATGTGCTCTTATCATCATTAAAATCTGTACCTATCATGAGACTCTCTCTGCATGTGTTCTGGATTTTATCTTTTCTCTTCTTGTTCAAATTCAACATAGGGGGCATAACCACTAATTACATTAACCAAAACATCCTTGATGATAAGTTTCAGCTACGCTGTGACAAAATATTGACGTCATTAATTAACCGACTTCAATTAAAATTTCACACGTTATAGCTGACTACAAAAAAAAAAAAATCAAACTCTAGGTAGTATTCATTGCCAATGATAAGCAGGAAGAAAAAGCAAGTCAACAATAAATGAGACATTTCCTCTTGATATAGCCTGCATTCATTTTTTTGTGCCCTACAATTTTAGTTTTTATCTACAAGGATTTGAACTGCTCCTCAATCCTTTCTAACCCTGACAGTTCAAGTACAGTTCAGGCCCAGGAGGTTAAACATTTGCTCCAATCAAAAAACAGCTTTCTGTGGTCTAACTCTGGTTACATGCTTCGAGCATGTTTTAAGGCCTCTAGCATGAAAAAAAGTCACAGTTAGCTATAAAACTTAGTTACGGCTGTAAAGAACCCTGACCTCAACCCCAACAAACACCTGTGAGATGAACTTGAGCAGTAAGTAGAACCAGGCCTTCTATTCCAACAGAAGTGACTTATGACCTCATAATTGTTGAACACAAGTTCTGTCTTTCTGGAAGAAGGGAAGATGTACTTAAAATGGGAAACCCAACTTCATATTCACTCCCTGTTTTAGTTGTGGTATGGCCTGGTGTGCCAATAACTAGCCATTATTGATCAACCAGATGAAATGGCAAAATACTCTGGCCTGTATAGATTTAACAAGGTAGTCTCACATGGAGGGCATCTCTTATAAGCCGAGCCAAGGTCAACATTTGTGGTCTGTAAGAAGCCAGCTGGTGTGGTGAAAGCCTGAGGCTATGACCTTCACATCAGGCATCCTGGTGGTAGGTAATTTTGGCTTATATGGCAAACATGAGAGGAATTCCAGAAGCCACATGCAAATTACTGGGAAAAAACAATCACGCTGCTTTCGGCTACCGCTGCCAACACACAGCACACCTGCATGAGGTGTGGTGAAATGAAACTGAGCTCACTGGAGATGATTCACATATCAGAGAATGTTGAGAATTAGAGCAATGCTCGTCAAGCACGTTCGGTGTGAACAACAATTGACGTGACTGCAACAGTTAGTTCATGGTTCACAAAACAGGGTCACGTTTGCAGTTCAAATTAATCTGCTGTTTTTGGAGCACTCCGAATTGGCACAAAGCCAGACCCAAATTTACACCCTGCTTTTGGTACTTGTTCAAACAAGGTTAGTGTTGCACGTGTTGACCACTCAAGAGTCAAGCAGTGCCAACACAACAGAATGCGGTCAGGGTTTTCATTTATACCTCTGAGGAAGTTGGAATGTAATGGCACCCCTTCCTAAATATACATTCCTGAGAATTCATCTAACATGATAAACCAGAGTGTCATTGGGTCATCAACAGCTCGCTGGGTGGGCATGGAGTGATCTGGAGCCCTTTCAGCCTCTTTAAATACTGAGCTTTGCTTCATCAGTCCCTGCTCGGGGACTTAGTCATTAATGTGGGGGCAGAATAAAGGAGGAAGGTGTTGAAAGATTTTGGCATCTGGCATTCAACGTGTGGCTCGTGATTTGCGTGGGCATTTGGGGGCAAGTCACGTGCAATACAAGTGGGTCACTATATTATTAGTGGTGTCACCCTATGACAACATTGCATATTTGTGGTGGCACCACATCGAATAAGAGGAGCAGCTGTTCAAAATGTGACCTGCATGTGACTTCCCTATTTGTCCAAAATAGAAGTTCTGCACTTAGTAAATGCTCCTCCTGAAGATAGGATTAATGTGCTGCTACGGTATTTGTCTTGTTTGAAATAGGTCTTGTTTTATGCTTAATTATTGTACTCCAGTAGAAAAGACCACTTTAAACTACTGGCTTGGCTTTCATGTCTTTGAAAAGTTGAAAGCGCTCCTTATACTTCAAGTGAAAATGATAGCCATAAAATAGTCGCAACCGTTTGTTTCTTTAAAAAAGGCTCAATTAAAGGCAAAGGCCTTACTTTTGAGGGGCTGTGGTGGCAAAATGAATAGCAGGGTTGAGCATTTGTTCATTCTCCTCTCCCCCTTTACCATCTGCATCTTGTCAGCATTAGCCTTCGTGTGTGATGAGTCGGAAACCCAAATCAAAGCACATGAAACAAATTCACACACACGCTTTCTTTCAAATTGCCTGTTGAAAATCCAAAATCTACAGAGGGATAAAGACAAATCCATATTTTCTTTTCATAAAAGATGAACCTGTGTTACTGTAATCGTGAAGCTGGACTACGCTTGAGGGATCATAATCAACTTGCTCTTAGTAGTCAAGTGTCTGACCTCAAGAATCTGCTTTACACGGACGGCTTGCATGTATTCACACGTGTCAGTTTAAGTCAGCTATCTGCTTGAGAGATTTTCTGAAAATGTCCCCCAATACTAACCTGGGCATCAAGATGGAAACCTTCACACTACAACTACATTATGCCATTCGGCAATTCAAAGATAGATGAAAAATAAACACTCTTGTGCCCACTTACCTTCTCAGTAAAGCTCGATCCTCCCCAGGTAGAGCACTCTCATTGCTCTTCTGTGTGTTCAGTGGCTTCTCTTATGTCGGATGCCTTGCCTCAGATCTCTGCCTTGGGGCTGCACTTCTGTCGACTGGGATGTCTGCCTGACAGCTGTTTTTGAATTGCTCTGAGGCTCCTGTTCCTCTGTGAAGTACCGTAAGTTAAGTCTCCTCCTATACCTCCCTCACCCCCTTCCTCCCTCCTCTTCCTCTCACCCTCTTGTCATTACGCTCCCTCTCCCTTCCTCCCTCCCCCTCTGCTTCTCTCTCTTTCACTTTCCTGCAACACCTGTGCATGCTTACCATCTCTCCTATTCAGTCCTCAGATTGTTTTGCTTTATTCTTCCCTGTGAAATGGTGTAACTAATAATCGCAAGCCTGAGCCCTGCAACCAAGAGCATGTGGATGTCTGGCTACATGACATGAGGGAGAGGATGTGTCTGTGTGCTCACTCGCCCTCACATTGTCTCTGACTGTCTAAAAGCTCACATCTGATAAGAGCTATTCTGTAAATTCAGTGGACAGCCTGCAGACATTTGACTGGACCGGACTATTACTTCGTGTCTTTATCCTTATCTGTCTGTCACATGCATTCTTTCCAAAAACACCACCTCCCATTTCCTGTTAGAATACTGTATTTTGCTGAATATGCTGCACAGAGAAGTCTTAAGTTGCAGCAGCCTGGTGCGACAGTGTGAGTAGACTAATTGCCGCAGAACACTGCAGCAATGCAGTATCTGCAGAGGACATGTAGGTCATAGGACAGCACTTCAGCCAAATAAGATACCAACGTTGCTTTTCAGCCACATGCATTGAAAGCAAATGACCTCTTGAATTTAATGATGTGACATTTTTTATGTTTGCGCAGCATGAGACTAAAATCTTATCACCATGGCAACCAGTGTAGCTCACAGACGATCTCACAAGCTCCAGTGTTGAGTACAGCAATGGGACATTTTTGGGGTATGTAAAGTGGTGTGCAGCAGCTAAGGCGGCTCGATGATAAATATCAAAGGACATCGACACGATAATAAAGTAAAAAGAAAACAAAATACATCTGATAGTGTCAGTTAAAACGGAGCTTGTTTTTTTTAACATTCTAAATGCGGAATTTTGCTTTTTTTTAACTGCCTAAGTGTGCCTAATATGTTGGCCAGTGATGCATACATATCTGAAAAACGTATGATTAAAATGTACTCACAAGCAGTAATGGTACTAAAATAATATTGCTTCACCGTCTTACACATGATGCGGTACATCCTCCCGCAAACACACTCCCTCACCTCCTTAGAGATAGATTTGATCATTCTTTTCCTCCCTGCTCTTCTATAAGATGTTTTACAAAGTCTATCGTGAATTACAAAATAATTGTGCGGGCCTTATGACAGATACCAGTTGTGAATGAAGCCCTTTAGAGTGGAGTTGTAATGCCTTCCCGCAATGATGTCATCATACTACGTACGCATGGACAGCACATGATCTGTCAGTGGAACACCCAACAATGTCTTCTCATTCAAACCTTTATACAGTAATATCAAAACTATTAACTCATTCGGTACCAGCCAATTCTGGACCAAGGCTGAAAAGACGTTTAAAAACGTCTTTGGGAGTGAATGAGTTAACACTCGGTCACTCTCTTTCCACATGTTTCGCATTTGTTCCTCAAGACAGATAGCAAGAAATGTCAAAATTGAGGTCTTATGCTTCCAAATGAAATAATGTATTTGACGGACTGGGAACATTCTGTAACTCAAGGATTTCTTTATCCACAAATAGTATAGAACAGTAGAAAAGTCGTGCAATTGCATGAAAGCGATTCTTACTTTTGCCCCCAAAAAATGAGAATTTATTTCATTAAAAGATCAAAGTCCTCGACTTGCTCTTTCTCTCTGTATTTGTGTGATTACCGGTACCCTATTTGGAGTTTATAACAAAAACCGGACAGTCCATAGATATTAAGAGCAAAAATGTAATTCAAGACTTTGTGGTGTCATTCACCATCATATTCATTAAATTGTGGCGATACCGTGCCCTGCGATTGGCTGGCAACCGGTTCAGGGTGTACCCCGCCTACTGCCCGAAGACAGCTGGGATAAGCTCCAGCACCCCCCGCGACCCTTGTGAGGATAAGCAGATTGGAAACCGGATGGATGGACGTGGTGATACTATTTTGTTATCGCCACTTGATATTGTAATTGGTGTTGTATTGTGAGTTTCCAAGACATAATCAATACCCTTGTCAAATTCTTAGTCAAAACGTTGATTGTTTTGTTATTGTTGCAGAAAATGGCACAAGAAAGCCATAACTAACATATGCTGTTGAGAAATATAACTATATATACAAAAAATGTTTTGCACGCCAAAAACTAGTTTGAGGAATCAATATTTTACAGCATTCTCAAAGATTCTGGTAACTTCAAGTAGAACAGTGTAGACAGACAGCCATACAAACTCATTTTCACAGAATTGAACCCATGCTGCATGCATATACTGAAGTCAGACATGTAAACCACAACATTATCAGTTAGGAAGGGTATGAATATTTTCGGCTTAATTGTATATTCCATAAAACCATACAGATTTATAAACATTAACCACTTCAGATTATAATTACCGTATTTTCCGGAGTATAAATCACTTTTCTTTTCATAGTTTGGCCGGGGGTGCGACTTATACCCTGGAGCGACTTTGTGTGAAATGGTTAACACATTGTACACATCACATGTTATTTTCCCATTAAACCGCAAGAGGGTGCTCTCAGCCTCTGTTGATACTTTCCACGTTGGTGGTAACTGAGAAAAACAACTGACGATGACTCTGATGTAAGCGACGTAGAAGAGGAAGTGCTGCATCTTCTACCTCCGGAGTTGTTTAAAAGTGACACGGAGCAATCCATTTCATTGGATTTCGTGATTTGGAGTGACGCTGATGGTTTGGTAAATTTGTTAGCATGTTCTTTGTGCTATAATTGTCTAAATAACTCTTAATATGTTACGTGAACATACCAGGCACATTCACAGTTCGTTGTTTAAGCATCATGTAATGTTAGCATATCGTACACTTATTCAGCCTGTTGTCCTCTAGTTTTTTTAAAATTTATTTTAAATTGCCTTTCAAGATGACATGTTTTTGGTGTTGGATTTTATCAAATAAATTTCCCCCAAAAATGCGACTTATACTCCAGTGCGACTTATATGTTTGTTTCCTTCTTAATTATGCATTTTTTTGGCTGGTGCGATTTATAATCCGGAGCGACGTATAATCCGAAAAATACGGTATTGATGATTGCTAATGAGTGAGTCCAAACTCTATTAACTGAGGACACTTAGTGGCAAGTACACTGCATGTTTACATTCTTAGCAAGTAGCATGCATGCTAGCAACAACTTGTTTGTGTGTTTTTGGAAGGCAGCTTTTTGACTCATATTTGCCTCTAGTTCAAGAAAATTCAACAATAAAGCTCCCTACTCTCTGTCTAAATTGTTCTTCTGAAGTCACAGCCACACAACAAAGTGACTCAGGTCTAATACATCAACTGAAGTATGAATATTGTAAACATCTTTTTTATCTTTCTTACAGTAATTGAGGTGACATGAAAAGGTATTGTGTGGTTGATGAAATGCTTACAGATTTATTTTTAATCACTGACTCACTTGACACATAAGCCGACAACACCCTTCCTCCTCCAGTTGCTACCATACTTGTTCACACCCTTTACGGTGCAAGTTTCATCAGTATCACTTCCTGTCTGAGGGAAGCCATGCGGATGAGGTGTTTTCTCACGTTGGGGGGAGAATGCTCTTGTTGGTTTTCCAATGTCAGATATTTTGAAAGTTATTTTTCATATGAAGCACTGACAGATGGACAGGCAGATATTACAGAGTATTGGTGCTTTATTAATTGCAACCATTACTGGTGCACCTATGGGCCAAGTGTGGACAATCGTATAGTATAATCTCATAAGAATGTTCCGGTGAAGGCCATTTGGAAAGGTTGTCTTCCAAACGGAACGACTAAAAAAACAAAACAAAAACAAAAAACAACAACAAAAAACATCCAATAATAACACAATTCCTCATACTGCTCCGTGTAGGCCAATGTAAAAGTTGGCATCACATGCTCAGAGTCTTGTCTGCTAATCAGAAAGTAAATGGCTCAAACATTTACTTTCTGATTAGCACGTTCTCTTTTTAAAATGATTATTTTTTTTAAATTAAAAACATTAATATCCTTCGAGAATTCTGACACTGAGGGTATACTACAGAGCATTTAACGGATGAGCTGCTGTCTGGAGGAAATGGCCTTGTGGGAAGTCAAGCAGTGGTGTTGCTCTGTGGCTATACTGTATCCCTAAATGTATACGAGTGTGTGTGTGTGTGTGCCTGTGTGTGTGTGGGGGGGGGCGGGGGGGGGGGGGGGGAGCCATTTGCAGTACACCACACACACCAAAGTTAGCGCCTTCACTTGGGTGTTATGGAACCTGGCCAATGGTGAAAAGGTGGAGTTCAACAGCCAGAACATTTAAAATCATGATAATTATTTCCCAGCCAGATTGGCTCAGGAAGATGGAACACTTTAAAACAGAATTTAATTCGAGATATTCAGTCATATTCCACACTTTTGATGAATTCAACAAACTTATCGAACTAATACTGCTTATAATAAGAATAAGAATAAGAAAGGCCCGGTGATCCAGTGGTTAGCGCGTCGACCTCACAGTGCAGAGGTACCGGGTGCAATTCCAGCTCCGGCCTCCCTGTGTGGAGTTTACATGTTCTCCCCGGGCCTGCGTGGGTTTCCTCCGGGTACTCTGGTTTCCTCCCACATTCCAAAAACATGCATGGCAGGCTGATTGAACACTCCAAATTGTCCCTAGGCGTGAGTGTGAGCGCGGATGGTTGTTCATCTCTGTGTGCCCTGTGATTGGCTGGCAACCAGTTCCGGGTGCACCCCGCCTACTGCCCGAAGACGGCTGAGATAGGCCCCAGCACCCCCTGCAACCCTTGTGAGGATAAAGTGGATCGGAAAATGGATGGATGACCATGATTGATGAGGTGTCAATTATTTGCACTCACATTTACACACTTATAGCCGTCACCTGCACACCTCCGCAGCCTTGCGCTGTAACAATGTGGAAATATCCACCCTTGGAAAATAAGAAAAAGACCCATCCCACACTTGCTAACAACCGGGCATAAGATGAGCAAACATAGCAGAGCAAAGGGACTTCAGGTACTTTTTGTCATTGAGTCCCTCGAGTTTTTTACTTCACCAATTCAGAATTAGTAATATTTTTGTTCGATCGGGATATTCATCACCTCTTTTTTTATGTCATTCAGCCCTACCACATACATTGTGAATTATAGCCAAGATGTGTAACAGGAAGAATATAAAGATTTGGTAGACTGGTGCAATAACATTCCATCGCTTTTTTTGGCCTTATCACACACACGTTTTTGGACTGTGGGATTAGTCCACCCGCTTTAAGAGAAGATTCAAACTCCACAGAAAAAGGCCCAAAATAATATTATTTAAACTTGGATCCTTATTTTTTTTGAGGCAGCAATGTGTAATCTCTCCGCCACTTGTATGTGTTCCTGTTTTTTATTCAGTGTTTTATCAGCAATATCCGTCAGCTATTTTCCATCTCCAAAGTTGTATCTGGAAAAGCGATAGCTCGCACTAGATTAATCAAACAATCAGGACATTTGCTATCAAGCCTGCTTGAGCAATGTACATATTGCCTTGAGGTAGTGCACCCTAAGGTTTTTTTTCCCCAGAAGCATGTTCAAAGAGGACTGAAAACAATTAATGAATAAAATGCAAGTACTGTTTGTTTCCATCTCCAAAAAGAATTAATCTATGTCCTTTGTTGTTTGTACTTGGTTGATTGAGAACTATACAACAACACAATCTTAATAACACAGATTAACTCTTGGAATGCATGACACATCACAGTCTGATGATAATGTAAGAGTACACCGAATCCTGCCAGGAAAAAAAACAATCTCACTTGTCTACAAATATGCTGCGCAACCACATTGAGACTGTCAATCTCTGTCATGCATCCTTAGAAAGCAAAATGAGACTCAAGTTACAAATAACTTGATAAATTTCCCACTAGAATTTTGCTCCATGTGCCTCTGGCTGCTGTGCAGCGATCAACATGTGCTTGTGGCCATTTTCCACAACCTACATCCTGCTCCATCCACAGCCAAAGTGCTATTTTGTCCATGAGAATTAACAGACCGCCCAGCTCGCCTTTATCACAGTGGGCTGACTACAGTAGAAATCCATCAAACCTCACCCCGGCCATCTGGAAGCACACAACAAGGCTCAAAATGAGCAGTTTCGAATCATAGTTTGCAGAGGTGGGCATGCCGTCAGTACTGACGGAAGGTCCATCAGTCCATGTCAGATGGATGCTCATTTTCCTGACGACTGACAGAAACATGACCCGCCTGTTTCGTGTGTTTGTTTGCGAGGGTTTCATTGAGAGGACTGCATTGCCTATTTATGTGTGAGAGTGAGTGCACCTGATTTCAATAGGATCCCTGCAAAGACTGTGATTGCTGTCTGTGATTGGCTAAGGAGTCGGAACCAGATGATGTCACTTCACTTTGCTATGACAATACAAATGTACAATTTTTGAGTCTATTATTTTACGCATGTGTCTTTATTTGCAAATCGTTGCTGGTCTGTGAAAAACATGTTTGTCCAAAAAGTGCAACTAAAATGAGTCATTTGCTCCTCAAATTCAGTCACTGATTAGCAAAATAGCTCCTGAAAAAAAAGTAATTTTGAGCCTCGCACAACCTTTTTAAAAAAGGTTTTTCACATCAACTTTCAGCTTGTTATCATTAATTTTGCTGTTCTATTCTGTATATGCAACTCTAAATGTTTTTTAATACATTGCTTTTAAAAGATGCGTTTCAAAAATAAAACCTTTAGACCAGGGGTGTCAAACCCATTTTTGTCATGGGGCACTTTGGAGTTATGTCTTCCCTCGGAGGGCCATTATGACAGTGAAACCAAATAAATGTTTAAACATTTCATTGTATTATTACTTGTACACAAAACAATTGATGGACTATTAGTTTTGAAATCAGTCAACTATAATAGCTGGTTCGATTGTTCAAGTGAGTGTAAACAGGGTAACAAATTTATTGCAAAATCTCAATGTTATTTATTACACATGCCAATTTGACATTTCTGTACAGATTTTAGCAAGGATCATGGAAGTTGACACACATGATTTGCTTTCACGGCCACATAAAATGATGTGGCAGGCCAGATCTGGCCCCCGGGCCATGAGTTTGATACCTGTGCTTTAGAAAATTACCAATAGTTCTGTAGTTTTCCTCTTCTTTTCAAGATGACACAGTGATAAGTTTAGCAGAGTGAAATTCTTCTTCCCCTTGCAACACCTGTTCTTGCTTCCTGAAGTATCTCACACTCTTGGAACATAATCTACCATGAAGGAATTTGTAGAATGTACACATCAGACGTTATGTAATGTTCCTCTTGCGTGAGAGAGATGTTAATAATCGAAGTTTGGATGTAATTATCAAACTGTTTCAACTACCACAAAACCTATGACGTGAAGAAGGAGCATACTAATCCTTGTGTGCAAGAAATAAAGTATAAGACTGAAGAGTAACCTTGCACGGCAATTACATGCATATTTGCATGGGAAATAATCACAACCCAGACCACATTGCTTTCAATTTACCCATAATCTTCTTAATGATCATTTCCTGTTTTGCTGCTTATCTTAGGCATGGGGCAGTTAGTTGAAATACAAACAAGCTATCATGTGGACCAAATGGAAGAATTCTCCAGAATAATTTGTCTCAAAAAGAATCAATCCAACGCAATGTTTTAATACAATATTCATGCAAACTCAACAACAGCCAACAGTAACTGTAACTTTTTGCTGTTTAACCCTGAGAAAATTGAGATGCTGCTTTTTCGTACTGCCTGAGTTGGGGCTGGCAACTCTGATCCAAGAAAGCCACAGTCTTGTTTGTTTTAGACATGTCCCTCTCCTAATACAGCTGATCAGCTCAACAGCAAGCTTTGTAAAATCCTGATAACGATCCTAATCATTTGAGTGATGACCAGAGGTGAGCATTCCTGACGAAAGGTCCGTCAGTTGATCACTGATTTGATACCTGTTTTTCTGATGATTGACCAACGATGGGAAACTTTAAAAAAGAATGCTACACTAAGCACTGACGGAGGTTTTCATCCATCAGTGTGATTGTCACTAACTGGATCAAGTACTGACAGATTTCTCCATCTGTCACTGACAGACGCTCGTTTTGCTGGTGACTTACAGAAACATGCACCGCCTGTCTCGTGTGTTAGTTGGCGAAGCTGAATACAAGCAAGGTTGCTTTCGATTGACTCTCTCTCTCTCTCTCTCTCTCTCTCGCTCTCTCTCTCTCTCTCTCTCTCTCGCTCTCTCTCTCTCTCTCTCTATATATATATATATATATATATATATATATATATATACACAGTATATACATATATAAATGTGTTATGCTTCCTATAAAGTAGGTGGCAGGCAGTATGCAATACACAGAGTGTTCCATTAACCTGCTATGCATGTTTTTGGAATGTGTGGAGGAAACCGGAATGCCCGGAGAAAACCCATGCACGCTACTAGTGCTAATCTGAGCTAACCCTACTTTACACACTTTTTGGTTTTGACGCGATAGTGCGTCCATGTAATACAGTGGTCCGAAACTGTAAGATGATGGATCTTCACACAGCCAAGTCATAGGTGGGAAAATTCAAAATTCAGCAAACTTCTGACTTCAGAATGCTCATAGACATCTTTTCATAAATAGTTGGGTACCAGTAGCTAGCAAAATATGTATTTAGCTGCTTAATTTCACACGTATAGGCTCCAGCACGCCCCACGACCCATATGAAGATAAGCGGATCACAAAATAGGTGGATGGATGGAATTTCACACGTGATGGATGGACAGGCAACTATTTTTATGCATGCAATTTAAGTAGGTTGTCCATAATAGCCACATGGAATACACTGGAATTAGTACTAAACTGATGATGATAATAATAATAATGAGGTAGTCCTTAGTCCTTGTGGACTCGAGGGGTATTTAAATCAGAGTTAATCTAAGTTGGCTGCCTTTCATGTGCCTTAAATCGAATCATGTGCAATTTGATTTCCAGCTGAGACCACGCAGCATATGGTGAGATTATCTTTTAAAGCTCAATTTATTAAACACATATGAGAGATCCAGCTGCTGTTGCCTGTGTTAATCTTGGCAACTGCTTAACTGTACAATTTGAAATTGAAAAAAGAAATTATTGTTCATCGCAGTGTCAGAGCCATGCCACTATCTGCACAACAAAGTTTGGCGGCAATATTTTTTTAAAACAAATTGATTCACCTTTTTAATTTGGTTTTCTCATAATATAGTCAAAGGTTGCATTCAAATGTAAACAAATAACGCATTGATTGACAATAAATGTTTGTACAGGTGTACACTCTGCTCTGGTTATTTTAATTCCCTCAGAGAGCAGATCAAAAAGATGTGTGTGGGTGGGGGGGGGGGGGTTGTCATGGGTGACGAAGTTGGGGTGATTCCATTCGTTGTCCTTCAGAGGGTTAAATCATCTGGGTAGACACATCCGTCTTATCCTTCTTTTTTTGGAGCCACGACTGTCTGTCAATCAGAGCCTTCAGCTACTGTTACTGGATCAAGTATCACGGAAGGACATGACACCAGAGAGGATGATGAATGTCAGTACATTTTTTACATTTCGAAGAGGAGCCACATGTTTTGGTCACTTAATTATGAGAAGTGGACCTTGTATCAATGTACAGTTGTGTGCATGTGTCCGGCGGCTGTGAAAAATAAAGAGGACGGTGAGTGGAGGGAAGTCATGTGAGTGAGAGATAAGGACAAAGTTTAGGTTTAAATTCATCCATTTTTTTAAACACTAAATGTTTTACGTTTCAGCAACATTTTAGCTAATATGGCCTTTTTGGATGAACATTGCAGATTTATTAAGAAAAGAAGGATTTAATTAGGCCTGCGCTTTGTAATTTCACTTTGTACAGCTGAGGAATTTCTATGCCCCTTATTAAATTGTTTTGAATTCATGTTTCCAGCAGGGGCAGTTTGCTGACACGTTGAAATCTTAAACTTGTGGAATGCTTTATATTTTTGTGCGACTAAACACTCATTATGGCTTTAGTCTTAATCAGTCTTAATCTTGTGATAAGCAACAGTAAAACCACAGGAATGTCGGTGTTATCCTTAAAAGTCCATTTTTCTCTGATGACTGAAGCCTTGCATGTATCTTATATTTCGTCCGAGAATAGCTATAACGTTACTCATCTTTTATGCCTTGATGAAATTACTTGATCCACAAGTTTGACAAATATTAATTTTAAACTGCAATGGTGCAAGAAAGAGAATAAAACATTTCCTCCACCCATATGCCTCTTTTAAATTAATATTTTATCATATGGTATAGGTGGCTCTGTGTGTGTAAAACAAAGGGAGTGAGAGAAAATGAAAGAAGACAGAAATAGCTGAGCGTGTGTAGGCATGACGCTGACCACCGGCATGCATATGAAAAAGCAGCCACCACTCCACAGGCCAACGGACAGTTGAAAGATACTCTACAGCGTTGCTCTCAGCAGGCCAAATGCAAGTCTGCTGTCCCTCCCCAACCTCTGCTATTCTAGGCACCGTGCTGGCTTTCACTCAGCAACCACATGCAAAGAGCCAAAGATGGAACAACAGGAAAAATTGTAGCTTTTACAAATATGCATTGTTGCGTGTTGTTTTTGTCAGCATGACTTTTTAAAAAAATTATGTCAAGGTTTGTTTTGATCACCTTTTGGTGCTTAGTTAGTTTATTACTTTGTAGACAGTGTTGGGCAAGTTACTTCCAAAATGTAAAATATGTCATATTCCTAGTTACTTCCATTTGAAAGTAATATTTTTCTTTACATTATTACAATTATGTTGAGTAATAAGTTACTTTTTTACTTTTAGATTATTTTTTCTTCAAATAGATGATTAATTAATTTAATAAAGCTTTTGACATTTTAAAAGGAAACATTTTGAACCATAGCTGGTAAAGTTCTAACTCGTACTGAGGATCTTTAACTATAGGTGTATAATGTTAAATGGTTGGACTCCACGCTAGGAGATCACTGCCTTTAAATAATATTTATATCGATGACAATATGTATTTGTAAAAATAGGAATATTGGAACTCATTTTTGGTCCAATGAATAAATAATCCAAAACTGCAAAACATAAATAAAATTGTCAGCCAACTCATATGTACACAAATGAGAAATATATATTTATACAGCCAATATGTGTTACAATTATCAATAAGGCGATTTAAAAATATGTATTTTTCAGTAGAATTGATAATAGATCAAACAAATAATAGTGATAGCTAGATGAAGCATCATTGATAATAAGGCTTAGCCAGGCATGTCCACTATCTGATCCTCGAGAGCCGCAGTGTGGTGTATTCATACCAAGAGTAAATTACACATAAGTAGACTTTACTCACTCAGTGGCGTCCGAAGGCGATTGATTGCACTGGATTGCACTGAAGGGTATTACAGTCCAGGGAGGAGGCTGTGCACAAATGCACATTATACACACCACACTTTTCAGATGTATATTCCCTTGAAATTCTGAAAAACATTTAGAATGTTTATTGCATTTCACAATTATATGCCACTTTATGTTGGTCTGTCACATAAAATCTCAAAAAATATACTCAAGTGTGTGACTGTGTGGTCAGAAAACGTGAAAGAGTTCGACAGGTATGAATACTTTTTCTGAGCAGGGTACCAGCAGGGAATGTTCCAAATGTATTATTTGAGTGCCCCCTGTTGGTGGAGTTACATATTGGTGGGTGTCAGGCTCCACCAGTCCACAGTCTTCATCTGCAGCATCATATAATTCATTCATTCATTCATCTTTCGAACCGCTTCATCCCCACTAGGGTCGCGGGGGTGCTGGAGCCTATCCCAGCTGTCTTCGGGCAGTAGGCGGGGGACACCCCGAATTGGTAGCCAGCCAATCGCAGGGCACACAGAGACGAACAACCATGCACACCCTCACTCACACCTCGGGACAATTTAGAGTGATCAATCAGCCTGCCATGCATGTTTTTGGAATGTGGGAGGAAACCGGAGTACCCGGAGAAAACCCACGCAGGCCCGGGGAGAACATGCAAACTCCACACAGGGAGGCCGGAGCTGGAATTGAACCCGGTACCTCTGCACTGTGAAGTCGACGTGCTAACCACTGGACTCCCGGGCCGCCCCTTAAGAATTCACTAAAATACAAAAAACAATTAGTTGCAGCCTGTGTTCTCTCCTTTAACTGAATTGCACATTGGACAAAACTGGTTTATACAAGGAAATTTATGGATGAGTAACAAATACAAGAAAAAGAATGTGTTTGTGTCCAAATGGCGATTTAAGTGGTTGATAAGACAAAGGATAAAAATCTTTACCCAACTGTACTTCGTGCATATGCATCATTTGCACACTTTCCTACAATTCCCCAGAATATTAACTCTTCATTTCTGACACCTTTCCACTCTACAGTATTCTGAGTCTGCTTCAGCAACCAGCCTCCACTTGATTCTGCAGTTCACTTTCTCCTCATTCCCTCATCAACCCTCAAACATTTTTAAAGGTCCCTTCTCTCTTTGTCCCTGTTGTTCGGTAATTACTATTAAAGTTATTCAGTACCACTGTGTTCAATCCACCCAAAGCAGGTTTTTGTTTGTCCCCGTTTGTAATGTTTGGGTTGGTAGCCTGCTAATCTTCTTGGCAGACTGTACTATTGGACTTTTAATCATTTAACTATTTAAATGTAATCTGTACTTTGCATCTGCCCAGTTATCGTGCCATTTTGATCAATTCCATTGCTATTCCATGACTTGCATGCATGACACCATGGCGATACATGTGGTTAACGCATCTCCTTCACAGTCAAAGAGGTTCTGGGTTTTAATCTCCACTGGAGCGTCTCTGTGTGGAGTTTACATATTCTCCATGTGCTTGGGTTCTTTCTGTGAATTTGGGCTTCCTCCACATTCTCAAAGCATCCAAGTTAGATTAATTGAAGACTCTAAATTCCCAAATGGATGTGGATGTGTGTGGGTGAATGGTTATTTGTGCACATGTACGGC
The DNA here is from genome assembly GCF_054856545.1 of Hippocampus guttulatus. Taxonomy (NCBI): domain Eukaryota; kingdom Metazoa; phylum Chordata; class Actinopteri; order Syngnathiformes; family Syngnathidae; genus Hippocampus; species Hippocampus guttulatus. The sequence goes on along the minus strand of NC_141270.1, from coordinate 15,284,052 downwards.
CTCTGCCCAATTCAGGGTGTGCCGTACCAGTTGCTGGCCAGTTGCTGGCCAGTTGCTTGTAAATTATTATAATTACATAAGTAACACATTCAAATCCGTTTTGTCTTTGGTTTTATTGCAACACGCGCTAAAACAAAAGCAACCAGGCATAGTGGCTTTGTTTCATGAATTTTTCAAGCACCGAGTGCTTGCGGGTGAGCAACACTTAGGTCAAACAAGTGGAGGCCCATTGACTGGACTTTGCCTTTTTATTCCTCTTAGCAATGCTAAATTTGACCGGTTCTGTCCTTTTTGTGCCACAAAACCAAAAGAACAAGACATGAAACAGACGCTGAAGTTGTTTAGCCTGTCAGTGAAATGGCTGCATCATGCACTGTGTTGAAATCATACACAGGAAACAACATGGCTTTGGACTGATGTGTGTCAAAGCGTGAGATGCGATGATGCCTGTGTCGATGCTCCTTTTCTTTGTTAAATGCAATGGGTTTTTGCATGAAAGAAAATCTTTGGCTAAAATAGGTGCTTTGATTTATTTCAGGGTCATATGAGCAATTGAGGGCGGCCCGGTAGTCCAGTGGTTAGCACGTCGGCTTCACAGTGCAGAGGTACCGGGTTCAATTCCAGCTCCGGCCTCCCTGTGTGGAGTTTGCATGTTCTCCCCGGGCCTGCGTGGGTTTTCTCCGGGTGCTCCGGTTTCCTCCCACATTCCAAAAACATGCATGGCAGGCTGATTGGACGCTCTAAATTGTCCCTAGGTGTGAGTGTGGGCGTGAATGGTTGTTCGTCTCTGTGTGCCCTGCGATTGGCTGGCAACTGATTCAGGGTGTCCCCGCCTACTGCCCGAAGACGGCTGGGATAGGCTCCAGCACCCCCCGCGACCCTAGTGAGGATCAAGCGGTTCGGAAAATGGATGGATGGATGGATGAGCAATTGAACAGATGTGTGTGGGATGATCAATTACAGTGTTGACATTATCTACTTGCCTGCTGACTTTGACCCAATGGGAACAAGGCCACTACTGTTTATCACCACATCTTTGCCTGCAGGACATACCCAGAGCTACTCGCCCGTTCTTTTCTCCCCTCAGCAGTTGGATTTCACAAGGGTTTTTGTTTTCTGCTGGCAGAATGCAGGTTGTGGGCAAAGGAACAATACTGTGTTCAAAGTGCTTGGTGGGAAATGGCACGTAGCGTACATCATTACATAAAAGAACTTCACACAACATTACATCAGTCAGTCATTTCTATTCAATGATAAAGTGCTTTGGGCATGTGAAACATATACAGCATTGGTATAACCATTACTTAATAAAGTTACATATCTTGTTTGCTTTCATTTTATGAAAAAGCTCAGAAACAGGAAAATTAATATTCAGCCAGCCCCTCTGTTCTGTGAAAGCTATTTATAACTCCTAAATAAACCTCACTGAGGACGACTGAAATGTCCACATTTCCAAGGTTGATTCCAGAATGAGCTAGAGAGTCAGTGTCCTTTGAAGAGAACGTGAGAGGAGCAAATTCCCAAAGGTAAGTCTATTATTTAGTATTTCTATATATTGAACGTCAAATTCATAATGGTAATGTTTCAAGATTGTTTATAACACTTTTAAGTACAGTATATACACACAAAAATAAAATGGTAACAACTTTTTTTTTCCTTACTAAGGGAGTAATTATGATTTCATATGCAAGCTGTATTGTTAGCTGGATTTGTGCAACGTGGTTAGTTTATATCATCACAACTTTTGTTGTGAACTTTGGACAGGGTCCTTTGTCACGTGATCATAAAATCAAGAGACAGCTCAGTGTATCTTCCATCAACGGGTGACAAATAAATAATTTCAATCATACCTTTACCGATATGAGGTGTGAGTTTGGATTTGAACAATTCTCCAATGACATAAAAGCATCTGTTGCCACGGGAAAAAAAATAATAATGATACAGTAATGATGACGAACCGCACTGTTTTGGTAAAGCGGAACTTTGTACTTACTGCACTTTAAACCGCACGGACTGTTTTGTTCGGTGCACTATAGAGCTAGACCGACCATTTCCAACTCGGCTTCTCTCTCTTCAGCAACTAAATCCACAGTAATGTAGATATCTGTTTTGTATCGGGGGGGAAAAGATGCCATGTATTGAAATATCGAGTGTCATTATGCTGCGTGTTCATAACAGTGTTATAGTCTTGTTGTATAACCTCGGTTAGCAACTTTGTTTTGGTCGTTGACTGAACTGAACGAAGCTAACAGCAACTGATTGTGGCTAATAACACAGTGCATTTTCCTCCCTTTGTTTATTTTTACTACAAAGTAAAGATATTGTTGCTGATAGACAGACGGATTGTTCAGTCTTCGTCGAGCTGCTGTCTACAAAGCAACATGCTCCCTACTGAGTGTTTAGATTCAGCTTTATATTTGTTATACTGATTATGCTGCAAGTGTGTGACTTACTCCTTGTCCCGTTTATTATTTATTGACGTCTGTGCATTTTTTAACTATTACAACTACAACACAATGATGTGTCAAAAGTGAGGTTAGAAATTGAATGCACTAATGCATTTTGCCAATGTTAATTGCAAATACTGTGGTTATGTCGCTGTTTATTATGGTTGTAACAGCTAACAACGGTGATTTTACATGTATTTTGCTTCACATTATAAAAATCATATTTGCAACAAATTTGATGTCAACTCTTCCCACCCCAAAATTAGTAACCTAAAGATCTTCTTTCTGCACAGGCTTTCAGGATGGCCCAAGCAGACAACAAAGCCCTGATTTTGGGAGCCTTGGCTGGAGTCGCTGGCATTGGCTTGGCCGTGGCATGTTACCAGGGCTACAAGATGAAACGAAGAGCCTCATTGCCAGTGCACTACCTGTGCACTAATAATGAACTTGCAACTGGCATGACGTTAATGAATAGTCCCGGTCTACACGGGAACCAGATTGAGGTATTGGACCGTCTCGAGGCCCTACTTCAATGTGTGTCAGAGTTAAAAGATGAGATGAAGGCATTGAAGAATACCTTGCCAATGCGGCATGGTCAAGTTGGCGTAGACCTGAGGGCAGGCGATAGGTCAGATGCACATCGAGCCGCTCCTCTCCACAGGACCACACCAACACGGAGAAAAAGGTCTGGAAGCAGCATCGCTGGGGCCACAACGGGGGGGCGAAGTTCTGAAGAAGCGGAAAGTGAGGGCGGGTGAGTAATAACATATTTGGCATACATGATTTTTTTTAGTACGCATTGACTTTGTCCAAAGCTTAAAACAGAATTGTCCAAAAACCTTATGAGTGGTGTGTCCTAATACATTTGCCCATTTAGTAAACTTGCGGTTTTAGCATAATAAAACAGCATTACATACTATCCTGCTATTTGCAGGGAATAGGGACTGAGCCCTGCCACAAATGGTGAGAATTCACGACTAATTGACACCCATCTAAAATGTTACAAATTGTTTACATTTTAAAGCATAAATATACAGCTAAGGTTGTAAGCAAGGCATACATACACAGCTTCAGTTCTTCTCTCAACTTAATTTCAAAACTGTAAAGAGGAGATGTTTAAATTACGTTATGATCAAATCACCTCAAATAAATCTGAAAAATGTAACCAAGTGGATTTTGATTTGAATGAAACCTTTTTGTACTTATCGATAGTGACGACACAAAACAAAATCTCAAATTTTAGGTCAATTGGAGCATGGGGTTTGGAGCTGTAGCCCAACAAATTTTAATTAGTTAGGAAAAAAGGGGCACGGACGCCTTCCTCTGAACCCTTGTATCGCAGCATCAGTTTTCACAAACATGTGTTGTTGGAAAATGATTTTGACCTCGAATTTGACCCAGTGTATCACGTGACCTTAACAAAAATTTTCATGAAATGTAATCTCTTTCGTGTCTTCTAAAACATCAAAGTTTCAGAAATGTTTTTTTGTTTGTTTGTTTCGCAGCAATGAGGAGTCAAAGCATCCATACCCTCAGATTTGCCGTGAATATTCAGTGATCATGACAATGATTTCTTGATTTTCCATTTTATACTGGTCTCGTTATTTTTACACATCCACACAATTACTGGATGTTCTTTGTGTCTTATTGTTTTTATAGTTTACGGTTACGGTTAAGTAACCCACATGACAATTAGGAATGTCAACATTGGATTATTTTAAATTAGTGGATGCCCATTTAATAATTATTTGAATGATGGCAACATTAATTAACCCCCGGAAAAGATACATTTCCATTATTTGAGGAAGAATAGGTACTTAATCCAAACAAATCAGAAGCCAAATAGCACTTCACAGCAGATTTTCTCCACCCATCAAAGTTCTATTATATAGTTCAAGTTTGACAGGTCTTAGGCTAGGCATAGCGCTCGTAGTAAATTTCCTCAATGTCATTCTGACACACATATATGCACACTCCGTTGTTTACAGAGTTGGATTTGGCCAACCTGTTAGACTGCACACACTCAGATGTCATTGGCTCACAACAGGGGCATTGGGAAACTGTAAGCAGCCTCTCATAAGTTTATTCCATCTCTCTGACAACAACCGGCTTGTAACTTGTGTCATAAAGAAGAATATTCCGTACTTTCCTTGATATCCACCAGCAGTTTTGGTGTTAATTAACGTGTGGAAGAAATCTATCTTGCTTAACTTCTAGCTTGTAGAGTCTAACTTACAGTCATGTAGATGGTATTTGTTTTTGATTCTTGTTCAAACAGCAGGCTAATGAAGGACCACAAGCCCATTCGCCAATCTTTATCAACAGCCAAATGCCTTGAACTCATGCCCACCCTGTGTTACATAAACAAATTTTCCTTTTTTTAACAGACACCCACTTGAATATCTTTTAAATCACACCTCACGGCTTGAGTCGTGGTGATTGAGTCAAGGGTTTGAGGTCTTTTGTTGTCAGTCAGACAGTTTTCCTCGGATGTTCCTTTGACTGCTTAACCTTAACCTGTGCTGCCTTGTTGAGGAGGAACTATTATGTAAGAAGTGCCAACAGGACATAACATACCTGTTGGTGTCACTGAATCTTAAATCACAGTCGCTCTGCTACTCCCAACCCTTTACTGTCCTCACGCTATGATTTGTCTTTCATGCTGCGGAACATTTGTACTACAACAACACAAACAGAAATTAAATATCCGGTTCAGCCGGTGATGTTCCAATCTAGATGATTACACCGATTACTATAAGTAACAGTAAATTGAGTTGCAAACACTTAAAGTTCTTCAATGACCTTTTGCTCACGAGCAAAATAAGTGGGTCAGTCTTTTATCCTGATGTTTTACCCCACGCAGTTGTCTGAGTAAAGGCGTTTAGTCTCTTTTCGCCATGTTGCACTCAAGCATTTATGGATGCAGCACATGCCCAGGTTATTACACTTTAAAAAAACAAAAATCCCATCCTGCACGTACCTTCTTTTAATTAAAGAGTTTGTCCAACTGCTCTGTTATCTTTGAGCCAAAGGTGTGTGGGTGAATGGGAATGATAAAGGGATAAAATTCCACCCCTTTAGGGATAATGCTGCTTTCCCACCATCGGAGCCGGTTGCACAATTTTTCCTTGCATCCATTCAATTCAGCTCAGATGGCATATGCATGACTTTTTTTGATTTTTATAAATGTTAGAACATGGTCGTTACTGTTGTAAAGTTATAGTTCTTGCATATGTGAGCACAGCTTCTTGTTTGCAAGCTTCCTCTCTGGCTCTTGGGGAAAAAAAGAAAACAACATTCAACTTGTCGGTGTGCCAAGCTGTCAGGGGCTTCATTGAAAGGTGTCTTGTAGAAACTTGTAATTTAGAACCGTATCCGCCGCATTCATTCACGTCATGCGACTTGCTCAAGGACATTACAGCTCTTTCCTTTTTTGAAAATACATTCAGGACATTTGAGAACTGTTGATTTAAGCATAAAAGTATTGTTAAGTGTTAGGCAAGTCTGTTCAACATGCTTAAGTTTTAAATAAAGCAGTTGCAATTGCTTGGTTATTTTGTGTAAATTCCATCATGGTAATTGTAAATTTCCCCAGTGTGGGACAAATAAAGGATATCTTAATATTTCCTCTGTTGCTATTTTACAATATAAAACAATTGACTTCGGACCCATCGACTGGAGAGATCTATGACTGTAGGAGACTGTATTAAAGGTTGAGTAAGTATTTAATCTGCCATTTTCCTTTTCCGCAAGTGTGCTTGATTTTCAACATTAGCTTCTGCCTCCTTCTGTCTTGGGAAGGTTTACAATGCCTAAACACACATACTAGTGGAATTGAAATGACAGTAAATTGTAAATCATGCTCAGTTACTGGTACTGTTTGATGTCCGTGAGAAAGAGTGATGTTTTCTTTTTGTACCCGTGAGAGGAGTTATACTAAACACTCAATGATGTTATCAGCTATGTAGTTCTAGCAGCTGATCTGTTGGAAAGTAGACCCTGACGAATCTGTCAACGATTGTTCCAGATGAAAGGCTGTCATTGGCGCTCTCAGTGGCTACACTCTGAATAAGGGAGGCTGCATGCGCCGATGTAGACATGGTAACTCGGGGTTTGTTTTTGTACAGAACAACCAAGGAGACTTGCTAAGCTCTATTGAAAGCTCGCCATGCCCCTTGGGTTCGCTGTACTGGGTAGCTCTTCTAATGAGCACATTTCCTGTGGGCAAACAAGCATCAATGCTCTCAATAACTTTGGAGCACATTGTTAGTTTGATAATACCAAAAGTAAATTCCAGCCATAAATCAGTCAGCACCCTCATCGTTTTTACACTCCTTTAGCGCAATTCATTTTACGGTATCATTTCAGTTGTACAGGTGTCAGGCATCGGGGTTTTTTTTTTTTTGTTGAACATTGAAATAACCAGGAATATATTATTGAGATTTAATGGCATAAATTAGATAAAGCAATTACAGGTTAAAGAGGCTATCTCACATGCTCCCAGTCTGGATTTAAAGTCATTCAATAAGATAAATTCTGTGAATTTCCAGCACCCTTCCAGACTTAGTCCAGCCATTTCTTTTTTAAATACGGGCTATGGACCGGCCATGACTGAGGTCACTGGCTGGGAAACCTTCTCACACCATCTGCATGAAATACAGCAGCATGTGCCTCATCAATGATATACTTTATTTTACACTTCAAAATTTCAATGCTTAAATTCAGCCCCTCTGCCACTATGATTTTCATCTTTAGTTTTTTATGTAGTGTCTGGGATGGGGGGGTGGGTACTAAGTCTCGTATTGAGCCGATCCTGGCATTATTTCAAGGTATCGAGTAATTGCAACAGCGATGATACCAGTCATCGATACCACGCTGCCCACTTGTGGCCGTTTTAATATCAGGAACTAAATGTCATGCATGGTCAATAGAACACATTTTTAAGTGAACTCGACCCATGTCACTCCTCTGTACAGATAGAGTTGACAACTCTTACTTGGATCGGCCAGTGGTCAAAAGTAGTATCAAACATCCTTACTTATTATGCAACAACAGTCAACATGCATGCACTCACCAAGTCATAAATACCTTAGTTACAACCAGTTACTTTGCAGATATACAAATGTCAAACATTTTCTGAGATTCATTGGCTTCTCGCCATATTTTTAGACCAGTTAATAACTAAATATATTGTAGTAATATGCAGTAGGTTACAGTGAATAGTTAACTTTTGTCGTCAGCACACCATTGTGACTTTATTGATGTCATTTGACTTGGTTAATTATGGTGCACATTTGTGGAGCTGAAATGTCCTCATATTACGCCTGTAATCATTGCAATAAGGGTGGAGGTGTGTGTTGCGGGTGGAGTTGGGATAGAGCCTGCGGCGCAAGGCACCTGTTGGGTCACTGATGTTTGTGTCTGCAGCCCGCTCTGACACGCTACTCTGGAACCGTGGCCTGTAGCCCAAAATATTCCCCTAACCACCACTGACGCACACAGAGCTTAATAGCTGGTCCAATTTTTTTTTCCAACTTTGTGTCTCTTTCATGTCTAGATCTACTATTGTGAAAGAATTGCACCCGACTACTGCTTTCTAGGTGTCAACTTAAAGTGTTAGTCTATACTCACAGTAGTTCAAAGGTTCTATAAAGCATCTAATGCAAATATTGCGTGTCTCACTCTGACAAATAAGCCGCTCTGTCTTTGTGCAAAATCCCACAGGTACAGACCTCCGGACGATGATGTCACGCATTTCACAATGCACTGTGCCAAACTTAAACAACGCCACTTTGGCAGTTTCCAAAACATTTCTCGACTTTACGTAAATCCACATGACAATGGGAGACAACTGTTGTGAACCAGGGTGCCACAGAAAGAGAGGAAAAAAGTAGGGATGAGCATTCTGCAGGGTACTCAAAAGAAGAGCCAAGTAAATGGGATCCTTCTCATAGTGGCGATTTTCGCCTGTGTAGCGATCACTTCATATCAGGTGATTCAATTACTGAATCAATGAATTGTGTCGATGTAACTTGATTGAATAGTTATTGACTGCTAAATGACAGCGAAAGACATGATCCTGGTGTCTCCGGCACCGCCCACTTCCCTGTCTGGCTTGTTTAATTAAAAAAAAAAAAAAAAGAGGAAAAATATCCTATTTGGCCGGCGCTTTGCCGACTAAACTGCCACCTGCCCGCGGTGCTCCACATTCACCATTCGCCCACCCCTGGCTCTGAGACAGCATTATACAGTACTTATTTCAAAGATTAAGCCTTGCAAGTCGCACATAAACGTGTAACCTTCCAAGCCTTTCTACAGTATGATCACAAGGACGCACTACTGGAGCGAGAGGCAAGCTTAATCAGATTGTAGCTCTCCGAGTTTTCAAGATCTCGAACATTCTCCCTATATGCCGTCATGATCCTTGTGAAAAGCACTGAATCTGTAATATCCACCCTTTCCAGCTTTCACATGTATCTAATGCGGTTGCTGTTTATCAAACCTGCGCCATCTGCTTGAAAGGAAGAAGCATGTACGACTAAACTACCAGTGTGTTTACTAGCACACAAGTAATTTCCATATTATGGCTGCCATATTTAGTCTGCTTTTCTGAAAACAAAATTCCTGTTTTGTTCTGTTTTTTGGGACGGCGTTAATCCAAGTTACAAACTTAGTCACTGCAGGCGGTGACAGCGAATTGACGGTATTCGGTCTCTTCATTGGTATTTTAGGTATATAACTGCACTGACTGACTCGGATGAAGATGAACAAAGTGATGATGAACGCTTGGATGAAAGGCGTGGGACAACAGACAAGTTAACTTGCTTGCTTGAGAGGATTGACTCTTTGCATCAGGGCACAGAGGCTGACAAAAGAGAAAGCCTACACATCCTAACAAGTCAACGAGAGGAGGTTGGTTGAATTAGTCAGAAACGGCATTCTGATCCAGTTTTGGGTGTTTTCATTCATGTCATGGTCCTATGTTTCTAGTTTGGACATAACTCAACGTTTCTTTGGCGTCTGATCAGAGCATATTGCGACGTTCATGACATCAGCGACACGCTTGAAGAAAAGAAGAATCATGCAGAAACTGGTAATCCTGTTACACTCTGTATGCTGTCCACTCCGCGTACTGCATACTGCCACCTACTGTACAGGAATCATAAAGCATCTCCTCTCTCTGTCTCCCTATACATATATATCTATATATATAGATAGATAGATATATATAGTCCATCCATCCATTTTCCAATCCACTTTGTCCTCACAAGGGTCGCGGAGGCGTGCTGGAGCCTATCCCAGCTGTCTTTGGGCAGTAGGCGGGGGACAGCCTGAATCGGTTACCATCCAATCGCAGGGCACGCAGAGACAAACAACCATCCGCGCTCACACTCACACCTAGGGACAATTTAGAGTGTTCAATCAGCCTGCCAATGTGGGAGGAAACTGGAGTACCCAGAGAAAAGCCACGCAGGCACGGGTAGAACATGCAACCTCCACACAGGAAGGCCAGAGCTGGAATCGAACCCGGTACCTCTGCACTGTGAGGTCGAAGCGCTAACCACTCGAATATCGGGCTACCCGGTAATCCTGTTTTGTCTCGCTGAAATGTATACAGAACATTCTGTCTTCGAGGTAATGTGTTCCGAAATGTGGCTGGTGATGGTACCCTTCCTTAGTGACACAACTAAAATAATAATAAATAAAATGGACATGAATTTGACACTTGTGGAAAGTTACATAGACAAAAGAAGCACTGTTCAACCACCCATATCGCACAATCCAGACTTCACTACAAATCCTCTAATTGGCACGAACTGTAAAGAAAGGTGATTGCACACCGACTTTACACCTTGTTAACATTCTGCAAGCTTACTATTGTATTTGGCACTGAAAAACAATATTTACAACACATCCAACTAAAACATTTAATTCAGAAAGAAAAACATGTCACACACCAACCGCCCCTGCCACTGACAGATTTCCCCTGGAACAAATGCATTCTTCAAAGAGAAGTAAAACCATCTCGTTAGGTTTCCTAACACCTTCCAAAAACCTATCTTAAGTTAATTAAATACTGTAGTATCTTGTCCTAATGTACACTACCGCCCCCCTGAAGTCATCTGGGATTGGCTCCAGCACACCAAATGAAGTGGTGTGCAAACTCAATGGCCACATTATCATAATTTTCTTTTGTCTTTTTTTTTTCTCTGATAGGAAAGAAGGTTGGTGAGGAAGCGGTTGCCCTGAACCCAAGATGTGCTGAAAGTCACCAGTGGTATGTTCAATTTCTTTATTTCTTCCTGTTGTGTTCTCTTCTCTGTTCTCAAAGCTGTTACACCTTCCACAAATAAATGAACATATGAAAGAACAAAGAAATGTGCGAACGTCAACTCACACAAGACACAGCTTGTGTTGAATCATACAAGGTAAGAGTTTTCAAAGAAAGCATGAATGAAGAGAGCACATGTACTCTCCCTAGTGAGGTTCTCAGGGGGGTAATGCTCTTTTGATTGGCACGCCAGCCCAGAGCACCGACTCCTGGTTCAAGCAATGCAAATAACTGCACGCATACTTAGACAGGTAATTGGCCAGATTTTCCAAAAAGGGAGGCATGATTCAAATGTTTGTGTCCCTCTCACTTTCAGTTCACCCAATTACACAACTGAGAGTATATTCAGTTTGGGGAATGTAAACAGCTTAACTTTGCCGGGATAAACTGACATTTATCCAGGCGTCTCTTGGTGAAGTGATGAACTGCTGTCATTTATTTTTGCTGCACTTCTTCAACCTTACATATTCAAATCTATGGATTTGTGTTGCTTGAACCTATTTCAGTTCTGACCGTTGTGCCTGTGGAGCTGCCGCGTCATTGATTTCAGATTCTCTTGTTAATGTTGCATTGTATGCATTGTTGTAACCATTTGCTATTGTGTGATTCCGCACACCTGGACACACAGACAAAAAGAATAATTTCTTTCTCGGTATGCCTTCCCGGTTGCTTGTGAAATCCCCATGCTTTTAATCTGTCTGGCAAAATGGGCCCGATGGCATCAGAAATCCTGTTGCTGTTTGTGCAACCCACTTTGGTACATTCCTCATCTGAAGTGATGCTCATGTCAAAACTTGACTACTGATCATACGCAGAATCAACAGTCGCAATGGAGGAGATCCACTGACAGCTCTAGAGTTAAAATAAATATTAAACTTGACACACATATTAAAAAACAAAATCGTGCACCTTCCCGCTCTAATTCCATTTCCTGAAATCTGGTATGGCTTTTAGTATATTTTAACCAAGGTGAACTGTTTGCTGTTGTTCGTTGAAATGCAATACATTTCTAGTCATTGCATCCAAAAATAAGTACAGTATAATTTTCATTACTTTATCCCAGTTATCCTCTGGTGCTATTGAAAGCGTCTTATTTGTTCATTCCAATTTGAATGCTTAATTTGCTATTGGAGGAAAACACCTAAACTGGCTCCAGTCATGCTATGATTAACATTAGGTCTCTCATGTGCTTCAACACTTAAGGAATATAACACAGTGTTTGTTTGGTTAATTAAAAGAAACCGCTTTTCCAAAGCTTAATTTTTAATCCTACTTCCACTTAATGGAATACTGAGCAAAAACGGGGTGTAAAATCAGCGGTGACAAAGTACATTGCAAAGAATAAAGGCAGGGACTTGGAATTGTACCAGGCAGTGTCACAGGGACGTTTATGTCTGAGTTAACTGTTTACAAAGTGCTGTGATACCGTGAGAAAACCTGTCACCATTTTTCCGATGTGCCGCCCAGTCTGTAACAATTTGGCAGATGTTGTTTCGAAGAGCTGCTTTGTCAATTAAAACTACTACGGAACATTCTTTGCCCTCCTGGTAGGTGGGTTGCAATCTGTTTTTCAACTCTGGATGGATCTTCCAATTCAACCCTTAAACGAAAAGGAGATTCATTTCACTTTTTTTTTTTTTTGCAGCCCAAATTTCAAACTTGTCAACACAACACCTTACCAAATAAGTTATTTTTTGTGATTATATGAAAAAACAAAGGCTTACTTCCCTCACAATCTCAATGCTACATGTCAAACAAGCCTTCTTTATCTGGATGCTATCCAAAAGTTTCCTTTGAAACGTCATTCAGTAAATCCAGTTGGGCTAACAAACCGTTTCCTGAAAACCAGTTGTACATGTCTTTTTTGTGTCCAATTGCTGTCTGTGATCTATAAATATATGCAGCTAAATTGTTCCATTCACAAAATAATTACCCATTCACTGAAGTGACTATGTTTTATTCTTTTTTTTAGAAGTACATGTTTCGAAATTAGGGCCCAGTGTTGGACCTGAAAAAAATTGACTTTATACCACATCAAAATAATAGCTCTGTTTATTATTCACTGTAAATAAGAAAACAAAGAGTCTAGACTCGGGATGCCCCAATGACATTATTTTGTGTCTGCGTCCGAGTGAGCTGATTTTGAGGATCTGAGCTTTTGAAAATGAAAAAAAGATAACCAATAATGAAATAATAATACATACAAGCAGACACCCTGAAATGCAGATGAGAATAAACGTTTCCATGAAGTTAAGTGCCTCACATGGACAGCGGGGGAGAGCGCTGCTTCGTGACTCGCTGCTGAGCAAAGAGAAACACGTACAGACTACCTTTGTCCAATCGAAGTTATATCTCTTTTGTAGTAGTGGCTCACTAGTAAACGTGTTAAATTAAAAAAGCTGAATATTATGAACGGCATGCACCAGAGTTGGCTGGAGGAGCTGTTACTTCGCCTTTAAATGACACAACTTGAAAAGCAGCAGCTCCGGGCTATAGAACGTACCTATTACCAAAACCCACGTTAACACAATTTTAAAGAATGACAGTCCCGTCACTTGGAATAAATTAAAGCCGGAGGCTTGTACAGTGAAACTCCTCTACAACAAACTCATGTTTGTAGCAAGAAATTTTTCACAACAGGGGGTTTTCACTGCAGCAAATTTGATCTCAGATGTAAACACACACACAAACACACACACACACGCACACACACACACACACACACACACGCACACACACGCACACACACACAAACGTATGTGCACTCTTTATTTTTATTCCAATAGTGCATAGGTATGAGCATACACTTATTTGACACTTCATGTAGTCAGTGTAGAAAGAAAAAAAGGGAAAGAAATTGCGAAATTTACGATCAGCATTCACTTTCACTTACATCAATTTCTTGGATAATGTCTTTTATTTTGCTTCCTACGTCTTTCATTTTGATCACTTTGACCCTCTCTTCCAGCGTCAGAGTTCTTGTTTCTATGCTTGACATCCAAAGGTCAGTTTTGTAGCCATTTTAGCAATGCAACGTTCTTGCTGCGTCTGAAACTAACAATAACAAATACTTCCTGGACTACTGCGCATGTGTAAACCAGTGTGGTGGTTGCTGTTGCCGTTTCCGAACAAAGCAGTAGAGGTCGCTGTTGGATTAGACTTCGTTGCAGTGAATCTCGTCGCGAGGCAAGAGCAGAGAAAAATATTTCGTATAACGCAACAGGGTTTTTTTTCGTTGTATGGGGGGGCAGGAAAGTGGGAATGGTGTTAATGCATGAAGATTTTTTCACACTAGGGGGTATTTTCGACCATGTAGGTTTCGTTGTAGAGGAGTTTCACTGTACGCCAAGCTCAAGTTGGATCCTTTCCCTCATCTCAATTAGCAGACGGAGTGATTAGTTCAAACAGTAGCCCACTGCCAAAACGTGCACTGTTAAATAAATCACCTTGCACATCCCAGTACACAGTCACAGACTCCCAACTACCATCAGCACCGCCATGGTACATAAAAGGTGTTTATGTGACTCTGTGGAGTTTGACCGAGTACCAGCAGGATTAAAGAAGCCTTGCGGTGAAATCGGATCCCTCCATTCTTCTCCAAACCCGCAGTGTCATTCTCTCAAACAGATTCCAAAATGCCTCCACTAGCCTGATAGTCCACGTCAGGGGATTCATTATTGAAGATAAGGGTAAAGGTGAACACTCATACAGCTCAAGCTTGCTGATGCTGTTGATTAAAAAGTTTTTTAAAAATGATTGAATTTTGAGTAACATATGAAAACTTGCTTGGAAAATATGTATAAGAAAGAAATATATAAGAAATATAAGAAAATAAAGTATAGTTTTGTAGAGTGTTTTCTCATTTCCATTAGCTGATGATGAAATGCCAAATGTAGTCACGGGCAAAGCTGTTGGCCACAACACTAGGTTGACCAGAGATTTTAAAAATTACCGTACATTTAATCCAGTGGTAGAGTAACTCTAAGAATGATCCCTTTCAGGTATGCCGTTATGTGTGGAATTATGGCTGAATATGACACCGTGCAGAACAAGATCAAGAATGGCTACATTTTCAAGGTAAGTTGACAAAGTCATTTCCCTCTTGTTACCTTACATTGAAATGTTTGTGAATTAAGTATGTGCAGTTTCGTGTGTGTGTGTGTGTGTGTGTGTGTGTGTGTGTGTGTGTGTGTGTGTGTGTGTGTGTGTGTGTGTGTGTGTGCGTGTGTGTGTGTGTGCGTGCGTGCGTGCGTGCGTGCGTGCGTGCGTGCGTGCGTGCGTGCGTGCGTGCGTGCGTGCGTGTGTGTGTGTGTGTGTGTGTGTGTGTGTGTGTGCGTGTGTGTGTGTGTGTGTAAAATGGCGCGAATGGAAAAGAAGGAGGGCGGGCGTTCGAGAGGCTGAATTGGGTGGCTGCCTTCCACGATCGTGTGTGTGCGAGATGTTTGCGGAATAGTTGTAGGTTGTTGAAGCAGGACAGATCAGGTCAGACCAGAGGGTGATGGAAGTAGCAGCTGTGACATGAATCAACAACCAAAATATTCACCCCGTCTGTCTGGTTTGCTTCTGCCTCAGGATCATCTGGATAAAGCCATTGAGCTGAAGCCTCAAGACCCCCTGTCCTACTACCTGCTGGGCCGCTGGTGCTATGCTGTGTGTGACACTCGCTATCTCTTACATCTCTCCCTACATCCACGGGCGCTTCCGTCTTGAAAGCCGACCCGACTTCTCATCTCCCTTTGCAAACACGGCCACCGTTTCCCCTTAATCAGCCTGTGTTTGGGTTTTCCTCACCGTTTGTTTTCCCCGTGAGGATGTTCAGGAGAAGGATACAGGACACCGGCCTTTGTTAGTTTTCAATCAGATTGTAAACTAGAACATATTTTCATGCAACTTCTGGTCAACATTGTGCCACACATTTATGTTGATACAGCTCTGGATAGTTTTCACAGTGTCTGGTGAGCCAGTCCTTGAGCTACTAGCGGTTTATTTGGGGCATTGCATGACTCATATATTTTTGTGGTTATTTTTCTCGAGTTGCTCCAGTCAAAATATCAGATGAGCTGTCAGGAAGGAAATAAGTTATTAGGGAGTCAACAACAGTCACGTTTATTAATCACGCCAGGAGTCAGGAGCAGTGCGCTAACACCTGATGTTTTCACAATCGGAGTTTTATTGGCTCTCTGTCCCGTTTGCATGTCCCACAATGATCTAGTGTTTGAGAGATTCTGCGATGACGCCATGGCAATTCTATACCTGCAATTAGCCGGTGCAGATTAATGGGGTGAAGCAGACTTCTAGCCAGATATAGTCTGGCAGAAAAGTGAAATGAATGAAAGAAAAAAATGATGGGTTCGAGTGTGTAAACCACTCGTGGTCATGGAAAATCAAAATACTCCCAAAGCCTCTTTTGCACTGAGCTTTTTAAATTTTTGTTTTTACTCACTGTTACTTAGAGATATCAGCTCAAAAAACAGCAAATTCACTGAATGTACTATGTCTTGTCCAGGGAAGCCAAGACAACAAGTATTGTAAAAAATGATGAGATTTATTTGAAAAATCAAGGGCGCCTTCTCTACCCCCCCGCCCCCGCATCTTGCGCTCTTGTTTTATCTTGTTGGGAGTTGGTGAAGGTCAGCACAATCAGCATTTTGAGCAGCTACACGGAATGCACACTAGAGCATGAGCAGGCAACTTTGCTAATCCTCAAAATAACTGGTCAGCATTCAAAGATACAAACAGTTACTTATATTTTTGCCCTGTTAGATGTCAAATTCCCATTATAACGATACACACAATTTAAAATCCCATCGGCTGTCGTTAATCATGCAGTGTACAGGTGGAAACAGAAAGCGATTGGCAGTTGATTACCTGTCGTACAATGCTGAAATAGTTTTTTTTCCCCTTTTTGAAAATTTGAAATTTGGTTGACCGCGACAATGCTCGAGGACAGTCAAAGGCGAGTTTTCCACCAAGCTTTCCCAAAGTCTAGACCAGGGGTCTCAAACCCCCGGTCCTGGAGGGCCACTTTCCTGCATCTTTTCCGTCTCTCCCTGTTGCAACACACCTGATTCAAATGATTGTATGGCATTTACTTTGCCGCTTAGATTAACTGCAATGCATAGACTAAAAATATCACATTGCCGTTTGACCTTTAGCTGTTTGAGGTTTTGGCAAGAGATAAGCGACTCTTTATGGATGTTTGTAGAGTAGGATGATGTAACACAGCAGGAAATAAGTACTCTATGCAATCAACTCGAAAATCTGACGATACATTGATAATAGCCACCTTTAAGCGTAGCACGTTTTAGTCAAGAAATAGGATGAATTTTCCTAACGTCTGGTGTCCCTTTTGCAGGTAGCCCAGTTGTCTTGGCTAGAGAGGAAAGTTGCTGCTGCATTATTTGGAGAACCTCCCAGTGCCACAGTTGAAGACGCACTGAAGAATTTTCTGAAGGTTCTGTTTTTCTCCATTCTTACAAATTAGAACCAACCCCAATTTAGATATATGAGCTGTCTGCAATGGCTGACAGGAACTGCTTAGCTACTTGGGCCGTATGGTACACCCCCAAAAAAAAAAAAAAAAAAAAAAAAAAAAGGGAAAACAGACTCACTGTTAAAGAAGACACGTTCTTGTGTCCCATTTTGACAAACGCTCAATTTCAAGTTCCTCCCAAATCTCTCCCGTGCCAAGTTCTCAGAGGCCAAACCCTCTGTGTTTAGAGAGGCTTAGTGTGTGTTCTCACAATTTTGATTGTTTATATAGTAGAGACATGAATTTTGCTTCTGGCTAATATAACTGTGCGTGCTTCTTGTGTATCTTTACCTTACCTTACCTTACTCAATTTCTTGCTCCTTGTTATAACTTGTAGCCCATGACATGGAAGCAAAGCTGCCAAAAAGGCTTTTGTGTTTAGAGAGCAACTGCAAACATCACCAGAAATGAACCTATTTCTCTCTGAAAGCTAACCTTAACATTTTTCTCTGTTGTAGGTTGAAGATATCCATCCGAGATATTCCAAACTCAACTATGTATTTCTTGCTAAGGTCTGTTATCGTATAGATTCCTTTTGATGGTATTTTGAAAGCCTAAATTTCAAGTGTGAAGTAAACTTGGCGAACCATATTTTGAGTAATACTTAGAGCTAAAACTATTTCAAGCATACTTTCTTTTTTTTTTTTTTTTTAAATGCAACCCACCCTGGTTCATAGTTAGATCCATAGCAATGCGCTTAACAACCCAAAAGGCTTTTGTCGGGCAATTTGCGGCAAGTGACATCATTTACAAACGCCGAGTCGCCAGTCAGCCATTGTACTGCAATTGTTGATTGTCCCGTTAACTGCTCTTTGCCATTGTTATTCAGCGAAATGCCTCGGCACTGTGTGGCGATGCACTGTTTACATTCAGGCAAACAGTTGTTGGAGTGGCCAAAACAAAAGAATAGGGCACGTAAATGGACCATAAATTGGAAACAAATTGAATCCAGTTTTGGTTCTCCCAAAGCAAATGCATATCACGAATATGATATGAATTTGGGTCTTGTATTTAAATCTCTTTAGTGTGCAGTGGTACCTCATGATTGAATCGCCAATGTATTTGTTGATATCCTATATTTGGAATTTCGGGCTCCCTGTAAAGGTCTCTCCTTGTCCTTCTCTGTGACAGTGCTACAGAGACATTGGTATCAGGAAGAAGGCAAGGGAGATGTGTGAAGCTGCCGGATCCATGCAGTCTGTTTCAAAAGAGGTAGGAAACGCCACATGAAAAACAAAAAGCAGGAACTGTACTAACTGATACTGTGTCCAATCAAGTACTTTTTTCTTGACCTGGGATGGTACTGGAAAAAAAGTAGCTTACCAAATATTCAAAGAAAAACAAATTTACTTGTTCGAAATCTGACATAATGGCAAAAATAAAAACACATGCTAATGTTATTTTAGCTTGTTGTGCTATAGCTCTGGAAAAGGGACACTGGATTATTTTGATATGAAGTGATGTTCAAATCATGAAATGACTGTATTTCATTGCACTAACTTAATAGGATGAAGACGCACAGAAAGAGCTTGACCTTCTCTGCCCGCAACTTGGAATGTTAGACCCCAAAGACGAATTGGACCTGTAGCGTGTGCAGTGAGTACACTGAAACTCTCTCAGCGAGAGGCAAGTTGTTGAGTTCCATCATCACTGGGAGCCATTTGGCTGAGCGAGTCAATGTTGACTTGAAGATAAACACGATAATCTGCAGGAAAAAAGTCAGTTTTTTTTGTAATGGTTGGTATGGCTGGACCCCCGATGTCCTGCCCATTGTCCTCACTATAACTGAGAGACTGGTTCCTTCAGACTTGGTGTCAATGGGAAAGCGAGCCTTGTTGTTGGACTTGTTACGACTGCCTGTTCCGTCCTGTTTGTCAACAACATCAACAAGAAAAGCAGCTCAGAGAATGGCATACCCAACACAGTCAGTGACCACTTGTCCTGTTCTTGTTGATAAGTGGCTCTATTTTTCTGCACCCACCTTGTTCTACCTATCTGAGAAAATTAGAACCAATATGCAATGATCACACACAGTTTTTGTTGTTTTTTTATTTTTTTAACAGTACTACCTATTGATTGGCATTGTTCACTCTGGCACCTGTTCACAGTTAAAGGGGTGACATTTGTCATTGGCGCTTATGCCAAAGGCACACCTCCTGCGTCTATAATGGCATTTAGTTCCTCACTCTACCACTTGTAACCATAGTACATCAGAAACCTGCCTTAATACAAGTCATCACTGTAGTCCAGCATATGGCCATATTTTACCAAAGATTATACTTGGAGCACTTACAAAATACTCAAGTGCTCAGTCTCACATACACTAAAAGTACAAATGAAATAGAAACACTAAAATACTTAATTTTGTCTTACAACACACTGGAACAGAAGAACATGCACAGACAAAAAAAACAAAAAAAACACCCACTACGCTCAGCCTCATGGTGAGTTGTAATTTTAATCATTTGTTTGTATTTATTACTATGTGAGCGTGTTAATTTGTCTTCAGGCGAAACCAACACGTGGTGCAAAAAAACCCAAAACCCTCAATTATTGATTAATCAACTTCAATTCGACTTTTACCACATCATAATCGAAGACAGAAAATCCTTCGTCGCCCCTAGAACAGCGGTGTGTAGACTTTTCACATCCACTTTATACTTTAGAAAAGACATAAATCAATGCTTAAAATATATAAATAATATATTTAGATTTGAATTAAGCATGGGCTGATATTATTTAACAGTATGATGACCTTGACCAAAACTGTTGTGGTATCAAGCTGTTAAAATGATAGTTCTGATTTTTTTTTTTTAAATGATTTGAATATTTTTTTTTTAAATTAATACATATAAAATATTTGGTGCAGAAGAATGTACCAGTTTAATTTGCTAAATAGTTGTGAGCCTACAATGATTGGTAGGCTATTCTCTGGCGGTGTGTCACAGAGCTTGTCGCCAACACCACGTGGTCAACGATGTCGGGATAAGACACACTCGGCCAAGCGTTCTCCATTGAAACACCAGCCTTGGGCAGCTTGTATGGCTCGTTACCTTCACACAGAATAACTTTCTGCTGATATCGCAGTTCTAGATCAGCTGGCAAGTCATCAAAATACTTTAAAAATGCCATAACACCACAATCAGATTATCGATGTTCACAGCTGTGTGCGTGTGTGTCCTTGCAGCGTGAGTGGAACCACCCCAAATGGCTGCGGTAGGCCTCCCAGGATGCCTTGCTCTGAGCTGTGTGTATACTGTGTATACGTATATACTATAACTTGAATCTCGTCCCCCCCCTCCCCCTAACTGCTCTCTGCTCACTGGGGAGGAAAAACAAAAGTTTAAGGGAGATAATTAAGTTGAAAGAGGCAGCTCATTAAAATCATTTCATTCCCTGCTGCAATGTCCCCCTCAGAAAGAAAAGAAGAGCTCATTACAGGGTGAGAGACAGTATTTGTGGTTTTTGAAACTTGACTTTTTAAAACCGCGGTCAACTGTCAAACCGGTAATTGGTTTGAATGGCTCAAATGTTTTACAAAGCGGTTCACTAAAAAACGAGGTGTTTCAATATAGAGACTGATCGTGTGCATTTGCAGATTTATTGTTAAAATCAGAGATGGTCGCGTCAGTAATTTTGCCAGTTTGTCATTTGCCAGCGGCCAGGCCACCCACCCATCATTAATTCAATCCAAATGTGCAATCATCACTCCGTTATTGTCTGTGATGGACTGCAAAAGGGCTCTTGGTACTGACCCGGTTAGTGACGATTCTCGTGACGGACAAAAACCCAATTTTGTTGGCTGTTGTCAAAGTTTCCCGTCATTTGTCAGTCGCCAGCAAACTGGGAATCCATCGGTGACACGCTGATGGGCCTTCCGTCAGTACCGTGAAGCATGTTTTACCAGGTGAGCGAAACAATAGAAAGCGGAAGTTATACCAGTGAGACACACACACACACACACACACACACACCATCATACATACATACATATACATATATGTATATATACATGAGTGTCAACATGTCAGTACTGATGGAAGGCCCGCCTCTGGTTAAAGTGCAACAGAACTCCAGTTAAATCCTGTTTTGTTGTTTATTTAGTTCATTCAGACACAAGCGGTAATTTACAAGGTCAAGGCAGTTAAAATAGAGCCATTTAGTCATAGTTGTGTCTCGATTGCAGAAATATTGGATGTGTGACATAAATGAATAAATGTAATTTTTGGGTGAGTGTAATAAATTTGAGGGTTGGGAATTTGATTGTTTTGTTTGTTTTGACTGTTTTATCCATTCCTAATTGCTTTAACACATGTACTCTAAATGGAGACCTGACATGTATTTATTTTATTCATGTTTGTTTTATGTATTTAAAATCATTTTAAATCTGCTTTTGTGAGAAAGAAAATTATACATATAATGTCGCTTTACACAAGTATGCTTATTCTGGCAAGGTAATGTTGCATGAACGCATGTGATTTTGTTCTATTGAGCGCCAAAGCAATTCTGATATGTGGTAAGATTATAAGGCTGCGGATACATTGCATGGAGGCGTATACTGTACCCCCCATAGACTTGTGTGAACTGGATCATCGAATCATAGAATCTGTGATTAAATCTGAAAAACCAACTGCAATATTTCAGTCCTTTTATAAGCTTCTATTGGATTTTGTTTAAATGTGTAATTTTTTTTAAATCATAAACCTATTTTTTAAGGTATGTACTGTTTGTGCCAGGAAACTATTGACATTTTTCCAATATCTGATTCAACCAAATGGCCTGCAAGTTCAGTCATGTTTCAGCATTTTTGGTAATGCTTGAACTACCTTTACCTCCTTGATTAATTTAAATGAGATGTAGGTTACGCCTACTGATAATATTGTCTGCCTCTTCCTCCTGCACACATCACTGAATAGGGCTGCAGAATTCTATGAAATGTGTTGTCAGACTGCTTTGAGTACAGTCTGTCTGGGTGCCTCTTATCTTGATCTTGGTACATGCAGGCCTTCAGGAATGAACCTTTGGTTGCACAAGAGCACGTCATATTTTACCAGTGTTCTGTCTTCCTCAAGCTCAAATTCATGAAGAAGGAAGAGGTGATTGATTCTTTTAATTATTTGAAATCACCTCCACTTTCATGTTGGCTTTGTGTTTTGAGTAGCCTCTCACACGACATGATTGCACTTTACTTTCTTTTCTCCACCCTCCAAAACATTGGTGGAATCCCCTGTTTGTTGTCTGTCTTCTGTCTCGGGCGATTTACTGGCAGACTTTTAATGAGGATACGACTTGAGCAGATACATGTCAACTGTGAAAATGTAAACATCCTCAGTGAAGACGCGATCACTGTGGTAAATGATGTGTTTGGAGAATTGCTCGTTTTATTTTGAAAAACATTGATGATGACCATTGACTCAAAAAAATTGAACTTATGAAAAAGAAGGAAAGCAAAATATACAGCTACATTCCAGCTCTTCAGTACTATACAGCAAGTCCTTAATAAATATGTGATTCACTTTATAACCACAAGCAGAAATCTACCGCTGCATGGTCCTCACTGCGTTTTTTTTTTTTCTGATTCTCATTGCTCAAGGGGAAATTCAGTTTCCACTCTGCTGTGTAGTTAGTGTCATCCAATTAAAAGAACAGAAGAAATCACACATATGCAGGCACGCAAGGAGAGATGTCAGATTGAAGCGTTGAGCAAACTGTTCAGCGCTTCGGCTACACTGTAAACACAACTTGCGGGAAAGGTAATTTTCACATTCGCAAACTTTCAATATTTTGTTGAACTGCCCAAAATGTTCTCAAAGTTTGTTGCCTTGAAATTGTCATTTCTGTCCACTTTTTTTTTTTGTAATTATTATTTACAGTGTAGTGTTGTGGGTAGGTTTGCTTTGCAAAGTACAACTCCATAGTCGTCAAAAAGCAGTCCAGCATCTCTCCATCAACCTGTTGCCATTGTATTTTTTTTGGCCAGTAGCGCGATTCGATCCGTGACGCTGCAGTACCAGTGTCCAAATCCTCACAGATGAAGTTCTACCTCCCCAAAGTTAAGAACATGTTTGCAGTTGTCAATTTAACAGTTTAACATTCTGATCGTGAAATTTTGACCTTTTAATCTAATGAACTCAATCTGGATGATTTCCTATAATTTCACAATCTGCACGGATCTCTGATCGGCATGAAGTGAATTTAACAGGAAGTCATACAAAATTAACCCTTTCATGCACCCTGGAACCTGATAACATCATAAACTCCACTGTAGTATTGGCTGTCCGTGAAAGGGTTAAATTCAAATCAGACTATTTTTGGCAATGCGAGCCTTCCGGAAACATTTTCACATGGCCAAAGCCTCAAAACAACACATTCCCATATAATAGCAAGTTTTGCTTCCAAGTTTTTTTGTCATTTTGTCAAGAGATTTGCTGGTTTTAAATGATATCAGTTAGCATTGCATTTGTGCTTGAACGTGTTATTGCTTCTTTGTCGCATATGAGCCTAAAAACTCCTCTTTGAAATCTACTTGTCTAAACTACGTACATCTCTAATGTTAATTCAGGTTTACTAAAGCACAGTCATGCTGAAACGACACAACTGCAGGAGCTTGCTGTGAATCGGTTGTCTCCGCAAAAAAAAAAAAACCCCTCCAGATTAAATGTGGAGGTTCTTGTTAATCTTGTTAATGCAGTCTTGACAGTGCAACACTTTAATGACATGCTGCCCTTCTTTGTGCAATATTTAATCTTTTCTCAGCAGGCTTATGCATGTCTGACACAGAAAGCTACTGAATCTGCATGAGGGACTTCGCATATTTGCGTGGGGATTCTGCAAACGTTCCTGCCTTTCAGTCTTTATATCGACGCCAATTTCACAGCTGGCAACTCTGCAGATTAAACGCCAAACTTGTTTCCCTTTTTCACATGATGGTTTGCCACCTGTGACAATTGGTGCACCATGAGGTCTTTCCTCTTGAACGTGCCAATGGTAAAAGAAGCATGGCGACAATCTTTATCAGTCCTCATCTACTGTACTTTTATCACGCTTTGTTATGCACTCTGCAGGTCTCTAACTGATCAAGTACAGGATGTTCTGGCAGAGTGTGATAACAGCTGTGCAATGGAAAAGCATTTCAGTTTTGTTCCTACCTGACCTGGCAAAGTGACGATGATGATGGTGAGAAGGAGCAGATCTACGTGCAGTGGATCACACTTCTTGTAGACCGGGGGTGTCAAACTCATTTTTGTCGCGGGCCACATTGTAGTTACGATTTGCCTTGGAGGGCAGTTATGAATTTTGGGAAACCATCTAAATGTTTAAGCACCTTCCCATATATCACATACACAGCACACAACAAATAGATGAATAACTAGTTTTAAAATCAGAAGTCAAGAATAATGACTGTTATTGTGGAAAACATACGACAATTAAAAATTTTGGTTCTGACTTTAGCAAGCATCATGGACCTTGACATGCTTGATTTGCTTTCGCGGGCCACATACAATGATGTGGCGGGCCAGATCTGGCCCCCGGGCCTTGACTTTGACACCAGTGTTGTAGATGAAACTGTCATGGCTCTCCTGTGAAAAGCACCTATGTCTATTTTTGTAGTTTTCATTTTTAACGTTAATAGGGTAACGCGTTGCAGATATCCCATTCACGAAAAAAAATGGACATGTACAGTATGTGTTTCACAGGACAGCGACGATATACAGTTACTGCATGCTGTACGTAGAGACTGAAGCGGTTCATAACTTAACTCTCTTTGTCACAGTTGGCAGGTGCATGTAACTTTTGTGATTTGTTGTTTTGTTAGCGTTGGTGGAAATGGCCCCACCTGGTTTCATGAGTTAGCCAAAGGTGATTTAGCGTTTACAGCGTGTAAAATGCTTCTCTGGTTGAATGGATGGGTTCGTCCTTTATAATTTTTTAAAATTATTTGTAAAAGAAAGTGAATTTTTTGGATGTAGTTTAATCAATAAGACATACCAGTCATGAACATCATGAAGCATCCAGATTTTTTTTCATATCAAAATAATTAATATAAAAAAACATAGCTGTTAAAATGCCACGTGTCATTCAATGCATGAGACTATGACAAATCATTTCTGAACTTCTTTCATCATTACTCTGACTGTACAACTCAATTGGGGAAAAAAAATATTTTTTTGAGAGGGGAGTTAAAATAAACACCTGAGATAATGTGGTTGCACATTTGTGTACACCCTGAGGATGTGGTTATGTTCGCAACGAAACAATCACATTCAAATTCATGTTAAATGCGAGTCAGCTACCATTTAAAGTGCTACCGATTAAGCCTAAATACAGTTCAAAGCCCAGGTGTGTGTGTGTGTGCGTGTGTGTGAGAAATTACACATCATAACTGTAATTGGAGCACTGGAGCAACAAAAAAAAAAAAAAAACAAACAGTTGTTCCTTATTGTTCTTGTAGTGAACAATTTAAACAGATGCTGCCATGACCTAATATAGGTCTGTTAAGTTGTGCATACTTATATAACAGCTCACAAGTAGCACTTGCATGTCCAATAGCTTTCACAATTATTTGCATGGTTTGGCATGACATCAGGGGCGGGATGGTGATCGAGTGGTTACCACGTCCGCCTCACAGTGCAGAGATCAAAGGGTTCAATTCTGGGCTTGGGCCTTCCCGTATATAGTTTGTATGTTCTTCCGCTCCTGCGTGGGTTTTCTTCAGGTACAGTTTCCTTCCGCATTCCGAAAAACATGCACGGTAGGTTAATGGACCGCTCTAAATTGTCCGTAGGTGTGACTATGAGTGGTTGTTTGTCTGTTTATGCCCAGTGCTTGGCTGGTAACCAGTTCAGGGTGTACCCCGCCAACTGCCCAAAGTCAGCTGGGATAGGCTCCACCACGCCCACGACCCTTGTGAGGATGAAGAGGTTCAGATAATGGATGCATGGTATTACATCAGCCTTATTCGTAAATAGCTATCTTGCAGGTTAAGCCGAGCAGAGCGCTCTGCGAGTTTGTTTTGGCGTGTTGGGCATGGAGTCACTCGTGAACAGAAATGCCGCATTAAATGAGGACTTCCAGTGCAGTGTTTGAATCCCAACAGAAGAATCCCACCATGATGTTCTCGCATTAGTACTCCAGCCTCTGCGTCGCGCCATCTGAAATCTGGTTCGGCTTCATGATGCACGCAGGCCTCTATTTAGATGAATGAATACTTTTCATGCATGGCCTATGGCTATGAATACATGTCTTGTGTCATCCGTGTCTGACTCACGCTTTCATGATAGGTTTGCTGTTCGTGATCACGTCTGACACAACTTGACCGCCATGTTTTGCTGAACTTGCCATTTCATCGCAGAAATATGTTCACTTCTTTTGCCTCCTTGTTTTTCAAACTTGATATTTTTTCATCCTTTTTTAAGAGTCTGAGGGAGTTATCTTGATTTCTCCGTCTAAAACCTGGCTGGTCACCTCTTTGAGCAGCCTCATGTCATCCCGCAGTGACACGGCGATTAAGTAAGGGTTTGGTTTGAGAGTCAGACCGTAGCTGTAGCCGAGGCCGGGCGCCCTGGCCGGGTCTGTGCTAATGTGGCACTGGTGAACCAGAAGAGCTGTGAAGAGAAAGATCTGAAGCTTGGACAGCTCCTCTCCAATGCAGCGCCGCTTCCCCACAGAGAAGATGAGTACAGAGTTGCACAGGTCCTTGTTCAGATCACCATTGGGTTGCAGGAAACGCTGGGGATCAAATTTCTCCGGCTGTGACCAGACAGCGGTGTTGTGATTGGACGACCACTGGTTGACAAAAACCACTGTGTTCTTTGGTACGGCGTAACCACTGATCGAGGTGTCTGTGGTAGTGTAGTGAGGGATCGTGAGCGGCACGAAGCTGGTGAAGCGCATCACCTCGTAGATGAAGGCCATGACATAAGGCAGCGCTTGCTGGTCCTCGATGGAGGGGAGGCGACTGCGGTCCACCACCATGTCCACTTCTCTTCGAAGACGCTCCTGCATCTCCGGGTACCTTCATTCACCAGGAATCCACCATGAAGAAACAAGACAAAGTTATAGACATTCAAATTTGCAATTAATTCCATCTCAAGTAGGATTGCGACCTCGTGCCTGATGCCATCCTAAATGTTCAGGGAATCGCATTGCTGTTACCGTTTTACTTCTTCGCATTACTACTATCATGTACTTCCAGCGGAGATTCTTCTTCTCTATCTTCTATTTAAAAGACGGAGAAGAATTAGGATAAGAACAACGGTAGTCATGGCAACTTGCTTCCGTTTCCACATGGATTTACAGGGCCAAAAAGGCGCATTAACCTAGCAGTATTGCACCTACGGTTTGAGTGCAAGACAGAATTCTGATTCAGGTCGGACGTTTTAAACTGAAAAGAAAAATTTGTAGGTAGTTATTAAACAGACATATCGTCGCCATCCTGTGGTGCCTCCAGTCGCATCAATTTCTGAACACAGCCTATAATCAGCAACTTGTGCTTCAACTGTTTACTTTCCTTGAGCCGTGTGATATACGGTGCTCTGGGAATGCGTTTTTAGTGGCACTCTGAATAAGCAAACGGCACATCTGAACAATGTTCTGAGTTTCCGAATGGTCTGAGTGAAGCAATGCGCTCAGAGCTTATTTGCGAATACACCCATGATGAGGAAACTTGGATTTTGGATTTTATTGGAGCGTGACCGGCTTTAATGTTCATGGTCTTGGTTTTTGCAAAAGTACCACAAAGTAATGAGGCAACAACGGTACAAAAAATAAAATAAAATTGAATCCGCGATGGAGGGGGTGTTTACACATATTTTCATGGTGTCTGGGGACTGCTATGATATGCTGTGTCCTATATGTACCGGTAATCAGCAACATCTGATCTTTCTTCTGAATTGAGACATTTGCATTTCTGATTTTATCTGTTTGTTTTATGTGCTTGATATCGGCGCCATCGTTTGCCATTTATCAAGCCAATCAAGAACATCCAATTTGCTAAGCTCATTTAGGAGCCTTTTTTTGTTTAGCACTACACTTACCACAGAGTCTCACAGATGAGGTCTTGGACAAATATGAAGATGAAGATACGTCAGCGCATTGCGTGTGGGCTCATGCATTCAATGGGGTCTGCTCTGTACTTCTCAAAGGGGCAAATGTGAATGGTATGTGTGGGTTTCTGTGAAAAGATGTGTAGCGTCATACAGAGGTACCTGGACTTATAAGTGCCCCAGTTTACCGCGTTTGTGAGATACAACCTGTCACTCAATCAGTTTTGTGCTTTAAATTGCGAGCAAGCATTTGACTTAAAACTGCTTCAAACACTCCACCATGCCGTGGTCACAACACCCGGCCACTATCAGTTCATGGCCGGCCTTCCTGTGCATCTGTTGTTTTGTGCTCACGTTTTATCTTTTTTTTGTGGAGGTATTCCGCAAAAATAAAATTATAACCATGAGTCCTAAGAGAGTGACTGTGTCCAATGAATGAAAAGCTTACAATCATAGAAAAACATGAGCGTGGCATGCATTTAATGAACTTGGTAAAGCATTATGAGTTCAGCAATTCTATGATGTGTACTGAAGGCAAAAAAAAAAAAAAAAGAGCGAAATTGAGTTAAACGAAAGTAATGTGAAAAAATTTAGCAATTTAGGAAAATTTTTATTTTTTCACACTTTACAGGAAAATATTGTATTTTCTTTCTTTGGAAAAAAAACTCAAAGGTACTGCTTTACACTGTAAAAAAATGACAAGTTGTATTTTTGGTGGGTTAAAACGGTTATTGAAATTGGAATAACATTAAAATAGCAATTATTGACAATTTTGGCAACGACAGCACAACAAAGTAAGTTGCTTGCCTGAGCTGTTTTTACTGACGTGTAGTTTTAAAACTCTTATTTCTTTGTGACAAATACAGGAAAGTCCATTTTCACATTCGCAAAACTTAAAAAATAGTTTGAAGAATTGCCCAGCTTCAAATTTTATTCAACTTTGTTGCCTTGAACTTTTGAGTGCACTCCGTTTATTTCTTTTTATTAGATTTATTTTTGCATTGTAGTGCCTCAAAATATTTTTGCATTGTTTTTCCCAAATTCTTTGGAGGTTACAATGTCAGTAATGTTCATATATTCGTGTTATTTAAAATGAGTACCCTCAAGAGAGGAAACTGGCTTACTTGACAAGGATGAGAATGATCCACTGCAGCATTGTTGACAACGTGTCTTGACTTGCTCCAAATATATCTGCAACAGTGGCTGACACATAGTCCTTGTCCGATCGGCGGCCGGTTTTCTCGCTGACTTTGCCCAAAGCCACAATCAAAGCGTCCGTCATGTCCCTCGTGGTGCTCGAGTCAAAGGATTTCCTGTGCGCCGTCACCTTTTCGAGAATGAAGACGCCGAACTCCCGGTTGAGCATCTTGAAGCTGTCAAACAACGTTTTGATGGGGTTGGGGAAGTACTGGAGCCAGGGCATCACGTCCACGATGCTCCCTGCGCCGACAGTCTTCGTGAACTGGCTGTTCCTGCCCACCACCTGACGGAACTCCGCGTCGTCGTACGAGTACCTCTTGCCGAAGCACACCGCGCTCATGATGTTGGCCGTGGACACCACCAGGTCCGCCAGGGGCACGAAGAAGGCGTGCTGCTCGGTCTTGCGCACGAAGAGCTCCAGAAGCTCTTTAAATTCGCAGATAACGTGTCGCTCAAATGTGTTCTTGGTCTGCTGGTTCCCCGTGGAGAACATCCTCACGGTCGAATGGGCCACCCTGCGGTGCACCTTCCACCAGTCCGATGTGGTGGCGAAGGCGAGCCCGTCCCCGTTGGACACGTGCCGGAACGAGGTGAAATCCGGTCTGCCGGCAAACTCCGAGCCCTGTTTGATCAACGCCTGTTTGATGGATTCCCCGTTCAGCACCACCACGCTACGGGAGCCCAGTTGAATCTGGTAGACGTTGCCGTATTTCTCGACCAAGCGCGCGAAATACAGGTGCGGCGCTTTGCCGATTTGCGCCGCGTTGCCGATGATGGGCCAAGGGAACGGACCCGGCAGGCGCTGCTGGAACCAACGACACACTTGGAGGGACAGCAAGTAGGTGACGCAAGTCACTAACAGGCTCATCAGAAACAATCCGCCGCTCTCATCCAGCTTCAAATCCATCTTGACCATCCTGCAGTGGCGAACGGCATCGATTTTAAAAGTCGCGTTATGGTGTCAGATACGGGATCGAAATCTAGCAATGATAATATAGACACATATATAATATACCTGGCTTTGAAAAAAAAGCATTCATCTAAAGTTTAATTCTCTCTGTTCTGAACAAACTATATATTTGCAATAATGCATCCGGCGGTCAAATCTCAAATTGCGCAGCCTGTTGCGCTGCCTGCTCTGCCTTTGCAAAGGTCCCAACATCGTCTCTTTTTTTTAGATGTCATTATAGAGGGTGTCACACCACCCTGCAAACATCACCACCTCCAAGCAGCAGCACTCCCAGCAACCTCCCTCCCCTCCCTGCATGCTATATAGGCAGGTAACCGGCGTCGTATTAGCCTGGCAAGCCAAACCCATTTTCTTTCTGCACGAAAGAAATCAATCGCTGGTACGGCGTTGAGTCTGCATTTCCAGGCGAGCGTCGGATGTCCCACTGCAGTTAAGTTCAAACACAAAGATGCAGAAGTCATTTTGTTGTGAAATGGATAGACTACTATCACTATCATTGTTTTTATTGTTTGTGCGTTACTACTCATAATAATACTAATTGTTATTGTTGTCATTACTATAACGGTGAATAATGATAACCATAACAATGATAGTGGTAGTGTAGTAATAATAGTAGGTGTGGTATATTTGATGCAATTCAATGAAAATCAACCGGAACATTTTAAAATGAATTAAATACTTTATGTTAACTGCGCTTTGTTACAGCTGCAGCTGTTAAAGCGCTATATAAATCAGCATGTATTGTATTGTATTGTAAACAGCAACATAAAATCTGAATGAATATCAATTAACACAATATAGAAAAGAGGTGATCAAACTTCTTCCACCCTTCTCGCCCCTCCCCCTCGTTTTTATTGTAGAAAGATAACTAACTCCAAGTGTTCCCTCTATTTTTTGATATCTCTTGTCTGGTTTTACAATGATAAAAATATTGTGATGTCATCAATATTGTCTAATATTTTGGTGACGTCAATCAATTAACTAATTAAAATTATAGTAGAAAACAACTAAGTATGCTGCGGTGTAGTTTTACACCACGGGCATATATTACTTACTTTAATGTTATTTTATTAGCATGTAATAATAATACATTTCATTTATAAGCACCTTTCAAGAAACTCAAGGACACCTTACAACCAAAACAAGAACAATAAATATAGGCCACAGATAATTTTTCAATGATTTTGTTCCTTTCCATCAGCCCTGTTATAATGATGATCAGATTTCTTTCTCTGTTTTCTTTTCTTTTTTTATGCGAGCAACATGAAAGAAGAAACATGAAGGAGCAGGAACATTTTTAAACGTCATTCGGATTACGAGGCACCGTTAAAGGGAATTTTGGGTGTGCTTTCCAATTAAACCACCAGATGGAGGCGATTCCCACATTGTGAAGCCGTAGTAGCTAATTAACAATGAGTACCCAATACACGAGGAGGCCTAGTGGCCATCGCTGCCTCATGCTGGTCTCTGTCCTTTTTGTCATCTCTGTTGCAGGATGCAATCTTGCCGCCTGGAGTGTGACATAGCTTTGTAACGTGAGTCAATAGAGTTGATGTTGGATGTGGATGTTTTGCAGACTGCGTTGATGTGAACTGCGGCTGCTCTTATCGGGTCTCCTCGTCGTGCCTGTTGGCCGAGTGGGATTTGGTGATCCGCTTCAGCACCGCGGACAGCAGCTTATATCACTCTAATGATCGCCAGTGAAGCCCATCATCCACCCATTTTCTATAGCGCTTGACCTCACAGAGGTCACGGGTGAACTGGAGCCTAACCTAGTTGACTTTGGGAAAGAGGCGGACTACACTCTGAATTGGTTGCCACTTAATCCCGGGGCATTTATATGATTTACAACCGCTCACACTCACATTCACGTCTACAGACAGTTAGTCAATATAATGTGTATGTTTTTGGAAAGTGGGAGGAAGCTCTAGTACCCCAGAGAAAACACAAGCAAGCTCAGGGAATACATGCAAACTCCACACAGGAAGACTGAAGCCGAAATTCAAACTCAAACCTCAGAACTGTGAGGTAGATGTGCTAACCGTAATCCATTGAACAAACACTATAATTATTTTTACCAGTAGAGTAGCATTAGCCTTAGTAGTAAAATATTCCTGCTGACGTTATGACATTAAATGTTTACTTTTTTACCTGAAAGCATTAATACAAATATATATTTATCCACAATAATGAATTTCAATGAATTCGACTCCAGTCAGTCTGTTTGCATCCTATTTTTTATCAAAATGTGGCAATGATGTTCCTTGTATTTCATTGTAATGTTACAAAAGACTTAATAATGAACCAACATTTAAACATGATAATAATTATATGAATGATTTCTCCAGTGCTCAAAATTAAAGTGTTTATGCATATCTACTGTTTATGCATATCAACAAAAAAATAAAACAGGCATGATGTTGACAAGCAAGACCTTCAAGACAATTTTGATGTAAAGTGAGCTTACCAAGTGTCCAGTTTTCTTCTCTCAAGTCGTGTCACACAAGTTGAGATGCTACTGCGGGAGTGAATTTATCGTTAGAAATCGGTCCAGGAGGGTGGAGACAAGCCAATGTGTGGCCTGAACCCAGCCTCCTTTACTTGTTCATAAACCAAGATTACACAATGTCACCCCT
This sequence comes from Hippocampus guttulatus, assembly GCF_054856545.1. NCBI lineage: Eukaryota > Metazoa > Chordata > Actinopteri > Syngnathiformes > Syngnathidae > Hippocampus > Hippocampus guttulatus. The sequence continues at coordinate 15,250,890 of NC_141270.1, read as the reverse complement.
GCCTTTTTCGTTCGAAAGGACATTTATTTACAAACGGATGCCATCTGTTCTCATTCATTTGGTTTATTTTACATTATAATTTCACACAATTGAAGTTTACCCCCTGCCCACTTTCTTTCTATATCAATGTCACAAGATTTATTTGAACACCCAAGGACTACCGAAAAGATTTTATCTGAACTGAATAAGCTGTGAGAAGCCACTGGTATGTGTTGAATATTAACATTTGGGCTTCAAAGTTCTTGGGAAACTAAGCCTTCACTGTTCAGATTTTTCTGCTACATATTCATCAATAATAATAATAATAATAATTATTATTATTATTATTATTATTATAAGAAGAAGAACCTAATAACCTAAATAATGTAACCACAGCAACAGGTCTGCAGGTAACAGGGTTGCAAATCCGGACCATGTTAGCTTTCTTTCAGGAGTAAGAAGCTAGCTGTTTAGCTAGCTGTTACTGCTGACCAAGAGGACAAACTACGTTGTAAAAATATGAAAAATAGAAGAGAGGACATTCCTTTGCTCTGCCCATTCTTTCGGAAAACGATTTGATGATGTTAAATCCAGCATATCATGTGATTCAATGCTTTCCTCTTTGACAAAAGCTAAAAAGGTTATGGTAACAGGGTTGCGTGCATTATTAATGAAAATATTTCGTTAATTAAAACAAATGTTCCCACAGCTGCAAGAGAGATAAATGAAACAAACTATCAAAAACATTTACATTTCATTTGAATTGTTTTATTTGAGATCCAGTTTGGTTTTTGGGGGGTGGGATAAGAGGAAAAATTGCATTGTAGGGGTACTCCAGACCTATTTGGCATTTTTTTAAACTATTTTCAAGTATTACTTTCTCTTAGTTTTTTTTTTAACTTGGTCTTGGGACAAGCATCTGTACCCACAAACTGCATGTTTTTGTATTTTGTATGTCCTCCCATTCTGGATTGACCTAACTATTGAGTCTTTGGTAATTCATTATTAATTCTAGTCATTCCTGTTTTGTCTTTGATTCAAGACAACATAGGTACTATGTGAAATCAAGTTCAAGAAAACTAATGAAAGTGAGTGGATAAAACCTCTCAGCCTTTTGTGTAAACCCCACCCATTATTTATGTAACAGTAACTTTTACCACAGCTTCTAAATGAGTCTCTTTCTGTTGCTGACACCTTGCTGCACCTTTTATTTCCTGGTCTGTTTGACTAGTATTCTCTGTTTACACTGTCAGTTTCATTTGCTTCATGTCACTTTTGTCTGGCTCATCAATCTCGCATGCTCTGCCCTCTTTGTCAGACTCCAGCCTCTCTGCTGTCTGACCTCCCGAGCATCTTACTTTTGGCAACTTATTTTAACGTGGTCGGTTCAAACACACACACACATATACAAGACAGAATGTGTGTGTGTGTGTGTGTGTGTGTGCTTGTGTGCGTGCCTGTGTGCGTGCTTGTGTGCGTGCCTGTGTGCGAGCATGCGTGCGTGCTCTCAGGGAGGGACCTGGTGATCCTGAACATCCCACTCATGTGACCAACTTTGTTCTCTTAGAAGGGCTTTAGTTAAAATACTACCCATTCTCAAGCATGTTTAATCCACCACAATAAACACATATTCCACTAAAAATTTTGTTTTGACACCCAGGCAAGTCTTTCTTCAGTGAAAGGGAAGGAGACACACCATTTTTTTTTTGTTAACTCTCCTCAATGTGGTGTTCTAGTAAGAAACGTATACTCTCTTGTCATTTTGTAGGTCCGCTGTAATTCAAGTCTGTTCTTCTCTGTTTCTCCATTTTGTCTTGTGTTTTTCCTTCTGACGCTTCGAGCACATTCAGCAAGTGTACTGATCTATTGAACATAATAGATCTCCTTTGAAGCTCTCTTTAAAATGCTATGCATTCTAAAATGCTTATTTTTCCTTTAGAGCAGCCCGTTGGTTTGCACATAAGCCTCCTTGAGCCCTTAAACCTCACATGTCTTGGTGTTTGGATGCCGAAACCTAATGCACATGAGTACATGCTGTGAGGTGACTGCTGGAATTGCACAGACAGTCGCCTCTGCCGTTGGCTACCAAAGAAAACGCCTTCGTGCGAATAAGCTCAGTCTTCACAGCGGTTCCTTTTGCTACGTGACTGACACTTCAATTGCTCATCGCGTGTGAGTGCGAATGGAGGTCAGGGAGGAGTTGGCAGGTAGGTGTGTACAGGTGATGATTTACACCCGCAGCAAAGGTAAAGTTACACTGTCACGTATGTCTGACCTGGTCGGGCTGCGTCTTTTTTTCTCCTTCCGTTTCGCATTATTTCACACAGACCAACGAAGAAAAGGGAGTTTTCACAGTATAGTGCGCTCCGGTTCCTCGAGAGCTGTATGGGGTCAAATAAAGGATATCTTATCTTATCTTATCCTGCCTGTTTTAGATCCCTCCATACTCCAACATACCTGATTCAAATGATCAGCTCATCAGCAAGCTCTGCAGGGGCCTGAAATGATCATGAACAGTTGAATCAGGTGTGTTGAAGTAGAAAACAGGCAGGACACGGCTCTCGAGGAAACGGAGTTGCCTACCCCTGGTATCGTGAATATAGCCATCCATTTGTTTGATTTCTACCAGGCCTTCAGTGGAAGTATACACGTAACCTCAGAGCACTTCCTCAGCTTATCTCACTCTCCACATCTATGCTGTGAACCTGTGGAGGACTACCGGGGCCTCCTATTGGAAGGATTTGAGAAACATGTAAAGTAGTCACGCACATGTGCTTCATCATCCATTTGTCAGCACTGACAACTTCACCAAACACGGCTGTACGCCTCTGGGGACAGCACATGAAAAGGTTGTGATGACAAAGCTCCACTTTTGACAAATGAAGCCATATTTAAAAATATAGTCAATGTCTTAAAACATTGAAATAGAATGAGAATGTGTTTTTCACTTCACTATCATGAGAGTGATTCAGTGAGTTTTTTGGTCACAGGATAAAATTGATTTTTTTGCTTTATTTTTTTTACTGTAATCTCATAGTTTGTTTTTTTCACCATTAACTTGTGAATGAACATCATATTTTTTTTTACTTGTCATGTCATTTTCTAGCATTTTTTTTTAGTACTGTTATTGCTGCTGCTGGATACTAGAACCTTCTTTTGCTTTCAAGCACCTTAACCATCGTTAGAGTTTCAAGCTATCTTTGTATTTCCTAATTCAATGCCCCAAAAATGTAAACAATTTTGGGGGAATTGTACTCTAACAATTAAAGAAAAAAAATCTGAAAATAGTCCAAAAAGGTTCAACAATGAAGCCTGTCCCATTAAAGGATATGAAAAAAAGTCACAAGTAAAAGTTTGTGAATTGCCTTTTTTTTTAACTGCAATGCAACAGTGTTTACATTATATAACTTCAAGATTCATTCAATACAGAAACGCTCACATGACATTTTTGTGCTCTTTTTTTTTTGCAGTGCCATCTTTTTAATGACTCACTATTACAAGAGATGAATCAACCTGCCGCAGTGTGGACCTTTGACCACCACGGCAGGCAAAAAGCCTTCTCTGTAGGTTACGTTTACGGGTAAAGTACTTTGGTCCGACTTCGTGCCCCTCATTACGCCTCATTGATGGTCGAACGACTTGCACTCACTCCCACACCGCTGCACTATTTTGTTCTTTGCAGAAAGAACTGCTGCCTCTCCAATTCTGTAGATGGGTGCTAATGAGAATTGCGATGACCTTGTAGATGAACTGAGCATTCATTGAGGTAGCTCTTTGGACTTTTGTTTTGTTTTGTTTTTGTCTGAGCCAAGTGCTACTGAGGCCCTTGCCAAAGCGTAACCAGCAGCCCGTGAAGGCATCTCCCCTCGATTCTCACACTGAAAGGGCATTTTCCCCCTTGAATTCCAAATGGAAGTGCAGGCCAGACATTTTTTTGTTTTGTTTAACTGGAGGAAAACCTTTTCAATCCAGTTGAACTCTTGCTACTTCTTTGCAAAGAATAGGGGGGCTTAATAAGAGTCTAACCACATGACTGCGCATTTCAAATCCATGCCAGTTAAAAAGGCTTTGCTGGCATCTTCTCTGCTGCTGTCTGACAACAGTTGTCATCCATCATTATTTTAATTGAAGGGGCTTCATGGAGAATAACTTGTGTGTGATGATGATTTCATGAAGGCTGAGGTGTTTTGCTTTCATAGGTGACTGTGGCTAAGGTATTGATGTATACAGGTATATATTTTTTAAATTTCCATAGCTCTTAATGCTGGTGAGGGTGAGACATGGGCTGGATATTCACATGAATGTGCATTTATAATAAAGCAAGGCGCAACATTTGGACATCGAAAATATAATCTGGGATTCTAAACAGAACCCCCACTGTGTGATGTCATATTTATTCACCGTTTTCAGGCTCGAGCTGGCGGTCGAGTGAGTGACATAACAGATGCAAAATAATCGCTAAATCCATTATGTGTTGCAAACAAGCATGTCTCTTTGTTAGCGGCTAGCAAGCTAAGCGCTAATTTAAAAAGCTTTGACGACATACAACGAGACAAGTTTATCCCGACATCTGGACACAAAGTACCAGTAATTATAGGACTCTTGACAGCATCAAAGTCCCCCCGAGTGTAGGGACTCTTCTTTGCAATCAAATTATACACAATGTGATAGCTCACTTTGTGGAACAAACTGGCTTCATATGATTTTGAAAGTCTGTCTAAGTAATGTGCATTTTCCCGTCGTCTTTCCCTCCAACCAACTTCAGGTTTTCAACATACAGTGGCACATCTACTTACGAAATTAATTTGTTCTGGAAGAAATTTCTTCACTAGAAAATTTTGTAAGTGGAGGCGTGTTTTTCATGTAAATGCCTTAATCCGTTCCAAACCCCCCAAAATTCAGACAAAAATGTCAAAAGCATAAAAATGCATCAAAATATGGAACAAATACATGCTACAATTAGATTATTGCACAATAAATGAGAGTTGTGTATAATGTAAAACACAAAGAATAGAATAAAGAATAAAACTAATGGTCATTTAACTTTTAACTGCATCCTCATCGGGGGGGGTGGGGGGGGGGTTGCCCTCTTTAGTTCATGTTCTCTCTCAGAAGTGTTTTTTGGCTCGAGTTTTGTAAAGAACTGATTCAAGGGTATTTGCGTTTGTCGGCTTTTAACAATCCTTTGAAAATGTCCAAGGCAAACATGAGCATAGTGAGCGCTCGTCCGACCGGTGGACACTTTTTCTGGGTGATTCTTTAATTGATTTATGTAAACTACTGCAGCACCTCATGGCCCGAGGCGTGAATTACGCTGCTTAGACACATATCTATCTATCTACACACATAGACACATCCGGTAGAGGTCCCTCTTAGCCAATAGGATGACAGGAAGATGCTTGGTAATAACCAATGGCAAAGCAGCTATTAGTATGTTGCGTTCAGGAAACTCGGAGCTGCGAGTAGCTAACCATACTATATTTTTACCTTTCTTATCTTGAAATTTCTTTTGTAACAAGAGGCAATATTTTCTTGTTGAGTCGTTTCATAACTAATTTCGTATTAAGAGACGTTCGTAAGTCGAGGTACCACTGTATCGACTTCAGGCAACTGTTTCCAATGAGTCAATGTACTGGACAGTTGTCCTTATAGTGACCTTTTTCACCAAGTTAGACATAAGTACACAGATAACCGATAACGATAACAATGGATAAGGGCTCTCTTTGTACTTTCCTTCCGCGTGCGGGCCCTCGAATATGTGAGCGAAAACCAAGCATTGTGGGTAAAATCTAACATCCACATGTTGTGAGACCAGTGCAGCCAAGAGAAACGCTACAAAATGAAGAAAATAAGAAGAAAAAAATAGACTGTTGGGAATAAATCAATAAGTATAATTTCACGAAACAAGAAATTAGGTCAATGTACGTCTGATGGTGTTAAGGCAGAGAAGCCCTGACTGGCCTTGACTGTTGGCCACTGGTTGACGTTAAGTGAACCCCATGCACAAAACCTTATCCGGTAGCCAGGCTTAAAGATACAAAGCAGAAAAAGCTGCCGCAGCTCCTTCCAATGCCCAGTGAAGTCTAATCTGATCTCATCTCTGCAGGATGACAGTGTTGCTATTCTAACCCAAACCGGACCTGTCATTAAAAGTCACAGAAGCTTAGTGATGATCTTCTCTCTGGTGTGTACCTCTTTCCCTCTGTGAGAGGTCAGAGGTGAGACAGCACTCCAAAGGAGACTGCCTCTCCTCAAAACCCCCTCCCATGCATTGTCTTTGGAAGTTTTACTCGAATGTAATGATGACAGACAGTCAAGCCAAATGGGCGGCAGCCTGCAGAGGTGGAAGTCACGCAAGGTGCTGTTTCGTGTCCGAGGCACAGCATGAACATGCTGTAATGGATACAATGGCTTTTAAAGAAGTTGAAACAGTGACTTAATAAGGCATCAAGGCAGTCGATTTTATTGGGATTAAGCAAAACATTTCAGAAGCCTAATGTTGAATCTTTTTCCAATACATTACGTGAAGCCTTTGAACTTAAAAGGTTTCTGACTTCTTTATTTGTCCACCTTTATAAAGATGGAAAACTTGCAAAAGGCAAAATTAAATCGTGGGATTTTGCGGCATCACGCAAGGCAACTCGCTTTGGGCCACTATGTTGCATGGAGCCTCAAATCCTTCCAACTACAACATGACCAAGGTGTGTACGTCAACTTTTCTCACAATCCTTAAATTAGTTTTAGATGCAATTTTATATTGTGTGAGAAAGTTGAAAGTAAGAGAGACTGTAGCCTGCCTAAGTGATTAGTGCCCCACAATTTGAATGGAACATCACAGGTTTCCTCATTTTTGGGGACAGATTCCTCATAACACAATAACTGGTTTGTCTTTCATCGTCCTGAATGCAAGGTTTTCAAGCTGCCATTAATTCTGAAAGTGAGGTGAAGACAGCACTGTGTGAGTTCAAATTTGGAGAGAAACAAGACCTGATGCTGTCCCAGGAAATGTGATTCCGGCATTTAGGCGGAATTACATTTGAAATGCGATTCTGACTACTAGGCGGAGGTGTTCATTGAAACCTTTTACCCGAAAAGATGTAAGTGGTTCAAATGACTACAGGCCGATTGCAACAGCTTCAGTGAGTGTAAAATTATGAGAAATGCTGACGTTGTTTCACACTCGAAAACACTCAATGGACAGCATGCTTGGACCAACATCAGTTTGGAAATCAGGTCGACAAAGGGAACAATAAGTATTAAACTTTAAACGCGCTTTAACACACAGAGAAACAAAACCTTGAATTCAGGGTTGCCATCATTCCCTGGCGACTGGTGTCATAGCTGCAATAGTTTGGCCTGAGCTCAACTGTCCGCAGCTGCAATCTGGATTTTCTGACCAACCACCCCACACATTCAGGCCATCACCCTGAATATCAGCATTTGGCAAGGATATGAGCTGAGCTCTGTGCTGTTTGTCTTTTTTTTTTTTCTACCTGATGAGTCAACCTTTAGAGCTAAGGTGAAAATCCTGCCATGTCTGTCTTGCAGTGATCTTATTTTAAACCAAAACATAAAATGCGCGGGGATTTGGTCGTGACTGACACTGTGCTCATCATTGACAAGGCTCCGGAATTAGTCTTCAGTTTCAAATTCCTTGGAGTCCATATTACAGAGGACTTTTGTAAAACCACTTCCTGCAACAGTGCAGCAGGTACAAAGCGAAAGATGCACCAAATAATTATTGGGTCGCCTTCTTTCTGGTCAGGAGCATCATGATTATACAAAGTACGTACAAAGAGTACAGGGCTGCCACTAACCAAATTGGGGCCCGATGCACAATTTCATTTGCATGGCATTTCTAATGGCCGTTTCTCATTCCCCTTAAAATATTTGGATCCGAATTATTGGGATTATCATAACTATGGGGCGGCACGGTAGTCGATTGATTAGGAAAATGCGCCTCACAGTGCAAAGGTGCAGGGTTCGATTCCGGCTCCGGCCTTCCTTGTGTGGAGTTTGCATGTTCTCCCCGTGCCTGCGTGGGTGTTCTCCGAGTACTTTGGTTTCCTCCCACATTCCAAAAATATGCATGGAAGGTTGATGGAACACTTTAAATGGTCCCTAGGTGTGCGTGTAAGCGCGAATGGTTGTTTGTCTGTGTGTGCCATGCGATTGGCTGGCAAACAGTTCAGGCTGTCCCCTGCATACTGCCCGAAGACAGCTGGGATAGGCTCCAGCGCACCGGCGACCCTGTGAGGATAAGCAGATTTGAAAATAGATGGATGGATGGATGGTCCTGCTACTATTTACCTTTTTTTTTAAACAGCAGATCTCTATAAGAAAAAAAAAACGTGTTTCAAAAAATCTGCTGGAGTTGTAAATAATCCTGTAATGTATATCACTGCACCAATTGTATTTTTAATAGGCTCCTTGTATCAAAACAACTCTTTATCTTTAGTTCAACTGTTTTTCCTCATTTCTGCACTTTCTGTACCTTATGCAGTTTTCATTACCAGCTAATCAGCTGGTGACATCCACCTCCACCAAAAGCCATCTAGGCATTTCTCTGCATCCTAAGTTTACCATCCCGCTTTCTAGTGGCCAACATGAGCTACATGGTGCTCAGAAGATATTCCACATTTTAATAACCCCCTTTGGTTTTTGTTAAGCCCCCTTTGGTCCTTTAATGAATGGAAACTATTGTTAATAATAATGCAGTTTCTTATGACTTCTTATGTTTGTATGTCATTAAGTTCATGTCTGAACAATGTCCACAAAATACAAATAACTCAAATTATCTCAGCCATCGGTATCATTTTACCATCTATTGTCCAGCTTGTGTATTCATGGCTGGAGAAACCCAAACAAATGCAGTGTTTATCCTCTGAACTGTGACTTATTTTGCCAGTCATGTGAAAACGAAGGGTGTATAAAATGCTCAGCCACAACAGTGGGATGATCTGGTTTGGCGGTACAAGGAATTGAATGTTACAGGCAGATCACAGGAGTTTAGTCTGACAGTATGTCTCCATTTGTTAACACTTTCTGGAAATTGATGTCAGATTACAAGTATCATAAGGAAAATAATGGCTGGGTCATTTTGTTTTTTTGACTGAATTCATTTCAAGCGGCATTGTTTTATTTTCTCCTTACTCACATCGCTCGCCTGAGGAATATGAATTTCTGCATTTCAGAAGTCTCAATGACATCATCACCGCTGCAGGTTGGCTGAATGTTACAGAGATACACATTTACATTGCATTTTCTCATTTTGGCCATCTTTTATTGCATTTTCCAAGCAATGAATCTTACTTGGCTGGAAGTCATTTTGTTCAACCTTAGATGGCAACGCATGGAGTGAGAATGACAATTAGATGAGCATGTTGTAGAGTTGTCCTTTGTGTGTTCAATTTCAAGTGCATACTGTATCATTTTAGGATTTTACATTTTGGTTTTCACAATACCTATACTGACTGTGGGTCCATGTCTTGTAAATGTAAGGCAGGCACTTTAAATTGCCATCGAGACCAAGATACCAATGTTTATTTATTGCCGTTATTATACAGTATCAGCAAGCATCAAATGATGCAAAAGTATTTTAAGAAAAATAATAATTTAAAAATATATATAAGACGCCACATTCAGTAACAGCGGCAACACTCGACAAGCCACCTATTGGGCCACAGTAAAACATTGCAAGCTGTTTACCGATGTTGTCATGGCAATAAATCTACATAGTTTAACATTTACATTTACTGTAATTTCCAAATCATGTCTTCAGTGGAAATGTGCAATTTCAACAAACTGGAATCAAATTAAGACGACCGGTATATTAAAAAAAAAGAAGTTTGAATATTGCAATGCAGTCATCTACACCATTTTTGAGTCTCTCTCTTCTGAGTCTGTTATTTACACTAAAATAAATGGTGGCTTGAGATCACCATGGCTTGTAAAAGGCATTGTTTGATCATTTTATTTTAGTGTAACGCTACGTGCTAAGGCTAGTGCTAACACAACAGACTGTGTTCAGCCTGTTACACACTTATCGTATATGACAAAAATAGGCAATCCAGGTTCGTCTCGGAAATGATGAGAGCAATTAAGTGTCATTAAAGGATTCCGAAGCTGTGACTCATGTAAAATTACTCCCTCTTGTTGTCCCAATTGTTTAATGCATCCAGCACATTTTGATTTGAAGTTGCAAGTCTCCTGAGACACCTCCCACATGTATTTATTTATTTGTTTATTTGTTTATTTCAGGGAATAGATCCCCATATACATCCTGTCAAGGCTTCATTGAAGAATTTAAGGAACTTGGTGTTTTGATGTCTCACCCTACCTTAGTTTGTGTAGTGTTTTGGCGAAAGCATGACCCAGTTCAGTTGCGTGTGACAAACTGAACAATAGGCAGCATCATTGTACGGCTCTGTTCTGCAACTTTTGAAAAAATATGAAATGTTTGAAAAGGCTCAGAAAGTTGATGAACCGTCATCATGCAAGATTTGTTCTGTGAGCACCTATAAGGCTAATGTGAATCTAATTTTCTTGTACTTTGGCTTTTTGTTTTCTCGTCCCAGTGATGGCAAAAAGGCAATTTGTGATGATAAACATGGAAGAGGAAATTGAACTGATGCTATGTTATGATCGAACATACTTTTGTGCCTCTCATTAATACTTATGGTGACATAACGTTTTTATGCTACTTTCTACTAGAGTATAGAGACATGGCTCGCAATAGTTAAGCAGGAAGTATACTCATGCTGGTGCGAGCTGAGTTGTTCGAGGCTGCTAACGAGCTGTCAGACAGACAGTCTAATCATGTTGCCACAACATTGTGTGTCAGTGCTCTTCAACATGTGGGCGAGGGATCGGGGGGGGGGGGGCTTGGCACAATTGGACAATCAATGGGAAAAGCAGTACAAGCATCCTGGCGACATGGGAGAGTGAGCAGTCCAATATTGTGCATCGATGGTCACTTTAGAAGCTTCCCTGATTTCTAAATCACAACGCATATGCTGGCCCAATTGGAAAGATCATTGTGATGAATGTTTAAAACAGAAGCCAAGCTACACTCACCAGATAAGAGCATAATTTTTTAATATTCTATTCCAGGAGAATGCAATGGCTAGTCTTCCATCCATCATTCCATTCATTTTCTGTTCCTCTTTTCCTCACAAAGGTCACGGGACGTGCTGGAGCCTATCCCAGCTTTCTTCGGGCAGTTGGTGGGCTAACCCCTGAACTGGTTGCCAACCAATTGCAGGGCACACATAGATGAACAACCATCAGCGCTCACACTCACACCTAGGGAGAATTTAGAGTGTTCCATTAACCTGCCATGCATGTTTTTGGAATGAGGGAGGAAACTGGAGCACCCGGAGAAAAGCCACGTGGGCACGGGGAGAACATGCAAACTCCACAAAGGAAGGCCGAAGACAGATATTTTCTTGATTTCTTTTGTGACAGTTCTTGATGTTATTACTTTGTTTTTCATTGTTCGTCATTATATTTTGTCTAATGAATTATATACAGTACATGTAAATTACCCGAATTTGCTGGCGTCTGGCCAGAACCTCCTATTTCACTATTTGGTAAATTTCATACTTTTTAACAAATCTATACTACTAGTCAGTGTGCAATTTTTTCCAAAATATCAACCAATCTCTAATGTTGAAGTTCTCCAAGTGCATGAAAACATCAACATCACGCCCGTGTGCAGGTGCGTTGTTGACCACATTGAAGCATTTCTGTTGGATGTCTCGCTGAGTGACTCCCATGGTTAGTATGTTGAAGTTGAGCATTCAGTAGCAGTGTTGACAGGCCTAAATGAGATGAAAATGCATGAAAGTTCCCATTCTTGGACTGTGTTTGTGTACACTTGAAGGCACAAAGGCAGACATGCTCTAATAACCCAGAGAGAATTCTAATTACATCCTAGTGTCCCTCGCTCGTCCCAGGATTGACAGCGTGACCTCAAACTGCTGGCTCTTCTGACAATGAGAGCCTGTTAGAGTTGCCTGATGGTTTTATATGCTCCATGCACCAAAAACTCTTCGACATTGTCCATTTGATGTCTTTGTGTGTGCTGTGCTCGCCAATGTACTATAGGATTGCTTTGTTTCAATGATTGAAGTTTGAGACAGGGAAAAAAAAAAGGAAAGTTGTCATGGCTCTGGTACGCCCTTTGAGAGGTGAGAGCTGAGCCGTCACTCGGGATTACTTAAGTCTCAGCAGGGCTTTGAGAAGTGCTGACAGTCCCATATAGCTTTCACAAAGTGGAGGAACATATTGGGCAGTACGTTTCCTTTTTCTGCCTTTGGTCTGCGTTTGGACCGATGGGATGGAAACAATTGCAAATGCACTTTTTCTACTTTTGTCCTCAGTTGCTTGGGGGTATATGCTCAGCTTTTGGCTTGAGGTAAAATGTTAAGGGTTAGTGCATGTTTGTGTTTCTTGTTTCAATTTGCATTCTAGGTGTAGGGACAACAGTTTTATTGTTGCACATATGTACTGTATACAATTTAAACACTGCTTTTTTTTTGTTTTTGCTCCTTTTTCTGATGGTCCGAACTCAAAGAAGACATTTTTTTTATGCACACTAAAGGTCTATTTCTCTTCAACCCGACTATGCCTAATTCTGTTTTGCCACGATAATACATCCACTTCACACCTGTGGCATGTCAAAATGCCAGTGAGACAGAATGATTTTTACACAGTGTGATGTGTGCCTTAGTCTGCCCAAAATGAAAGGCCACTCTAAAATCTGCAGGGTTTTTTTTTTCATAGTGTGCAGTACCACACATGTCGCAGATTTTGAAGGAGTGTGCAATTAGCATGCTAGTTTGCCAGAATATCCACTTGAGTTGTTGCCCATGAATTACAATGCAAGTGATCTCCGAAATACTTAATAATTTCCTACAGAGGCATTGCTAACATAACGGCAGCCAACCTCCAATAGCTTTCTCCATTCAGCTCAAAAGTTTATGCAATTTTTTACTGGGTCATTAGAGATGACAGTAAGGACACTGTCCAAAAAAACGCAGTCAGATTCTGCGATGAACGATGTTAAGGGGGTTATTAAGGCTAATAGTTACCTGACAACTCTTTCTCACTTTTGAAAAGTATTGGAAGTCTTACAAAATTGGTCAGTGCAGCAAAACAGACAACTTGCATGCTTGATCCGCTGTTTGAGTTCATCCCATGAGAAATGGGAGCAAAAACAAGTGCTAAATTTCTATTCTTCTTGATTGTACAATGCCTTTACATTGAGGAGGCTTTATGAATGAAGAAAAGCATTTCCATTCATAAAGATCTCTGTGTTCTGCTCAGCATGCATGGCTGTCTGACATGAGCGACAATCTTTGTAGTTTACATTCCTGCAACCAGGTAATGGATTGTGCTAAAAGACACCAAACTGGACTGATGAGGTTTTAGTCCGAGATGCACGCAATGCCCAATCATTTCCAGAGTCTTTGCATGCAAACACCTTTTTTCGGGGATTTTTTTTTTGTTTGGTTGTTTTTTTTTGCAATTATGGCAAACCTGTTTTCATGAGTTCTGAATAGCATAACTCCACCTCGGCTACAGTCTATTCTGAAGATGATTGTTGAGCGGTAAAATGAGCCGTCGGCGAGCTATTGTTACATCACAATCATTGCATGCAGCCGCTGTGCCACACAACTATGTTGCATGTGGCTTCTCACGAAAGATCATGCAAGGGAGCGGAGAGTATGCAGAAGTAGTGCTATATCCATAAATGATCTCTTCGAAGGAGCTATTAAGAGATTTTTGCATCAGATAACCGTTGAGCTTGAGTGGATATCAAGATTTTACTCCAATTCCCGGAAGAGTACCGGTACATCACAGTGTGCAGATGTCAAGAGATAAACTAAAAAGTGTGAACAAGTGGCGGAGAACATTCCTAAATGCAAACAATGAATATTAGGCAGTGATCCGTTGTAGTCGTGTAAATGAAATGAAATATAAGAAAAATACATTAAATGAATTAAGAAAGAAGATGAGAGACAAGACATTGTCTTGTAGATTTAGTCTGACAATCTTGGTATTTTTTGACAGCTGTCAATTATGTGAACGTATTCTGCAGATTATTTTTTTCCAGATACATTATCAGATGTCTCAAATGTTAACAAAGTAAATAAAAAGTAGAGGGATATTCAGAAGGGCAAACACATCCACTCGCTAGGTTGAACTGTGAACAACTGTGTTGGAAGTGTAGCGCCATATTTGTTCTTCCCCAACAACACTGCAGCAAAAACGTCAGTTTCTGTGATCAGCAGCATGACCCTTTTTTTTTCAATCACGAAGCCAGCGAATTCTTTGTGCAGCATAAAAATCAGAAGAAGTTCAGTAATTATAAATTTCACTGTAATGGTGTCTCTAGGTACAAGTGACCCAACTTAGGAGTTTTGACAGAGCCATTGTTCTGACATTTTGTTTTTATATTCAGGCAGAAATTTGACAAGAGTGCTGTATGTTGGCAGTGAACTCAACCCACTTCAGAAAAAGTAGAAGTTTGGCAGTTAGTGAACAATTCTTCCCCCTTGATAAAAATCTTCAAGCTGTTTATTGCCACTCCCAGTTGAAATTTACAGTCAAACTGAACCTAAAACAAAGAGGATTACACGTGCATTTAAAACAACCACATACAATAGAGTTACCTTGAGTCTGTTTAGCTTAATGCTAGCGACCATTGCAAAACGCCATGAACAGGCTAATAGAACTGACTGTTCCGTGTTGTGAAGCAACACCTGTAGACAGACAATATGAATGTACTCACAGGCATATATTCTCTATCCTTTGCAAAACAGGACAAATAACTCTTTGTCTGTGTGACCCTTGTGAGGAGAAAGCAGATTAGAAAGTGGATGGATTCATTTTAGTTTAAAAACACAAAAAAAGTTTACAAGTAGCCATTCACTTCCAATACAATTCCTGTTTCCGCGTTTGTGCAGCAGCTGTACGCTGTGTGTGTTTGTGAAGGCAGGGTTGGGTGCGGTGAGTCTTTCAGTTAATTGTGCGTTAGGTTCGAGTTAGTACATGTTTGAATATTTTGCAAACACATTCAATCCAATCCAATATGCGAATGAATTGCTAAATGCTAACAACATTTTTTTCCTACAATGCCACAAGTGTACCCCATGCCATTATGGGAAGAAATGCCAAACGGAAATCATGCACTGCAGACAGTTACTCATAAATAATATTTGCTTGCTTAATTTTCAAACGTATAGGTATAATCTAGGCCAGGGGTGCCCAAACTTTTTGGACCGAAGAACTACTTTTCGATCAACTAACCTCACGGGATCTACCCTTACCGGCACGCGCGCGCACACACACACACACACACACACACACACACACACACACACACACACGCACACATACACACACACACACACACACCATGATGACAAACAGCCTGAAACTGAGGCAGGCGATGCACTTTTGCAGCCTGTTAACTGTCGTAGCTAACACGTACCGTTTTAAAGTGCTTCCCTGGGCCCTCCTAGGTTCGTATTCTTTGCCCGTGCCCTCGGTGAATTGTACACGAAGCAAACTCTGAATGAGAATAATGTCGATAAAAGATAGATCGCAACAGCTCTGATCACAAGCTGCAATTGCAGACTGCTGAGCACAAACAACTTCCGGTGACGTCATCACGCGCCACCATAAATTCAAGATTTACCTGCTTTATTTTTTTTTTAAATATTTATTTTGTGAAAAGGAGACTGATAGGATGATTATGGTGCAGCGTACGTTAACACAAAAAAATATATTACTAACATGTACAAAAACACACAAATGGTTGTTTAGTTTTTTTTTCTCCTCGACACTCTTCGGATCTACTTGGGACCTGTTTTAGAGCTACCGGTAGATCAGGATCGATGTAATGTGCACCCCTGATCTAGGCTATATGCGACAAACATAGCATTTGTTTTACTTGTGCATGCGTAAATCAATAATACCCTGTGGCATTATGGGGAAAAATGCTATGTTTTTAGCATTTAGCCTAAATTTTATAAATATGTATGACCATACTGTACTTTACAAACACGTTTCAGTCAAAAATGTTGGCAATTCTACGCTTCCGTACGAACATGCTTGCGTGTGTTTCATACTTTTATTGAAAAAACAAAACAAAAGAACATCTCAAGTTAGTGTAGTCATTAAATTTTCTCAGCACCCCCACACTTCGGGCTAGCCCCCCTTCTTTGCCCAAGGAGAGAAAAAAATTCGGGCATTGTGCCTGATTAAGAAACTTTAACGGCCTCCGGGTTACAGCACAATACTTAAACATTAATAATGATTGATGACTTTATGATGGAAAGGCTTCATTATTGCATGCCACAATACATTCTGGGAACAGGAAAGTGGTTATGATTCTTTTTTTGTTTTTCTATAAACATTGGACTCTTTCCAAAAGCATTTAACAAGTTTCAGACACGTTACAGGTATATACATACAAAATGGTACAGAAACGGTCCATTTCCTTGTTTGGACCATTTATGTACCGGTACATTTAACAACCATAAACAGTATTTATTTGTACATAGGTTCAAATGGGAACACTACATCATACCTCGCAAAATGTGTACAGTACTTTGAACATCAAAAATGGACCTCCATAGTAAAAATTGCTGTTGACCAATGTAATCTTGGAAGCAAATATCTTCAGCTCGAGCCTGCTTTACTCATGGAAAATGTGTTGAGCAATTATCAATTTGCAGATACTGTAGAGTCATGTTCATTCTTTACGTGCATGTACTTGTCTCCTCCCTTTTTGCTTTCCTCTGAATGTCGCGACAAGCCATTGTTTTCATTTGTTTACTTGTCGCTAAATGACTTCAACGTGTGCTACTTTTCTTCCTGCACCACTGCTTTCATGCAAGCTGTCACACAAGGTCATCAGTGGTATCAGCTAAATATTGTCTGGTAAACTAGGTCTACGCAGAGTGACAAAGCTACAGTATAGCAATGAATACGGTAGTTACAATCAAGATGTGCAAAATTGTTAAAATTTGGCAGAAATTGGCAAATCGGAATTATAAGTCAACTCTTTAAGAAGTTAACTGCAAGAAGGAAAATGCTATTTGAATGTTTTTTTTTTAATGTGGTCGATACTGCCGATCTGAGGGAAGGAGCTGGAAGAGGTGGTGACCAGGATGTGGAGCGTCCAAAAGAATTTTGCCTGCCCTTGTCTTAGTTCTTGCAGCATACAAGTCTTCAGAAATGGTTAGGATTGGCAGGCGTAACTGTCCGGTAAAGTTGGAGTTTGTCCTTTGTGGCACTGCCAAATCAGACTGTGATGGAAGAACACAGGACTGCTGTATAGAACTATTTCAACAGCTTCTGTGGCAGGACATGCTTCCTCAGCAGCCGCAGGAACAATACCTTCTGCTGGGCCTTTTTCAGGACAACGTTAATGTTGAGAGACGTAATTCCCGGAAACTTCGCTGTGGCGAAGGATGTTTCCTGAAGTCCACGATGATCTCAATAGTCCTGAGTGTGCGCAAGACATTTGATGGAAACTCATCCAGCCATCCCTTGAGGACTTTGCTTGCGCTGGGGCACAATCGTGTTGGAACAAGTTGGACTCATAAAATTCCAAAATAAATACTTATTGCCTTTACTGATTAAGATCAAAGTGGCCTTTTAACAAGAATAATGATGTCATCTCATGATGTCTGTTTTCCCAGTATGTTGGTTTTTCCAACAAAATAATGCAAATGTAACAAATCCTGAGTTTCCTGGAGATTCAGCCTCATCATACAGACCTACTACAAAAACTTGTTAAATGATACATGTTTTGAGAGAGACAATCCAGTGGTAGTACTTACTGTATTAGGCAATAAGACACAATAATTATGTGTTCCAAACACACTGTTCTGCTTGCTAGACAATTTGACTCATGGAGTTTATTCCAGGAATGCAACTATAGTTTGCGTCACCATTTGCTTTCAACACACTTTGGAAAACCATGACTTGTTACCTCAACTTACTCATCACCAGATGTCTTACTCACCGAAAATGACCTGAAATTTTTCTCAACTCAGTATTTGTACCCTAAGGTTACTTCTGAGAGCACTGATAGGAATAGTGAGAAGCAATCGTAGATGTTGATGCAAGAAGAATGCAGAACTTTACTGCAGCGCCGGATCATAAGTGTGTGCTGAAAGGACTCTTAAAGTGTTGAAATTAACAGTCTGATGAAATTATTGAAACTGCAAACTTCAAAATGCTTTGGAAGTCAAATGCTCGAGCTAAATTGTCTGGAAATGAGTAATGCTACCGAATACGAAAGTGTCCCATCACCCAAAAAAAACCATCAACCATTTTGGGATGCGCTTGTAAGAGGGTAAATAACCATATTGTTTTGTATTAAAAAACAAACAAACAAAAAACATTGATACACAATAACAAATAATTTTTTGTTTCCATTTGAATTTCATTTTAACTGAACAACTTAATCTTCTTCTCGTGACTGGTGACGGATCATTTGTGACTTCAAACTGCTGTAAGAAAGATTTTGTGAAGGCGAGTTTGATGATGTAATGGACTTTTTTTTTTAACTGTAATTGATTTTAATGGGTGCGCAGGTCATGGGTTTGAATCTGTTCGAAATTCCTGTGTGGCATTTCGATGTTCTCCCCATGCCTGTGTGGGTTTTCTCCGGGTACTCCGGTTTCTTCCCACATTCCAAAAACATGCATGGCAGGCTGATTGAACAGAGCGAACTGTCTCTTGGTATGCTTGTGAGCACGAATGGTTGTTTGTTTATGTGTGTGCCCTGCGATTAGCCCATTCATATTTATTTAACTTCTGCAATTCAGGGTGTACCCCGCCTACTGTCTGAAGACAGCTGGGATAGGCGCCACCGCACTCGCGACCCTCGGATCAGATGATGCAGGGGTGTCCAAACTTATTTGTGTGAGGGCCGCATTCATAAAAATTTCAATATACCCCGTTTACAACATTTTCGCCACGATAATGATTACATTTCAAAGTCCCGATTTCAGGAACTGGTAATTCATTTTCCATTTGCCAATTCTGCTTACAATGAACAATTTTATCACATAAACATCATTATAACAACCAGATTCTCTCCCTTTCAAAAAAAGGGGAGTCTCCCAGTCAGAGCCTTCAAATTGGCAAAGTCAACCACTTCGACTATCATCCATAATGGCAACAAAATCATGGCAGAGTTCGAGGCCAACAGATTGAAAGATGATCGTAAATGGCTTCGGGGCGCGACACATCCTGAATTGATGACAGTTGGCTTCATCGGCGGTACTGGCGGTTGCCTATGGCGAGTAACATTTGCTGACTGAATGTTTTCAAAGCTGACGTAGGAACGCTACAGTAGTTTGTTTCATCTCTTATAAAATATGTTTTTCTTCATATACACATATTTGTAATTGACATGTTTATACTGTATAACATATTCATGTTTTTACATCTATAAATGTTCATACGGTATTATACATCGTAGTTGGCGGTCATTGGAGATGGAGATATTGGAGATGGTGACAACAAACTACCGTTATAACGTACAGATTCATTATGTCCCTCGAGGTACGTTGTGATGAGGTTCGAGTGTATTTTTAACATTTTCAAGTTACTTTGGAAAACTGTGACAGAGCAGCTTTCTGTTAAAGCTGATAAGGCAAATTGTTTAGGAGTTTTCAAGGTTTTAGGTGTGGCCAACGGCCCTGTATCGCACTAGACAGGACCCACCCTTGCACTGAACAGTAGCTGAATCCCATCTCCACATTCAGAACCAAAACCAGAGCAAATTGTAGCTTCGATTGTGAAACTTCGAAGTGGGCTGCACAGTGGGTGAGCTCACAGTGAAGCGACACAAGTAAGCAATAAAAACACATAACATCCAGATGGAGTCATGTCTTATCTGGATCAATGTCAGACCTTCCACCTGGATGCCTTCTTCAAAGTTTAGCAACCGACACCGAGCATGTCATGTCATCATCACCCCTCCTTTAGGAAGACAAAAAGCACTTCACATGGAAAATGTCAGCACCTGCGGCTGTCAGCATAACAGCTGAGGCCATCTGTTTTCTCCGCTGCCAACGTCACTGCATTGTACATCCTGAACCAATCACACAGCTCAAAAAAAACAAAACAAAGGCTGGGTTACCTCGACCTCGGGCCTCACCCGGAGTAGTTGAGTCTGGTAGGGCAAAGAAAGTCAAACATGATAATCTGGGAATGTGCGGTAGTTAATTACAACTAGGTTGTGTCCGTTCAAATGACATTTCCGACACTTGAAAGCTGGATGTCAGATTAGAATACCGCCACACTTAGGTGGGTATGAATTAATCACTCGGTGCATTTTCTTTTGTTTGATTATGTGAGACATGTTCGACAAGAGCATGTCTTCAAAGGTCTGATGACTGGATCATCTCAACTTTCAAAACATCCTTCCAAGACAAACCCGTGCATTACACAATGGTGTCAAAATTTCCACACGGAAGTGCTATTAATACAGTAGATGCTCCAATGCTTACGTGGAACAAAAGACACATCATTGCAATATAACCTATGAAAACAACCTTCCAGGAAATATTGTTGCTTTTTTTTCTCAACCATTCATGTAGAAGTGTTTGTGTAAAGCAGTTATGACACTGCATATGAGCGGACGCTGTTCAACCTGTAATAAATCGTACCCTCACAAACTTTTGAGTCAAAATGAATTTTCATGTGTTGAAAGGTGAGGCTTTCTTTTGGAACTGACAGAGAAAGTGGAAAAAGACAGGTTGCACTTTGTGTTGCAGGATATATTGGTCGCTCAAAACACACAGATGATGAAAAGTGGTTGAAATAGCAAATTGGAACAATGAGGCCAATACATTATTTTTGCTGTCAACTCTGAACATTTGGGGTTGACACCGAAAGAAAAACAAGCCATTCAACCTGGTATGTATGTCTGGATATGATGTGCAACTTTGTTTTTATTTTTAGCTTTATTTAACTAAACACTGCGTTTTAACCCTTTCATGCACCCTGTAACCTGATAACATGATAAGTTGTCCACTGTAGCAACCGCTGTCCCTGGAAGGGTTAAGTGAGTGTCCTATTCCACTTGTTGAGTCAAACAACAAATACCTGAGGTCAGTTTCATATTTTGCTTTTGCTTGTGAAGATTTAGTTAGTTGTGTAACCAACCTGAAAACAAAAGAGCTGGCTGTCAATGAAAAACAATCAAAGTTAAGAAAACATTACATCTCTACCAGCTATTCCATAAACAGTCACTGAGGACACCACTGACTGCACACCACTGCACAGCTATCGCTGTTGGTGAGGTAGAGGGGAGGCTTGCCACACACGTATGCACGACTTGGACCAGGCATGAAAATACGGCCCCATATGTGAGCCGTCATCCAGTCATGTCCCAACCTGTTGTGCTTCGTCCTGTTCAGGTCAGCCTAAAACATGGGGATATTTGGCATACAGTGAAAGAACAAAAGAGATGTTGCATATGCACACACGTATGTGGATCTCACACACACACACACACGCACACACACACATGCCCTATTGTCGAAAACAGAATTGTAAAAAAAATGTTTTATCTCTGTAAAGCACTGTGTTGCATTTTAAATGGAGATGAAGTCAAGGTCAAGGTCATGCTATATAAATGAAATTCTGCTTGATTTTTATTTGCCTTTTTTGTATTCGTATAGGGGGAAAAAAATTGTGAGACCTTAATGCAGTTCTATTTTTACCCACTGGCCATATCGATCAAAGTGCCGTGCTTTTTGGATTATAAATCGCAAATATAAATCGCACCAATCAAAAAATTGCATCGTGAAGGAAAAAACAAACTCCAATTCCGATGAAGTTGGGAAATTGTGTGCAACATAAATAAAAACTGAATACAACGATTTGCAAATCATCTTCAACCTACAGTGTAATCTACAAACACAAGATATTTAATGTTCAACGTGATTACCGTTGTTTTTAGCAAATAATCATTAACTTGGAATTTTATGGCTGCAAGACATGCCAAAAAAGCTGAGACAGGTGGCAAAGAAGACTGTGAATGTTGAGAGTGCTCATCAAACACCATTTTGGAATATCCCACAGGTGAGCAGGAAGAGGTGGGTGCAATTATAAAAGGAGCTTCGCGGAATTGTTCAGTCATTCACAAGCAAAGATGGGGCGAGGTTCACCTCTTTGTGAACAACTGCGTGAGAAAATAGTCCAACAGTTTAAGGGACAATATTCCTTAGTGTACAATTGCAAGGAAATTTGGGGTTTCACCGTTCAGAATATCATTAAAAGGTTCAGAGAATCTGGAGAAATCACTGCATGTAAGCGGTAAGGCCAAAAACCAACATTGAATGCCGGTGACTTTCAATCCCTCACACGGCACTGCAGCAAAAACCTACCTACCTAAACCATCTCGTTACCTCTGCGTCCCGCGTCCTAGACGCATAATTTTCCCGCCAGATACACAGTTCCAAATAATGTGTGTTTTTGGGACACAAGGAAATTTCTTTGTAAAAATAAATAAATAAATAAATAACTTTGTTAAATCTTTTTTTTTTCCAGCAACGAACGCAGTTTGAATCGCCGCCATTGTTGTTTTCATCTTGCATTAAGTAATCTCACGCGACGAGATTTCCGTTCTCGCGAGACGAGATTGGCGAGATCGGCCTTCACTTTGTGGAAAGCAGACGATTGCCAAGTTGTGTAACGTTAAAACAAGTGTTCTGAATAAGTGTTCCGAACAAGTCTTGCGAAAGTTTATTGCAGAGATATGAACTCAAAGACTGAACCATGGGATGAAATAAGAACCTATTTCTCTGCAAATCTTGTATGCCTGAATTATTTAAATTTTTGCAGCTTTTGTTTAGAAGAAATATACCTATTATCAATGTATATTGTTGTTGTTTGTGTTATTATCATATGCAATTGAATAAGTAGACCATTTCAGAATTCGAAATCTGGGACTCTCTAAATGCAGAATGGGACTCATACTTTTCTGATCAGTGGGTCCCTGGGACTTGCAGGGCTCAAACTGTAAAATTATCACTGTAAACCTGAATTTTTATTTGTCCTTTGTTGCTCCCCCCACTGACAGGACATGACCCAGCCGCAACTTCATTGAAAGATTGTGCAATTTCCTATTTTTCCTAAATATAAACTTCAAAAGGGATCATCTCGCTAATCTTACCACCCACCCAACCTCACTACTGTACGACAGCTCACCCCGCACACCCCGTGCTGGTTCAGTGGCCGGTCAGGAGAATTCAGGTGTATCAGAAGGGGGAAAGGGGGGGGAGAAGAGGCTTTTGTAATCCCTGGCAAACTGAGGGCCTAACCTATCACATTCTAACATTGTGAAATTCTAAAAGAACTTCAAAAGCATGTCCACTTTTGTTCAGGTCCAAAACCAAGTGGTGTCATTTTATGCGGTACAACATAAACAAGAAAAACCCTTTGACAAATCTTACATAAGCATATCATTGGAGGAAAAAGTGTTTTGTAACCGCTTAAAGAGGCACCATCTTGCCCCAGATCATGTTGTTTTCGTTTGGGTGGTCGACCAACACGTGTGTGCATGTACACGCCTGCTCGTGTGTACGTGCTCATGTGTACGTGCATAAGTCTCCATAAGGGGCAAAGCTCAATGGGAGAATCGTGACAAAGACAGCACAGCTGAGTTCTTTTTCCATTCCAGATGGAGTTTATCTTCGAAACGTATTTATAGCAACCACAGACAGAGATGTGCCAGTGATTACCAACCGGGAGAGATGATAATGGATGCTGGCCGCAAGATATTATCCAATATCATTTAAGTAGTCTGAAAATTATGAGTTAATATTATGTCATCTCCGCTCATCTATCTATGCCAGTAAAATAATAAGTCCTGGGTTTCTTTGATTATTTTTGTGGTCTGCAAATTTATTTTTTTGTGTGTCATGTACCCTGATGTGAAAATGGGTGCTGGCTCAGTAAAAGATGGGAAGCATGTTGGCAAGAATAGCCAAAATATATACTGTACAGCAAATTGTCTCTGGCATTCACTGGTCAGTAACTGAAACACAATTGTGGCTGTTTTCCGTTCAGAAGTCCTTGAAGATCCTTTAGCTGAAGTCATATAAACTCACCTGTCTCGATGATTTATACTGAGAGCCGGAAATATCTATGACCTTCCGTGTTTATGCTCACATATACTGTACAATACCCACAGAGGCCCTCCCAGCACCCTTAGTCACAAATTAAGCATTGTAACATGTTTATTATAAAAGAAGGAACAGCACCTTTAACAATTCGATTGATGTGGGTAACTCACGGCGACCTGAGAAATAGTGCGTGACTGTGTTACCACCCACAAAGATAAAAGTAGTCGCGTTCCGTGTGTGCGGCACAAGTAGTACGTGCGGCAAGCACGTCTGCCTTACAGTCAAACATCTGTGAATGTGTCGTATGATGAATGATTGATGGTGATCCGACCGGGGTGTACCTCACCTTTTGCCCAAAGTCAGCTGAGATAAGCTCTGGCGCGCCCTTGACCCTGCACACGATACAGGAAGGTGGTAGGAAAGGTGTTCCTGCATAAGCTCGAACTTTCTTTGAATTCTCGCACAGTTCCTTCACTTCATTTCAAATGCACTTTTTAGTTCCAGCATTTTAGCACACGCTTATTTTTCACATCATTCTTAAGACTCAATTTTGAGCTTCGAGTTGCTGCACGCCTCCCCCTTTAGTAAGCTTAGTTCTCACCTCGCGTGCAAAAGGCAGGTGGTTGTTTGTTCTGATAGACAGTAGCAAGTTAGACATCTCACACTGTTTCTTGGCTTATATCTTATCTGTGGTATTTTTTTAAAGGCCATGTGAAGCACTCACGCAAGCACCTGAGCGATACTCTAACGGATGATCTCAGGTAATGTGAGAAGAGAATGTGTTGGTTTGGGCGAGAATAAGCTTTGTACGTAGTTGCGTGTGAACCGCTGGCTCGTTGCCATAGGAGAGAATGAATTGGTTGCATAAGAACTCAAGTATGTTTGAATTTTGCACGACTGTGTCACAGATTGATAAATTGTAAGAACAAAATCATGTTTGTGAACATTAATATTGATTGATTGATTGATTGATTGATTGATTGATTGATACCCTGTGACTGGCTGGCAACCAGCTCAGGGTGTACCCCGCCTATTGCCCAAAGACAGCTGGGATAGGCGCCAGCATACCCACGACACTTGTGAGCTTTAGCGGATTAGAAAATGGATGGACAGATTTATATATATCTGATCAAATGCATACTGACATGCGTGTCAATGTCTAGTAGGAAAACAGCATCTAAATGCATTACGAACAATACAATAGAATACAATACATCTTTATTTATATAGCACTTCCACAATATCTGCAGCTGTAAGAAAGCGCTTTGCAGAACAGACTCTCCGTTCCGAGTACGCATCCTCTCTCCTCATCCTCAGCTCCAGCAGCTATCCATACAGCCGCACCAACGCAGACTGTCCGACAGCGCCAACATATTTGTTGAACAAAACGAGGCTGTGAAAAATGCTGACCATTCCAGGTGAAAAAAACACAAGCGCCCCTAAGCTGTAATTGGGTGACAGTCGAATAGCGCAGACATTCCCCACATCAAAATCAGTGCTGGTACACGCTGCCAAGAAGGCGCAACCATCAAGGACAGATTCTCCTTCGAATGTCGTGGCCAAAATGCTAAAAACAGTCCACAACAAACAGCATATGACAAAACAAAAGACAAAAACAACAAAAAAGCAGAGCTCTTGAAAAGGTCTTGCAGACAGCTGCCAACAATAGTGCCATCTTGAAACTAAATAACTTTATTAATTTTAATTATTATTAGAATAAAACTGAGCAAGGCTTATTTTTCTGCATGATTTTTTTTTACATTTCTTTAATTAGAATTTGTTTTTTTTTTAAATCTGGTCTGGTAGTCCAGTGGTTAGCACGTCGGCTTCACAGTGCAGAGGTACCGGGTTCGATTCCAGCTCCGGCCTCCCTGTGTGGAGTTTGCATGTTCTCCCCGGGCTTGCGTGGGTTTTCTCCGGGTGCTCCGGTTTCCTCCCACATTCCAAAAACATGCATGTCAGGCTGATTGGACGCTCTAAATTGTCCCTAGGTGTGAGTGTGTGCGTGGATGGTTGTTCGTCTCTGTGTGCCCTGCGATTGGCTGGCAACTGATTCAGGGTGTCCCCCGCCTACTGCCCGGGGATGGCTGGGATAGGCTCCAGCACCCCCCGCGACCCTAGTGAGGATCAAGCGGTTCGGAAAATGGATGGATGGATGGATGGTCTTGATGTACACGTTAAAAATCACAATGATATCAATACTACAATATTCAAAACCCATATCACACACACACACACACACATACATACATACATAGCGGGCCAGATCTGTTTCCTGGGGCTTGACTTTGACTCACAACTAAGTGTCGTAAAGGATGGTGGGATATTAGAATTGAACGTTGGATAATGGTCATTTTGGCTTATTAACGCCCTCAAGTGGATGTAAAATGAAAGTGCGATTTATTTACCCAAAAAAAACTACAATTCCCAGGTCAACAAGCGTCCATCCTATCACAGTTACTTCCGTAACTCACTGGAATGCTTCGCAATGGACGGTAACTCTGTAAAGGCTATATTATTTGACTTGGACAACACGCTCATTGAAACGAATCGGGCAGGCCATTTTGCGATACAAAAGGTGGATTTCCTCTGCTAAAAGTGTATTTTTGTTTCAATGCCAAGTGACTACCAATCTAACTTGTTTTGGACCGGACGGGTTGCGTTCAGATTCAGTGGGAAACACAAAACTCATCGCGGACAAATAATTTAACTTTCTACTACTCTTTCTTTTGCTCCCAATAATGAAGATGCCTTTTGTCATTCTTGTTCCATTCTTGTAGTCATTCTATTTAAATGTAAGGGTTCTAGTGCATTGTTACATAGATAACTATTAGTTTGCCATTTTATCAGATGCTGCTGCTTTTTCTTATGTTAATTAAAACATCACGTGATTGGGATTCTGTGGACCGATAATGAGTCTCATATGGAGGTCTAATTGTATGTTACGGTTATTGGATTATACTGTATTTTTAACTTGAATACTTCAAAAAAAATTCTGGACACTTTTGTGATTTACTTGCATGTTGTAATTAAAATGCTGTGTGTGACTTTTACAGACCTCTGAACTTTTGAAGACCTCACTGGCGATTGACGATGACACCATCCCCAACATTTGTGATAAGTTCAAGCAGAAACTTATGCACGAGAAGTTTGATCCTGCAGATGGCAGATCTATAGATGAGGTCCGAGTGGGTCACTGGGAAGACAGCATTAAGGAAAGTGTGGAGAGCCCTTCATCACCCTCTCTGGCAGCTCAGTGCTACTATCTGTGGAAGAATAGTCGACTGGAGCTGCTTAGTCTGTCCCCTGAGGTATCAAGTCTTCTGAAACAACTTCGGAGGAAATACAAGCTGCTGCTCCTGACCAACGGCAATACTCAAACACAAAGGGAGAAAGTGGAGGCAGTCGGTTGTGAAAACTTTTTTGATAGGATTGTAGTCGGCGGAGATCATGCTGAGCAGAAACCCTTCCCCTCCATCTTCAGATTGTGTTTTGACTTGCTGCAGGTGGAACCCCAGGATTGCATAATGGTTGGAGACTCACTGGACACTGACATCCAGGGAGGGGTCAATGCACAAGTACGTGCTACAGTTTGGATTAACAGTGCAGGTGTTGCTCTGCCTCTTGGTTCAGTGACACCTGACTATACGCTTTCCACCGTCTTGGACCTGGAAGACGTTTTGGCACAACTAAATCAGTGACAACCGCGGATATAAATTTTATAAATTGACCAAATGTCAACTCCATATTTTGTCAAATGGCTTTTTTTTTTGCCAAGGGTGTTCTGAAATATGAGAATAAAATGCATACCTACCGCTATCAATGTCATTGTGTCTTTTAAATGCCTTTGTCTACCACAGGCAGTAAGTGGATAGCAAGTTTAACGTCAATCCTAGATTCTTAAAAATGACAACGCACACACACCTCTCACTTGTAAGCGTCATCATGGATTATGACGTCACGTTCATGATCACATGGCATGACATCATAGAGTGGTTATGGTGCTGGATGTGCTCTTCTTGACACAAGGAAATAGTACTAAACAGGATTTTTTTATTAAGATTTATTTTTTTAAATATAAAAATCATAAAATGGCAATGGGTATCAACTCAAATATTCAACACTCACCAGATGAAACTGGTAGGTGATTATGTTCGTCGCATCCACTGTGAGCAAGTAATCATTTTTGAGTTTGACATGACCTTTGCATGCCCACTGTAATTGATAAGTCTATTGCCATTTGCAGATCAGAAGAAAAAAACTAAATCATTTGAAAAGCTACAGTCCAACATCCTGAGCAGTAAAACAAGTACCTACCTGGTTAAGGACTTAATTGGCGAAGGAAGCTTTGGTAAAGTTGCCCATTGTGAAAACTTAGGCACGTCGCAGAGCGTAGCCCTCAAAGTCCTTAAAACCAAGTCAAATGTGATATCCAAAATGGAGGTATAATATCCGACATCCACATGGAGTGATTACCCAATGAAGTGTTTAGAGGTCACACATTTGTTTTATTTTCTCCACAGATCAAAATACTTGAGATTGTCAGTGTTCTGGACCCGGTAAAGAAGAGCATTGTGAAGTTTATTGAAAACTTTGAGCATGAAGGGTATACGTGTTTGGCTTTTGAAATGCTAGACATGAGCCTTTTCGATTTTGTTGTCAAGAAACGGAAGAAGCCATTGTCTGTCAGTGAGATACGGCCGATTGCTCATCAGGTAAAGTGATCATTTAGTCATATCAGAGTTGTACTAAATATTGCATTTCTTGAAATTGTTGGATTTGCACAAATGTAAAATGCCGCTTTGAAATTGTGATGTGTTCAAGGATTGCGTCTGTGTTTATTTCCTCCCCTCACCATGAAGTTGCTTACAGCCTTTGAGGCCCTGAAAGGTATCCGAATCATTCACGCTGACCTGAAGCCTGATAACATCATGCTGGTGAACCATTCATGTGAGCCCTTCAGGGTTAAATTAATAGATTTTGGCTGCTCCCTCCAGACCTCTGCAGTGACCCTTGGAATGACCATACAGCCTATGGGGTACCGGTAGGTTTCATTCCGCTCAGTTTGTGTCCATTGAACCTCTAAGGTTGACCGCATTCATGGTTGATTTGTCCATATGATTTTAAGAAAAGTCATCCCATTGGCAATGGGAAATGAAGTACCGTATTGGCCCGAATATAAGACGGTCCTGATTATAAGACGACCCCCTCTTTTTCAAGACTCAAGTTTGAAAAAACACCTTTTGAACACCAAATTAATTTTTATACAGAAAATAATTACAGTACATCTGAAACAAATGATTCTAACAATATATTTGAGAGAAAAAGCATGTTATTTTGCCTCATTCAAATCTTAGTATCTGAACATTTAAATATGTAAACTAAAGTGCAATCACATTCGTGAATGAATGGCTTTTGGTTTTTGAAATGTAAATTACATCATAACTTCTCCTCAGCTGCCGGTTAACCTGGCCGATCTTTGACCCACTTTTCTCCAGATTGTCTCTACGTTTCTCCATTTTCTGTTATCTCTTCTATTATTTTCTTCCCTTTTCTTTCTTACCGCTATTTTTTATTTTTCTTCTTCGTGCTACCGCTATTTTTATTTTTATTCTTCGTGACAGAGGTTCACTTTGGCCTGGGGAGTCAAGTTCAGCATTCGCTTCAATGATATCTGGCGCCATTTAGCGTCATGAATGGGTATAATGTCTAGACCCCGAACATAAGACGACCCCCACTTTTTCAGTCTTATTTCAATGCAAAAAACACCGTCTTATATTCGGGCCAATACGGTATTCCATCCCAGGGTCAACCAAATTAACCTGTGTTTGACCTTGAAGAGGAGTTCTCGGACAGGTTCATTCGGTTGCAAACAAATACAGCGTATTATAGGACGAGAAGCAGTCCAAACTCAGTTCACTCTGTCATTTTAAAATTAAAAAAAAAAAAAAAAAAACAGGATTGACCTGAACAACATAATGCTAAGAGAATCAAAGCCATTGGTGCGGTTTGCATGTTATTGTACATGTTTAAACAACAAGTCATCTTTTTACTGTGTCAAAGAGGGTAATGCGCTTGGGAAGTTCCCTTGAAACGTAATTTGCTGTTGTCGGGTCAGTTCTGTTCATCTATCAATTTCTATTCCGCAAGTTCCCATTCGAGTCACAATTGGGCAGGAGTCTTTCCCAGCTGATTTTGGACAAGAGGCCGTGTACAACCTCGAATGGTCGCCAGTCAATCACAATTATCACTGCTGCAGAGCAATGTTTCATTTACAATATTATGAGTGTTTCACTCCCAAATCCATACAACATCCATCCATCCATTTTCAACACCGCTTATCCCGAAGAGGGTCACGGCAGTTGCTGGAGTCTAACACAGCTGGCTTGTGGCCAAAGGCGGACTAACCCCCAAAGCCACCAGTCAGTCACAAGGCACATATAAAAATGATCAACCATACACACCCACTGAGTGTGAACCGATGCCACACTGCCCGCACACAAGTCAGGCGGAGTGTACCACTACCCCATCAGCGATTCCATACAGCATATGTTGCTGTTTTGATTCTTGCGCCCACCGCTGACGAATGTCAGTGTAATGTGATTTGTTTTGATGCATTTCATTTGGCACAGATTCATTATTTACAGTATCGCATCGACTTTGTGTGCATTCAACTTTAGAGGTTCCACTGGATCTATCTGTTAACAAAGTGTTCAAAATGAAATTCAAATGTACTTGTTTCTGCTGGTCTTGCAAACAGAGCACCTGAGGTCACCCTTGGCCTCCCAATCTCTGAGCAAGTGGACATGTGGGGTCTTGGCTGTGCTCTCACTTTCTTGCACATTGGCCATCACCTTTTTGCAACCAATTGCGAGTACCAGATGGTAAACAAGACAGAACGTGTCACCTGTTCTTCCTGACATTCTGTAAAGCTATGAAGTAAGAGAATGCCCGATGACATCGAACGTGCTTTTGTCCCCCAAGATGAGAACCATCATACAAATACGAGGGCAGCCAGCCGACTCGCTCCTCTTAGCAGGCAAATACAGCCAGAAGTATTTCACCCACTTAAACTTTGAACAGTGGAAGCTAAAGGTAGTGATGCAAAACGGTCTTGAATTTTAAACATC
Organism: Hippocampus guttulatus; assembly: GCF_054856545.1. Classification (NCBI taxonomy): domain Eukaryota; kingdom Metazoa; phylum Chordata; class Actinopteri; order Syngnathiformes; family Syngnathidae; genus Hippocampus; species Hippocampus guttulatus. The sequence goes on along the minus strand of NC_141270.1, from coordinate 15,219,614 downwards.
TGTTTGAAAATGTTTTTTTTTGTTGTCCTAGACTCCAAATGAATATAAGCTTACGAATGGGGAAGAGACAAAAACATGGAAGATACGACTAAAATCTCTAGATGCCCTGAGAACTGTAAGTGGTCCATTTTTAAGAAAAAAGAACGAATGCATGACTACTCGAATTTGAAGAACTCTTTTCCAAAATGCTGAATGATGTTGGTGATAATTATTACTCATAAGAAAATTGACCAGTATGTTTAACAAATACTACTTTGTAATTTTAGTCCATTCAAACAATTCATTGCCTCTGTTTGAACATGTTCAGTAAAAGATAACAGTGTCCTCACACAGTAGAAAGACATGGCAGGGTCCATTTTTATCAATCAGTTGTTCTCGTTTTAGAAAAGAGCTCTTCATACTGTAGTCCATAACTGGATCAGCCATCTTTGTTTGACACTCAGCAGAGCCAAGAGGATGCAAAAGAGGTGCTCAGCGAATTTGAAGATCAGAATGAATTTGTTAGCTTTCTAAAAAGTCTTCTAAACATTCAAGCTGAGAGAAGAATTGCTCCGACGGAGGCGCTCAAACATCGCTATGTCTCTATGGCTCATCTGGTTCATGAGAGTCACACCAGCTCATAGTAAGTCAATTAAACGTATTACATGGATGAAACATGCGGTGAACCCTGTCAGGTTTCATGAAGAGCTTGTGAGATATATATATATATGTTTTTACATCTCTTCATGTTTCTCTTAGTTTAAAGGTAAAGACTAGTGCAATGGAAATGTATTCATGTTGCACTGAATTTTAAACCAAGAGTGCCAACTAGAGAAGTCACAAGTGCTTCATGACGCTTCATTTGTCACACAATGAAGCACTCTAAATCACAAAAGATAGCCCCGAAATGCATCATTGTGTGATAAGAAAACAACAACTTTTTCAGCAACTACTTTCTCAAAAGTCAAAAGGAAATTGAGATTGTATATTGGCCTGAATGGCTCCAATATGTGGTCTTTGTAGAAAAGCTTTTTCTCAAACCCATGACCTCTGCACTGTGAGGTAGATGTGCTCACCATTCACCACCGTGCCTCCCCGATTTCTCAGAATAATTAGGAAATAGATAAAGGTCAAGATGCAATGCCCCTTCTTGATAAATCTCTACCTCTTTAATTTTTCAAATAATCACTCAAACATTCCCAGAAAATAATACCGTCCCATCACTGGTGAGCTATTTTTGGAACAGGCTCACGGGCTACTGATGTGAGAGCGATCTGGTGCCTGCGGGCACCATGGTGGTGACCCCTGGTGTGGAGAATCGGTGAATGGCTAAAAATATACAAATACATTTGGTATGAATTTCCATATGATTTTCCCTCAAAGTACACAACAAAAAAGAACAACTTCTAAGAAAAAGTATGGAAAATCAATCATGTTGAGTGACAGAGGCAGCGAAATGATAAATTCTGGGGCCCTGTAGGCAATTACCTGTTGTGACCTCTCTGCCTCAAATGGTCATTGTTTCATCGTTGAAATATGTTGTTTGTTTCCAGGTTGCATTAGTGACTGGCTGCTCTTTTTCAGTGTGGACAACGCTTTTGATCAGATGCTGGTGTGCCCGATTGAAGGATTTGAAGAGGAGCTCATCTCAGACAGCGAGGATGACGACAGGCCTTCCTACAACCTCATTATGCACTCATCGTGCTCTTCTAATGGAACAGCAGACACGGGGCGTTGGAGCAGTAGTGACTCTTCTAACAAAACATCAGGAGATGATGGACAAACTGAGGAGACAGCACTGGAGTCAGTACAGGCTGATAGACAAACCGACCAGAACGTACAACAGAAGCACAACATTGAGAACATCCCGGTTTTTGTGTGCAGTGGTTGTGGAACCTTGTTTAGGAAGTAGATATCGACAACAGACTCATGAAGAAGAAAGTGTGTCCAATTAGTCTTATGTCTGGAAGCACATCAGAATCAGAATCAGAATCATCTTTATTGGCCAAGTATGTAGAACACACAAGGAATTTGTCTCCGGTATAACACGCTGCATTAGTATCATCGTAAACAACAAATCATTGAACCATTTTAGAGTAACCAGTAGCAGTATTTGTAGTTCAAGAAGAGTGACTATGTCAGTGACTGTTTAAGGAGTTAATGGCTAGAGGGAAGAAGCTGTTTAAGTGTCTACTGGATTTGGTGCGCATGGATCTGTAGCGTCTGCCTGAGGGGAGTAGCTGGAAAAGGTGGTGGGCAGGGTGCGGGGGATCCAGGAGGATTTTCCGTGCCCTTGTCTTGATTCTTGCAGTGTGCAAGTCCTCAAGAGTGGGTAGGGCGGTGCCAACGATTTTTTCCGCCGTCCTAACTGTCCGTTGAAGTCGGATTTTGTCCTTTTTTGTGGCAGCCCCAAACCAAACCGTGATGGAAGAACACAGGATTGATTCGATGACTGCCGTGTAGAACTGTCGTAGCACCTCCTGTGGCAGGCCATGCTTCCTCAGCAGCCTCAGGAAGTACATCCTCTGCCGGGCCCTTTTCAGGATGGAGATGGTGTTGACTTCCCACTTCATGTCCTGGGAGACTGTGATTCCCAGGAACTTGAATGTCTCGACGGTTGACACAGGGCAGTTGGATAGTGTGAGGGGCAACTGTGGAGAAGAATGTTTCCTGAAGTCCACGATCATCTCTACAGTCTTGAGCGTGTTCAGCCCGAGGTTGTGTCGGCTGCACCAGAGCTCCAGCTGCTCCACTTGTTGGCGGTACGCAGACTCGTCGCCGTCTTTGATGAGACCGATGACCGTGGTGTCGTCTGCGAACTTTATGAGTTTGACAGCTGGATCTGTTGAGGTGCAATCGTTTGTGTAGAGAGAGAAGAGCAGTGGAGAGAGGACACATCCCTGTGGGGCTCCAGTGCTGGACACACTTTCCTGATTTCTTCGGGAGAACAAATTCCCACTGCGAGCATTTCTAGTTGCTTTTCCTTGTTTGTTTGTTTGTTTGTTTATTTCCTCACTCAAAATCTGCCAGGACCTGAATGAGTCGAGACAACAGTATTAATAAAATTTATTTTTTTCTATTTTCAGCCACCTTGTAGCCTAACAAAGCAAGCTAACAATTATAACAACTCAAGTAATCACATTGGAAATTATATATTATGATAGGGTGATTATGAGGGTTCCTCATGGAACACATCAGTTAAAGTACAAAAAGTGTAGCTGTCCCATACTCGAGTCACTCAAGCAGTCTTTAAATGGTTGATTCCAATGAATTCACTCTAACTCCGGACATAAAGCCGTTAAATACCTCATTGTTATTTGAAAGTCACACAACTATTAAGTAACTGCTTTCACAAGAATATTGTAAGAAAAGTGAAAGAGTGGATATTGGCCTGATATCTTATGGCGAAGACATCTGGCTCTTTATCTTTTAAGAGTTTATTGATTATCAATCATATCTAATGAATAGGAAATCAAATGTATCCATCGATCCATTTTATAATCTTCTCATCCTCACGACGGTCGCGGGCCATAATCAAATGAATAGGATGGATAGTAAACGTGCATCATGTACCACAAGATGTCGCAATATTCCTCGCTGGTGACGTCACATTCGTAAACATCAAAAGCACCACTAGTGCAGGGATTTCTCGCCGGGTGCGGTGGCGCGTACCTGTAATCCAAGTTCCCGGGAGGCTGAGGCTGGCGGATCGTGTGAGCTCGGGGGTTCTGAGCTGCGGCGGACTATGTCGAGCGGGTGTCCGCGCTAGGTTCGGTATCGATATGGTGCTCCCGGGGGAGCTCGGGACCACCAGGTCGCCTGAGGAGGGGTGCACCGGCCCAGGCCGGAAACGGAGCAGGTCAAATCCCCCGTACCGCTCAGTAGCGGGTTCGCGCCTGTGAATAGACACTGCGGTGCAGCCTGAGCAACACAGTGGGACACAGTCTTTTACACTTCGTCTCGGTTTAAAACATTTTTTTAACGTGTGTGTGTGTGTGTTAAAACACGAAAGAAATCTTTAGTCTTTTGGTGTTCCTTCACTGCCCCCTCCTGGAAAAGAAACAGAACTACACAGTATAAGAATGAAAACACTCAACCATAACTAAATAAATTCACACAAAATAAAAATGTGATCACCAGATTTGAGTGTGGGCAAGCGGTTACTAGTTTATTGACTAGCCAGAACAAAATGAGTTGTTTCATCTCGTGAAATCTATTTTGACTGGCAGTGATGCTCTGGTTACTGTTCAGCTTCCGAGGGGGTCCACGTGTATAAAACATGTTTCATACACTCACCTAACACACACATTCACAGACTTCCACACATGACAATCACCCTTTTTATTCACACACACATATTATTGTTATCGCATCGTCATCATCATTGTCATTATAATCATCATCGTCATAATCATTATCCTAACAATTCCAATGACAAGGACACAAGTTAATTTTAAAAAATCATAAAAAAATGAAAGAATACATATCCCCCCCCCCCAACCCAAAAGGACTAAAAACAAAACAAAACGCCATAACATACAAAAGGGCAGCCATTAAGTCTTTGTCTTGAAAAACAGCACATACCCAAAGTTATTCTATCTTGGTCATGCAAATGCAGTACAGTACTCCATTTCCTCTCATGCTCACATAAGTTGATTTTGGTTGCAGCTATTATCCTTTCTAAACGATATTGATAATATTTCCTATTCTTCAAGTGTTTTAAACATAAATTTGATATTGTTTTTGCTTTAAAGATGAACATTTTATCCCCAAAATAATATCGTGTTTAAACCAGGTGTGCAGTTCTTTTCAGAAACACCAAACATAATATTCTGTGTTGTTGAGTTGTAAGCCTTCATCAAGCACAGGCAGTGGAGAGCCTGCTAAAATATACAAAGAATGTCATGTGAACGTGTGATAAAATGAAAGCTGGTGAGGCAGTAAAAAAAAAAAGAAAAGAAAAAAGAAAAAAACTAATAAAATGATCATAATAATAATAATTTTAAGACGTAGAACTCTCAACGTGTAACACTGCAGTTACGTTCAAGAAGAGGCCTTTCCGTGAAATTGACAATCATTTTCAATGAGTCATACTGATTAAAAAAACAAAAACAATTCTACAGCCACTCAATGCTAATTTCATATCATTTTCATTCAACACAAGGTAACTGAGTCAAATCCCTTATTTTGGTGAAAACATCAGCATAATTGGTTTGGCATTGACAGTGTACGAATGAACTCATCCACAGTGTACTAATAACAGGCTGGTTTGGTAGGCCATTGCGTGATTTTAAGCAACCTTAAATTTTCTCATGAAGCTTTCAGACAGTTTTCTGGGTGAGAGAAAACCCAAGTTAATTAATTGCTGATTAATAATGTGGGTATCTGGGTAGTTGAAATTCCTTCAGTGTTGGGACTAAATCAATCAATGCTTATGATTTAGTTTCATGTGTATGTCCTTCTCAGCTGGTGGTAAAGTCTCTCTACCTGGGGGAAATCTAATATCATCATGGTTCTTTATGAGCTCCTCTTCAAATCCTTTCAGAGGACACATCAACCATTGATCAAAAGCATTGTCTGGGCTGAAAGAATGGCCACTAACACAAACTAAAATAAAACATACAAAATACAAATATTTAAACATTAATACACTGACAACATTAGGCAAGGTCGAGCTGTGAAAAAAAACTTGAAAAATTATCTTTCTCATTTGGTATCTTCTACTGTATAAAACATTAATTTTAGATTTAAAGAATGCTCTGGACTTCATTGGCTTGATGAATTGTGACCTCTCTTAAACTGAGGGTAACCAGAAGAAATCTGACAAGGTTGTTCAAGAAAAGAGAAGGTACTAACAGCATCAATTCAAGTTAAATTACTTGACACAAGCTGGAACCTATTGTATTTGTGCAGGCGAGCCAATAGAAGGATAAGTCAAATGCCCATATTCAAATCTAGTGATAGCATTTGTATTTTATTACACAACTTTGTTCAAATCTGGTCCACAGTGTATCTTCCCCCAGGAGGAGGCAGTGTAAGACAAACAAAAAGTGTGCTTTGTGAACAAGAAACTTTTGTGTTTCTGTGTGGTGTAATGCTAAAATAATATGAACGACCAGGCTCTGCGCTTGTTGTAAACCGAGACGAAGTGTAAAAGACTGTGTCTCGCTGTATTGCTCAGGCTGCACCGCAGCGTCTACTCACAGGCGCGAACCCGCTACTGTGCGGTACGGGGGCTTTGACCTGCTCCGTTTCCGGCCTGGGCCGGTGCACCCCTCCTTAAGCGACCTGGTGATCCCGAGCTCCCCCGGGAGCACCATATCGATACCGAACTTAGCGCGGACACCCACTCGACATAGTCCGCTGCAGCTCAGAACCCCCGAGCTCACACGATCCGCCAGCCTCAGCCTCCCGGGAACTTGGATTACAGGTACGCGCCACCGCACCCGGCGAGAAATCCCTGCACTAGTGGTGCTTTTGATGTTTATGAATGTGACGTCACCAGCGAGGAATATTGCGACATCTTGTGGTACATGATGCACGTTTGCTATCCATCCTATTCATTTGATTATGGCCCGCGACCGTCGTGAGAATAAAATTATAAAATCGATAGATGGATTAATTTGATATGATGAACCCACTCTGTTACTGTCTTTAAAAACTGACATGTCTTTGCCATCAGATCAATATCCACTCTTTCACTTTTCTTACAGTATTCTTACAGCATTTCCTAAATGGTTGTATTACTTTCAAATAACAATGATTTATTCAAAGACTTTCTGCCCGGATTTAGATTGAATTAATTATAACAAACCGTTTAAAGACTGCGTGAGTGGCTCCAGTATGGGCCACCACACTTCTTGTGCCTGACCTGATGTGTTCCATCAGGAACACTAATGGAGTCATCACCCTATGATACTTAATTGACGCTGCGTTTACTTTAGTTGTACTTAATCTAGATTTGAACCAGTCATGGGAAAATTGTGGGCAAACTTTTGCAGGCCACATGAGATGAAAAGCCAGACCTGAGTAGCTTTGAGTTTGGCACCTATAGTATTAGTGGTTGAGTGGATGAAACACTAGCACCATTTGTGCTTTCGCTGGATTGGAGTCCCACTCTGGCGGCATTGTATGGGACGTTAGCACAAGAATCACTAGCGCCGAATGAATAAAACTTTTGCAATAAATCGATTGAAGCCAAACATTTCAAATGCATGCAAACACCTTAATGCAATTCTTTCTTATTAAATTGGATTATGGCTCCCGGGTTCTACTGGAAGTAAAACTTCTCCAGCAGGAGCTTCACTTGACAGAGTTATTAAAGACTTGTTTGATCAAGAAGCTAAAATATGAGTTGCAGCCCTCAACAGAACAATGCCTTTAAATGGCATTCAGGTAATTTTTTTAAGGTTCGTTGAATGAGAGGCTAATGTGGGGATCATGTTTTTATTCTGTAATACAGTTTGACACACGACCATGCAACATTTGAAAAAGCACACCAGCAAACGAAAACACAACACCACATCCTTCGATCACGCTCAATTTCAGATCAGCTCATTGACTTATTCAGATTGAAGCACATGACTTGAGAATCTATTTAACATACAGCATTTCATCTTTGGTTGGAATGAAGATATATAAAACAGTGAAACAAACATGAAATCATGATGTACAATAAAAAAAACATTTAAATGTAAGGTTTTGTTGACAAAGAAATATAGACCAATTTAAGGGGACACAAATGCTTTTTAAAAGAAAACACACGCACACACAAACACACACACGCACAAAATCCCCTCTCAGACACCTTTTGCCCTCGAGAGGTTTGGGGAAAGCAATCAACATTTTTGCTAAAACAGAACATACAAAAAAATCTGCAGTTATATTATTTAACCAACTTGTCAGCAAAATAACATGAAAAGCCTATCTGTGATTACACAACAGCTTTTTCATCTCTCATCTTTACGGCTACAATGGGTCAATTCTAATGAACACGGGATTACTTATATTTTGTTATGCATAAATAAATCTGAAACACAGTGGTTTCCATGACTAATCCAGATATTCTGGATGAAGGTGCCCACAGGCCCAATCTCCATTCTGTAGAATAAACGAAAAGAGTGAGTGAGTTAAAATTAAATAAATTGTTGACCTATGACAAACAATAACAACTAAGAATATACTAGAAGCAAACATTGAAGACTAAAATAGATTAGGAATAGGAAACCAACAATATTATATTCAGGCTAATTACTAATATGTCTAAAGGAACAAAAAAAAAATCAGTACTTGGTTGGTGAGATAACTGACACAGTCCAATTTAACTGGAACCAGTGTGAGTAGTTCACTGGATAAAGTTGCAGTAACCTGGATCTCCTCCTTGCTCACTATCTCCCTCTGCTGAATGTATTGCCAACGTGCACCTCCCAACACAGAAATTGGTGGGTTGTTACGTTGGCAGTTTCACGGCTGGAGATGTAAGGCACAAGTTTAATCTTGAGCAGCTACACTTTCTCAAGACTCCTCGGGGGAGCAAAGTAAGAATTCCTGGCTGTAAAGGACACTCACAGAATGGTTGGTACCTCTTCATTTTGTTTTGCTTTTCAAATCAACAAAGAGTACACCATCTGCAGATCGAATACACACATGCGTGAAAAACGAGGGACAATAAATGCTGAGATTACAATTTGATGGCCTTTGCTTCTCCTTCAGCAGAGAGGACAAGGGAGGGTGATTGGCCTTGTGCTTAAAGTCGAGTAAAAGGGCCAATGTGAAGCGGCCCTCTCAGTTTGGGTGAGGAGCAAGCGTTGGTCGAGAACAGGGAGGATGGAGAGGAAGAATAAGGCGAAGACGAACAGTCACCACTATTGTTCAGGGTAAAGACACTGGAAATGGCGACATCCACAATGCCTTGACACAGCTCAGGGTACAGCTTCCTAGAAGGACAACATAAAGACAAAACAGTGTCAGTAAGAGTATGTATGTAAGAGTATGGTTACTTTGGAATAATAAGACTCAAGTGATAGTCAAAAGCATGTTGAATTAAAACTATTTTGTGACAGGTATAATTTCATCCAAAAAGTGACTTTAGTGAATACCATTTACCCCTCTGGCCATTAAATTAAGGCCACTTAACAGTCGTGATAATTACACTTGCAAAAACTTTGGGGGGGTTTTGCAAATACGTGTTGCTACTGACTGTGCACAGGCTGGTGCTCCGTTGATCTCAATGAGCCACACTTTGAAGTTCACGTCCACCATGAAGTCGAATCCAAACAGCTGGAAGCTCTGGTAGGAAAGATGCTTGGTGCTGATCGCTGGTTCAATGCATGACAGACAGCTCCTGCACAACCACACAACCAAAAGGTTTCATCTTCTATTCAGAAACAGGCATTACAGGCAAATCGTAAATAACAAGTATGAAATTATGTCAATATTAACGGGGAAAAAAAGTTGAATCGACCAATGGAATGGTCCAAGGACCTCAGTGAAGATTTCCAGGGGTTTTCTTTAAAAGCCTTTTTTGGTTGTGTCCTGTGTTGGCTTTTTAAACAGCACAGCGCTGTTGAGGTCAGGTGGTTGGGACAGCGGGGGTTGTCAACATTAAAAAGGATCGATAATTCACTGTCATTCGGGTCGCCTGGGTGTACTTCATAGTGGATTGGCTCTTACCGGCTCCCACATTCATTCAAGCCCAGCTTTCAACTCCAAGAACAGCTGTTAAGCACGGTCTTGGTGAGAACGGTACTCAGGCTGTCTTGTTGACAGAGATACTAGTGCACTGCACAGAGGATGAAATTAAGAAGACTACCAATGTAGATGGTTAAATCTTGTCTAAAATGTGACAAAAATGACTGTATTTAATAATTACAGTAAATTAAAGCACTTTCATTTTTTGTTTCCAATCTCTTTCCAAATTGATCTCCTGTCCAAACACAAAATGAATCACTTAACGATTTGTGCAATGAACAGCCTCCAGCATTTTCCACTCCGTGTGCAAAGCACCGTGTGTCAATAACCAAGGGTTACAAAACATGTGTATGAGTTTATGGGCCAAATGCCATCATGGAATAACAGTAGGAAGTTGCAACAAGTGCTGTCCACGTGCAAAAGGGAATTGCTTGTATACGAATAGCTGAGTCTCAGAAGGGCCAGTCATCTGTATGCGAGCACGACCATCGGATGTTGGCTAGTTCACACACAACAATTTTCTTCACGGCTTGGCAGCTACCTGTGTGCGCTTATTTTTCAACAGCAGTATTGGGATATGTTGGGTTTTAAACTAATAACATATGAAGCTGTAAAAAAAAAAGTTGGGGTGGCGTCTACTTTCTTCATTTTTTTGCTATTCGCAGCAGGTCTTAGTCACTATATCCGCTACATACATATTGTATTGCTATTTTCTTTTTAAAAGATACAATTATGACATATGGCCACAATTCATTGTTGGTAAATTCTTTTTCAGCAGTTTTGTCAGTAAAAATGAAAAAAAAAAAAAAGCAATGTGGACCTACTTGATGATTTGCTTGATCTGAGGTAATATGGTGGACTCCAGGGTGACACTGTGAGTGTTGAGCAGGTACAGACGAAACTCGTCAAAGAACATCTCATTGCCTTCCTCATAGCGACCGTAGTTCTGGGAGTGCTCCTTCTGGATGCAGTGGTTGGTCAGGTGGCTGGTCATGTCTTGGAGGTCAGAGCTGTTGTACGGCTCGGAGGAAGTCCGCAGCACGCCCTCCCGATACAAATAGATGTTGTAATGGTGGTCCACAAGGACCCAGCTCCTGGTAATACCATATCATAAACTGTTAGTGTGGAGTGATGTAGACTTTATCTGCGAGCTTCTCAAAAACATTAAAGACGTGCCTGATGTCAAACTTGCGATGTCCAGGCTGCAGAAGTAATGGTTTCTCCAGGTACTTCTGAATAACATGAACCTGTCCTTGATTGTCAATGTATTGCAGTAGTTGGTTTGCATCGTGTGATATCAGAATACCAGCACCTGTTGGAAGAAATGTTGTTCTAAGATGCATGTCAATATGGAAAGTTGTATGAGCGCTTATTCTATTTCTTGAAGGTCAATGTACTCGTAGTGTCAAATGCACTCGTAATGCACTCGTAGAATGACTGTCAAACGGCTAATGCCCCTCCCACCCCCCATGCTGTGTGTATGACATTTCTGCACACTCGTTGGATAACTTTAGGGATACATGCCTACTAGTGAGGCAAAACTACTAATGAGAAAACTAGGGTCCATTAAGCTGCTACTGTTTGAGACATACGTACTAGTTGGGCCTAGCAGTGTTACTAGTGAGGCACCGTCGTTTATTAGTAAAGTTTAATCGTGTACAGGTAGGTCAATAGTGGCACTAATAGAGGGGAAAAAATACTGATAGTACACACTTGGTTTACACTCTCGTAGTTCGACCAGTGTGCTGAATTAAAGGGTAAAGTATGAGCCTTAATGGAGACTTCTTTCTTCTTACTTTTTTTCTTTTCTGATTGATATAAAAATGATTTATTAGATATAAACACATAACGGGGTAGGACTAGATAAGTTTTTTACTTCTTCCTACTCCCTTGAACATAATAACTGTGTTGAATGAAGACTGATTTCTTCCTTTTTACTATTTTATCTACCTTATTTTATGTCAAATTATTACTGTATATGTTTTATGTTCAATAAACAAACCTAACCAATTGCTTTACTAGGGAGGACAAAGAGCTTACCTTTGTTGGAGGACATGACATCGATTTGGATGCAAGTCTGTCTTGCTCGAGTTAGCAGATTTTTCAACTATGCTCTAGCGACTACTATTATTATTATTACTAGTGACAAATCAAGTGATTTTTGACTTCCCGGAAGACATTAGAGATACAAGAGAAATCACATCAATTTGATTGCTTTCTTGGGGCACCTTCCCAACCTGCCAGCTTATCTGTATGTCGTCATTCTGTTCTAGGGGGTTGTTATTCACTTGCCCAATGAATGACACGCATGCTAGGTTTATTAAAGACTTTAAATTGTCCGTGGGTTTGATGAACTGGAATCTTTGCATGTGATAAATATGCAAAGAACACAGAAATCAGGAAAGGGGAAAATACTATTTCAAAGCACTGTAGCTAAGAATTTGTGTGACTTATCAACCGATTAAAACACTATGCTCCCAAAGTTCACATTTACTTGTGATTCCCAGAGTCTATGAAAGTGTAATGGTAGGATTAATCTTCAGTGGTCAAGCGCCACACCTGTGGAACAGTCTTCCAGATTTGCTTGCTTGTGAAGGCAGACACTCACTCACTATTTAAGACTTAAAAAAACGTTCTCATTGATAAATCTTAGAGTCAGAACTGATTCAGGCTTTCTCCTGTTAAGATGCCATGTGCTTAGGCATGATTGATACATTTGAATCAGACAAAATGTGTAATATTCTACCTTTAGCTCCAGCAGATGACTTGGCTATCCACACAGTCCCCTCTCCACTTTCTTTTTTGGAATGATAAGATGCCAAGAAAACTTCTCGCTCATCCGTCTTGGGATTGCTCTTCAGATGGCTGAGGCCATTCGTCGCAGGAGCCACAGGAGTGTTGAGGTTGGTGGGATAGATGATGTAGGATTCCGGAAACCAGTTAGATGCATCAGAGAGCTCTGGGCTGGTCTTTATTAGCCTGATGATTTAAAAGTGGTTGACCGTCAGCTAATGTAAACACTTTGAATAATTCATTGGCGGAACAAAACATGTTGCTAACATCAAAAAGGCAATTGTATGAAATATACAGTACATACTTGACCAAAGACGCCTTCCTGCAAAGCTTGTCTGCCCCTCTGTAGTAATTGACCAGCTGTACCAGTCCTGGTTCATGACCTAAAGTTCCAGTCGAAACATTTCAACCCAAAGATTTGAATGTTAACAAATTGCACAGTAAGTGGTGGAAGCATTGACCACCATCCACACGACGATTGGGCTGCACAGTCACTGCAGCTGTCTCGTTCTGAGTGGGTGGACACCAAATGTAGCGCATGCAGAGACTGTTTTCAGCAAAATAACGAAAGGGGAAAACATACATTACCTAGACGCCCATATGGTAGACGATTCCGTTCTCCAAGCATCAAATTGAATCTGGGGTTATCTCTTTTCAGCCTCTTCCACTGCCCAGTAGAAAGGAGGATTTTGGAAACTTCTGCATAAATGGTGCTGTTGTCGTCCCGGGTAACCAAAGTGTACATCTGAGAAGCCATTGTCCCACGTTGGATGGAATTATGAATATCGTTGCAAATACTTTGAACCAAAACAACTTTCCTTGCTAGGGAGCAACTTGTCTGGGAGGCAGAGCAGGACACAGAGGGTCAAGTGTTATCTCCTCTGACCGGACCGGGCCATGGTGACGATGAGTCAGTCATATCCCGTCCAAACGTTCCCTTCACACCCGAATCAGAAGATCTATACCAAATGCAGGCATGTCGCCACGACAACGAATTATTAACTGTGAATATGAAAAAACGGCGTATCACTCAAAATACACCAACCCAGCAGTGTCCAGTAACACACAAGGGTGTGACTGGGAGCAGACAGCAGTTCCACAGACTTATCCAACATGGGCCGAATAGCTGTCGGCATCCGGTTTTTGGCTCAAATGGACTGCTGCTAATTTCTCTGACTTAATTTAAAATATGATACGATCCTCAACAAACAGTTCGAAACTACGACATCTGACTAAATGGCTAGTTATGTACAGGCTATCAAGAATGGTATTTATTTATTTACTCAACAACGACATGCGTTCCCAGTCTGAGGCTATCGCCTGCCGTCGCAAGATTACAAGTCCCTCGGTTAGTGTAGTTTTTGTGTGTATTTAAAATCACGTTCATACGTATTTAAAACCTGGATATTTATTAATAACTATACTAAAAGTGTTGCACACATCATTCATATACATATTTGACGTCTCTTAAAAAGCATATTCTTTGTTAGTTCGTGTAAAATTGGATGTTTGTCGTCATGTGAACTTCATTTCCCAGAATGCAAAGTGAAATAGGAACGGCACATTGACCAATACGGCTTTATGCTTTTCCAACACAAGATGGCACTACAGGATTCACACAAAGGTCGATGGTGTTGGCACAGTCGAAACTTTACTTTGTGATTTGAAGTGCTTCGGTAAGTGAACAAAATTCAGCGTTGAAAATAAGTGTTAAGTGTTTGTGAATGAGCGAAAATAAAAATAAGGTGAAGTATTCACAGATGTCGAATTTCCTCGAGGTGATGTTTAAAATTTCGACATAATAATTTATATATACATTTTTTAAATTTACTTACCGCATCGTCGATTGGCGTTACTATAATTTTCATTTTCCGACTGAATATTGGAAGTGTTCACTGCTTGTTTGGGGAGGAAACCTACGTTCACCACGACCGGAAGTGATGCTTACAGGAAGCGAAGGGTGGCGGGAACAAATAGTTCAGCAAGCATACGTTTTAAGCTTTGCGTTTCATACGACTAATACTTGCGGGTGTGGTATTTATATTTCGTAACAAAGTCGTGAGGGCATACCGCCAAGAGTAAGTGAGGTGCTTTTTTGGACGCTTTGCGTTGCGAACCTTGATGTTTACATTGTAAGCAGACTGTTGCGTACGAGCGTGAACTGGTTCGCACATCAGTCCACAGAGTCTACTGTTGAAGTTAATTTATATAACCTGTCAATTAATCGGTTGTGAAATTCGAACGAAGTGAATAGACTGTTATCAATAAAGCAGCATTTTAATAGTGTCAAACTACTTATATTAAATCCACTAAGTTGTAACATTATCTGTGATCTATAGGAGAATTTGACATTGTGTTTGCACGATCATAAAGATGCAGATTACCTGAACTCATGCCTTTTGCTGAGGTGTTGCATTTTTCATCACTTATGCACCATCTTCTTCACCAGGCTGGAGCAGCCCAGGCATGAGTGGCACGCACCTGGACGAATGGCAGAGGAGGTCCTTTGACATTTCATCTGGCAATTGTACACCTGAACAGACGGCCGATGCCTACCGGGCCCACATCCTCTCCATTCAGTATGCATGGGCAAGTTCCAACCTCTCTAAGGCCGCCATGGGTAGCCTGCTCAGGACCTACTCAGAGCGCTATGCTGCAGTGCTGGACTCAGATGAACCCCGCACGGGGCTTAACAACTATGCAGAGAGCGCGCTTCATCTGGCCCGTAATCAGAAGAATCACAGCGTCAAATGGGAGTCGTCTCTCACCTTGGAGCACATGCTCGACTTGCCCTGCGTGCAGAAGATGATTCAAGCAAGTGCAGGGGGAGATGGCTCCCTTGTGGCACCAGCGGATTTTAACATATCTGTAGGACAAGAGAGCAGCAACATCAGCAGCTCCTTGTCTGCTTCCACTGCTGCAGTCAGGTCAGAGGGCACAACCTACAGACTTGATTTTCCACCACAAGCCAGAATAGAGGTTAATAGCCTAGCCACTGTTTCTGTAGATCGACCAAAAACCTCTGAGTGCCTTTCAGATAATATCTACTCATCTTCACGTCCAAACACCAGAGTACAGCCGGTGTTTAGTCATCCCTCATCAGTTCCTCCTGAGAGCAACACGCGCCCTGTAGGCAGCAACTATCAACCCAGCTTCTTTCCTACCTCCAATCCATCGAAGCGGAAGAATTTTTACAATCCAGATGCAAGTGAAGGCAGGGGGCCACAAGCAGGGGGCGACATAAGACCCCCATGTAACTTCAAATCAGCCCGTGAGCAGCTAATTGTTGATCAACAAAAGAAACATTTCCATCAGCCCCAAAGAGGTGCCAGTTCTGCCGCGGCAGCAACTGTGAAGAAATCCCTGGGAGCTAACAGGCCTCGAAATGCTTTTCCTAAATTTGTGTCGCCTATGCCGCGGCAGGATGAAGAGGAGGGTGCGCCAAGACCTAACTCCAACAATGAACATCTGAAAAACTTTGAGCCAAAGATAGTGGAGTTGATCATGAGTGAGATCATGGACCACGGACCCCCTGTGGTGTGGGAGGACATAGCAGGCCTGGAGTTTGCTAAGACCGCCATAAAGGAGATTGTTGTTTGGCCAATGTTGAGACCTGACATCTTTACAGGCCTCCGGGGTCCACCTAAGGGAATCTTGCTGTTTGGACCTCCTGGGACTGGCAAGACGTTAATAGGCAAATGCATTGCTTGCCAGTCAGGTGCCACGTTCTTCAGCATCAGCGCGTCATCGCTCACATCCAAATGGATGGGTGAGAGTGAAAAAATGGTGCGGGCCTTATTTGCTATCGCCCGCTGTCACCAACCTGCTGTCATTTTCGTCGATGAAATTGACTCGCTGCTGTCTCAGCGCACTGACGGCGAGCACGACTCCTCACGCAGAATCAAGACGGAGTTTCTGGTTCAGCTGGATGGTGCCGCCACGGCTGCAGAGGACCGCATCCTGGTGGTAGGGGCCACCAACCGACCTCAGGAAATAGACGAGGCTGCCCGTCGTCGCTTCGCTAAGAGGTTGTACATTCCCCTTCCCGAAGGTCCCGCCCGGCAGCTGATCGTCACCAACCTCCTGTCTCGAGAAAAGAACCAGCTGAGAGCGGAGGAGCTGGAGTGCATTGTAGCAAACACAGACGGCTTCTCCGGGGCAGACATGACACAACTGTGTAGGGAGGCGGCCTTAGGACCCATTCGCAGCATCCAGCTAGGCGACATTGCCACCATCACGCCGGCTCAGGTACGGCCAATCCTCTACAGCGACTTCCAAAATGCTCTGAAGACGGTGCGACCCAGCGTCTCATCTAAGGACCTGGAGCTGTATGAGGAGTGGAATAAGACATTTGGAAGTGGTCGATAACGGCCTTAATTTAAGAAAATACACCTTTATTTAACACAAGTGGCTTGGATTTTACATCGCTTCATAAATAATTGCCATCGTCGCTGACTGTTGGATAAATATTCTTTCTCTGGCAACTGAGCACACGATGTTTAAGTTTAGTTATTTTGTTTCTGAAATACTAATAGGATGTTCACAAATGTTCCAATGTAAGACTTGTTATTTAAAGTTTGTGTTGCAGTGTTTTCTAAAATGAAATAAAATAAAACGCATACGGCACTCTAAGCCTATACTTTTTTAAAGCAATGCATATAGAATAAACCACTGTATTGTGTCAAATATATTTGCCTCTTGAATCTGTCTGACACTGGCAAGCACGCTTCAAAAGATGGATGTGTTAATCATCTCCACGGAAATTGAGTAACACACACAGTCCTAAGAACTGTCCTCTTGTGTTCCTCTCTTCCTCTTATTAATGAAGACAGCAGTGGACAGCACAGGACAATCTTTACTGCAACACATCCCGCTCAGTGAGCAAATTCTTCCACAATATTCAGAGTACTGACTGACATGATTCTTCCCTCGTTCCTGCCTACCAGTCTTAAGAAAGTGAAGCTGACCGCAATCTGATGAAGGGTTTTCAGCCAAGGGCCTCGTCAGTCACACGCACGCCCCTCTGCAAGGGGACAATTATAGAGTGCATAAAATTGTCATGTATTTTTAATGAAATGATCTTTGCAAATCTGGAAGGCCATGAAAAAAGACTTTCATTTATTTTTTATCTTTTTGTCAAGCCCCTCATAAATATTGAAGACTTGTGTGGCTGGCCACTGTGTTTAAACTTTGTTGGTTTCGCCAGCAGCGACATTGGTCACACAACCCCACTCCCCCTCCTCCCCTCCAGCTGGCATCACGGGGACACCTCACAGCTGGACTGGAACAGATGCACAGAATTCCTCTGGTGCTGCTTGGGATCCGCTGAGTATGGACTCCAAACTGTGACATATGGTGTTAGCTTGTTTTCGTAATTTCTACTGTGGCAATGCACTAGTCATATCTGAGCTTGTTAATGCAAAAGTATGTACACGCACCAATAAAGTGCATATTTTTAATTCATGGTTTCATTCCTAACAGTTCAACAAACGCCTTTTATTAACCACTCATGGCAATACTTATATAAATCATCAAATGTTACTTTTTTTTAGTCATATGGTATCTTCAGCCTGATAACGAGTGTCGTGAGTGGGAGCTATTTCAACTTAAAATTATGGGTAAAAATGTGTTCTTTTAAAAATAAATAAAGGCCAGCATTTATCGGGTGGCTGAAAAATGAAAATTAACTGTAAAATGTTCTTAATTTTATTTAACAGTCAATGAATGATGATCATGTCTCCTCTGTCAGACACAGGACGTTAACTAAGGAGCTATTACATTTTTATTTTATTTTTTTTCATTGTCACCCTTGTATCCTTCTGTCGAATTTTCAATTTCATTTTGGTTACTTTAAAGGTTGAACACAAGGTATTTGGGAAGTTAACGACACACTAATGTGAATTTCCCTTCAGGCCTGAATTCTCCTTTTGGTCAATTTGTTTCGGACTTATATAACAAAGAGAATGCATCCACAAATACTGGACCAACATAGCAGTTTAACCTGAAGCCAATTGCTTGTTTTGTGTTTTCTCGTTTTATAGACAAGTCCGCTCGTGTACAAATACATCCCCCCTGTCACAGGCACATCTCAAGAAGCATCGCGGAAAGCGTGAACAAATTTGCAATGCCAACATTTAAATGTCCTTCCTGTCACTTTGCATTCATGGGACACAATGCCTGACAGTGAAGTCCACTAGCAGAATCAAGTTCACACTGCAGGAAGTAAAATTCACTCAAAATGACTGTAGCATATATAAATACATTAGTAAGCATTTGTGAATATAAAAGATATCCACATCGGAAAAGGTCAATGAAAGTTCATACTATTCACCACCAGAAATATTTTGTCTTATGATGTTCTCATTATTTCTGATTGCTTTGGGCTGCGGCAAGTTCAAATACTGTGCAAAACTCTGGTCCCAATTCAAATGCTACACTCTAAAATCAGTTGGCTTATTTTATTAAGTCCACTTTTGGATTTTTTGTGTTGGGGTGAAATTCTGGGTTATTTCTGATGGAATAAATAAATGGTTGGTTCAAATTAAACACATCGCTACAACACAATGAATCTGTACGTTATAACAGTAGTTTGTTGTAACCATTTCCAATAAAATGTCCGCCATCTGCGATGTTTAATACAATATGAACATTTATAGATGTAAAAACATGAAGATGTTGTACAATCTTTGAAGTCAAGATGGCGCCCAAGTAGGCAGCCGTCGGCAAGTGCTCTCATGAGCCTTGCTTTTTTTTGGTGTTTTTGTGTTCGTTTTGTCACTTTGTGTTTGTTGTTACGTCGTGTGGACCTGATGTGGACTTTTTTCAGCATCTTTTGGCCACGACACTGTGTTTGGTGGTTGCGCCTTCTCGGCAGCATGGGTATACCAGCACTGTTTTTGACTGGGAGGAATGTTGGCGCCATTTGACTGTCGTTGCTGGACAGTCCCGGGGCGCTTGTGTCTTGCGCCTGTAATGGGCAGCATTTTTCACAGCCCCGCTTTGTTCAGCGGAGAGATCGATGCTGTTGAACGGTCTGCGGCTGGATGGATGTAAGGCTTGAGGAGCCCGATGATGAGAAGAAAGGAGCGTTAGCGCGGAGCGCCGATGCGGATTTGGAACTGGGAGTCGCGGCTTGGAGTTTGAAGCGGATTACGTGGGACAGGAGAAGTGAACTAATCTCTTTTCGTCAATGGACGCTACAGCTTCGTGTTTGCTTTCAAAACTTAGCTTGTAGCAGACGTGTGCACATTTTCAGCATGACATCTCTGACCCACTGGTGAAAGGACACTTTGATCCTCTCCTCTTTCATCTATAACTGCTTCAGACAACAAAGTGTATGCAAAAAAGTGGTGAAGAGTGCACGACTGTCTGTGTCCTATGTGTTGTGTTGTGTTATTTTTGTTATTTTGACTTCAAAATGGCGCCGCGAGAGTGGCTGCCTTTCCAGCAGCTCCTATATTTTGTTGTTCTACTTCTTCCTTTCATAACTTTGCTGCTGTGAATTGGGACTTCTCCATTGCGAGACTAATAAAGGTTTTCTTATCTTATCTTATCTCAATATAAACATGTCAATTACAAATATGTGTACAGTATATGGGCGGCCCGGTAGTCCAGTGGTTAGCACGTCGACTTCACAGTGCAGAGGTACTGGGTTCAATTCCAGCTCCGGCCTCCCTGTGTGGAGTTTGCATGTTCTCCCCGGGCCTGCGTGGGTTTTCTCCAGGTACTCCGGTTTCCTCCCACGTTCCAAAAACATGCATGGCAGGCTGATTGAACACGCAAAATTGTCCCTAGGTGTGAGTGTGAGCGCGGATGGTCGTTCGTCTCTGTGTGCCCTGCGATTGGCTGGCAACCAGTTCAGGGTGTCCCCCGCCTACTGCCCGAAGACGGCTGGGATAGGCTCCAGCACGCCCCGCGACCCTAGTGAGGATTAAGCGGTTCGGAAAATGAATGAATGAATGAATGTACAGTATATGAAGAAAAAATGATTTTATTAGGCATGAAACTGTAACGTTCCTACTTCACCTTCATCTTCCAGTCAGCAAATGAAACGTGCCTTCTCCAGTTCACGATGTGTCACACCCCGAAGCAGTTTACGATCATCTTTTAATCTGCTGGTCTCGAACTCTGCCATGATTTCGTTGCCATTACGGATGATTGTCGAAATCGCCTTGGGGAGAGGTGTCTCGGCTGGTCCATTGGTATTATCCGGACCTTAAATTTGGTGAGATGCAGAGGCAATGACAAAATATTTACCTATTGCCTGTAAATCACTAACTACAAATACTTTGTTACTGTACTCAGATTTTTCAGGTATCTGTACAATAGATTATTTATTTTTCCCTCAACTTTCTACTTTTACATCCTACTTTTGAACAAGATATCTTGTCCTTTCTTTGTCAAGATAGTCTGGTTACTTTTTCATTCTCTGTTGATCGACAACTTGATGTATAAAAAAGGCAATACAGTGGGTATAAAAAGCGTACACACCCCTGATCCAGGTTGTTGTGATATCGTACATATACTTTTTCTATTGTGACTTTCTGTATTACCTGTAGAGATCGATTAAAAATAATTTTTCAAGAGGACAAATAAAACGAAACAATTAATGTGCACAGTGCACACCCTCTTACAATAGGATGTGGCTGTGTTCAGAATTAACCAATCACATTCCAACTCACTTTAGGATTCAATACACAGCTGCCACCATTTAAAGGGTCTCAGATGAACCCCAAATACATTTCTGATGTTCTCATAGTTTGTTCCTAATTCCACTTTGACATGTAGGCGCTAGCTCCATCTGAAGAAAGCAATCCCAAAGCATGATGCAGCCACCACCGTGCTTCACTCTTATGTGTTCATTTGGTGATGAACAGTGTTGTGTTTGCGGAAAACATACCTTTTGGAATTATAGCAAAAAAGTATATTCCTCATCCAAGTGATTTATGTTTTTCTTCTGACTGTGAGTACTATGAAAGTTAATACAGTAAAAGTATTTATTGTGTCCAGAATGTATGTTACCAGAATGGATTTTGTTTACTTTTCACTGTAAAACTTAATTATTTACTTTTGCACTCAAGTAGATTTCAGATTCTACTTTTACTTCAATAAGAGTCCAATTAGAACTTCTATTTTTTTATTTTTATTTTTTTTTTTTTTTACATGAGTATACCTGCAAGGCAGAGCGTCCTGCTACAACCCAGTGTAACATCCAGGTAATTTTGAAGCTGTCAATTTTAAGGTGAAATTTCTACATACTGTTGCTTTAAGGGAGTACAGTATTTTAAGATGTAGGGGGAAGTGAGATGTGGAATTGTATAGCAGGCCTTGCTGGATCGGCCCTCTCATGCAAATGTAGGGACTCCCCTTTTGGGTCCCAGTCAAGCGAGGGGCCTCGATGCTACCCGCAGCTGCTTCCCACTTCTGCTAAATCACACTGCTACCCTCTGGAACAATGGCGTCACATCACAATGCCGGTAACAGCCTGAGCAGTCCTCCACAGTCAGGCGCGGTGCTCCAAGCCCTGTCCGGACTAGTGTGTCCTGATTAATCTTCTGTGTTCCCAGCTCTCTGCTGCTCTTTCCGAGGGCATGCCAGCCAATGGACTCATCAGCTTCTAAATGTAATAAATTTGAATCTAAGCACCTTTTCTAACTCCAAACACTATAATCTTGAAACCTGATTGTATTGAACCTTTCCCATGTAATATGCATTATAGGAGCGATGAATGTTGTGTCTTCATGCTATTAACAGTGTGTAACTTGATGGGCTTGATTATTAAATGGACTCTCTAATTTGCTGAATATTAGCATCCATCCATCCATTTTCCGAACCGCTTGATCCTCACTAGGGTCGCGGGGGGTGCTGGAGCCTATCCCAGCCGTCTTCGGGCAGTAGGCGGGGACACCCTGAATCAGTTGCCAGCCAATCACAGGGCACACAGAGACGAACAACCATCCACGCCCACACTCACACCTAGGGACAATTTAGAGCGTCCAATCAGCCTGCCATGCATGTTTTTGGAATGTGGGAGGAAACCGGAGCACCCGGAGAAACCCCACGCAGGCCCGGGGAGAACATACAAACTCCACACAGGGAGGCCGGAGCTGGAATTGAACCCGGTACCTCTGCACTGTGAAGCCGACGTGCTAACCACAGGACTACCGGGCCGCCCAATATTAGCATTTATATGATATATTTCTCCTTCAAATGCATGTCAGTAGTAAAACTAACGCCACAGAATGAATCATTCGTGATTTCATTGTCTTGACTGCACTTACATTTTGATTCCAAAATGCGGTCAACCTAATGACGTCAATGCAGGATCAATGTGAGTCGAATGGCTTCGTGGCCTTTTTTTCCTGCGTGTCATTTTCTCATGAAACTCAAAGAATTAAGCAAAACAAAAGAAATGGGATAGGCCAAGCACAGGAGTGTAATTTGCAGTGATCATTTCAATAATTCGGTAAGGTACTGTATGGTTTCAGTATGTCTTTCACTGCACAAAAAAAAAGGCAAATATTGAATACCTTTATTTATAAATTTATTCATGCTGCTTGGAATGCTATACTGTTTTGTCATCATGGAATGATCAATTAATGGTTCGCGCATCCACCTCACAGTTCTGATGTTAGAGGTTCAAATCTGGGCTGCGGCCTTCCTGCGCTTTGTATGTTCTCCATATGCTGCTTTTCTCCAAGTATCCCTTGCCCTTTGATGTCAGTGTGAATGCTTGCTTGTCTATACATGCCCCACAATTGGCAACCAGGCCAGTGGTATTATGCCCCACCATGTGCCAGAACTCAGCTGGAAGAGGATCCGGCTCATCTATGAGCCGTCGAAAGGATAAATGGTCGAGAAAATGGATGGATGGATCATGGATGGATGATGTCATTTTATGTCGCTCACCTCTTACAGACGAATCTCACAGAGGATCAATTATATTTTACTATGGACAGTTCCGCACAAACCTTTAGGATTATTATTGTTATTATGATTATTATCGGGGGCAGCCCGGTAGTCCAGTGGTTAGCACGTCGGCTTCACAGTGCAGAGGTACCGGGTTCGATTCCAGCTCCGGCCTCCCTGTGTGGAGTTTGCATGTTCTCCCCGGGCCTGTGTGGGTTTTCTCCGGGTACTCCGGTTTCCTCCCACATTCCAAAAACATGCATGGCAGGCTGATTGGACGCTCTAAAATTGTCCCTAGCTGTGAGTGTGGCCGTGGATGGTTGTTCGTCTCTGTGTGCCCTGCGATTGGCTGGCAACTGATTCAGGGTGTCCCCCGCCTACTGCCCGGAGACGGCTGGGATAGGCTCCAGCACCCCCCGCGACCCTAGTGAGGATCAAGCGGTTCGGAAAATGGATGGATGGATGATTATTATCCTTATTTCCGTATGTACAATACATATGGTGACTGAAGAATCCTCCTGACTTGCCCAAATTTCAACTTTCATAATCTCATAATGATTTTTCACTGGAAAACAAATGAATTTGACAGTATTTGTCGCTTATAGAAAATATCCTTTATTGATATTTTGTAAGCAAGAAACTCCCACTAAGCCACAAAAGGCTGTTATCTTGAGAGCAAAACAATTCTAATTTGAAAGAAATGAAATACATTTTCCAGTATATTTTTCCCATCTTTGCCTTACAGCAGCAGTAATTTTTTTCACCATAAACACATTGAATACAGTTAAACAGGAGGAGTGGCAACTATTCTAGTGACAAACACCGATCACTGTAATAAATACAAAGAAAACAAAACAAAATGGGCAAGTTAAATGTCATAAATAATATGTGAGTTGGTATAAGAATACAGGTTGTAAAATGAACTCGATGAAGAGTTATTATCTACATTGACATTTTTGATTGATTGTATTTTGTACAGATCATTACGGTAGCTTGCATCTCCATAAGTGAACAGGCTTTTAAATACAAAGATGGTTTTTTTGTCTTTTTCTTGAGTCAAAAACAAGAAAATAAAGTTGCTGCTTGTTATAGGAAAAAAAAATGTTCCATACAAACACATAATGCAACAGAAGAACATTTACATATTGTAGGAGGTGGATGCTGTTTCGGCACCACATTCTGCCATTTTGTCTCGACTGAACACCATTTAATTTGCTTGCTTGTTTTTTTTCTTCTACAAGTTTAATATTTGAAATGAGATTCGGATGGCTTTTAAACTCTTCTCTTCTCAACAAACATGCTCAGTGTATAAAAATCACACTTTCACACGTCAGCGGTGTATTACACACGATGCACCTCTTGGAATGGATTTCCTATGCGCGCACGTGTCTGTTGTGAGCATCAGAATTCAGTAGCGATGCTCCCCTCGTGTTATGTGCGAAGAGAACTCATATCGGTCTTGACTGCGATGGCCACAGAGATTGCATTCAAAGGGGTCTCTGAAGCCGTGGCAGCCCATGTGTATGGTGTACATGACGTGGTCCAGGAAGAGGACGCGACAATGTTCACACCTGTACGCCCGCACCTGCTCACCGTCTGCCGTCATCACCTTGAAGCCCTCCGACGCCATCTCCATGCTTGCCCGGATGGCCTCGTACTGTCGCTGCTGCTCCTCCTTCACGTGGGGCAGCGTGCCGTTCCGCACCCCCGAGGTGATGTGGTTGGTCAGATAGATGAGGCCGGAGGACGCCCCGCCTGCCCGATCGCCACTGTTGCTCTCCGTGTCAGTGGAGTCTTGGCCGCTGTGGCTCGGAGAGCCATCCTTCTCGCTGGAGGCAGACTTAGACTTGGAGAGCAGAAGCAAGTTCTCAGCCGCACTGTCCTTGGCTGACAGGCTGTGGCCCATTCCCGATTGGGGATCCGGGGCCACTTTGTGCAGGGGGTAGACGGAGCCCATGCCCACGTCAGAAGACGACGCTGGGGAGGGCTGCACCAAGGGCCGTAGCGACTCTGCCCCCAAGTAGCTGATGGCACTGTTGATGGCCTGGTCGATGACGTGGGGCTGAATCAGCTCACCAGGTGCTCCAGCGTAGGAAAGGTCTGACAGGCGCTTTTCACCTGAGGAAACACACACGTTGGTTGTCACAGATGCAAAAAATGATCACCGACATCCTGAGACAACAAATCTTAAGCTAAATGCTGTTTTAGTTATTCTTTCAAATGACCATTCCAGACCACATTGCTAATTTTAGATGAAAGCACAGCAAACTGAAATGGACACACCTTAAACAAGTAACAGGCCGATTTCTCATTGTAAACTGTGAATCAACTTTTTTCAACAAAAAGTGTAAGCTCACACTTTGTCAAGTTCAAACTCCTGTGAGACTCAGTCTGAGTCTGTTCTGTTCAATGTCTAAGCAAGCCGCCGGTCAGGAAAATAATTCTGAAGCAATTGCTAACTTTTACAGCAAGCAATAGTAGAGCTTGATATCAGCTCCCTATCTGGAGGTTACTTCTAATCATCAAGCACATGAATTTATTAGAAAAAAAAAGAATAGCAATTGCTAAACAATTTATTGACCTATCATGAGGCTACCTTTACTGTAAATGTATTGACACAAAGGAAGCAGATTTCAGCCCTTACCCACAAACTTCTGTGGCATAGTGCTCTTACGCTTAGCTACATTATTAGCTAGCCTGTCTAGCACCAAGGCTCTGTCAGATCCCGTCTGGTTTAAGTCTTCCCTCTGTTCATTCTGGCTGCTTTCTTCCTTTACTACTGGAAAGCAAGACAGAGAAGGAGGTTTTAGAGTCAAAATAGGTGTCGTTGGTTGAAAAGTGAGTACTAGTGTAGGAGGGCCTCTTTGTTGGTACAGTTTTTGTTTTCCGCTGACAAGAGCGCTATTTTGATGAATGTCCTTTTACATCTAGAACACAGGAAATCTACAGAGGTTTTAGTTTCAGCTCACGTTTACACATAGTCTGTGATGCAGGGATGGATGCACAGGTTCAAGGTTCATCAGATATCAAATACACTCGCGTATAACCTATATGTATTAGTACAACCTGAACTATTGCTGCTTCTCAACTGTGGTGTGCTGATTAAATTAAGTAAAATAGGTCATGGATATTTGGGTGAAAGGGGACACACACACACAAGGCACCGACCTGTGTAGATGCTGTTCTGCAAACCCATGCACTGAAGGTAGTTGTGACAGCGTTCCTTGTGCTCCTCCAAAGAGCTGCGCTGCTTGTAACTCCGTCCACAGTAAGCACACTTGTGGGGTTTTCCAACTGCAAAACAACAACAAACAATCAACAACCACTGCAATAAAAAAAAAAGTGATTTTGAATCGACTTTCTAATTTTTTTGAGACAGTAGTATTGAGTTAAAAAGTCGAATTGTACTCATTGGGTGATTTTTATGAAAGGTCATTTTAAACCATTTATTGTAATATGTGTTTTTTTTTTCATGGGATGTAAGGTCTACTGTCTTTATCAGGTATCAAATGCGCAATCTTATTTCCATTCCAGGAAACCTTCAGTAGTCTAAATAAAAAGCAAACTATTTAAAATGTGGTGCACATTTTAAATAGTTTGCTTTAATTTTCTTATATTTAGTTTGATTTGACAAGTCAAGTCAAAAATCATTTTAAAAGCATGTAGACCATTAAACACATTTTATTTTCTTCATCTGTTCTTCTCTCTTAAGTACAATGTTGACACAAAACAGGTGTATTTTTCCAAATTGCTTTTATCCATCCATCCATTTTCCGAACCGCTTGATCCTCACTAGGGTCGCGGGAGGTGCTGGAGCCTATCCCAGCCATCTCCGGGCAGTAGGCGGGGGACACCCTGAATCAGTTGCCAGCCAATCGCAGGGCACACAGAGACGAACAACCATCCACGCCCACACTCACACCTAGGGACAATTTAGAGCGTCCAATCAGCCTGACATGCATGTTTTTGGAATGTGGGAGGAAACCGGAGCACCCGGAGAAAACCCACGCAGGCCCGGGGAGAACATGCAAACTCCACACAGGGAGGCCGGAGCTGGAATCGAACCCGGTACCTCTGCACTGTGAAGCCGACATGCTAACCACTGGACCACCGGGCCGCCCAAATTGCTTTTATGTTAAGCATAAACCACAGATTCAAATTTGTGGTGAGTGACAATAAATACCCCCAAAATATTTTTTTACAAAATCAGTAGGTCACATTCCATGTTTTATAATAGAATGTCCCCTCACAGCACACTTATTTTGAAATTTACCCCAATAGGCTCAAATGTAAATGCATTACAGCGCTGTCTCATGCATTAGTAGTCTACCTGCTGAGCCGTTGTGGTATTTTAGAACATTTTGAAGAAATAGAAAGAAAAAAAGAAATAGAAAGAAAGGTTACACGGGCATTTAATGAAAACTAAATATAGTTTGGCAGACTTTTGGGAAAAGTTTCAGTACTGCCTCATAAGGCTGAACATTGCATCTAAATGCGTTGACTCCTCTAAATGAAAATATTGGAATTTGGAAGCTATATGATGTCAATGGTTTGTAAAATTAAACACAAATATTATTTCTTAATTCTTTTACCAGCTCAATTCCTGCATTTCTGAAAGTAGCACCCATCCAGTATCGTCTGATGGAATTTTACGTAACTGACCAGAATGGGTCCGCAGGTGTCCGGTGAGAGCATCCCTCCTGCGACAGGCGTAGCTGCAAAGGTGACACTTGAAGGGTTTCTCTCCAGAGTGGAGCTTGATGTGACGCAGCAGGTTGCCCTTCTGGGTGAAAGAAGCACCGCACTGGCTGCACTGGAAAGGACGTTCTCCTGAGAGCAAAAAAAAAACAAGACGCAAAATCATATAAAGTGGCTGCTAAAACAACAAACACCAAAGTATTGACCTGGATGTTTTTATGACGTTTGCCCTGATCGCGGACCAAAAGTGTATGCCGCAGGAGCGGGAATCTGGGGTCATTGTGTTACAAGCATCCGAGGAAAGAGGACAAGTGAGATAATGAAGCAGCTCAGGGGCACTGTGTGTGTGGGGGGTGGGGGGGTGGGCACAGTGATGCTCCATCTCTCCATGCTCCCCCTGCCCCATCAACTCCTAGTGCTCTGATCGAACAAGAGCCTCTCAGACTCAGCCTGGCAGTTCCGTAATGCACCATTGCCTGGGTCAATTTGATCTGAAAATCTCATTTTTTCCTCTTCTTCATCTCTAAAATAAGAGCAGCATATCACAATGCAAATTCAGCCTCATTTGAATAAAGTGAAGGAAACACTTTGTGTTGAGAGCCAGTCTTCCTGATCAGCGCTCCTGGAATAAACCAATATCCAGCCTCCTCGAGTGTTGTGGCATTCTGTGAGAACCTTTTAATGTGGCTTTTTTTTTTCGTAGCCTCCACCTCAATAAAATACGAGTCACCAGTGAAGCAGCAAAAATATAGAAAAGAGGAAATTCATTAAAAATGCATTTCAGGAGCAAAGACTCAACCACAGAATATTTTCTATTCAAATCGGCAGCACTTCATTATATCCTTTATTGTACTTTCATTTACATTAGTCAACTGTTCCGTTATTCCATTTTGAGTGTCATTAGTTTCTACAGCATGACAGTTAAGTGCCTTTTTCAAAAATGTTCCCCACCACTGGTTTGGGTTCATTCTGTTAGAATATCAATTCACAATTTTTGAAAAACTTTTAATAGCTAGTTATATTTGTGACTGCACGGAGATCCTATTTAATTGCTCTCGGGAAACTTTTTGCTCAACTGGCAAGTTTTTTGTTTTTTTTAGATAATATTTGCTGCTTGATTGCTCAACAATGTGATAAGTTACTGTTTACTTGTCACGTGATGATACTCAGTTCTTTTTTTTTTTTTTTTAGCATGCTAATGGAGATTTCATACATGATAGGACAAATCTGCATGCACACACACAGCCAAACACAAGTATTATCGCAATAATGATTGTTGGTACAGAATGCACAAAGAGACTCAAGCCAAGTTTTAACATGACTTTCATACCAAAAAGTAAGAAGACACCCAATTTTGATGTCTTCATTTGTAAATCTAAGGAAGACTTGGAAACACGGGACGGAGCCACTTTGCCGCCCCTCATCCATCCTCTCATGCTAACATTGAACAAGGGTGCATATGGAGGGCATGATTTATTGCGGGTGGCTTACCAGTGTGGCTTCGCTTGTGCACCATCAACACATTGGGGCCAATACAAATTATCCCACAGATATCGCACTTGAGCTTCCCGTTGGACAGCCGGATGCCGCCAGCCGAGGAGAAGACCTTGGCTTCGGGACTCGGCTGTGAGCCGTTCACCTTGGCCCCCGAGGCATCGATCATGCGCAAGTCTTCCGCGCACTCCTCCTCCTCCGTGCCATTCATGTCACAGGACAGCCCATTCTCCTCATCACTGCGAGCCTCAACTTTAATGTTGCAGGCTGGAAAAGAGGGCAAGGAAGGGCCACGGTTTAGATTAAGAAGAGCAAGATTCCGTCATGATGTTGTAGAGAACGAGATATGGGCAGTCTATTAGTGTGATGTGTCATTCGTTCATGATACATTTAAAAAGCTAAAACTAACCTTTGTGACAATATCACCTAGTCTATGACCATTCAATTTTTTCTCTCTCTGTTATAAGGTCAGAATTCCCAATCAGTATCTATAGATGGAATGGTCACTCAAGTTGCGGACCACAGGATTGTCCAATGTAAGCGGGACTCCATTCAATTTTTTTCTGTCAGGCCCATATGGAATCAGATATTCTCAGATCCCAATCGGGCCAAATGTGGATATGTGGTTAAAAGCGAATACGAATCAAATGTCAGCATATGTAATTCCATTATGAGTGGACATTTTGGATTTGTTTCGTCATTTCAAGCCAGCCATTATCTAATTACGGTACATTGATTCATGATGTACACAAAAACACGCTCCTCTACCCAAAAAAGACACCAATAGTAAATCAGAACTATGACATAAATTTGGAGGTACAAATGTGACGCTCTTGAGCACGGCGCCAACGACACCTGAACTATGTCGTTCCTTTTACCGGCAATGTATTGGAAGCATACAATTTGGAATGTATCAATGACAATAAATTACAAATTTCAGTTAGTTTGTAGATTTGTCCATATCGCTTGCAAAAAAAAATTATAATAATTAAAAAATATATATGATAGTAATGTATCAGGAGCTATTTTCACCCTCAAGCGCCTTGACCACTGAATTGGGAGGGCCAGTGATGCTATCAATTCCTCCCCACTTACTGTATGATCTTAGTGGAGTATGTCAGGCCAGACAGAACCGCACATAATTTTTAGTATGATGTTTCTTCCAAGTTGTCACCAATTCGGATCAAATCAAATAAAATTTATTTGTATCGCACCTTTCATACCTAAAAATGCAACCCAAAGTGCTTCACAAGCGAACGAACAAACAAACCCTGTCATCATCATCATCATCATCATCATCACAACAATTATAGTAAAACAACACAGCAATAAGAACAGATGTGAAAAAGACTTGTCCTTCCGCCCCTATACTAAGACCCTTCATATGCATTCGTATTACTGCACAAACATTCTGTACACAAATGTATAAATACTAACTGCATGGTTCAGAATTGAGGAACTCGGTGTGGCAAGGCCAGCTAACACGAGAGGTGCCACAACCCACAAGTGCAGCGAGCGCTGACCCAGAGACTCTGTCGACCTGGTACACTGGGGTGTATGTGCGGGCCCCCCTCCCCATGTGCACCTGCCAGTGCATCACTCTCTCTCTCTCTCTCTCTCTTCATATATATATACAGTATATATATATATATATATATATATATATATATATATATATATACTGTATATATATATATGAAGATATATATATATATATATATATACATATCACATATATATATATATATATATAGATATATGTGTATACAGAAAATGTTGTAAAGATGTAAAAAATGAAGAAGACAAATGGATGTGAGCACTGATGATGTAAATGTAGCATAATGAAAAGATGCTAATCAGTATATTTCTGGGGGAATACAGGTAAATAGTTTCACCAGCAAAATGTGGCTCTTCACCTGTACGAAAAGAGTGCTGAGACATATTCTAAAAAAACACAATGTGTCCTGCCTCAACACACAACGCAAACATGGTAAAAATGCAAAACAAACAAACAAACAACCCCCCCCCCCCCCCAAAGTTAGCTTATTCGGGCATTTTAATTAAACATTTCGGAAGAGGCTTGCCTTGGGTCAGCTTCTAATTTGCCTGACGATGACCCTTATAACTGCTCTCTTTTGACTTTCTTGAAAGTCCTATTTGTGTTTTGGTCTCACTCTTAAATATTTATTCATTTAAGTGTGTGCTGCGCATAATCTTATACCTGCTTAAAAAAGCTTTGTAATCAATTTCTTTTGTGACAAATAGTGTATTCAATATGTAGTAGGCACCAAAATTGCTTTCTGACTGAAGTATTTCTGTTGTTTTTGATTGTGTGAGTTTGTCTGAAGTTTGTCTGTTGATGACTCTTGTGATTGCTCAGGGGTGTCAAACTCATTTTTGTCACGGGCCACATTATAGTTACGGTTTCCCTTGGAGGGCCGTTATAAATTTTGGGAAACCATATAAATGTTTAATCACCTCCACATATT
Organism: Hippocampus guttulatus; assembly: GCF_054856545.1. NCBI lineage: Eukaryota > Metazoa > Chordata > Actinopteri > Syngnathiformes > Syngnathidae > Hippocampus > Hippocampus guttulatus. Next base: position 15,187,563 of record NC_141270.1, on the reverse strand, counting down.
ACATACACAGTGCACAACAAATTGATGGATAACCAATTTTAAAATCAGAAGTCAAGAATAATGACTGTTATTGTGGATGACATATGACAATATGAAATTTTGGTTCAGACTTTAGCAAGCATCATGGAACTTGACATGCTTGATTTGCTTTCGCGGGCCACATAAAATGATGTGGCGGGTCAGATCTGGCCCCCGGGCCTTGACTTTGACATCTGTGCTCTACATTGACTATTTTTTGTTATTTTGTTCTTGCTTTAAAATCTAGTTTATTTGTCTCAAACTGAAATTGCTACCTGCTTAGAACAAAAATATTTTAAGCCAAATAGTGTACAGTACAATCTTCATTTGGTAAAGATAAGATTGCTTTACGAAGTTGTAACAAGTTTGCATTGCACAGTCCAAACTTCTTTCATGACCAAAATACTGCATATAATACATTAAGACATTTTCCTCACTTAACGCTCGTGATTTGGGCAATTCAACATTTGATTATGATCATTCTTCACTGCGGCACGAAAGTAAAGTGGTGATCTGCAGGTGGAAAAGACACACGCTGCGCGTTTGAGTATGTCAGCGATGAGATCATCGCACACCATCATAGTTTGGTGAAACAAATGACAGCGAGATAAACAGGAAACAGAGACACAGGAAGTAGTGTGAAACGAAGGAGTACAGCGGTGACAGCGTATGATAAACACCCGGGCACGTTCTTGTTGATTTTCATCCTCGTTTCAATCGGTCAGAATCTGCAAATTACCGGTAATACATGGTGCGCGTACGGTGATAACGAACTCTGAGAGCCATGGTTTTTATTTGACTTGTTGTGTTCCCAGAAAAGAGAAGTGCCCTTTCGCATATAAGAGCAACCTTCTCCTTCTTTCCCACCACAGGACTTTGTTAAGAGAATTGACAGACTGATCATGCAAGTCGCCCCGCGCTGCGGTTTGCGTGTCATGTTCACAGCCTGATTTCCCCACGCTTTCAAACCCTGTGCTTTTACAACCGAAGAGGAAGAAGTGGAAATCGTGAAACATTTTGGAATCCATGGAAAAGGGGAAGCTTCAGAAAGAGGGCCTGTCTAACTGAAATACCAAGAATTATGGAGAAGTGACAGAAAGGGAAGCATGGGAAAGGAATTGTCAAACATGTAACTGAAATAGGTTGACTTTTCTTTTTTTTCTCCCTCTCCCGTTTGCTTGACCCTCACATTTACAGAGAGAACGTGCATCGATATATCCAATTATGTTGTTGTCTGTATGGGAGGTTTTCTCATCAGATTTTGTCTTTTTTTTTCTTTTTCTTTTTTTTTTTTGATTGAGTCAATAAGAAAAGACAAAAGTCACACAAAAGCAAAGGGGACGACTTCACACAATTACAAAAATGAAAACAAACACGAGATTGTTGCATTTGTCCAGAAGCCTTTACGTTTGGTCCTTTAAATAGCCTGCTGGTGTTGTTTTTACTTCTTGCAAAGGCAGTTGTGTTTTCTTTTTTCTTTTTTTCTTTTTTTTTTGTGAGGGATTAAAACAAACCTAAAGCAGGAAAAATTTGCAGACACATTTAGACAATGATATCCTGTTTTATTTATAGCCCATATGAAGCATTTCGATTTAATTTTCACTTTCTCAAATAATTCAAGCAACAAGTGTCATAATGTAAACGGATCCTTTCACAATCCCATCTGATTAATTAAAACCTTCATTAATGTTATTTTTCCGCGCTGCTAATGTACTTCTATAGTCATGAACTAGATCATGAAATTAAATGGTTTATAGGTTGCTGATGAGATGATCCTTTTATTGTAGATCCAACTGACTGCACACTGTATGGTAATATTCCTTTCTTTCTCTTTCTTTCTTTCTTTTTATTTCTTCAATGATAACACATTTTGAAAGTGCTGCATAAGCATGCATATGCAGACGTGACAGTGCTTCCGCGTTTGTCTGTAGATATACACGATATACATTTAGTAACGTAATACATTTTTTTGGTTTCGTGTTCCACGCGGGTCTCCTGTAAATGTCCTTTAACACGTCTAATCATGTTTTCTTCATCTACTTGACGTGCAGCAATTAAAATCTTTCAACAAAAAACACTTTTTCCAACAAAATTTCTTTCATGTTTTTGTGTTTGCCGCAGTCCCGCGAGCCTCTCGTGTGACCGTCCGGTTGAGCTCATTGGAACAGACAGAAGGGAACCGTGAACGTCGGACTGCGCCCAACCGCTCGAGGACATGGGGAAGTTGCAAACGAAGCGGGAATAGGAAGAAGGCTTTTGACTTTACATCGAGGTTTGTCTGAGCCGCATACTCTATCCTGATTTGCGTGTGTTGGGAAGCGAGCGTCACAAGCCCTTCGTAGACAAATAAACTGCGCGGCAATAAAATGGTCGTGGGTCGGCGTGGATAAATGTTATCCTTGATTTGCAAACAAAGGAGAAGCAGTGGCAGAAGTAATTGGCACATTTTGGTGTTGATAGATAGCAGATATGGGAAGTTAGATAGCAAGTGTTCTTGTCTGCTGTGTGGAAACACACACGCCGAGCCTGCCGGTGGTTCCTGTTACAAGGCTGAAACGTGTGTGCAAGGTTGTGGAACCATGTATTCAACGACAGCACTAACACATCCAAAACACAAGCAGCCCACTTTTACCTTTCAACTTTTGTGCTTACATGAAAGTATTTCAACCACTCACTTTAAACAACTCCAAGTGAGATCAATTCAAGAAGCAACATTTAAAAGCAGCTTTTCAGTGTGACACGGTACAGTTGCAACGACAACAACACAAAAGACACGCCGAGAATATCAATAAAAATTGAGCTCTCATAATTATCAAAACTATTAATATCACAAAGAAATTGGAGTGTACTGCATAATAAAGGCCACCTTCTCTGATGATGCTTTCCCATTATGCTTGAGAGATTGATTTAACTTTTTTGGGCCACAAATTGAGATTGCTGTCAACAATCATGAAGCGTGCCGTGGCCAGTTGCTTCTGAACCTGCATTACAATGATGCGACACAAAGATATAAGGAAATGTATTGCCCCCCCCCCCTCTTGTATTTTGTCTGTAACGTTGTCGACACACAAACAAACGCATCCTTACACCGCTTTATAGAAACTTTTTAGGGAAGCAAGGGACATATCACAACCCCACATTCATATTCATTTGTCTTATTTTACTCAATGTCAAGCAGCCACCCGAGACTAGTTGTGCAGTTAAAATTGTGTGCGCGTGTGTGTGTGTGTGTGTGTGTGTGTGTGTGTGTGTGTGCGCGCGTTCGTGTGCGTGGGTGTGGGTGTGTGCGTGGGTGTGCGTGCGTGCGTGTCTGCAGGTGTGCAATGATTCTCTCAAGCTTGTTGGCCTTGCTCCTGAACTCTTTATCTCCCAAAGTGTTGAAACTGCCTGACGGCAACTTGTTTCTGAGGAAACTCTCACACATCCTATTTCAGTTTCCTCTCGCTTTTCATTTCTCACTGCGTGGTGCTAATCTTTGCCGTTATCTGGATGAATGGAAAAACACAGATAGGATCGAAGCTTTTTTTTTTTTTTTTTTTTTTTTTTTTTGCATGGTGACGACAACAAACTGCAGTTTTTGATTGAACGTCCATCCTTGTTCTACCGCTTATCCTGTCACGGGTGAGCTGGAGTGGAGACCCTGGACTGGCCAGTAATTACAAGTCAATCTACACTCACCCATGGGCAATATGTGTGACTGACTGCATAAATTCAATAAAGACAATAATGTGCGTTGTTAAAAGCCCCCCCCCAAAAAAAATCAATTTGAAACATTTGCTTAATATTGCAATTACATTTCAGGGGACTTGAGGTAAATATACGGCACAGATGGGAACTCCCTAGCATCCTTCGCTTCACCGTGATATTCCCTGGTTTGATGTCGACAGATTCAAATCAAGGCCACATTAGCTATTCCTTAAGATTTGGCTTATTAATTACATGCCATGGATCAGAAGGTTTTTTTTTTTGGAGACCTTTTTTCCAGTGACCTAAATGCATCCATTACGCTCTTTTTAGAGACTGTAAATGATCCAGGGTATTATAAACTGCAAATATTTCTCACTTAATGTGCAAAAGGATTATGTTGGAGGGGAATTTTTTTTTTAAGCTGACGTGAGTTTCACTTAACTGCTGCTGTGAGAGTCGTTATATTATGTTTGAATCTTCGGCACTCGTTGTAATATATGGACTTTTAATTAAGATATTTAAAATAATAAAAATGGACTATAAATCAATACGATATCCGGTAAAATGAATTTACATGAGAAGACTTTTTCTTCACTAAACCATGTTGCTTTTACTCAATAGGGTCACTGGTGAGTTGGATGTCATTTGCCTCTGGGTGGGTACACCCGAGGACTGGTCGCCAGCCAATCGTCGGGCACATGGACAAATTACATTCTTGAATGACCCGAATTGTGTTTTGGGGCCATAAGAGGAAGACGGAGCACCGGGAGAAATTCCACATAAGCGCGGGGAGAGCATACGACCGCCAAACAGGAAGGTGGGAGCTGAGATTTGAACCCTAACCTCGGACTGTTAGGCAGACATGCTAACCACTTGATCACCATGCTGCCAGAACTTCAATTAAGAAAACTGGACAAATCCCACGTACGCACGGCGAAAATGTGCAAACTGATGTCTCAGTAATACCTTTGTCCCCTCTGTTGTGCTGCTGGTGGGCAGAACTTGCTGACAGGTCCTCCGGGACAGCCATGGGCTCCTCTGCGTCCTCGGCCGCTTCGTTGGCAGGGGGGCTGTCTCGGCCTTCTGCGACACACATCAGAAAGCTCCCGTCACTCACCACGCGAGGACCCCAAGCGCCTCTTTCAGAGGACGAAAATTACCTCCTGGTGGTTTAAAAGCTGTTTGTCGCACGTTAAAGCTCAATCATGCGGCAGTCTCTTACCTGGCATCGGGGCAATTTCCTGGTCCTCCTCCGTCTCCATGCGGTGCAAGTACTCTAACGGGGGACAGATTGCGATGTGAAAGTACGTACATTTAATCAAGAGTAGGCAGAGGAAACATTACACAAAGCCAGAGCGGGTTAAGGGTGCACTCTCGCGATGTCACCTCGGTGAGATCAATCTTGTCGCCGCACAGTCACACCGCTGTCGCCCACATTAGTTTGCAAAGAATTACAGACAATTTCATTACAAGTCTGAGATCAGAGCGCGGCCCGGCTTCAGCTGATGGGCCCGCCGACATATCGCGGGCTTGCCGGGGACAGCCTTTCAGACCACATTTGTTATTTATTGTTAATTTCCTGCCACGTAATCATCTAAAAAATGCGAAGTGACCGCGGCAAAATTAAGCAGAAAATTAACTGGCCTCAGGTCACTGAGGATGTGGTTGCTCGCCGTGCTCAGCTGATCAACTCTCATGTTCTCTCTAATTTACTGAGCATGCATGGCTGAGTCCGCAGCCTCGGTCGGCGCAGACGCAGTCACATTCGGAACCCGAAAGAGGAGCAAAAAGACGAGGCGAGGCAAAGGGTGTCAGCAAGTCTGACATCGCGGGAGTGGAATAGATTGCAATTGAGGGGAAGAAGTCAAGAGAGCAAATGTGACTGGAAGGTGGAGAACAAAGCCTCGAAGTGCAAAGACGAACAGGATGGCGGATGGAGAAGTTCTCTTTCTCGCTTCTTTTGCGGCAAGAGAAGGCAACCGAGTCCAGAGGCGCTCCTTCGGCCAGGGCTGAATATCTGAGGAGTCACCAGTGCTTGTGGCCCCATGAATAATGGATGGCCCTCAAGCCTGAAGCAGATGGGGCCGACAGCCTCGGCCTGGGCTCCGGCACTTCAAGAAGCCCTCGCTGGGGCCGCCGCCTGGTCCAAGCAGCCACACGGGGAGAAGTGAAGCTCCTGAAAATAGCGAAACAAGCCCAAGGGAGAAGGGGAACCTAGGCCTTCCTGTTTCACTAACAGATGGCTCCACACATTTGGAACAAATAGTGGGAAGCGACCAGGCTTGTGTGTCGCAACACAACAGTATTTTGCGGAGTCAAGTCAGGAGCTTGTGCAGACACCCGAGTGTTAAGAGAGGAAGGGGGGCAAAGGTCGCTGGTGCAGATGATTTACTGGGCATCGCGCAGGGTGTCGCGTGCTCCACCATTCTTCTGCATCTGGAGTTTGGAGGATGGGGGAAAAGCGAGGGTATGTATTCTCTGGTGCCCTTTTTCTGGGCAGATGGTGCGAGGGGAATCACGGCTGTGTTGGTGGGGGCACGTTGACACTTTCAGCCAAAACCTACTTGCAAAGACGTCTGGAAAGTATGGTGCACATTCAGTAGTCAGGAAGTCTGTGTGTGTGCGTGTGTGTGGGTGCGTGCGTGCATAGAGAGGCACTGGAAAAGTTTTGGTCTGAGTATCAGTGAGGAGAGGCAGGAAGAGGCTTGTGGGTTGACAGAGGGTTGCATGCGTCTATACGTGTTTATGTGCTGGTGGGGTTGGGGAGGGTGGGGGGAGGGGGCATCTTCTCATAGAGAGGTGCAAACAGCTACACCAGCAACAAGGGTGGAGATGAGAAAGAACGAAACCGTTAACAGATACTGAGGGCCACACCAGTGAATTCTGGATACCCGAAAAGAAGCTCACAAACAGGCGTGCGTGCGTGCGTGCGTGCGTGCGTGCGTGCGTGCGTGCGTGTGTGTGTGTGTGTGTGTGTGGGTGTTTCTATGATAGCAAATAAATTGCAAGCATTATTCTGTATCCACTCACAGGCAACAACATTAAAGGAACATCTGCACAATGTATTCAATGAAATTCAATACAATAACCCTGCATACAATAATTTCAGCTGATGTTCAAGTTCAATTTAATTTATTGTTTTAAATTTCATGTTTGTTTGGTTGTTTTTTTTTGCAGTGGTGTGGAACTGAACTTTATCATATCGAGAAGTATGCCGTAAATTGGGTAACTAGAATTAGAAACACCACTTTGCTCTTTTAGACAACTGCAATCTACAACACCGTAATTAACGCACACATAGACACCTCTATATGGTATATTCAAAAGTAAATATTCATTTTAAAAGTCTTGGTAAAGTTATTATATTGTATCTTATTGTATTAAATCGGATATACCAAACGATGCGTCGGAGACCCGGATCGTTGTATAAGTATCACAAGTAGAAATGATGAATGAAATTAAACAATAAATACGAATTTACACACAAGCCCACTCAGTCGCATACACACACAGTCGCCAATGCAATACTGTCAGCGCAGTAGATGAAATGAAACCATATTTCAATATTTAGACGTTTGAAGCATAAATAAAAACCAACCAATAAGACAAGTCATTTTTTTAAAATCAATTATAAAATATGGAAAACAAATGAAAGGTTAGAATTTTTATATGATGAATCCATATTCAAATGATGTCATCACTTAAACGAAAAGGCAATATTCATTTTTGTATTCGTGCCGACCCCATTTTTTTGATTTCACAAAAGACAGACTTTATGTGATTTACAAAACACGGATTCAAATTTCAAATCATCCTACAAATTGATCCTCTCGTATTGAAGCGCTCGGTTCTATTAAAAAGTCAGGGAGTTGTCTGTTACCAGCCCGTGTGCGCATGTGTTTCTGTCGAGCGTCACTACAGTAATTCACGAAATGTATGGATGATATCAGCGGGTAGACAGCGTTAGCAGATGTGTTCTTAAGGGGCCCAGTGCGGGGGTGACAGGGGAGCAGAGGTGCACTCAAGATAAGTTTCCTTCATTTGCATGTGACACACTTCACTAGTCTGCTATTCAGACAGTACAATCATTTTAATAACTGCCTGTCTTGTGTTGCCCGCTCCCCTCCTACTTCTCTTTCTTCTGACAGCACACACGACGCACACACTTGAGGCACTTCTGCTTCTATCGATCAAAAAAAAGTATTTTGTGCAGGTGTGTTTTCAAGTTTTAAATAGACGGAAAACCGAAATTATTTTTTGGGAAGTGTTGGGTTTTTTTGTTTTGTTTTTTGTTTTTCTTTTGTAAAATGTCAGATTTTTGCCAGAGTAATTTATAGGATTATTAACTTCCTTTTTGTGACTTGCTTTCACATTACCTAAAGAGGGTGCTCTTTAAAATAGGAATTAAAATGAAAGAAATTGTCAAATTGATCCATCAAGTCATTATGAGTAAATTGCCATTGACCAGATATTTTTCAGCACACACTTCATCAGCTTCGAAAGTAAAAAAGCAGAACGTGAGGTGCTCTTTTTTCATTGAAAATAATTTTAAAACTTTGAACATTCTATAAATAATTCAAGTAATCCTACAAAAAGTACAATTGTGCACCGGTGTCTTCAACTTACAGCATTTCAACAGCCTAATGAGAAAGTGAAACAAGTTAAGACGTGCGGGAAGCCATCATATATGGATCATCTTTCAGAGTCACGGGAAGCAGTACTGTTAGATTCTAAAATTCGCACCTTCATAATGTCCAAAAAGTTGCAAAGATAAGTTTTGAACCGAACGCTCTGCGGTGGTACGGCACATCCATTGCAACAGGTGTTACAACAGAAGGAGAAAAACAGATGAAGATGTCCGAAAAAGCAATCAAATTTGGGAAAGATAAATGAAAATACAATTTCGCTTATTTTATTTGGATTTTTTTTAATGAGACATTTTGAAAACGTGGATCCATATTTTTTTCCCGAAAACAAAAAGCCAAATGGAAAATGGGAAATGCCCCAAACATTCCTCTAATGTCAATGTCTCTTGTGTAAGAAAAGTGTGCCACAAAAAACGGTTGTAATTTGCAGCGTTTAGTAAAATATCGCACGTCAGTGCAATGTGGCGGCAGAGAAAAGCCCGCGGATGAGACGGGATGAAGACAAACCACCTGCAACCAAACTCTGCAGGAGGTTTTTCCAGCAGGTGCGCGCCCTCCCCAAAAAACCCCTTTAAAAGGATCTGACCGTGCCCGTCTCAAGCTCCTGCCCCCGTGTCGCCAAGACTCTCACTGAGCTAAAGGTTAGTGGAAGCCACTTTACCTGCTATTCCTTGAGTTTGCAGTATGAAGTTCTTCCAACTGTCCCCGGCTCCATGTGTAGAAGGTCGCAGCGCTGCGGCCCCATGGAGCTGCGCCCTCAGTCCCTCCCCTCTCCACTGCACTTCCTCGTTCCAGCCCAACATGACTACACTGTCCTCGACTGAGGCATTTTGCTTGCTTTTATCCACAGGCCCGGCGTGTGGCGGGGCGTCTTGGCACTTGCTTTGTGCCGTGCCAATAAAAGCTGACACCCAGTAGACCATTACTGGCAGCCATGCATGAGATGGGATGAGGCGCGCGCAAGAAGAGTGGACCATTCATTGTTTATTTATTTCATTCTCACCGAGGATGCTGATGGAGGAGGGAGGGGAGCGAGCGGAGGGGCACCCCTCACTCGTATATTGGACGGCTCCCCTTCTGTCACCTATGGCACGCCGAGGCAGCCCATGAAATGAACACAACTTAGTTTCTTATCCGCCTCATGATTCATCCTCTCCAATCTTCTTAATTTTTTTTCTTTCCCCTTCTGTAGCAAGTCTCCTTTGTGGCAAAGCGCCTTTTTCGACATCATCAAGTGTGCATATAGTGGGACATGTATCAAAGGCTATTTAAGCATTTATTCCAAATATCCAATTTACCCTCCCGAATGACCCGAACTGACTAGTAGCCGAATGTCAGTTACTAACAAGTAACTCTATTATATTTCTGCATACTAATAGGACAACTATGAGTTAATTTTGAGGTTAACTCATAGTTAGAGGTTAGAGGTTAACTGTACAAAAACTGTGCGGGAGTTGGCATCTATGCACTATATGTTCACTGGTACAATTTCATGATGTCACGAGCAGTAGAGTAGCACACATTTGCCAACTAGCACACAGCTTTGAGTAACTGGTAACATACCTGTAGCTGTCCGAGTGTGACAAAGTCGTCCAAGAGTGTGCAGAAATGTCGTACAGTAATTGGACATCCAGTGGTGGAAAAAAAACATTCCTGGTAAAACACAATCATTCTACTACTGCACTGAACTGTCCAACTCGTGTGGACATAGAGCGCACTTGTACATGGATCATAAGATCGATATAAAGTATATTAATTGCATTTTAAATTGGCTTTCCATAGACTTGTCTGCGATAAGATGCATGATTTTTAAAAAAGAATGTTTATTACTTTTCTTTTGATGGCGGCACGGGCACCTGCAGCGGCTCCTCTTGTTGTATGTTGTGAGAGAGAAGAAATATCATCTGTCCTTTGACAATAAAGTTGTACTTGACTTGACTTGACTTGATTTTGAAGATACATGATGTGTGTCTACCGCAAAATATACTGGAGGCAGTATATGGCATAACTTAAACCACTGCTCAAACTGCGTATATGAGTTTGCAAAGCCCACCAATCTTAACCCTTCCTAATCATTTTTATAATGTTAGCAGAACATAACATGCCACAAAACATGCTACCACTAAAAATGTCTAATTATGAGTCTACACTGACTGGCTACGATATACTCTTGTAAAACTTATCATATCAGACAAATCATACCATTTCATCTGTGCTGTATGTTACACATACAGTACATTTGACAATCAAGTTTATCCAATCCAATCCAATCCAATCATATCAGACAAACCATATTATATAATGAGCTCTATTATGGGAAATTGACTTCTTATTAGTGTACAAATTGTCGAATTATTGGAGTGTCTGCACTACCCATCAAGTGTGAAATTAAACAAATGAGGAAATTAAATCGATGTTGCCTTTTTCTTGAAAATGGGTGTAGAAGTGAGCCGATATGAATTGTGCCCAATTGTGAAGCGACAGTCTAGTTAATTTCTCATAATAATCACTCCTCCCTCACCAAGTTTCTCCACCCCATGACCTGGAAGCTAGGCCAGGGGAATATCTGCTGTTTTCAAATCCAAACGGGAGGAAGCAGCGCTGCATTGAGTTTGGTTGGATGCAAAGATGAGCATTCACTACGGTGTTTGCTTTTGATAAGCAGCGCAGACTTGGTTGTTTGGTAAGTTGTCGACAGGGTGTGTATGCACCACATACACGAGGTGAGCAGAGTAAGCGTCCAAGCGTAAATCTGCAAATTGTCGATGAAGTACTTCCGCCACCTGTGAAAATGACTCCAAATGAATTAATGGGGGCTAGCTAGCATTTGGCGCCTCACATTCACTTCTTTAGACTCATGGTTCAACTCGAATCCACCATATATCACTACGACTCTTTGTCATGCTAATGAAGCGTGCCGTAATGAGCAGTCGCATGTTTGTGTGAGACAAGACGGCCCCTCAAAACTTACAATCTTAAGGAAAGGACAAATAGCAGGTGTAAAACCTGATCCTTGGGGAACTTTAACGAAAGCATGTGACAGATATTTTATTGAGACACTCGAGAACCATATTCACTTAAGAAAAGAAAAAAGTGAAGAAGAAAATGTCACACACAGACTAAATTGTTGGCACGTTTTTGGTAAGGGGAAGACAATCCACAATGGTCATTGAAATAAGTTTTAACTGTCCAAAAATCAAATTATATATTTATATGTATGTATGTATACATATACACACATATATATATATATATATATATATCTCCAATATAATTCATCCATCCATCCATCCATTTTCTGATCCGCTTTATCCTCACAAGGGTCATGGAGCATGCTGGTGCCTATCCCAGCTGTCTTCGGGCAGTAGGCGAAGGGACACCCTGAACCGGTTGCCAGCCAATCGCAGGGCACACGGAGACGAACAACCATCCGCACTCACACTCACACCTGGAATTGAACCCAGTACCTCTGCACTGCGAAGTCGACACGCTAACCACTGGATACCGCCCAATATAATTATTATTGGACACTTTTTTTTAAATCTCTTCCAGTCTCATCACTAGTTTTAAGTTGTTTTAGTGACCATCGTGAGATTTTTCCTTCTTTAACACAAGGTTGCTGACCATTTATTTTATTTTCAGTGAATAAGTTAGAAAGGTAAATACTGTATTCCACTCTTTGTTCTGTTAAAAAAAAAAACTTATCAGATATATCTCCCTAAACATCCATCCATCCATCCATTTTCCGAACCGCTTGATCCTCACTAGGGTCGCGGGGGGTGCCGGAGCCCATCCCAGCTGTCTTCGGGCAGTAGGCGGGGGACACCCTGAATCGGTTGCCAGCCAATCGCAGGGCACACAGAGACAAACAACCATCCACGCTCACATACACACCTAGGGACAATTTAGAGCGTTCAATCAGCCTGCCATGCATGTTTTTGGAATGTGGGAGGAAACCGGAGTACCCGGAGAAAACCCACGCAGGCCCGGGGAGAACATGCAAACTCCACACAGGGAGGCCGGAGCTGGAATTGAACCTGGTACCTCTGCACTGTGAAGTCGACACGCTAACCACTGGATACCGCCCAATATAATTATTATTGGACACTTTTTTTTAAATCTCTTCCAGTCTCATCACTAGTTTTAAGTTGTTTTAGTGACCATCGTGAGATTTTTCCTTCTTTAACACAAGGTTGCTGACCATTTATTTTATTTTCAGTGAATAAGTTAGAAAGGTAAATACTGTATTCCACTCTTTGTTCTGTTAAAAAAAAAAACTTATCAGATATATCTCCCTAAACAGTATTTCATTAAAGGCTTATCATATTACTCCGGCTGTGTATGACTCACAAGCGAATGCTTGACATTGGCATTGCCATACCTACTGTTCACTGTTAATATGATGTTGGATATGGTAGAAATATATATGATTTGAAGATTAATATTGATGTACTTTTTTAAAATAAATAATGACTTACAGCTTGGCCAAATTGAATCAGGCCTTATTCACAGTTCTCCAATAATAATAACTATCTCATTTCAATGTCTATCAGGATCTTTTCGCTCATTTTGCGCCTTGACCACATGATCCACTTAAAAGTATAATTTTGTGCCTTTATATCGTTGTAATTTTTGCTTTAGTAAATATTATAATCATTATTATAAATTCCCTTTGCATTATTTTTTTTTCTCTCAGTGTAAGTGTGTTTTTCCCAGTACAGTATTCCACGACCTTTCGGCCCCACAGAGTCTTATCTCAGGAGCGGTCGTGTGCTGGATTGCTGAGTCACCTTTGGTGGGAGGTTGCTCTTATCTCCTGAGAAGCACAACGTTCAGGCAGTTGCTTGCAAAAGGAGGAACTTTGGGCAGGAGCGCTGTGGCCTGCTGCGTCTTCTTGGCTAAAATGAGGATTGCAGCAACACTCGCCGACTTCCTCAATTCTTTCGAGTTGGGTCAGAAGCGTTTTCCTTTTTCTTAATGTTTGACATGCAGGTATGAAAAAGCAAGTCAGCTAGGTGGTTCCCGTTGTTTTGCTGAGGGAATGTTGAAATTTATGACCCAGGATGATCTGAGACGCGTAGTCATGACTGCATAAGTCGGAGGTGTAGTCTCGCAACACTTCACAGCTTCTCATACTTTCGGATTTGCCTTTTTTAATTGCAATTTTGGATCTTCTCTCATGTTATGAAGAGCGAGGATTCAACAAATCATCCGTGTGGAACTAGAATAGCACTCAAGGCCGCAAAACTACCTTGAAAACGTCATCATCTTCTGTTAGCTCTCAGCCCAATAGAAGTGGACAGAAATGGCAGAAAGTGAAAACTATTTCTTCAATCCAATCTTAATTCAGATCCTTCCCAAAATATGATAGTTTATGCAGTATAAACAGCATATGCATGACATGAAATTCTATGTTGACACGTTTAATGTTATAAACACAGAAAAGTGCCATGGATCTAAATCACTGACATTATTGGGCAGGTAAAGAAACACAGAGACCATTATTATTATTATTATTATTATTTTAATTCTTCATAAGCAGGAGAGGGTACAGGGAACTCTGCCTCTCCCCACACTGCCCTGACCGCAGGTCCCTGATATGAAATTAATCCCGATTAATCACATTGTTCTACTTCTACTATTTTATATGAAGCTTGTAAGAAATATCCATCCATTTCTGATCCGCTTTATCCTCACAAGGGTCAGCCTATCCCAGCCGTCTTCGGGCAGCAGGCGGGGGACAGCTTGAACCGGCAGAAACAAGCAACCATTCGCGCTCACACTCACACCTAGGGACAATTTTGAGTGTTCAATCAGCATGCCATGCATGATTTTGGAATGTGGGAAGAAAGCGGAGTACCCGAAGAAAACCCAGGCAGGCCCGGGGAGAACATTCAAACTCCACACAGGGAGGCCGGAGCTGGAATTGAACCTCTGCACTGTGAGGTCAACGCGCTAACCACTGGAAAACCGGGCCGCCTGTAAGAAATATCAACATCACTAAAATGTAATGTATTATAATCAAAGAGAAAGCGTATTTAGAGCGAAAGACTGTTCTCTTCGCTTTCTTTGATCCTGGAATACAAGTTTTCTCCTGTAAAATACAACTGTTGGGGGGGAAAAAAAGATCAAAAATGTAATGTTTTTCTTTGGACTAGATTCGGTTTTGTTCCCTCGTGTCCTTTTTGTCTTCACCTGTTCTCGTCATTCGGGTCCCTCGTGTTAACCCATAGGTGTCAAAGTCAGGTCCTGGAGGGCCGCTGTCCTGCATGTTTTCCAAGTCTCCCTGTTGCAACGCACCTGATTCAAATGAACAGGATCAATGTCAGGCTTCCACAGAGCTTGCTCATGATCTGATCATTTGAATCAGGTGTGTTGCAACAGGGAGACTTGGAAAACATGCAAGACAGCCGCCCTCCAGGACCTGACTTTGACACCGATGTGTTAACCTATCAGCTCCCACCACCCTTTGTGTCTTTTCCAGGTGTTTCTCGTTGTCTCGTCACTTTGCTTGTATTTAGTTCCTTGGGTTCTACCAGGCTTTGTTGGATCATTGTGAGTATGTGAACGTCTGTGTGCTCCTGTCATATTTTGTTTCTGTCCTAGGTTTTTGCTACATTGGTTCCTTGTTGGTTTCTGCACTTAGTTTGAGTACTTCAGTTACCAGTTGTTTTTTGTTCATATAATCTGCTCAGTCCCCCGTGTACCTCCTGCGTCCCTGCTTTTTGGGGTCCTGCACCTACCACCTCGAAAACGTGACACAAAATTAGCTTTACAGCCATCTTTCTTATAATCTTCACGTAGAAACAACTCTTATCGATTTACAGGTTTAATTCCGCCCATGAGCACCACAATCCAACAACGTTGATTTTGCGAAGCCCCGCGGAACCAATTTGGGCAGGATATTTTGCTCTGAGATGATACATCAAGGACATACGACTAATATGCTGTACTCTTAATGAACGTACCAACACGAGTCTTGAAGAAATGATTGAATTTGACATGAATCTACATGTGCATTTCTGAACTGGGCCATTACAAGTTATGGTAACCGGAAAACCTTGAGGTTGATCCACAACCTGAAGCAAGTCATGTTGCTGTAATTAATATCACTCGGCAAGTCTGGGGAGGGGGGGAAAAAGCACCTGACTACCAAACAATACGATCTGGCTTCCTATTTCATGGATCCTTAAGCAGTATTCAATGTTTCACATGTGGAAGCATGAGCAGCATGTAGCACTTAATTGCATAAAGCACCTTAATAAGTCAAATGCGTTCAAGGCTGATAATCACGTTAAATAGTCCAATTTCTCTAAAAAGTCAACTGCAAAGTGAAAAATTCTCTTTCTGTAGGAAAGCATTATGCTGTGAGGTTGTCGGGGTAAATTAAATTCCCCCGTGCACACTAAAGCATCAATTTCCTTATGGTAATTATCTGCTGGAATAGACGTGTCACTAGAAGGAGTCAGGCATGCTTGACATTTAGCCTTTTTATGGAGAGGCGATGAGTAAAAATTAAGATGGGGAAATGAAATTAATCTCCAGCCCAGGCAGGCATTGAAAGATCCTGCGGGATAGTGGCTGAATCAATCATGATGTTTGTGAGGCTGTTTTGAAAAGAAACCAGTGATGAGATGGAGACCACAGGGTGGAACATCAGAGTGTGGTGGGCGGGGGAGGAGCTGTTTCTTTGCTTTTATTTATTTTTTGGGAGCAAATAGAGTTCTCATTATGAGCAGTGTTTATGTCGTTTAAAAAAAAACATGAAAGTTGGCTACGTTTTAGCTTTTGCAAATGAATCGATTTTAATCACTGTTAAAAGGGTTCAGGTAAGGGGTCGGGGGTTCGGGTTAGCGTCGCTATATTTACTGACTACTTGTCATTATGATAGCGGCCTTGCGGCACGCGCCTGATACACAAGTATTTCAGCGGTTTGGCACCTGGGCCTTCGGTGGACACTATCACACTGCAATTAAGGAAACTACCACCACCACAAAACAATACTTATCGAAGAACATGACAAAAACTTGCATCCGTGCTCTGTACCATTTATCCTCACTAAAGTCGCAGGTGTGCTGGAACCAAACCCCGGTGATTTTTGGTGAGAAGTAGAGTACACCCTGTACGGGTTGCCAGCTAATCACAGTGACAAAAAACAGAAAACATTTGAATAACATTTATGATATTCACCAGGTACGCTGATTAGTTAATTTAGCATGTGTGCAGATCGCTACAGATGTGTGTTGCTAGTCAAGGTTGGCTGGAACAAGTTCTGCCCCGACCAACCAATCAGAGGACGGAAAAGTGCCCACCATTAGCCTTTGCTGGCTCTGACAGTTTGCTACTGATAAAACACGTGCATGTATTATGAATTTAATATACACACATAATCAGGGAACAACAGAGTAAATGACAATATGCTATTATTGCGATCATGCCACTGCTAATATCACAAGTTAAAAATCGGCTGAAACTTCACCTTCAATATATGTATACTTAAGCAAATTATTACTACCGGTAAAACTCTTCAAGTCAATACAAAAAGAGGATCAAAGTGAAATTAATGAACCTGTTTTGTGGGGAATCTGTTGGCAACTTCCCATGAACATGGAACAGCTAACATTGTTTGAAATTTAAAGCAATGCCCCATTAATATTAATACAAATGGTGGTACAAGTAACAAAGAAGAGGCTGGTGGATTTACATTTAGTATGGGCATTGATGCATGCATTAAAATTATTCCAGTTTGGTCAAAAAAAACGAATGTGGCAACGGCAAGTCACTCTGATGATTTCTTTGACAATAATGGAAAAAGTCATGAAATGAAGGAAATCTTCCATTTAAAATTCATATAAAATCTCACCTAGGGTGCCTCATTGGCTAGGCTACGGCTCAATTGACTGATCGAATCCATTGACGCGTGTAATTTTTACGAGTCGTTTAGCTACAGTGTTAACAAAATAAGGAGAGGAAATATCAAAATACAAAGACGTATGACAGACACAAAATTCGATACTACATGTTTTCACCCTTATAGCAGTATTTTTAATTAATGTACAGTATTTATTTTTGTAACAAGACACCGCTTTAAAGTGTTTCAAAAGTCAATTCAAAACTGGTTAAATATCGTAGGGGAATGTGGCTTGCGACATTTTCTTCAGGGAAAAAAAAAAGCTTTTTATTCTCAAGAAAAATTCTTTCTAACGCCACGATGCAGAACGACATTTCATACGACATATTGCATTCCAGTCCTATCTAGGCAACAAATACCGCATTCGAGACTGCACTGGCTGCAGATGTATTAGCTTGTGTTGACATCAAAACTTTACTCATTTCTGAATCAATGACTTTCAAGTAGCGTCTAGTGTGGGACAGCACATACACACAAATACACTACTCCACAAATGTGTTATTATTACACGCACACACACACAAGTTTGTTTTGTAGGAAGAAAGTGCGTAAAACCATTCATGTAAATCAGTGAAATAATGATGAAATCACCTCATTATTCTCCAACTCAGTTTGAATCAGTAACTGACATTATTAGTGTCTTTTTTTTTTTTTTTTGTCGAAACAGATTAAAGACTCAAAAAAAGAAGTTGACACCTTTGGACTTTTATATGCTTTTCCAAATGTCCCTTTGTGAGACGTCTGCAGGAGATGTGAAGTGTGGGTGACAGCAGGGAGGGGTTGGAAGGGGTGACACTGGTCCCCATGCGGGACAGGGGTGCTAGGTGTCCGAAAACGGCGCACCCTTTTGTTTCCAAAGTCCTGTGAATTCTTTTTTTTTTCTGTTTAAAAAGAAAGTCATCCCAACGCAAACATTCCAAGAAGCCAACAGCTAATCGTAACCTGACCACTTGTTCTGCGTGAGCTCTGCCGAAATAAGATGTGGAAGTCATCTGACCGTTGCGGACGACCGTTAATCATTCCAACCAGTTGCATTTTTGCTCTTTCGGGGGGAAAGCTCTGGGGGAGGCCAGTGTAATCAGGAGAGGAAACAGATCTCAGGGGCTTTTGGGCACCAGGAAAATGGATCTGGGTTGTCAAAACCACGATTACCACGAGCTGCTCTGGATTCAGCCATCTGGAGCAGCCTGCTCCAAAAGCCGGTAAAGTTAACTCTGCTGGGGCCCCTGTAGGAAACAGGTTTACACCCCCCTGACAGGCAGCGGGTACTCCGAGAGCACATGTATGGGATGTATAAGATATGATAAGATAGGACAACCTTTATTTGTCTCACAATGGAGAACAATGGAGAAATTTACAGCAGCAAAATTCTGAAATGAGTGCATTTCTTGAGTGCATTTACATAACAATCTAGTAAAAAAAAAAAAAATCACCCCGATGTCCTACACATAAAGAAACCTTTCAAAAACTCACATGCACTAAAGAAAATCAAATTACTGTCTGAAATTTATTGTAATGCTTATTCCAGGATATGGGAGCGTGTCAAATGCAATGTCTCCAGAAAGCTTTGAGCAGTGAGCTTCAATGGATATCCTATTGGCATGTGCTTCTTTGCCAATTTTAATTTGTGACGCACAAAGGGGTGTTTCCACAATTTCCAAATATATTTAAATAACTTCACCATAGCACGTTTCAGTCATCTTCAAGTAAAAAATTGTGATGAATAAATAGTGATGTGATGGATTCAATTTGGGTCATTGATAGTTTGGTGCAATGGTACTCAATAGGTGGCTGCCTATTTGTTGCACCTCTAAATGCTACGGTCCTTACCCAGATCAGACATAATCCGGTGTTCACAGAGCAGGTCAGTCAAACCCTGCAGATTTGCGGTTTGGCAATCGCAGTTTCAGTCATTCTGTCAGGATATCACGAAGGTTCTGGACAGAATCAGACTCTCCAAACGTAGACTCAAAGGTTTTGACCCCCCCCCCCCCAAAAAAAAAAAAAAAAACGTAGACGCAAAGGTTTTGACAAAAATATTTATTCACAGAAGTACAAATAGTGACACTGGTACAATAAACCAGGATCAATGGAGATGAACAAAACGCACTTGCTAAAGGCAAGGAGAATATAAACGGAAGTACGTTGTCTCAAAAGGACAAGAGGACCCAAAATGCGTATGGTACCAACCGCTCTCGAATATTGCACTTGGAACAATGGCTTGAGTTAGGCAAATTATCTGTCTTCAGTAGCTTGTGGAGGTGGGAGGGGCTCAACCTCAACCAAGACCGTCATGAAAATGGGAAAAACCGATGAGGATTATTGAGCTAAAATGACAAATCTTCAATCTGCATTAATTTTTTCCAGTTTTATTGAATGTCTTCATTTGAAGAACTGCGAGTGAATAGACTTTTTTGCACTGTCCACTTTCTACACATCAAAACCCATTCAATACGCGTTAAGGAAATACTACTTTGAATTGTTGTAGCTATGTTTGCATTTGTGATTGCCACTGACATTTGTCCTCAGAAGTGTCGCACCTGCATCCCTAGTCAAAGCTATTATTAATTTAAATTGATGAAATCATGATAAGTCGCTGATGGTGTTGGGGTCGGGTTCCCACTCGGTGAGGGTGTAAATGTGGGTGTGTATGGCTGTTTGTCTCCATATGTGCCCTGCAGCAATTCCCGCGACCCTCTTCAGTATAAGCGCTGTTGAAAATGGATGGACGGATGAGTTCATGATAAGCATCTTAAGTGACACATTATGTTTGTTTGATCAGAATTTGATTTCATTTTTTTTTATCTAATTACTTGAAATCACCAGATAAGTTGGTAAAAAAATGATTTAACGATTACCAAGGAGTCATGGACATAAATATCGGCACCATCTTGTACTGTAGTAGATTGTGTGAATTATATTGCCCTCTAGTGAACACTTGTGGTAATTACTGCTCATTGCGGATTTATGTTGAAAACAAATGCGTCCAACCGTGAATGAGGAACATTTTTCCGTTTAGCTACGACAAGTTGAGTAGATCAGCATTATGCATGGCCATACTGTGAGTTAAAGAGATTTTTGTTTTCATGCGTTGAATTTGTATCTTCTGGATGGAAATGCCACAAGAACGCAGAAAAAGAAAAGATGTGTTCAGAAAAATATTTGACATTATGAAAATTATTTATTCCCTTTTTAAAAGATCCTGATAACTTCTAGCATTGTATTAAACTCTGTGTATTGAATATAGGATAAGCTCCTACTGAAATTCTCAAATCTCTTTAGGTAATGAATAATGTTGAGCCTAACTGCTAAGATGCATTTCTAAAGATATTTATATCGATCTGTTGTACTGCAAACGGATATACTGCAAAACATGACATAACATCAAATATAAAAGCGTTTCATTCAATTTACTCAATGAGATACTGTGATGACTGACCAACTGGAGATATATCAAGGGCAGAGTTAATAGTTGCGTTAGCATGTGCAGCCTTGCCTATATTGCCTGGGATGGTAGTCCGGCTGGCATGCAAACATTTGATTCATATTATTCATTCAATGTTGACAGATTCATTTCTCGAAACAGAAACACGTTTGATTTCACATACCGTGGTGTACGCGTGTATGAGGGAACAATATTCCTTGTCAGGGTCAGTAGTTGGAAGTCTTCATCCATGTTATCCATGTTTTCTGGGCCTATTGTACCATGACATATGAATGTAAACACACACACACACACGTTTAGACATCTCAAATCACAGGCCTTGTGACTCTTCATTAGTGGAATGCTCACATGTCCAGTGGAATCTGGCCTGATCGGGCACACCCACTGCAGCTGTACCACAGGAAATGATTATTTTATAATAATTCGTTGTTGTTTTTTTAAAGTGGGCACAACAATCGGAGTTGCACACTGACAATGATGTTTCTTGACTTCATGCCACGATCAAAGCTACTGCCTCCAGCACTCCAGAAAGAAGGTAAAGAATCTAAAATCCTTTCAAGTCTCTTTAAAGTGTGTAAAAAAAAATAATAATAAAAAAATCTGACTCAATTTTAAAGCTCTGCTTCCACTAGGTTGAACTAAGATTGAATAACTACACGTACATTAATACAAACAAATGAATACAAACAAACAAGCCAGCATTCTGAACAACCTTATCATTCAGCGTATGCAAGAAGGAAAAAAACAACCCAAGAACAGAATGAAAAGAAAATGTGCGATAGTGGCGAGTGGGAATTTACATTATATGTTACATAAGAAAAATGGGATGCCATTTTATTCCGGTCCCACCAAGCATCAAAAATGTTTACTTCACGTTAGCTAACACTAGTGACAGCAGATTAGTTTATAAAAATTGAAATACATGAATATTTATTTTTGAATTTGAAGCATTGGAGTTGTTCCTTCAGTGAGTTCCATGATGCTTGTCTGCATGGGGCCTCCAGGGGGTTTAGAAACAACTTCATTATAACGCAGTGCATCTCTACACCACAAACTACAGCCACAACTAAAAGAACATTTTTCAATGAATAACGCACTGACATCGTCAATTGAAAGTCAACATCATTACTTTGTATTTGAATAGGGAACAGATGAGCACATAAAACTCAAGGATCATGCAGCTAAAGTAGGTTGGTCTTCGTCATTTTTTCTCTTAAATCTCTTTTACCTGCCTCAGCTGAGGTTTACTATGCTAATGTTTTGATGAGAGGCATCCAGCGTCTGGGTCGAAGTTTTCTCCAAGGTTGGTGGTGCCTTTAGGCATTGAGGCAGTTTTGAATCCCAATCAATGTACTTATAACTCCTGCAAATGGACAGTGAGACTTGACCATTCCACTTTTCTTTTTCTTTTTGTTTTCTTTTTTTTTTTTTTTTTTTACTGTAATGAGCGCTTGATGTGCCTTCACTTAGCAACATGATTTGGTTAGCAAGCTGACTTTTTGGGGGAATTCCTGAAAGGTATTAAGATCATTTGATAGTTAAATGTAACAGAACAGCCATGTTAAGCTTGAAAACATCTAACTGAATTTACAATATGACAAAAATTAGCATATTTAAGATTCAATTATTACTGTTTCAGTCTGCATTGACAAAAGACAAAATGGTTGTAGTAACATCACAACAAAAAACATCAGAAGCTTTCTTAAAGGAGCTGAATTCTCATTCAAAATACAGGCTGGTGAAATGTGCCAAGAAGCTTGCATTCTTTCATGGTATGGATGACAATTATAAAAATGTAAGCATTCCACGTTCCCCCTCCTGAGATCTATTGTGTTCAACAGGGAGACTGCTTTCCACCACTGCATCATCCACATTCCTCAGTGAGGGTAACTGAATCCCAACTGGCATATAAGAAGCTTGAAAAGAAACAAGCAATATGTCAACAATGTCAGGGATCTCTTTTTTTTATTTTTTTAAGTAAAAGTAGTGACATTTTGGCCAGGCGCTACACAAAAAGTAGCTTTGACTGTCGTTATTGCTCAAACTTGTGTCTGGTGTTCAACATGAGATATGAAAAAAACAATAGACTTTTGCTTTATTAGTCAGTATTTCGTCCAAACAGTCTCGAAATACCAGCCAACCTTGAGGCCTCGACACTTACATTCATTTTGCCAGTTTATTGTGATTACAAAATGGAAAAAAAAAATAGCGAAAGAAAAACCCCCCATCTTAGAACATGTTAGCACTCTTGGAATTACGGTAGCTATTTTCTGTCCGTAGTTGGAGCTGTCTTCAGAAACACAAAATGATGAGAAATATTGACTGCAAATGTTTCGGGGCAATTCTTTGTGTGACGGTTGACATGAATCCGATAATCTTAGTGTTGTGCACTTCCAAATGTTGAACAATTTGCCGCATCCTTGGTCGCTTACATATTGCAACAGATGGCATTTAAACCCCTCAGCTAAAAGGGTAGCAAAACACTGTTTGCTGTTGGGATGTTAGTGTCGCACTGCAGCTATTGAATTTACATTGTACAATATTACAAAAAGATAAACTCCAAATAAATTCTGCAATCGATTTCATCGTAAATTGGACTGCATTTCCGTAAATAGTTTGGTTGCTTACCAGTGAATCTTGCTCTTATTGCTGCATCTGGGACTCTTCTCGAGTTCCAAGCTTCATCCTCTCTATAGCAAACAGCCTTGAGGCTGTTTTCAACCTTTCCTTGTCATGGGGGGAATACCCACAGAGTAGGGGCCACATGCTGCAAGTCAATAAAGTTGTGACGACCTTCTGCTCCAGCACTCAACTGCCAGCTGCATTGATCCAAAAAGAGGGACGTCATCTCGCTCGGGAGTCAGAGGGGCATGCTGAGCTTGGGGATAAGATCCACAAGTTGAGTTAAGGTGACCTGGTGGTGGTCTGTCTCCACCAGCAGGCTGGCACACGCAAGGGTTCATCTGTCTGATGGCACGCAACCCTGCAGAGAATGGCTGGCAGCCTTCCAAATCTGAGGCCATTATTGACACGTGTGTGTGTGTGTGTGTGTGTGTGTGTGTGTGTGTGTGTGTGTGTGTGTGTGTGTGTGTGTGTGTGTGTGTGTGTGTGTGCACGTGCGCGCCACCATAGGTCATGGATCTTCTCCGGCAAAGTTATGTAGTGAGCAGTAGTTGCCGGGAAACTGACTTTGCTGGCTGTTTGGATCAAATTGCTGACATGCATGGAGGTCACATGACCCCCACTGCTGTGGACCTAGTGTATGCAACCAGGAGAGTTTGATTAAGAATGCAAAGTCGCCTTCTGTTAGTCTCATCATACTTGTGATTTTGCCTCAGGTGAGCCCTCGGGACGTGCTGAGCCGTTTCAATTTGTCAACCTGCAACGATGAATTCATCTGTGTCGACGAGGTAAATAAAATTCGATTTTAAATGCCCCAGCCGTCCTACGTATATGTTCAAGGACAGAAGTATCACTGTATAGCAAAACTGTTCATTATTGCGGTTGTATTTCACAGTGGCGTAGAACAGTGCAACATAAAATTCAGAACTATTCCCAACACACTCTCACATATGGTTGAGGAAGGCAAAATAGAGAGTGAGATCTCAAGTACGTTTTACTTTTGATTGTTTTTTTTCTTCTTTAATGCCATTTTTTTTAAAGCTTTCACAAAAGTTCCTTCTAGGAGAACAGCTGCCATCCACTGAAATGACCACTAGATAGAGTGCTTGCACTAGCAGACAGTGGAGAAACCTGTTCAATTGAATTTACCTGGCCTGATAAATTAATAGAGTGTAAATAAAGAAAGAGGAGACCCTAGCGGGTTATTATGAGGATTTATTATGAGTTTAAAATACCACAATCCTCTAACAAGGTCACCAATAAACACTTCATTTAAAAACCTCACTCACACTTTCTCCGTAAGGAAACATTGAGGTGTTTTCTTCCTCTTCGCTGGCAGGTCAGTGGACAGAAAAAAAACAAATGCATTTGTTGCTTTGTTTCTAACCGTAAATGTAAGGAAGATTACCGTTGTGTGAATGGCACGGATGTAAAAACAAACATGTTTTTACAAAGGGCATAATCTGGTAATTGTACTGTCTTGGAAGAGCTGTCTTCTATTCACTAGAGCAAATACTGTATATATATGACACAATATGTGCTTGGGTGCCAAAATTGTAATGTGCAAATGTCCATTCAGTAGATGTAAACCCACAGGTATGTGTTCCGCAGTTTCACCGACTAGAGACTGAAGCTTTGGGGTGTGGGGGGCACGGTATTTTGTTGGGCGAATGTATTCATGTTAACGTGTCAGTGATGATGCTGATGCCTGCTGACGGATGAGTTTTGCCCATGCTGTCATTTGAAAACATAAACACCCACGAGCTGTTGAAAGTGATGTGTTCAAAATAGCCTAATTATGAGTTATTGCAAGAGTGGTGAATGCGTCGGCCATGCGGTGCTCCCTTGAAAAAAAAAAAAGGAGGGCGGGCATGACACTTGATGTGAGATGTGATGGCTTCCGTCTTAAAATGGTTCCGTTGACAAAAAGACGCCATTTGTTGCATCCGTTACGCGCCTCGTGAGACACGCGTTGAGTGTATATTCATGCATGTGTAATGACTGCAGTGATGTTGAGATATCAACATGATTTATTGCATGTGAAGCCGCCATCCCCCTAAATCTTTGTTTTCCAATTAATTCAGTTTTCTGCATGCTGTTGCTGGAATTTAAATGCCAAACCCCGCCTGCGATGGTAGAATGCTTATCAGGGAGTTAGATATTTCTGGAGGGAGGTGCCATTCCCATCGGCGCTGTCTCTGTTTCTGAATCGTGAGTTATTGGTTGGCTTGTGAGTCCTTTTCAAGCATCCTCCACTATCTCTGAAAATATTTACTGGCCATCTCAGTAGACCCGATGCTGCAGTGCGGTGTTCATTTGCACAGGCTCGATCTGTCTGATAGGATCAGAGACTCTGGATTGAGCATCAGTGTTGTCGCCGGTGTAGAAGGTCGATAAAGCAAAATGATTTGAGGGTGGGGATTTGAAGGCAACATGGGCAGCCGCTGCTTTGGGCAAAGTCCCCTATTTTGGTTAGGAGAGTAAAGCGACACCTCTGAGTCAGAGAGAGGATGCGCCTTGATGTCAGACAGTGGTCAGACACCCAATGGTGTTTTCAGTTGGAACAAAATAATGAGGGTGTCATGCCTTTATCCAGTTTTTTTTTAATTGTTGACAAACAACACTTATTCTGATCCGTTCGGATACTTCATAAATTACATTTGAGACGAGGTCGATGAACAGAATTTGTCAGATTAGTTTTCCTACTCCCATTTCATTTGTTGCCAGACAGAGTTCATCAGACTTATCGTTTCGAACTACATACAGTACGTCAGTCCGATATAAGACTGGTCAGTAATGTCAAACTATAGGTACACATTTTGAACACTTTTTGTTGGCAGCGTGCAGGAATTTTGCAGCGTTCTCCCATTCTGTTTGAAAAGGCCACAGCTGTTCACACACTCACGACTGTATTGATTTGAAACTTTTGCTTGTGCCAAAATGAATAGCAAGGTGCTTTTTCCGAGGGCGACATTTCAAAGGGAACTGAAAACAGAATGCTTAAAGCAAGATAAGGGCCGAGTTCCCCAAGATTGGAATACATCCCAAAACAGCTCAGACGGTGTGATACAAATGATCAAATTAAAAGTCAACTTGGAGAGATAACATTTTAACCACTCGGCAGTATTTTGGTTGCATGGTTACAGATTTAGGGAGTAACACATTCTAGCACTTTCGCATCCCTGACAGCAAGCGTGTTCAATATCAAAGGAGTTTTAACTGAATTTGGCCAAGGAATATCTCCCCCAATGACCCATTCCAAACACACATGGGATTCAGGTGTAGCACAAACACACTGAAGCAGGGATTGGATTGAAACAGAATTGCTACTCGTGGGCGTGTTAATGTTTTTAAACTTTATTAAATGAATGAAAATTATTTTTAAATGTTAAATGCTGGAGGCTTTTTACCAGGGTTACACAAATTGGGAGGGGGCTATACCACCCCCAAGACCCGGTGCAGCACCGCGCGCGATTATCATGATGCCTCTCGGTCTTGCTATTACAACAAATATCTGGTTTGGGGCAGGAGACTGAGCAATAGTTACCCTAACTGTGGGTTGTGCTGCATTGGTTATCTTGAGTACACCACACACACAGAGCAGCCCGCACACACTTGCGGATATTTCCTGAGTCATGTGTGGGGTCACTCATGAGAAAAATTGGTTATGTAATCAGTGCTGTCACTGCTGTCACTAAAAACCGGGCAGCTTGTAATTTTCAGCCTCAAATGTGAGGGAAGGGGCATGTTTACACTACGTGTGCACAATTTTTAACAGATAAGAGTGAAATAGCTTCATTGAGCCTGACAAAACACTTCTTTTTTTCAATGTGGCAGTTTTGATGGTTAACACTGAAAATGAAGAAGTCGCTGATGGTGGAGTGGTTCACTCGCCAGATTTGTGTGCGGGCAGGGTGGGATCGGTTCCCACTCAGTAACGGTGTGCATATGGGTGTGAATGGTCGTTTGTCTCTAAATGTGCCCTGCGATTGACTGGCAACCAGTTCAGGGTGTTCCACACGAGGTCAGCTGGGATCGGCTCCAGGATAAACAGTGTTCAATACGGATGGGTGGATGGACACTGAAAATGGAGGAGAGTGTGTGCAAATACAGTGCGACTGTGCGAAATGATCAAAACAGCAAGTGTTTCTGTTTATACCACACCATTGCAGTGTAAAAACACCCTTAGGGCAAAAGATATGTGCACTGGACTGCAGGCAGAAGTCACACAGACAAAAAATAAATAAATACATTCCCCCCCCCAAAGTGTTAAAGATTATGAGATGCGTTTATATGTAGTAATCATTTACACTTCCTAATAAATGTTTTGTATATTTATAAAATAATTATGTATGCATGAGACAAAAGCAGCTACCAGGACAGATAGGCACTTGTAAACATACAGTCATGTTCTCCTCTCTAACCGTGCATTCAGGAATCACCACTCCCGCGTAAATTATTTATTCATTATTACTGCATGCTACCTCTTTTATGCCAGCTGTTTCTTCTCAGGTGGGATTTCTCTTCTTTTTTCCAGAACAGGTTGAAACTTGTTTCAAATGATATGGCTCAGTATGAAAAGGACTACATCACAGTTATCACAGTCACGTTCGGTGTTTCCGACCTTATGTCTTGTAAGATGATGAAAACGATGATTCTGCTTAGGGCTTGCGGCTTTAGGTCACTGTTCCTGGCTCATATTCATCACACTGTAAAGGAAGTGACCTCGGAGCACCCAGTGAGAATATTAGGGAGCTATATTTTACGGTGTGTGCGTCTTCCTCGACCACTTGGAAAGATCTCCAGTACAGAGATGACGCTCCTGTGAGCGATGTGGGCAACCATGTCCTAAGAGAGGGCCCAAGGCTTCAGTGTAGTGCGACTTCCCTGCCCTCTCTATGCCGCCGCTCTGCACTTGTCATCCTCAGTTAGCTCAGCAAAATAATGAATATGCCGTTGTATATTTTCTTTTCATATCGGGGATGGGAGTGAAAAATGGGCTCCTCATAAAGCTTTTAATATGGAAGTTTTCCAACACACGTGTCACCCCATCCCCCGCCGAGCACCCTCCAGGCTCCTACGATGCTGCATGAGCATGTTTCATGGTAACATTCCCCTGCGGGAGAGTCAGCATAATGCAATGTCACTCTCAGTGATGAATATGTTGACTGCGGCAGATACACAAGCAGCTGTAAATCATGAGTAAATTAGATCATCGCACCCGTCCTCCTTTGCTAAGGAGACATTGGAGAAAAATTTGAGTATAGTGAGGTCTCACATGAACAGAAGAATGAAGAAGGGTAATGGACCTCAATTGTCACTATACCACAGAGCAATGAAATTGTATTTTAGGAGTGATCCTAAAACAGTGCGCGATAAAATACACGAGCTGACACGAATTAACAATTCATATAAAAAGGAGACTTTGTCTTCGAGGGAAGAATCCTCCAACATTACTAACATCAATATATTTCAATGGGATCCAAAAAACGAAGTTGTGTCTAAAATTCTGACTTTCTGACGTTTAGGCGGCAACCACAATAAACATTTCATTAATGACTTAAAACAAATTTTATATTAATGCCAATGCAAGTGCTAACACAAAATGCACAAAGAATTGAGATATTTACTTGAAATAGCCTAGTTAGGTGAGCCAGTGGTTAGCACGTCGACCTCACAGTGCAGAGGTACCGGGTTCAATTCCAGCTCCGACCTCCCTGTGTGGAGTTTGCATGTTCTCCTGCCTACGTGGGTTTTCTCCAGGTACTCTGGTTTCTTCCCACATTCCAAAAACATGCATGACAGGCTGATTAAACACATAAAATTGTCCTAAGGTATGAGTGTGAGCGTGCATGGTTGTTGGTCTCTGTGTGCCTTGCGATTGGCTGGCAACCGGTTCAGGGTGTCCACCGTCTACTGCCCGAAGACAGCTTGGATAGGCTCCAGCACCCACCGCGACCCTTGTGAGGATAAGCGGATCGGAAAATGAATGAATGAATCAATAACCTAGTTACTTTTCTGAGTACCTTTTATAGAGTTTTTGAGTCAATTTGAGTATTATCTTTTTTTTTTTCTTTCAAACATCACTCAAGGTTTGAGCATTGAACCCTTATCTTCAGGTTGGGAGACAGCCACTGTACCACCGAAGCCCTGTCACTCTTAATATGCATCAGTAAATTGACTGGTGTCTCCAAAAGGGGACCCCCAAAACCGGTCTTGGAGTTGTGAGTGTTCCCCCGGACAACAACGATATACGAACACACAATATATCGCAGCGGCATGGTTCACTGGTAGAGTGGATGTCTCCCAACCTAGCGGTTGTCGGATTCAACCCCTGGCCTTTGTGTGACCATGTTGAATTGTCCTTCAACAAAGATACTGACCCCCCAAGATGACGCGTCATAAGTGAATGAGTGTTTCTCAAAGGTCAAAAGACACTATACAAGTGAAAGCCCATTGATTGTTCACCAAGACCAGTAGGAGCTGAACAACTAGTCAAATTCAGTCAAAAACTCTCCTCATAAAATTGACTTTATTCATTAAAAAAAAGTCCAACTTTTGTTCAGCATGGAAGACCTAGTTGGTTCACCAATTTCATACTGTAAGTCACAAATTTTAGTGATTGCCTTTGCTCTCACAGAGACATTGTTCCAAGAGAGGGCTCCGTCCTTTTAGCAATTACCCACAATGCACTACAGGCGGCCATATTGGAGGGCTGTTTTAAACAAGCCACACACGATTAATATCGTGTATGGAAGATAACTTCAACACTCAATCGAGCAATTCACAGCTGAGTATAAAATGGCTGACTTGAGAATAAGCACCTCCAAATCTGTGACCATGGAAAAGCTTGGCGTTCGAGATGAGATCCTGCCCCAAGTGGAGGAGTTCAAGTATCTTGGCGTCTTGTTTAAAAGTTGGGGAATGATGAATTGGGAAAAGGACGGGTGGATGAAAAATCACCGAAGATGCAGTGTTGGTCTGTTGTGGTGGAGGTCTTGATTTACTGGTCAATCTATTTTCATACCCTCAACTGAGGTATTGAGCTGTTGAGTGTGGGAAATAAAAAGATCAAATGAATTTCCTGCGTAAGGTGTGTGGGCTTCCTCTTAGAGATGGAATTAGAAGCTTTTTTTTCCTGTCCTTTTTCCTCTCTCACTCAAAGTTGTTTCCCTCGCACATTTCTATTTTTTCTAATATTTCGTGTTTTCTCTATGGATAATCCAGTCTTTCAATTGAAGCTATTTTTTCTGTTCAAATTGCTAATGTTCATTAAGACTGTACTCTGATGTTGTATATATTTGTTATATATATTCTCCTCTGTCTTATTTTGCTGTCGAAAAAAATTATTTATTTATTTATTTATTTAGTTTTTTTTTGTTCTTTGCACAGAATCTGAGAACGTTGTTAGTGGCTTGTTGCTGGAAATATTTCTGCCGTAAAGGATTATTGGTAAGAGGTTGGTCAAGATGGGCACCTTTCTGAAACGTTTTTGGAATTGGAGCAGCCTTTCCATGCTTGGGCTGATGCCCTTGCGATGCGATCCCACATGGATGGATTAAGATTAAGATATCCTTTATTTGTCCCACACTGGGGAAATTTACAGCCTACAGCAGCAAGAATGTGGGTAGAAATGTGGCTAGATGCGTGGGAATCTTGGAGTTGATTTAGGAACCCACCAGCCCTAGGACGTTGATAATGATGTAAAAGCACTGCAATAGACCATTTGTGGAGAAAATGAAAACAGGCTGACCTACACCATTTCTCTTGACAGCGTGTCATCATTTTTTCTGAAAATCTAGGCCGCTGTGCTGCGTCTCAGAATGAACTGGACCGTTCATGCAGCCTCCCGAAAAGGACAAATGATGATTGATGACAGATCCAATGACTGTTGCCACAATTTCATTTGAAACCAGAGCTGTGTTTACTCTTCCGACCAGGCGTGCAAAATTGTCATCCTCTTCGATCTTGCTTTTTAGCCACTTTGATCCATGTTTTCAAATATGAATAGGGACATCATAAATTTGTGTTCTGATCATTAATAACACATTTTAATTAGAGATGGTTTGATGTGTCCCTAAATGTATTTTTGACATTGATTTAAAAGATACCGTATATCTTTACTTCATCTTTCTCATAAAGCAGGGTTTGGAGATATTTAAATTTTTGTTGTTAAGTTTGACCTGTAAAAATATGTGCAGTATGGATTTTATCATGTGTCGTAATTTCTATGTTTCAGAAAATAAATCCACTTGTTGCTGACCATAAAACTTTATTCATAAATGTTGCTAAATATAAATATATGATGATGGTGATGACTATTATTATTATTAGGTTTTCTCCGGGTACTCCGGTTTCCTCTCGCATAACAAAAAAATGTGTGGCAGGTAAATGGAACATTCTAAATTGTCCCCAGGTGTGAGTGTAAGCCCGGGTGGGTTGTTTGTCTACGTGTGCTCTGCAATTGGCTGGCAACCAGTTCAGCATGTCCCCTGCCTACTGCCCAAAGACAACTGCGATAGGCTCCAGCACGCCGTGACCCTTGTGAGGATAATTGGATCAGAAAATGGATGGATGTATTATTATTATCCATCCATCCATCCATTTTCCGAACCGCTTGATCCTCACTAGGGTCGCGGGGGGTGCTGGAGCCTATCCCAGCTCTCTCCGGGCAGTAGGCGGGGGACACCCCGAATTGGTCGCCAGCCAATCGCAGGGCACACACAGACGAACAACCATGCACGCCCACACTCACACCTAGGGACAATTTAGAGTGACCAATCAGCCTGCCATGCATGTTTTTGGAACGTGGGAGGAAACCGGAGCACCCGGAGAAAACCCACACAGGCCCGGGGAGAACATGCAAACTCCACACAGGGAGGCCGGAGCTGGAATCGAACCCGGTACCTCTGCACTGTGAAGTCGACGTGCTAACCACTGGACTACCGGGACGCCACTAAAATTGATGATGATGATTATTATTATTGAGCGTAACGGTGGGCGCCTGGTTCGCACATTTGTCTCACAGTGCAGAGGTGCAGGGTTCGATTACGACTCCAGCCTTCTTGTGTGGAGTTTGCATGATCGCCCCGTGCCTGCGTGGCTTTTCTTCGGGTACTCCAGTTGTTTGTTTGTCTATGTGTACCCTGCAATTGGCAACCACACCAGGGGGCCCCCCACCTGCTGCCCAAAGACAGCTGGCACTGCCTCCGGCACGCCCGCGACCCTCATGGGGAGAACAGCATTAGACAATGGATGGATGGATGGAATAAATAACATGGACCAGACATCAATCAATCAATCAATTAAACTGTCCTTCTATTGTGCTAAATACAGGAGAGTCCACTTTTCCTCCAGTGTTTGTTAGTAGTCTCCCTTTATTCAATGCTTTCAATGATGCATGGTTTTCACGATGACTACTGTACTATTCTAAATAATGTCATTTGATTTTTAATTTGTAATTTCACAAATATGGGCTCTTTCCATTCTGCGTACTGTTTCCATGTTGCATGGGTTTTTTGCAGGTACTGCGACTTCTCCCGGCATTCCCAAAACTTGGGAATGTATGTTGGGCTAGTTGAAGACTCTTAGTTACCCATTACTGTAAATTGTTGTTTGTCTTCGTGTATCCTGTGATTGAGTGACAGCCAGTAGAGTGTGCCTGTCACCCAAAGTCAGTTGGGATGAGTTTTTGCTCATCTGTAACTGTGAACAGGATAAGCGGCATAAGATAAATTAATGGATATTGGACAGGTGGGAAAAAGACTCACTAATGGATTTGTTGTGACTCTTCCACCATGGCACAGCGAAAAACTATGGCATCTAAAAGTGGCATGCATGAGACTTTTTTTTTTTTTTTGCAGCAGCATGACACAGATTTCCTTTCAATAACGTAGATGTTGCATTCGGCAAAGTAGCAGCAACGGTAATGGACTTTTTCTGTTACCTTGGAATATCGACTTGTCCCACTCCTTCGTTATTACGCTGCCACCAAAAGTCTCTTCTTTTGAACCTTATAAAGAGAGGAGAAACCCGCAGAATGGACACCCGCAGCCTTAAAATAGACTTTTTAATCCTGCCTGTGATTTCAAGTTATTAGGAGACAAAATGGGGGAAAAACTAATTCAATAGCATTGTCTATATTCAGAATCTTTTCATGCACACAATATCTCAAGGGAGTCCACATTGGCATGCGAGCTAGCAGCATATGTGCACTCTCACGCTATGGATTACTATGGGACGTGGATGATGTATTACAGGAGAAGAAAAAAAACAACAGGCTGAAGGTTTTCTGCAAATACAAACTCTTATGGTTAAAATTCGTCACAGCTCAAACGAGCGCTGTTTCTTTGTCGACAACCCCACAAACCACAATGAGAGCACCAACCTGCCAGCGTCATGTGCAGACGTGTGGCATTAATGCAGCAGCGCTGATCTAAATTAACCACCAAAATAAGTAAAGTCTTCATCAAGCAGGTCATGCTGGCTCAGTGAGCTGCCTGTTGTGGATGAAATGTTGCCATCCTGGGCACTCTAAGCACTGTCACTCACTTTCCTTAAGAGCCTGCGATGGACTAGATAGCCGCATGAACTTGCTCTAGCCTATTCAGCCTGTGTGTGTAATCCGAAAAAAATAAAGGACCCTTGAGGCAGATAACTTGCCGACATTATAAAATAGATATTTTTTGTCGTGCTGGTGTGTGCCACAGGAACACTTGTATGCACAGAGGGGCAATTTAACACCTCTAGGAGATGAAAAGTATAATGTAAAATGTGAACGTCTAGTTAATGGCGTGAGAGCAGAGTTGCGGTAACAAAGCTAAATCTATAAAAGGTAATTTGAGGCTCCAGATGCTCATTGGTGAAACGATTCGCTCGGATTGATCAAGGAGCAACCCGATCGCAAGGGAACATCACGCATGTCTTCACGGTTTGAGCAGGTGGAGCTGTCAGGGGGATTCAAAGTTGGATTGAATGGATTTGCGGAGATGTGCTTCGAAATAAATCCAGAAGGCGCAAATAGAATTCTCAAAGCATCAACCACATTTGGCTGCCGTGCAGAGAATTTTTAGTTCATCATAATATCAGAGCAATTTGAATGAGCCAAGGTGGGCATGAGAAAAGTAAATCTCAGAGCAGAAACTCAAAGCTCTGGATCAGGGAACGCGAACAACAATTTTTTTTCTGTAAATCACACCCAGAACAGAAAACCATTCACTATCAGATGACAAGTCTTTGTTTATATTAATTTATTCTCGTTAAAAACTCATTTCCCTCTCTCCAACTGAAATAAATGCAGATCGTCTGCCATTAAAAATGTAGAAGCTTTGGTTCTTCCTCGCTGACGATAAATGTGCGGACTTGAAAAACAAACAAAAAAAAAATGTTGGCATTCATTCCATTCATCATTCATTTCCAGATCAATGAAGATGGATCCCTGCAGCAGCCCGGGTCATGTACAGTAGCAGTATTCCACCGCTACAGAAGACACAAAAGTAAAATACTACTACTACTACTAATAATAAAACCACAAAGAAAAGAAAGGAACCAGCAGCTTCATGTCTCATATCACTGGTTCATGAATTTGGCTTTTGATTTTAGAGCACGGTCACGAGAGCAGGCTCGTGATCTTCGTCTTGAAGACGCAAATATAATGGATTGAAAGTTTCATTCAAAGCTTTGTACAGTTTCAGAAGAGAAACCTGTATGTTGTTTTTTTTTATTACATATTGTTTGCCCATGGTCTCATTTTCCTGCTGTGTGACATGATCCTTGCTTAGACCTTGGGTCTCTGGAGGCCACGTATTTGCAGCCGCGGTTTCCTTGGCATAGGTTTCTTTACGCTCCTGGGTTGCTAATAAGCACATGACCAACCCAGCATCTCCCCCTTCCAAAGGGGCATGGCATAATGCATGTGATAGTATTATTGATTTTGAGAAAAGAAGAATGCATCCTGTGTTCAAATCTCTATTGTCCCTCATCCGTGTGACTATCAAGAAGATGGAAAAAAAAGATACCTAAGCTAGTTTGGGGAAAATTAGAGTTAATGTTTTTCTCCAAATGTTATCAAGTTACACAGTCTCCTGTAAACCACTGAATGAAGTCATCTATATTTAGATGTATTGTTACCGAATGTAAATGATAATGCATTTGGGGGGGTTGGGCTTTCAACTCCGTAAAAAATATTTTGACTGACTCAAATTGAGCAATAAAATAATTCTGTATGACTGGTAGCATTCAGAAATGCTTCTGTAATAAATGTAATGCATTTAAAATTTAATGTCATGGCATATTGTGCCATGTGTTACTGCTAGGGGAAGATGGAGAGATCACAAAGATTTCTCTTTCAAAGTATCATCCTTCATTTCAGTGTAAGACAGAAATTTAAATCTATAGCAATCACATTTTTACTGCAATACCAACAACTAGTAAGGATAGAAATATATGTAAATGAACCTCACTTTATGTCCATTTTTTATGAATGTTTGACATGTTTTCAGTCATTTTCAGTGACAGATTTCTTTTTTTTTCTCTTTTTTTTAAGGATATTTATTTGTGAGTGATGTGAAACTTGTGGCACTTTAATTACAAATGAGAGACTTGGCTGGTTGCAATAAATATGTAATGAATTTCATCAGCCCAAGTAATATGATCAGCAGTGGTGCTAGCACAGGAGTGTATAGTGGCCAGAACAGGGCAGGAGTCTAATTACAGAGTTGCGGTGTTGGGAAGTGCAGAGGCTAATCCTTTATGAGTGGCTCTGACAGATGTCTCCAATTAATAGCCTGTCTGGAGGAAGACTAGTTTAGATGCATACCATCTAGGGATTTTTATTTCAAAGTAAAATACCCAAGACTCACTTTTGACGAGGATTTATGGTGAGATTTAATCAGACTATCCTTTTTTAGTCAAATGCTGAGACTACAGTTCATAAAGTGCTGGAATGAATAATAAGTCCTTTAATTTAAGGAATCGGTCATGTAAAAATGTTAAAGTAACAGTAAGGAGAGAGCGACTTTTTTACCTGTTGAGCTGTTGACCTCCTTATTGAGAGGAGCTAAAATTACATTTTCCTGTACAAATAAAAATAAAGAGGTAAACATGTTTTGATTCCCCACAGCACACGATAAGAAACCAGAGATGAGTGCATCCGTATATTTTGACGGTCCGTCATTCGCAAGCAGCCGGCCCACCAGTCGTTTCGTCAGTTTCTCATCATTATTTTAAGTTTGCTTCCGTCATTGTTAAATTGCAATTCATCACCAGCTAATTGTAACTTTTGACGGCGTCACATCGGCGACGGCCAATCGGCATCAAAATCAAATTTACAATGGCCCATGCCGATCACAGCACAAGCAGACACATAGACAAATAACGTTTTAAAAAAAGACACACAGACATCATGGTGAACTAAAAATAATATGGAACAGTGTCATTGCAGTCTATGGGTATTGCGCCATTGACTGTCGGTGCTGGACAGACCTGGGGCGCTTGTGTTTTTTGCGCCTGTAATGGGCAGCATTTTTCACAATCCCGTTTTGTTCAGTGGCTATGTCGGCGCTGTTGGATAGTCGGTGTTGGTGCGGCTGGATGGATGGCTGCTGAAGTTGAGGATGAGGAGAGAGGAGCGTTGGCGCAGAGCGCCGATGCGTATTTGGAACTGAGAGTCGCCGCTTGGAATTGAAATGGATTTCCATGGGACAGGAGAAGTGAACCAATCTCTTTTTTCGTCAATGGATGCTACAGCTTCTTGTTGACTTTGAAACTTAGCTTGTAGCCGACGTGTGCACATTTTGAGCATGACGTCTCTGATCCACTGGTTAAAGGACACTTTGATTCTCTCCTCTTTCATCTCAAACTGCTTCAAACAACAAAGCTTGTGACGGAAAAGTGGTTAGGACTGCACGACTGTCCGTGTTTTATGTTATGTGTTGTGTTTATTATTTTACTTTATGTTAACTGTTTTGTGAAGCGCTTTGTTACAGCTGTCGCTGTTGTGAAAGCGCTATATAAATCAGCATGTATTGTATTGTATTGTATTGTATGGGACTGAAAGGTACACAATACAGCCAGCTTCCTTTACTGGCCGGACGACTAACAACACTCGCTCTGCTGCAGTGGTATGAGATTCTTGGCAAAGACCCATCTGCCAAATTGGCAAAAACATGAAGGGAGCCTTGCACTCGCATGAAAATCCAAATGTGCTGGTACCTGCATATGCAGCCCGCCACACATGTGGGGTCTACAAAAATAAGGCCCTATGAATAGCGTAAGCACCAACCACTCAAGTGAGCTGTTGCCTTTGCATTCACAGTGACAGTATTCCTCAGGTGACAAACCAGCGTACCACCCAAATTATTTTAAAGGTGTTATTTTTGGGGCAAGGGTTTCCTGCTTGTGGTGCTTGTACAATATTGCGTCAGGGTTTTGTGAAAATGTGGGTGCAATAACCATACCTGTCAACTTTTCGGCGCGCCAACCTGTATAAACTACCAAAAAAATCCTTATAAAGAGCAAAAAATCCTTATAACATACCAAAGCATTTTATATGTCAAAATAACGGCAGAAAAAAAACCCACGAAATTTTCAATGATACTTATTGTAGATCTCCATAATACAATGTCTGGTTAATGTATAATCATCATTCTACTTCGTGGCATTATTGTGTTCAGAGTTGTATTCCTGCGTTACTTTTTTCACCAACTCCAAATGCTGACCCATCGGCTCGAAGTTACAGCATCCATTCATATTTAGGTACTTTGGAAATGAAACATTTGAGTAGACTAGCACCATTCTGGGCAAAAGCAAACGGAACTACCTGTTTGGGGGGTTGGGGGGGCGGAAATTTTCAGAATCCGTATGATATATGCGATACGGCCATATACGTAAGGTTCACCACAAAATCCGTATGAACTATGGCTAAACCGTATGAGTTGACAGGTATGAATAACAAGACAAAAGTTTTATATGTGACCTGAATAATGTTCATAAGCTCGTTTCGAAACCAGACGTAGGTTGTACAATGATCAAAGAGGACGCCGGACTGAGCAGTGAAAAAATATTCCACTGTCATTTACCACTCCTATGCATGAGCACATTTCCATTCTTTCTTGAATGAATGGATTTGGTTTAAGAGGACAGTCAAAGAATCTCACCTGTTAGGTTTGATAAGAAACCTTAATGGAGCTGAGCCACCTCTCCACGGCTGCTCAGAAAAAAAAAAGCCTGTCAGCTTGCATGTACATGCATTGAGGCTGATTTGCCTCAGATCCCGCTGGTAGGCTCACAGGCACGTTTCACTGCTGGAGATGTTACGCCGTTGTCTGGCAACCCCCTGGATCAGAGTTGTGCTGCATGACCGCCGCATTGTAAAGTGCGAGTGCACCGTGTTGCTCATGCAAAAGACAGCTTGTAAACATAGCAACGTAGCATCTGCTTCCATTGATCTGCTGCTTGCACTTGGGTGCTCATTACCTGGACTTATGAGGCATCATTTTGATCTGCTGGCTGAGGGACCGCTAGGCTTGGCCAGACACGTGCACTAATCACTACCCATTTTAAACTGGAGGAAGCAAATATTAATGGCATGTTCAATGTGTCAGATTTAATTTGACACGGCCAGTAAAAAGTAGTCTATCATTTGACAACTTCATGATTTAAGTCCAAACAATTTTAGAATAATATGGCTAGCCGCCATGTTCTTGAAACATGTCACTTGATAACCACCACGTGTGGAAATGTTGGACCACACGGTGATGTACAAAATGAAGCCATATAATTCCCAGCCAATACTATGAAATACGCCTACTGAGTGAGAGTCCGCTTTTATTTGAAAGATGCAGTGTCAGATGGTCTTTTGTTGGCGAAAATGCACTTCAGAAAATGAGTAGACAAGGAAGAGTTGCAGACAGGACCAGGTCTGCCATGTCTTCGCTCACGACACACACATGGATAATGCTGCAATTAATACATCTTACTACCTTACCTGCACGAAGGTCATATTGCTGCTTTGGTCCAGCGTCGCAGGGCGCAGACTGCCCTCACCTTATGGACAGAACGGCCACAGCGCGCCGTGCCCATGGAAATCACAAAAGGTTGAGAGAAAGCAGATCCTTCCTTGTACGACGGTTAGCTTATCTCCCACTTCTTGCTTGTTAAAAATACTCAGTCTGCCGTTTAATTGTAGTGTCATCTGCGTGGCATGTGTTAAGTGTCCGCAATAATCGGATCCCTCAAATGTAGACAACTCAGGACGCTGGTAACAAAGAACCAAGAGAATGTGGAACAAAAGGCAAGGAACTAGAAAACAAATTGTGCACCTGGATGCTACAATATTATCAGATGTGCCATAACATTAACTTATATCACTTAAACGGCCGGGAAAGTTTTATGTGTCTATGCCAATTAATGTGTCTTATTCTTCGATACACCAGCCACACATTTAAAGGGAAAACAATTCAATGCTCTTTGACTTAATTGCAGAAGGCACAATTAACCTGTATCCGTGATTATTTAAGTAGTTAAACTTTATGTCATATTTTCGTTTGGTGGTGCGCTGTGACAGTTTCCGATGTAAAATATGTGCCTTGTCTCAATAAAGTTTGGGAAACACCTCTATATGCTATCAGGCCCCTTCAGATCAGCGCCCACACAAACAAATGTCAGATCATTTCCTTGTTGTCTGCTGTTTGTTGTACAGCATTCTGTCTGGTTCACCATGTCTCCGGGTTTGTTACCTACTGCTTTTCGCTTGGATATTTTCTCCGTGTTAGATAACAATACTGTCAAACTTCTTGTTTCTACATAATGATTGATTTGGTGCCTTCCGAATGCACTTCACTCACTGTAAGCTCCAGAACAAGACTTTGCAAGCATCATTTACATTTAAGGGAGCTATGTCTAAAATCAATGTGCTTCCAAACACCCAAACAACCCAAAGCATGCGAACTTGCTGAAATGGAGGTATGATTTGGATCTGATGATATACTATTACAGCGGCCCGGTGGTCAAGTGGTTAGCACAGCATTCAATCTCTGGCCTTCCTGTGTGGAGTTTGCATGTTCTCCCCGTGCCAGCGTGGGTTTTCTCCGGGTGCTCCGGTTTCCTCCCATATTCCAAAAACATGCATGATAGGCTGATTGAACACTCAAAATTGTCCTCAGGTGTGAGTGTGAGCGCGGATGGTTGTTGGTCTCTGTGTGCATTGCAATTGGCTGGCAACCGGTTCAGAGTGTCCCCTGCCGACTGCCCGTAGACAGCTGGGATAGGCTCCAGCATGACCCGCGACCCTTGTGAGGCTAAAGCGGATCAGAAAATGGATGGATATCTGATTACATGATTACTTTTTTTTTTTTTTGCTCATATCATCATAATCCATCCATATCTGGAGTGGACCACATGTAGGAAAATAAAACAACAAAACAAGCAAGTGGTGTAACTCCAATATTATTTCTCACAACCAATTAAATAAGCATCAGACTGATGCCAATTAACACGTCATGACATACCACTGTTATATCATTAAAAAGACACAAATGACAGACACATTTTTTTTCAGTGTACTGAAATCATTTTGAAATTTTAATTGGAGCTTTATAAAGAGTTACTATCATGCTGACAAGAATCCGATGAAATACATCTCATATATTTTTTTAGCCTGAAATGAAACACAATTACTTTCAACAGTTTTTGTTTTGGGTGACATTCAAGGATCTCCAAAATGTCACCTAGTTTATTCATATCTGAGGTCCATGTCACGACGACACCGAAACCAAACATTTTAGTCATTTGGTGGTCAGTAAACAAGCACCGGGTTTCATACAGGCTGATCAGAAGCATCATGCCAACACCCGCAGAGCCACAGACTGCTGTTTATTTGAAACAGGAACATAGAGCACCAAGATAAAAAAGCAAAAAATAAAAAATAAAAACACCTACAAAATCAAAGCACATTTGAAACACCCAAAGAGACTAAAGAACATATCGTAGTACAAGTCAGAAACAGTCAAGTCACCTTTAATTTCACTTTTAGCTTGATCACCTTGAACAGTAGCGCCCGGCAGGTTACCTCAGATGGAGCTGGCTGCTCATATGAATGGCAGTTAAGGAGGAGGTGTCAGGGCTTGTCAGAATTCTGAAGACTTTCAGCCTCCAAAGACAGCCGTGTGTGTTCTATACATTCGCTTGTGTTTCTTTGTAGTCAATGACAATTATTAAAGTACAGACCCTATATAAAAATATGAGTACCTAGTTCAGCATCATGACATTTAGACCATATGTTTATATATTCATAAATAATTCAAGACATATATAAATAAATATTCTATGTGCATTTTATAAATCTCCATAAAAGCCTTTGCTTAGTACAGACTCCAAATGCTGAGCCGGCTGACCCTGATGTCCGGAGGTCTGGGTGAAAGGCCAAGTGTTCGCTGGTGTCGCATGCCAACGTTCCTCTCACCGTGCCAGTCTCTAACCGTGCTGGCATTCGTTCTTACTGCAGGAGGCCTGGCGTTCGATCTGCCATGTACCCTCTTCATATGTGCAGTAGCAGATTGTACACTCATCGATCTTCACCTCTCGTCCGGCCGGTATCACCGTTGTGTCTGCGAAGCAGTTGGGTCCTGTTGACAAGAAGAAAAATGGAAAATGGGAACTGCAAAGCAACAACCAGAATCAGACCAATAACGGCGGCCACATATAAATAATCTGTATCGAAACTTTGTTTGAGTCTTATTGCTTTTCACCCATTCTGACTGACTGATTCCTCCTCTTTTCTTCATATGCGACTAATTAATTTTTCCACTTCCACATTTTCAATATTCAGCTTTTCAATATTGAGACTCGCTAGTAGGACTCATAATTGTATTTTTCGAGGAAAGTACATTTTCAAGTCGGAAGATGTGGTTTGACTCATTTTCAAGTACAATGCTTGGTGTCATGATTCGGTTTAGGTACCAACAGGTGGCACTGTAGGGCTCCCCTGGCAGCTGCACACCTGTTGGTCATAGGTAATCAGGCCTTTAAAAGGACTCCCAGCCCGAACACTCGGTGTCGGGTCATTGTTGCTTCTTGCTACTGTCATGTGTGTTGCTACTTGCTACTGTCATGTGTGTTGCTGTTTGGTCTTAGTTTCTGTC
Organism: Hippocampus guttulatus; assembly: GCF_054856545.1. Lineage (NCBI taxonomy): Eukaryota > Metazoa > Chordata > Actinopteri > Syngnathiformes > Syngnathidae > Hippocampus > Hippocampus guttulatus. Next base: position 15,145,095 of record NC_141270.1, on the reverse strand, counting down.
ATGTTTAGTTCATTGTTATGTTTTAGCTTTAATCATGGTTTTTGTTTGATACTTTGGACTTTGTGTGTTTGGGATTTAGTTTTCTTTGTTTTAAATACAATTCTTCAAATACACCCTGCTCCTCCCTCCTGCCTGCTTTTTGGGGTCCACCACCACCTCGCATACGTGACACTTGGATTTAGTTTGGTTAAATCAAAACGGACTTTCTGATTCAAATCGCTTTTCGGCCTCTAATTGCATCATCATTGTGCGTTGTCCTTATGAGGATAAAGTGGTTCCTGAAAATGGATGGGTGGATGGATTTTCAAGTAAAGTGCAGAATTCATGGTTTCATCAATCCCAGCAAGTCCTGAAGTAGACCCATAGCATTATACTACCACCACGGTCTTTTGCATATTGACATTTATCCATTTTCTCCTTTGTTCAGTCATTCTTGAGCCTTATCAAGAGAAATAACAAAATTAGCTAGAGTTTTCTCATAGATGTAGTCATTTGAACAAATTCGTTATTTCAGAAGTGTGCATCAAACCGTTAACCGTTGACAGTACCCAAAGAAGCAGATTTCTCATGCTGTAAAAGATTGTTGACTTCCTGGCTCCGTGGCAAAATTCTTCTTTAATTAAAATTCGATAAGATTACAACTGGGCTGTCCCGAAATCACGTTATGAGGATGAAAAGGGCAAGAAAACAAATATGATATCTTGCGATAAGGTTTGTAATACTGTCGGTGCCACGTGGTGCCCTTTTCTGACCGACGGTAATCAGAAGCAAACAACACCGAAGACATTTTACAGGATGCATGAAAGTTTTCACTAGGGCCATTTAAAAGGTGGAATTTACACTCTGACATTTTCCCCAAACTGCCAGGAATCACCCAAAGGACTCAGATCCGCTTCTACTTTAGCTTTTCACTGCCATTAACAGGCTCTTGAGACCAATGAGTGGCCGCCCTTGTTTTATGCAGAGAAGCATTTTCCTTTTAGCATCAGACGAGGGATCCACATTTTTTTTAATTACAGGAATTGAAAACGTTGCAAATGTATCTGTTGGTGTAATAGGAAGGAGCAAAAGCCAAATCTCACAAAATAATGTTAGCCTTCTCAAAGTCTTATTTTTATAGTCCTGGGTCACTATACTCATCAATCGGAAGCGTCTGTCGCTTTCGTAGTCATACAAAAGCCATTTGTGAAGCAGAAAGGTGCCTTAACATTTTCTTTTTTATTAATATTTTAAATGAAGGCACTGGTGCTCTCTGTTCAGACAAGTCTTTCCTTATTAGTGCAATTTGAATGGGTTCGCTGAAATGACATTTTTTGTTCAAATAATATTTGCTGTTGCCTTGTTTGCTGTTGCTTTTGTAATTATATTTTTAGATTTTGCAACAGATTCCTTGATTAGTCAGTAACAATTTACAAATGTGCTTCCACTAAAAAATAATTTTTAAAAAAGCCGCTAAGGCTGCTTTTTAGGGAATAAACCAGTAGTGCTACACAACAGCAATTCAGTCTCTCTCTTTTTTTAAGCATCATCAAACCCTTTCAGATCTGGAATAGTTGGTCTCCAATTTTTTTCCTACAGATTTAATCGAAGCAGAGCATTATGTGTCACTGTACCAACAACCATAAACAAAGAAAAGAGAAATCTTTGAAATTCATACAATTTCTTTGAGTAGGGTCATTAAATTTAGTGGATTTCAATGAGACAAATCAAATGATCAGGGATTTTTTTGTCATGGTTTTGTTGGGACCAACAGGTGGCACTGTAGGGCTCCGCCTGCAGCTGCACACCTGTTGGTCTTTGTGTCATTAGTTTGTTTGTTTAAAAGGACTCCCGGCACGACCACTCAGTGTCGGGTCATTGTTGTGTGCTGCTGTGTACACATGTCATGGTTTGTTTTCAGTCTTCAGGTTTTGTTTGCTACTTTGTTTCCTGTCATTTCTGGACTTTATTTGAGTGAGTTTTTGGAGTTTGTTTCTCCTGTGTACTCCGGTTTGTGTTTTTGTTAAATACATTTTGGTCACTCCTCTCTGCCTTCCTGCTCTTTGGGGTCCTCTGCACTACCATCATGCAAAACACGACATGTTTATTTTTATTTTTACTGGATTGGCATTGTAGTCCATTCAAATGTATCATGATCTTTGCAACTGAAAGCAAAGAATCATCGTTTGCCTCTTCTGCTTCAGTTTCATGTCTGCTTGTTTGATGAGCACCACCTACCATACAACAAAATTTTGATTTGCTTGATGCAATACGCAAAAAAAAGATGGTCGCCCTCCATGTCTTGAAACAACCATTTCTGACACTGATAGACAACAAACATCTTATTTAATGAGAGATTCGCCTTCTGGCCCCTTTTTCTGATCCTCTACTAAGTACATTGGCGTGGATGGCTATTGACTAGTTCAGGGTGTACTGCACCTCTCGAATCGCAGATGTGCTAACCTTGCTGCCAAGCTCTTTGGTGGTACTTGGAAAAGCACCACAATGCCTCAAGCACCAATCTAACTGCTTGTACCAGAGTCAGTCAAAACAATGTGTATGCACCTCAATAAAAGGGTAACCCGCATAAAGATTTTAATGCCAAATTTATTCAGACATCACAAACCCCAACAAGAGATGCTCAAAGTGGTGGACATAAATTTCCGCACATCTTGTCATGATTCTATTTTTGTTTGGATGAGACATTTGGTTTTGTTTCATAGTTTTTTCTTTCCACATGTGCTTTTGTCTTCCTTGTTTTGGTTTTGTTTCCACCCGTTCCTGTCATCCGGGTCCCTTGTGTTCACCAATCAGTTTCCTCAACCCTTTGTGTCTTGTTGAGGTGTTCCCTGTTGTCTCGTCTCGTCAGTTTGATTGTACAGGTATTTGGTTCCCTGGTTTCTGTCAGTCTTTGTCAGATTGTTGTTTGTCAGATTGAGGGGGGTTGTGAATACATTGGGTTCAGTACACCCGACTTCTCCTGGCTCACTGCTTTTTGGATTCTCTACCATCACGCTCAACATGACACATTTATGTGTATGGCAAACTAATGCTTGAGTGACATTGGTTTTAGTGTCCAATGGGACTGTAGCACATGCATTTTCAATTTCTTGTGATACAAAGTATTCTTTAGGATACTATGGAGGAGTTGAACACATGAAAATGTCTGTGAAGCAATTCCATTTGGACCTTTTGGCCAATGTTTCCAAAGTAGAAGTATAAACACACAAAACTCATTTGAATGGTAGATGCTCATTGCTACATTTATGGAAATTATATTGATAGATCATTCCACCAAATTTTTGTTTGTGGTCGACGTTTTGGGATGGTTGTTGTCTCCTGAAGGTGCTTTTGTCTTCAGCCACCAGGAAGAAAAACAGAGCCCATAAAGCATCCATTATCTCCCCAGCTGCACCACACTAAATATCAACTTGACAGGAATTGTTTCTCGCAGCATCAGGTATAGCATAACAATGGCCATTTCTTGCACTAACAAGCTCTCATGCTGCTGTGTTATACATTACTATGTAATTAGGAGACTGAAAAATGAGGAGTCTTTCCGCTGCAGCCGCCGCGTTTCATTGGGTGTCAGCACCCAGAGGAAGTGTGCTGCTAGCACATCAATCAATGCGAACAGCCTGTCAAAATGTCAGCTTTAACACATTCATGAGTCCGTTAGATGCCGGCATACACCCTTGCTGGGGAACAGCTCATCCTGTGGCCGCGAACCGCTGTCGTTCCTGATTCATCATCATTAGGGGTCTTTACAACGGCTTCTCAAGTATAATGTATCAAAGACTTGCAAGGACAATAGTATCAGAAAGCAAACGTTCAACTTCATCTTGATTATAGTCGATGGAACACTTTATACAGTTGCATTGGAACATGTATAGCGCATTCATTTTTATCACCCTTTTATTCATTTGTCATGGCTTCATGAATACGCAGGCTTCATCTGCAACACTCCGTTTTTCTTTGCAGCACACTCCGTACCACAAGAGCTTTTCAACAACACTCAACAGAGACAAATGGACTGTGCATGTGGACCCGGACATTCGCTACAGTCTGTTAAGAGGTGACAAAGGCCGCATGAGGAAATGATATGCCATTAGCACCTGTAGCTTCAAAGCAGTACCACATCATGGAACGGAAGAGAAGACACGTTCAAACCATCACATCCCATCATTCCAAAAAAATCGAATAAAAGTAAACCAAACGATCTCAATTATCCAGAGAGCAAAGTAGCTGAAATCACTCATGTTAATGGACTTCTTGGGTGTATTTGCATTATAAATGCAGAGTAAAAGTGTCAGTGATATGGAAAGATATATAACATGAGGGACCAACTGAATAAAACTATGAATAAATGAATTCAGGATATTCATAGCTTAGAGTGCCTGTGTTACGTCCACCATAATCTTTTCTTTTTCATGTTATACAACCGAGAATCTTCATTGATGAATCCACCTGGACACTGGCAGCCTGTCTATTGTAATCATGAGCCTATACTAGCTGTCTTCGGACAGCAGGCAGAGTACAGTACACCCTGAAGTGGGACAATGGGCTGAGAAACAACCTTCATAGTGTTCTTTTTTATTTTTTTCACCCACATCTAAAGAGGCCTTTTATTCTTGCCTTAATTCAAATCAGCCTTTATTCCTCTTGGCAGCAGTGCCGCCATGTCTCTATTTGAAGTGATACTGGCTCCGGTTCACACCGTTTATCACATCTCCGCAGATTAGTGCTGACCCTAATGACTGGGTCTCGAAGATCACCATTTGTTTCCTTGTACGTCACCCGCCAAAGACACCAAGAATTGGTTGGCGCCATGGCCAAGTTGATGAGGAGAGAAGCCTCTCGGGTGTTAATTTCTTTATTTTAACATCCTTCCAAAGCAGGTAGTGCAAAATATTGATTTTACATGGAAAATAGGAGATGGGCGAAATAATCGATTTGCTTGTCTGCATGAGGAAAAGATAGTGACATGAGTAAATGCAGCGAACCGTCACTTTTCAACATGCAGCAGATCTACGAGTAGATTTAGCAGTGTTTCATTTTGTTTGTTTGTTTTTAACTTGGTTCTCATGAGCGGAATAGCCAGGGCATGTTTGCTGTACTTCACAGACCCGATTTCTGTGATTTATTTAATGACAGCAACTGGGATTGCTGACAGAGATCTGCAGATCAATGGACTTCACCATCATTCGAAAGTGGCGGAGACAGTGACCACACAGGAAAGAAAAGGCTAACAGCCAAACAAAACGCTAACCCCTTCAAAACGGCGATTCCAAGCCTCTTTCTTGCCAACTTCCAACTCAACAATAAAATGGATGACGTACGACTGCAGTACTTGGTGATGGTTATAATGGAGACGCGACATGGACTCTTACCATATATCCAGGACTCTGCGAACACGCCACGCTTGCTTCAGAGCTAATAGAACCAATCAGTCTGCTAAGAAACGTGGAGTAGGTCTGTGTGTGTGTGTGTGTGTATATCTATGTCTATATATATATATACAGTATATGAACACCATTTGGTGCCCTAACGCCAAAATTAAGGACATTTGCTGCTGTCCAAACATCGATTATGTTGCAGTGTAGAGCCCCTCTAGCTGCAGAGAGAACCCACATTGATTATCATAATTTAATTGGCTTATGTGCCACCCCAAGCTAATGCAAATGTTGCTATGGAGACACTACAGCGTACAATAGACAAACAGATGGCTGCGTACCGAGACTCTATTATAACAGCAGTAGAAGACTTTGTCATGCAAGCATTAAGTCTTTGGTGTAAATCAAGTTGCGACACACAGCCATTGTATGATGTTAACTATCTGGACTGTCTTCCCATTGCACTCAAATTCTGTGTAAGGGTTTTGACATTGCATAGCCACTCCAACTACATACACTTAGCACTTCCTGGTTCACTACTCCTGTCCTGTTCCATTGCATTTCTTCAGCACAGAGTACAGTGCACATATACTGCAGATCAGGGGTGTCAAACACATGACCCGCGGGCCGGAACCGGCCTCCAAGGAGGTTCCATCAGGCCCGCGGGATAATTTAAAAGTGAAAAAAAATGCATATAAGACACGGAATTAATATTTTTAATAAAGTGCAATTCATGGATTATCCGCTAGGGGGCAAACTGTTTTGATCAGAGTAGAAGACACCAACAGTCTCAGTCTTGTCACTGAGACAAACCCAACACCGCAGACGCTGTCAAGGACATGTGAATACTTTATTCTTTACAAATTTAATAGCACTCTCCTTAGTTTGTAAGGTGTAGGCAGGGATTAAATTTAGATTTTATATGCACATGTGTAAATGGTTGAAAAATTCCTTTCTTTATACATCTCGTTTAATCTTGAAGTGCATTACTATATTTTTCAATACCAATTGTTAAAGTTTTGTGCCTTTGTACAATCAGTGGGATCGGTTGCAATGCATATACGTGAATGATAAAAGTAAATTGCACATTTGTCTCAGGAAATCTAAAGTGCTTCATGAAGTGTTTTGTAAAAAACATGTTCATTAAATTTCAAATTGTTCTTCATGTTCTTGTGCTTCCTTAGACCAAAAACAAAGGAAAGACAAATTATTTTGTTTAATTATAGCAGATTAGGGTATAATTTAAATGGACCGACCCATCTACCAAGGCCATATGTGGCCCACAATGTGAAATGAGTTTGACACCCCTGCTGTAGAGAGTGGTGAGAGAGAGAGATAATAGATAGATAGATAGATAGATACACTCATACAAATACAAAGATCCAAGCGATGTTCAATACCACTTATTTTTCTCTTTCCTCTTTGCATCACATTGTCCACACATATTCTTTTTAAGAGTGACTAAATGAAACTTGACAGCATCCAGCTCATGTCAGTCACAATCTTTATCGGTAAAAGCATTCAGGTTGAGTAAAATGCATCGAACCTGCCTGAATTCACAGCTGTTCTTTGATATTCATGAACAACTGTCTGGGCGAGATGTCAGCGATGCCTCACACTTTCATCTTCATCCCCTGGCTCTCCCCCAAATGTCTCTATGCATAACAAGCGAATAACACATCTGAGACAGGAGACCCTGGCATAAGCATCGATTTTGCATGTCTGAAAAGGCCACGATAATGCCAGTGCATAAATGATGAACAGATCAAACGTTGCAACACTTTACAGTATTTAACAATCAAAATGACACAAAAGAAAAATGCAGACTGGCTATATCACCCAGAGAGCAGAGATGCTGAATGAGGAATCTCATTCAGATACTTACCGTAGGACTAACGTTTTACCCTTTCATCCATTTGTTTAATTTTGTCAATGTTTGTGTACCTTGCTTTTCAACATAGGCACTGCAACAGTAATTTACTCAGTGGTGGTACAGCACCCTTGGAGGAGGAATCTGTTGTTTTCCTATTAATGCGATAAGCTTTGATGTGACACATTGCCGACAAGCTTTTAACATCTGTTGCACTTAAACAGCATATGCTCACGAGGCGACAACATTCATGACTGTCGATAACCTTATTTTACACTAATTACTGTGTAGGGCGAACACGTTTTCCCTTTTCTCTTGCATGTAGAATCTGTGTGATTAATAGTGGGTCGGTGGAATGTGACAGCTATTACCATTGCAATTCTCACCTTTAAGGACACATCATGGCAAAGGGTAATGAAGTTCAGTTACTATATGTCAATATAAGTTTATGGATGACTCAACCACTTCTGTTTCCGTGTATCAAATACATATCGCAAATATCTATTTACACGAAAGAGCTCCTGCGTAGCTGCGAGGTAAACTGAAAAAAATGAATTGCATTTCTTTGTACAGCACTTGGCGCAATTAAAGCTGAAATCATCTCAAAAACTTAATGCGCTGGAGAAACAGCAAAGCCGTTTATGAATTAGCTTCAGAAATATCTTAATTTTTATAAATCTTTAATTAAAATTTGCTGTTGATCAATGTTATTATTTTTTTAATTCCACCACTCACACTTTTTTGTCCCATTGATATTCATATTCTATTTTATAAGTAAATTTAAGCAAGCGTGCATGCATGGAAATTGGGTGCTGGCAATACATTGTTCTTGCAAAGAACCATAAAATGGACTCGACTGACTAAATTGGAAAATAATTGAACTTCCTGTCACTTACAAGAGAGCAAATTGTATCATAATTGAAATGGCTAGGTTAAAATATGCGGTGATATTTTTCAAGTTTAATCAGAAAGGTAGACTTAATACGGCAAACATCTTTGCCGGAGAAGCAGAAACATTGTACTTTTGGGAGAAAAGGTGCATGATTTCATCTGACTACAAATGCCACTTTCAATTTGGTGCATGCTTTCAGATGCATGTCACACAGAATGAAATCAGCAATAAATACATTGAAGGAAAAATAACGGGCTGCTCTTGTTGAGCCATTTTTTTATCAAAACTCTACATCCCCTGTTTAAAATGACAATGTATTCAATGTTCTGCAGTGTGGGGATGTTAGAGAGTGTGGCTAAGTTTGTGTGGGAGTAAGTGTGTGTGTGTGTGTGTGTGTGTGTGTGTGTGTGTGTGTGTGTGAGAGAGAGAGAGAATGTGTATGCATTCGGGGCATCTTAGGGGGTGCAAAATTTCAAGTGGAAAAACTATTTCAAACAGCATTTAAGATGAGAGCCTTGACAGCAGTGTTTGTCCTGGCGTATTCTAAAGACACCATGTAATCCAGCCAGCATCAAGGTTCTGCGATGTGCTTCAACATTGGATGGCACTGGTTTTATAGGGCACGTAAAAAAAGAAGAAGACAAGGAAGATGGAAAAAAAGAAGGAGGAGGAGACACAGCAAGAAGAAAGAAGTGCCGAAAGTAGTAATAATTGTATTCGCAGTCGTAGTAGTAGTAGTCAAGTCAAGTCAAGTCAACAGTATTTATAGAGCACTTTCAAACAGCCATCGCTGCATACAAAGTGCTGTACGTGGAGCAATTTAACATGCACAATAAACAGTAAGACAAATCGGTAATAAAGGCGGTAGAAAGCACCAAACAGTAAAACCAAGAACAAATCTAAGTCATGCTGAGTCGAATGCCAAAGAATACAAGTGAGTTTTGAGGAGAGTTTTGAAGATGGGCAGCGAGGAGGCTTGCCGAATGTTCAGTGGGAGGTCATTCCAGAGAGAGGGACCAGCAACAGAAAAGGCTCGATCCCCTCTGAGCCTCAGTTTAGTTCTTGGTACTTCTAATAAGGTCTGGTCCACAGACCTGAGGCGCCGGGCAGGTGTGTAGGGGCGGATGAGCTCAGAGAGGTAAGGTGGCGCGAGATTATTCAGAGATTTGAAAACAAATAAGAGGATCTTGAAAATAACTCTAAAACGAATGGGGAGCCAGTGAAGGGATGCCAGAGTAGGAGTTATGTGCTCCCTCTTACGAGTACCAGTCAAGAGGCGAGCAGCGGCATTCTGGACCAGCTAGTAGTGGTGGTGATATCAGTGGTGTAATTGTGTAAAACTGGGCATACTAGTCATCAAGGTTCCCACACGGTCTTAAAAAGTCTTAAAGGCATTGAATTTAGGAATTTGGAAATAATACCCGAAAAAGATCTGGGTCTTGAATGGTATTCTGTGTGTAACTTGTCTGAGAGTGCAATTTTTTCTCTTGCGTGCTCTTTGACTTGCAATGCGAAGCCAGCGCAAAAGAAACTAAAATAGTGGTAAATAAGCTACTTGGTGCAACCATAATGAATCAAATCAAAACAAGCTGGAAGAAGATGTCTTGACTAGGGGAAATTCAGGGGTCGAGGTCTCTTTGAGTGCAGAAGAGACAGGGACTACGAATATGAAGAGCAGTGTAACTTTACAGAGTCCAGGTTTCCTTTGAGAATATTTTCTTCTGGCATGGCTAAGAACCCTACAAGAAAGTTGAATTTGCGAACAACAGGACAAGACAACTGGTATAAAATACGACATTTTATCCACCTAAAAGTACTTGGTATTAGTATCGTATCGATAATATGGGCTCCCGTGTTTACTTGGTATCGATCGATAACCAATCTCAGGTATCGCACAGCTCAAAAAAAACAGGCTCGAGTGCTGTGATAGTGAAGCTGTTTTATTCATTTTGTCAAAAATGTTCCATGCGCTGTTGTTGTCGCACCTTATCACATTAAAGCCGGACTGACAGCTGGAATATGTAGAGACTTTTATTTTGTAGATGCCACGGGACGTTTTCAATGAATCATCACGCGTCATATGCACATCTATACAATCCTGCATAATTGCTCATCAATATCTTTCCGTATACACTGATTGATTGGTTTGGTGTGATTAAATGGATATTCAATTCTTTGCAGAGCATCACACCACGTGTTTAGTGATAATCAATTTCATTTTAGGAGATCTTTTTTCATGCTATTCACACAAACAGTGCCCAAACCCGATGTTGGGTTCAATCGCCATAGCACAAAATCTTTACAGTCCTTCAAATGTCTCAGAATCTGATGAGTAAGTTGTCTCTAGTGTTCTGCTGTCTGCTGCAATTTTATCTTCAGGCCTGCCGGCTCACTTTGATTCGGGATGGCTTCATTGTACGTTTGCGATGCGCCGTGTGTGTGTTCATTGCTTTAAACTTACCTTGTTGGTGGTGCCGCACGGTTAATTACAGAGCTCGCTGTCTGTCTGGTATAATTTCCTGTCTTACAGGCTACGGCGTATATGAACAGATAATATCATTTAATACGGGGCTATTTCTTGCTGTCACAGTTCTCCTTTGAATGAGAGCAGCAGGAGGTTGGGCATCACTGTATTTATGTGTCGGATGCAGGTGTGTGTGTGTTCTAACGTCCATGTATCTGACTCAGTCAACAATATTGTAGCAACAGCTAGGGGTTGACTACCTGAAGTTGACGATAAATTGATGAAGGTCCAGTCCAAGTCGATTCATTGGTGATGTCGTTGGTGTTTTACAAAAGATGTTTACTTGTTTTCAACACAGTACGATGGTATCCAACCTTTTTTTTTGCGCCGCGGACCCGGTTTCACATGAACCCTTTCATGCACCCTGTAACCTGATAACATGATAAGCTGTCCACTGTAGTAACCGCTATCCCAGAAAGTGTTAAGACATATTTTGACTGACTGGCGTAGAAAGAAATTTAAAAAAAGGTTTAAAACTACAATTCACTATCACACCTGTAGTTGTAATTAATGAGAGTCTGCATGTATTTTTTTTTTTCAAAGAGCCGGCCAGTTGCATCTTGTGGTCCATATCATATCATGTTGTAAGATGGGACATGCTCCTAAAAAAATTATGAATCTTTCTCCGTTTCACAGCTTTTATTTCACTTTTATTGGATTTGCAAGCCACTGTGTTGTCAGTCTTATTTTTGGTTAAACATTTCCACACACTCGTAGTCTAGTGGAACTCTATGCCATAAAATGACAAGCGTTTCTAGTGCGTTTTGTGATATGTTATAAAGTTCTTGTTAATCACAAAGATGTTGCCCGCGCACTATTGAACATAACATTTTGGCACCTATAACTGAGATTTTTGTGATGCTTCCCTCCATCCTTGCTGCCAGTCCCGTGGTGCTGCCGGTGTAAATATTTTAAGAAGAGCGTCAATCGGAATCACCTAAAATAGTGAGGCGAACCACTATTCTCAACCATCATAGTTTTGTACCATCGCTCGACAGAGTTGTTATAGTTTATCTTTTGCGGAGTTGACTTTTTTAAAATTGCAACCCCGATATCCTTATTGCTTGAAAAAGTTGATATTTTGACCAGAGAATGGCACAGTTTCTCATTCAGAAACAGCAGAGCGACAGCAGTGCTCCCTTCGATATATTGAACTCAAGCTTATGATAATAAGAATGCAATCCGCTGCAACACAGCATATCCTTCTCGGCTGAAAGAGCATGCGGGCTTGGTGGCAGTTGTGAATATTATTTTACACCCAGGGCCACATCTGTCTCGAAACAGATGTGCATACAGCTAAAGCTCAGCAAATCTACTGTGGAATCCAAAGGAGAAAAGATGGAGCAGAGCCCAAACGCAACACATAGCAGTGTCAGCATGTGAAAATTCACAACTGAACAGAAGATCGTCGGGGGTGTCTGCCAAAATACAGCAGGTAAATATGACTGTCTACTCCCGGTGTATGCTGAGTGGGAAAGAAACAGGATTTTATTTTTTTTTTGCTTTTCATTTGTGTTATGATGATGGACCATCACCAACAGTCTTCTTTTATTTATTCACTTGGTTGCAATGTAATCTACCTTTCTTTGTATCTCTTCTCAAAGCCATTCGGTAAAGGATTTTCAAAATTTCACTTGTGAAGATGAAGCTCTGTGCCAACATGATAACGCCATAATCTCTTTTCTACTTTGAAGGGATTCAAGCAGGACTGTTGCACTCTAACTGGCTTTTTGTGTGCAACATTTTCGATGTCGTCTTCCTCTGGCAGATTTGCTCGTAGCAACAAAACTCAGAGGAAAAACAAAACGGCAATACTTAATAATCTGACTTGAGGGGTATATACGATATCAGCTTTGTCATTCTTTTTGCTGAAGGAAGCAATGTTGATGACATATCTACAGTACATTGAATGGTATTGGAGTCGCACAGACGTACAAAACGAGAAACAGATAAATAGGACACGAGGACATGCCGTCATTAATCATTTGAAACAGATTTGACTTGAATCGACTGCGCTGCATGATTTCAAACGGGCCAATGCCGAGTTTTACCACCACCTTCAAGACATGAGAATGCAGTACCTCTACTCATGATGACACACCCCACCGAGACATCCGTGTACCACAGAGCATACGCTGGAGCCTGTCTTTGAAATGAGCTGGCAATGAAGAATAATTTGTCAAACTGCAGAAAGACACATGGCTGACAAGCCGCATGCAAGACATGACCTTTGAGAAGCAGCTACTAAGGTACGACACAAAAGCGCGCGCACACCCAGAGTTCATTGTAGGATCAATATTTTTCACCGTTTTCATTTTAAAAGAGAACATGCAAGATTCAAGTTAGAAATGTAATATTAAAGGATTAGGGTAATGTCCTTTAAAAAAAAATGCATTGTCGGTTGAGTGAAATCACCTCAACTTGGTTTATGTAGCACAACAGAACAACAGATTCTATCTTCAGGCACTTCTTTAAAAATGGAAAATGTCTAGCTGTATTAACCTTGTTAGAGGCATCGAACCCAACCAGTTTATATGCACGTTCACCGAACTCTTCATTAGTTTAAAAAAAAAGTGATTTTTTTTTTTTACAAATTCAAGACATTAAAAAACACATTCATTAAAAATAGAAAAAAGTAAATAAAATTACATGGCCTAAGTGTAGTTTTTAAAAAATTGTATGACGTACTATCACAACAGTCACATGGTGACTACAGGGCGAACTAAATTTCTCGCAGCACTGATTGGACACGCGGTTTAAAGTGATCATCTGCAACCACTGATGGCCAAGCGGGCGTGTCATAACTAATTGACATGTTGAATCGGGTGCGTCCTTTCTTCCATGGCAGAGGCTCCGTCAAACTCCCCTGGGGTTTGATCGAACCCGGTTAAGAACCACTGGTCTAGGAAGACACACCTCGCACATTCAAGTGAAACAACACATCACCACATGAATAGGGACGCTCTGATACGAGTATCGCCATCGCTGCTGATATTATAACTTTGTACTCCTACTCATACTCATAAAACTGCTCGGAAACGATGACACCAATACTGTACCGCTTTCCCAGCCTCTTATACACTACACCTCTCTGAGTGCGCAGTGTGAAGCTCGGCAGATGGCCGACAGTTCTTGAAAAACAACTCAACGGGCATTTATTGACATTCCGAGATCAAGTTTACAGTAACTGAACATAATAAAGAGGATTACACATTTGCTTAGTCTTGCAAAGGACCACTAGCTTCGCTTTATCTTAACACATACCGCGGAACCCTACAGACAGGCTAACAAATAGCACGGAACTTGCCGAAAAAACCTTTAAATAATGAATTTTCAAAGATTTTAGCAACAAATACAGAAAGACGACACAACAATACTCAGCAGTCAAATATTATTTCTACTCTGGGAAAAGCGAGTTATATTACTGCAGCTTTGCACTGGTGTTCATATTTATATCTTTTCATCAACTCCTCTTTATTTCGTCTACATGTACTCCCGCTTTGGAGGCTAAGGCGTGCACGTTAAATCAAAGGTGTTGTTTTTTTCATCGTGCATTGTGGCCACATGTGCACGTGGACTGTTATTCAGTGAACGGTAACACACTGACATCAATCACTTGAATGCACATTTGACGAGACAAATCAAAATTTGAACTGGGCACTTAGACCTGCAGTGTAAATCTAGCAATGCAACCCGTACACACTGGAAGACCGTGGATGGTGAAGGCAGTCCTTTGTTGATTTGGATAGATTGACTGAATCTGTGGGCTGCAGATTCATTTCAAATAACTCTTGCTCCTCCACTTACCGCTTTTGCAGATTGGACAGCACTGGTCCGGCTCATATTCCGGGTCCACACATTCTGTCTGAGGGCAGGCTGAAACAGAACACAGCACCTCTCCGCTTGGCTCACATCGACATTTCTCACACGGAGACACCTGGAAAACCAAATTAGCACATTGAGAAGGAGATCACAAATACACACAGTGGAAGCATCCTTTTCTAATTAATTCCTTGACATCCTTCTTTCACAATAGCAGCATGACAAAATTACAAAAAAAATAAAATAAATGCATTTTCTATGTTGTAACAGAATCGCCTTTTGAGGGAATGATTTTGTGTGATATGACCGGTTGAAAATCCGGTCAAAAAAACAGCTTTGGGTCAAACAGTACGACTTCATGGCGGCATGGTGCGCTGGTTAGTATGCCCGCCTCACAATACACAGGTGCAGGGTTCAATCCCGGGTCCGGTCTTCCTTTGTGGAATTTGCATGTTGTCCCCGTGTCTGCGTGGGTTTTCTCCGGGTTTCCTCCCACATGCCAAAAATATGCATGGCAGGTTAATGAAGCACACTAAATTTCGCCTAGGTGTGAGGGTGAGTTTGAATGGTTGTTTGTCCAATGTGTGCCCTGCGATTGGCTGGCTCCCAGTTCAGGGTGTACCCCGACTACTGCCCAAAGACACCTGGGATAAGCTCTAGCATGTGCGCAATCCCCGTGAGGATAAAGTGGCTAAGAAAATGGATGCGTGATGCAACTCCATTATTTCTCAAAGTCCTCCACCCTTTCATGTCATCTTCTATTCGGGGAACTCCCTTCTCTTATTGGCTGATAAATTTCCATTAAAAATATCCACCAGTTGCTCAAACAGGCAAAAATTTCAAGACGGTCAACAGGTCGAAATTATTGTGATTCACTATTTGAAACGGCGACTCTTGTCCTAAGAACTTGACTTAACTAGCGCAAATGGAAGATTATTTTAGAGAAAAGCAAGTCACATATTCAGTGGTCAATAGTTTGTTTTTGTTTTTTTTATGTGAATGTATTTGTTTTGAAGAATTTTAGAGGCACTGGAAATGCTCATTCCATATTCTGAAGAAAATCGCACGAGGACGGCAGCCACTCAAATGGTCTACTCTTGCATGTACATTAAAATTAAATGCAACATTTAAAAGTGTCTTAAGTTTGTCTTTTTGGGGGGTTTTAAGCGGCATAGAAACCAAAAAAAAAGTGTTTAATGTGACGCACAAGTAACACTCTACATAGAACATAATGAGAGGAGTCCTTTCCACAAGTACAACAATTCAATCCAAATGGAACACATTTCCAGTAAGGTGTCTTACATTTCAGCTTTCACACAGAATATCCTTAACACTTCAATGTCATTTTGAGCCATCTGTAACTTCTTGTTGACTTTACGGTTAATCAAGTGACAATGAAGTCATGAGTCAGTATGACATTATCATTATGGGTTTATAAAAATAAATACATTTTTTAAAAAACACACTTTTACTAGGGTATTTTGACAAATCAACTCTAAAATCCCTTTCAAGGCTGTACTTTTTATTTAGTTTTTCGTTTTAAATTAGGTCAACCTATCTGAAAATACAGCCTGTGTCATGTTCTGCTTGTTTTGTTTTGTTTGTGTTTCAGCACCAGCTGGAGAGTTGGGCGTGACCCTTCAGTGGTCTCTCGTCATGGAATCAAGCGCCTGTATATTTAAGGACTGCCACGAGCCTCTTTGTGGGATTATTGCTCTTGATCAGCTGTTATTGCCCAAGTGCTGTTTTCTAGACTCCTTGCTCTTGTTCATAGCCGATTTTCTCGTCATAGCTTTGCTTTTCTGCATGTGTTCATCTTGTCGGAGTATCGCGTCTCTCTTGGTTTTCTTGCTCGTGAGATTGAACTCTTTTCATTCTGTTTGGTGTGTGTAGTCTTACCTTGCCTTTTGCAAGCGGCTTTTACTCTGTGTTTAGTTTTTTCTGTTTTTTGTTCGCCAGCGATTTAAGTTCTTTACTGTGTTGGTATCTCGCTTTTCTGTAAATAGATTTTTTGTTCAGTCATTTAAGTGAGTCTTTGGTGATATCCCACTTCCTACTGGTCTGTGTTCGGACTGTATCTCCTTGTTCCTCTCCCTATTAGAGTTCCAAACAACAACATGCACTCATGCATATGAAAGATACTGAATCGATTCAGAAAATAAATCTGATTATTGATTACGAAATCACATAATGCCAGCAGAATGAATACAGTGGAAAGCAGAAGTGGGGCACCTGCCAGAAAGCCACTGCGGCACACAAAGTGAATCTAAGCAATAAGGTTGCGCCATATCATGCCGTCCGAGATAATACTGATATTCTTTTTTTCCCACAACACAAAAATTGTGATGGTATTGCAAGTGTTTTCACTTCTATACATCCATGCAGAAACAACAAACGATCAAGTTAAAACATGAGAGCAGAGCAGTAGGATGTCAACATCAGCGGCTGATTTATTTTTATTTTTTTTACTATTCTGAAAATGATTTCATTTCCATTGTTGCGTCTCGAGACTCCCAAGGCTAAGCAAAGTAATTTACAACACATTAATACCGGGGCGAATGATTCCAGAAATCATAACTTTGAAGACGCCACTGATCCAACATTGCGAGCCACCTGAGTGAATCATGCTCACTGATATTTACGTTGAGGAATATAAAAAGTCCTGTGCTTGAGGCATGTTATGTAAATTACTTGCTCTCGTCTTGTATGCTTGAAGGCCCTGCTCGTACCTCCTCTGGCTAGCATGTACATACAGTACATGGCTGGCTGTTCATGTACAGCAAGTCCGTCCGTTGCATCATGTTATGCCAAACTCAAAGCAGTTAAACTGCAATACATTACATTTACCTTCATAAATAAATTTGACTCGACCTTTTGGTTTGTTTGGTCTGTCTGTGGCTGTGGCTCAGAGGAATATGACCACCTCACACATCTGTGACATCAGAACACGAATTGAGTGTTTCAGTAACCAAAACAACCCCATTCGATTTTTTTTTCGTTGTCGTTGGAAAATGTTTTTATTTTAGTTTATGTGGCGCAGTGGATTGAAAAAGGATGTACATCCTTGTTCAAATGGCAATCAATCACATTCAAACTCTTGTTAAACGCAAGTCAGCACACACTTGCCACCATTGTAAGTGCCTCTGATTAATCCCCAAATAAAGTTTAGATGTTGTATTTGGCATTTCCTTCCTTCCCCGCCGCCTTACATTTTTGAAAATGTTCATAATTCCCTTCACCTGGACCAATTCCCCAGTTCCAGTTGAAGAAAAACAGCCCCAAAACATGATGCTGCCAAGTCAAATTTTCACTGTACGTGCAGTAGCGAATTCTTCATGGCATTCAATGAGTAGTGTTGTGTTTGCGTCAGACACACATTTTTGAATAATGGCCAACAACTTCAAACTTTAATTTCTGAACACATTTTCCCACATGCCTTGGGTGTTTTTCTTTGTAGATTGGGCTTTCGAGTACACGTAAAGGCTGCGAGGACCGCTCACAGACTGTGAACAGGTCGGATGTGGCCCACAGCCTTTCATTTTGTTGCGTTGCGAGGTGGTGGTGGATCCCAAAAAGCAGGCAGGAGGGAGGAGCAGGGTGTATTTGAAGAATTGTATTTAAAACAAAGAAAACTACATCCAAAACAAACAAAGTCCAAAGTATCAAACAAAAACCATGACTAAAGCTAAAACATAACAATGAACTAAACATGACAGAAACTAAGAGCAAATAGCAACACACATGACAGTAGCAAGAGCGAACAATGACCCAACACCGAGTGTTCGGGCTGGGAGTCCTTTTAAAGCCCTAATTAGTTATGACCAACAGGTGTGCAGCTTCCGGGGGAGCCCTACAGTGCCACCTGTTGGTCCCTAAACCGAATCATGACACATTTCTTCTATGAGGTCAGCAGGTCGGGAAAAATACGAGCACCAAACAACTCTGGTGCTCCTTTCAACTGATATTATTTTTTTATGTGCACCCCTGTGAATCGAGCCATAACGTTAGCCCATTACCGCTTGGTTTGTACCGTTTAGCAACGAGCACGCCTGAGTTGAAAGAAGATTCATCGCCCCCTAGTGCTGCTGAGGCACACAGTCTTTGCTCAAAGATCAAATTACAAACTAGAGAACAAATCGATTCATGTGTGCATGTAAACATACTGTCCATACACACACTTCAAATTTCATCCCTGGCAGCCACCATAATGGAGGACATCTTGCAGTTGTGAATAGACTGCACATCATGTAACTTCCAAGTCGGAAATGTACTTCATTTTATGTCGAGTGACGTTTCAGGATCTAATCAGATGTCACCGTGAAAATGAATAGGTATAGGAAATAAAACAGCATCTGAATTTCATACACGTGTCTTTGAGACCACGTTTAAACCAAACGAGATCAAATGTCTTTGCTCCTCATTGTTCCCATGCGTCTCATAGCCCAGAAAAGACTGGAGCTGATTGTGTACAGATTGAATGGCACGCCCCCTGTGAAAGGCTTGTTTGGCAGTTCCCTGTGCATAGCAGCACACCTTTGGTCCAATCGAGAGCGCGAAGGTTAATTCTGACAGCATTGTTGCTGATTGCAGAGGCTTTCGCCTACACATGCCCCTTCACTGTGAAAAATGGAGCGAGGCAGCACTTTCCCAAAGAAGTCAACAATCACGCAGAACAACCTGCCTGTTGCAAATCCCGCGGCACAGCACAAAGGCTAATAATGTATGAGGCATGCGAGATTTATTTTATTTTTTTGCAGGTTTAGCTCAGCACACATTTGACATTCAACCGCTTTTAACATCTGTGAGTAATCTCAAGCTTCATTTCCAGTTTTTGCAATCGGCAGCATAAAACGGGGAAATGTCACATTGTGTTCGCTAAATAATTGCACCACACACATGATCCATGATTATTATAATTGTTGAGAGACGCTTCTAGTTCGCACTCGTAAGACTACTACAAGGGTACAGTTAACAACAGGAAAAGACTTTGCTGAAGTTGCACGTCGAGATTGATCCTACAGAATAGCGAGAGCAAAGACAAGTGCTAACCTTTGCCTTTATAGATCTGCCTTCATGCCTTCTTCCCCGCCTGTTTGCTGCGGGGCATCTACTTTTTATGTAGTGCTTGCCATAGACTCGCTTGAACGTCAAAGGAGGTTCTGTCAGCGTTTCGCTCCACTTGAAGAATGTCAAACAAAGAAGTGAATGCAGTTCATGAACTCACCTTAAACTCCTCCAGCGAAGAGTAGATCTTTCCACGAAATTCGCAGTAGTTCTTTTTCTCCTTGCACTGAGGGCAGCATTGACTCGTGTCCACTTTAATGCAGCGAGGGTGCACCCTGGGACAGTCAGGCTTGCTGCACAGAGGACCTTCATCTGTACAGAGGCAAGGGCATGTGGACGGGCCTGGGGTGAATTGCTCACCGATTGCGAATACAAAACCGCTCTCGTCCATGCAGCCTTTACCCCTGTAGTCCGGGTAGGCGTACTCGTCAATGGCTTCCAAGGACAAGGTGACGTCACTTGTGGGGCCCACGTCTATTTGGTTGAAGGTATCTGGCTCACTCCACAGCTCTTGGGACTTCCCACCCTTAGATCTGAGGTTCGACCTGGCACGGCTTGTGCCGGTTCTGTTCAGACCCAAAGTATCGTTGTCCTCGGGCTGCAGCTGCTTGGGGACCGCTTTGTCCTCCCTAGCCTGGGTCAACACTCTTTCCAGACGTTCACGGCTAACTGGTAGGGTCGTTATAGGATTACTCTCAGCACCACTCATCAGGAACCAGAGAACAAAGAGAACCTCTGCTGTCATGGCAACGGAGTGCAGCATCTCTCCCCACCACCAGTGAGGTGGGAAAACACCTTGGATCACATAACACACTTCACATCTCAGGTGTGAGCCAGTCCATCTGGAAAGAGAAAATGAAACTGGGGTTATGCGCTCAGTATTTTGTCACTTTTTATCCCAGGTGTGGGCTTTGGTACAGGGCAACAAATTCACACGGCTTTGTTCCATCACGTCAAGCAAACACCCCAGTGAGTCTACGATCAGTGAATTGTATTGTCAAGATGGGGAACATTCATAGGCCTGTGTTCGGAAATCAATGCTGCCTGATACTGTAACAGTTCTCCGCATCAATCGGTCTTGTCGTTGACAAAGAGGAAGGACTTGAATCAAGCATTCCTAAGCCTCCGCTCCTCTTAACGGAACAAAGAGTTTGGATCAATTTACTTCTTGCATTGCATTTTGAATGAATTGCAGTCAATTGAAGGGATTTGAAAAAGAACATCATTTCTGTCAGACTGTAACCGTGTGAAGTCATTCAGTGTAGAGTGGCTTTACTTTTCACAGTACAATACGGTAAATCAAAACCCTCCTTGGAGCTGTCTTTTGTGTTGTAATCACATGTAATTGCACATCACTTGAACGTAACCTTTGCACAGTACGTTAATACACAACACCTCAGGAAGACCGAAAGCCTGGAGTAAACTGCAAATGCAGCACATTTTATAAAAAGCTGTGCTGGATATTTTTATTTTTGCCTCTCGCTAAACTTGATTTACTCTGGCACTTTGAAATTCAAATGCCTGATATGACGCTTTGCTGCGCACGGTGGCCTACTTCCATTTATTTCCGTGCCATTGCTGAGGCAAAGCAAATGCTGCAGTTGTATTGATGTTAACAATTTTATACAACGATATAATTATTCTGTGTTGCCTGACTAAATTTAAAATCATCCTGCGGAATCCTTTGAATTCATTCCAGCGTATTTTTAATTGAATGGATTCATTGTGTACTTCAAGACTCTTTCCTGATGGAATGAAGACAAGTTAGCGTGAGCACACAACAAGTACTGTAAGTTTGTGACGAGATGAATATGTTACGTTCAGACAACCTGACACAAAATTCACTCTGACTGAAGCTATGGCGCCGAAGTCTTCATAAATTCTGAGCCACTCAGAGGAAAAAGCTGAAATTGACTGCTGGCAGCTAACAGTATTTGAGCAATGTTTCAGACAGAAGCTTTGGAGTTGTTGTGGAAGTGAAAGGCAGCAGAGAGAGAGAGAGAGGAAGAGAGATGAAGAGATGAGCCCATTAGTAAAGAAACCTCACCCCTCACCACCTTAACAGCTGTCACATGGATACTGGCGTCCTTGCCTTGTGCTCCTGAAGGAGTGATCACCGACTGTGTGACTTTCGGGTGGCTTGTCAAATGAGCACAAACTACCTCACGTCAGCAAGCAAATAACGTTTTGTATTTTCTCTGATATTTTAAGTTTTCTTTGTACTAGTCATAGCAAAGGAGAAAATATAAAGACAATCTTAATGCGATATATGAAAGTGGTACACAGATCTCTGTCATGGCTGCTCAGCACACCAGAGACTCACTTAACAGGCAAACAAACTTTGATTTGAAGCTTCTAGATACTGTTTTGAGTCCATCTGTGGGCGATGTTCAACAAGGAAGAGCACTGAGTGACAACAAAGACTGCTAAGTTAGCTTCTCATCATAGCCACCAGCATTTGCTGTTGCTTCTGACTCGATTTTCTTCTTTTGTGTTCTTTAGTTGTTTACAAAAAAAAAACGAACATTATGTATTACCTCCACTTCAATTGTCATCAAATATCAAACAAAAATCCTGTTTGACTGGTTTTTATTTCAATTTCCTGATGATAATAATGTTGAAATGTTACTTACAGTAAATCATTGCTCTGTACTGTTAATAAATGTTTTATGATGGTGTCAATTTGGGCTCAGTAAATAATTACACATTTGCAGTTTGGCATTTAAGAATTCACATTTGCCATCCTCCACTATTCACCCGCCCGAAAAAAAAACCAACTCACAGTATATAGACTTTTCACAATAAAGTATATGATATGATCAAATTTTCTCAAACATATATGTCACTATAATAGAGTGACACAAGGGGTGTTCGTACGGCAACATTTGCTCCGGTGCTGCCCCAGTAGAGCGTTCACACGTGCAAAGTTACACCGGTGTAGCCCCTGAAAACAGCTTAAACCGGAGCAAATTTAACCCCGCTCAGGGAGGTGGTTTAAAAATTTGCTCTGGAACAAATGCTTGTAGGAGACTGAACTGTCTCTGAGTTGTTTGTGTAGTTTGTTCCTCTGTTGTGTATTCACACCCCTCCCCCCCATAGAATTTATTTTGTGATTGCCTCTCTTGATTTTCTGTTTGGCGCATTATATGTTTGCTTTTCTGAGTGTCATTGAAGTCATCGTTGATTTACGTTTTCGGGGGCAGTCATTGAACGCCTCTCGAGCAGAAGGCACGGAAACCGAGAAGGAGAAGGACGTGCCTGTCCAGTAGTTGCTTGAGTTGTGTATGTTTTAAAAAGAACCAACACGACAGTGCTTTGTTTTTGTTTTGCACCGCTGCAGAAACTGCCGTGTGAACGCAAGTGGGGCTGTGCCGGGGTTAACACGCTCAGCGGCCTTGTACGGTACGTGTGAATGCTCCACAAAATTTGCTCCGGTGTAAGATACTGTATATCGCAACAAAATACATCGGTGCAGCACCGGAGCAAATGTGTGCCGTGTGAACACCCCAACATTTATAATGCTGAATTGAATTGATGACTGTATAGGAGTTTAGAAATGAAAATATTGTATGTTCAAGTGGTTGACAAAAATACAACAAGAACTTTTGTTATTGAATGTGGATAACTATAGAAAAGCTTTCGTGCAGTTTGAAATGCTGACACATGATCGTGGAGCAGCCAAGAGCATGCATGTGCTTGCGTCAAACGAATTGGAACACAGTAATAAAACTACACTTAGAACAGTGTTGCTTGTATTCCAGTGAAATAGCGACTGTGTTGACTGGATAGTTTGATGCACCGCAACGGAGCAGACAAGCAAAGCAAGATCGTGCTGAGGGTGGCCCTAGGGTCCATCTGACATTGACCCATATCAATTACAAAGCACAGCTTAACAGTGAAACGTGTACATGTCGAGAACCCCGCATTGAGAGACGGCTGATATTGGTCCATATCAATGACACAACTGTAAACCGGACACTGCAATTAGGGCTGAGCGAATCATTGCATTTCTCCCCGTGCCTGCGTGGGGTTTCTCCGGGTACTCCGGTTTCCACATTCCAAAGCCCTGCATGGCATGACATCGATTTCAGGGTGTACCCCGCATATTGCCCGAAGACAGCTGGGATCGGCTCCAGCACACCCGCGATTCACCGACACACAAACACACACACACACACACACACACACACACACGTGTGCCTAATTGTAGTAGGTAATTACTGTTTCATTTCTTCTAAATGCTCTTTTTGCATTTATTCTGAAATACTATAATGTACAGCAAAGCTGATATTTTTGGTAATAAATGCAATTAATTAATTACCTTGGTTTGTTGAAAAATACTTTGGAAAAATAGCTTGAAAAAATAAAATTACATTATTGAGGGGGAAACATCACAATTACATGATCTTCCAAAATCATCCAACTCTAACTGCAGTGACTACTGCGGAGAATTCTCTATTGGGGCCTCTAATAGCAGGCTTGTTGGAAATACACCTCCAGTCACAAAATGACATTTCTAATTGAACGACAGAAAGGACTTTATTTATATAAGCGAACATATGTGTACATATCAACATTTTTATTTCTCTTTGAACCGTTTTAATATGAAGCCTGTATTCTGCTCATATTTAGTCATGCTGTCTAACCTTCCCATGCCCACAGCGTAGCTTGGCGTCCTTGTAACAATCATCTCCTAGAATTGGAATACTCTTGTATTATTCCTCTCTTCTTAGTTAGGTTTGATGGTTAAGGTGTTATTCCTCTCTGTTAGTTGTGTTTGTTCAGACACTTGAAAGAAACAATGTAGAATGCTGTTGAAGGTATTTCCTGCTCACTGTTTTTACAATCACCTTTAGTGCCCTCGAACCCCACCACTTTTAGCCCCCCCCCCCCCCCCCCCCACAGGACATGTTTAACATCAAAAGAGGAACTGTTATCTCAAATATCTGTGTTCCTGCCATCACACCAAATGGTGGGTAGTGGTGGTCTGGTCTCACCTCACCGCTCCCAACTTCTTCCAGCCACACCGGGTCAGATGACATGTTACTTTCTTTGTTTCTGGGATTTGCATGAGAGCCGTACCTCCCCACCTCTCATTATCATATTGTCTCTATATAATCTCATGAATGTGTTTCTTTTACGCTTCCTGATTCAAATCTGGACCCCTCAGGAGCCCGAATCGATTCGTAAACTGCAGAAAAATAAAGTAAACCCTTCGAAGGAACTGTTCATCGCCTCCAGCCTTTATTTGGTTTACCAACGTTCTCCTCGTCCGAAATTCAACAAACACGCGTGGAAGAGGAGGCCGCTCTTCCCCCAACAAATACTATTTACATATTATTACTATTTTTGTTGTGTTGCATATCACAAGAAAACCTGTGTGATTGCACTTCATCGCTCTGGTACTGTTTTTGAAATTACTTAGAGGCGATAGACCTATCTTATTTTTTTATTTTATTAAAAACATTTTGGGGTATTTATTATTTGTTCAGGGTTAAAATGGTTTACAGGCAACTTCATTTCAAATGTTCCTGGGCTGTTATTTATTTTGTTGTTGGGAGGACTATAAAACAGACATTTCGTGGCTTTAAACAATTGGAGAAATAACGATTTATATTGTGTATCGCCTTTCTGTCAAAAAATCCTAAAATATGACTTCTTTTTGGAAACAACAATTCTACAGAGGGCTACAAGAAAATAAAGGGAAAAAATAAACCAAGTGAACTTATTCTAGGTAGAGCAGTTTACTACCTCTGGGCGCTATTGTCTCAAAACTGAAATACATAAATATGCATTGAAAATCTTGTCCTTTTATCGTTTAAAGAGATACAAAATGAGCACTAGGAATTGAGGTCGTACAAGAAGAACAAATCCATTGCAATGGTGGACAAAAAGGAAAATTGACTGTCGGACAAGCTTCTTTCATTCTGAACTGAATTGCATTTATTGCAGCTTTTTCAAGGTTAGTCGATTCTCGAAACCTTAATCCCGCTGTATTATTGCAAATCACATATTTTCCTTGGATTCCTACTTTGCAAGCATTGAATGAGCTCTATTGAAATACAAATCAGCCCTTTGGTACAGGTGTGTCATTATTTCCTGGATGTTTTTTTTTGTAATAAATTCGAGGTCAGCAGATGAGAAAAGACAGAGCAATAATGCTATGAAAAAAGTCACTTTATGAAATTGGGCTATGCTTCAATATTCTGGTAGGATACTTGAAAACACATTTCGTAATTGCTGGTTTGCATTTAATTCATCCGGATTTAAAATCTATTTTTCCCACAGGAAATAAAGGAAAAAGAAAAATGAATTCAAGGGTCAATCTATCACAATCATTAAAGCTGTATTCAGTGTACGGGCAATGTGCCTGTCTTTTTCATTATTCTTAAAAGGGCCCTTCCATCATAAAAATAAAATTTTTTCACTGTTTTATGCAGGAGTCAAAATGAATCTGTGAGACATGGAATGAAGTTGACATGTCTGTTATTTACATGCAATAGCATGCAATAAGTTGGGAAAAAAATCAACTAACTTAGTTAATTCAACCACAAAATTTGGTCAACATAAAAAAAAAAAAATCTGCCTCCTAACTTTAAATGTTAATTTAAAAACCATATTTGCACCTCCCGGAACCATATGTTTACCATACCTGTTTGCCGCACCGGCATTTGTTCAGATGCACGCACTCAGACAGTCTCATATATTTGCCAAGGAGCAATACACAAATAGAAACAAAAGATGCCCAAGATTCACGGTTGCTTTATTATAAAAAAGGACAAAAATAGTTTTATTTCATTACTACAAAACAGCTAGCTTAGCCTAAAGTGAAAACATCCCCACGGGAATTCAAGCACGATGTAATTGCACATATTCAGCCAGCACATATTCCTAAAGGTAACATATATTTTTCCCCCTCATTATTATATGTAATCTTGTAATCTGGATGTTAGGTATCATTGTTAGAGTTGCGTTTGTGGACGACACTTGTTGCAAATCGAGCTTTGTGTGAGTGCCCATTTCACGCCTTTCAACAAAGTGCAGCTCACGGTGTAAACTAGCACTGAACAAGCTAAAGAATTGTCACAGTATGTCCCATCACTAATTTACCAAGCAAAAGCGTCTTCCAGTAAATCACAGTGTCCAGCTAAGATTGTCTCGGTGCAAGTTGAAGCTTAGCCACCTAACTTAGTTTAGCGTAGCGTGCTCCTTTGCACCTCTTATCAACACATCACTAAGCAATGATCGAGTGCCTGTAAAGTGACATGATTATTTTGGGAAATGTGTGCGAAAAATAAATGAAAAGCACGCGAGTGTGACAGTCGCGGTTAGATCTTTTTTTTTTTTTTTTTGTACAAGTGCTCCTCACGTTTGCTGCCAGCGTGCATTTGGAAAAGCCATTAACGGCCACGTGGGACACTTATGCCGGCAAGAGTGAGACGCCGGACCATTTCTTCTATGAAAGTGAATATAAAAATTTTGAACAGACTACAGTGTTAATATACATCAACTTTAGCTAACTTAAAATGACGTTATTTGCAGTGGTGTGTTTATCACTGTCGGGAAAAATAAAACCATTTGTCAACGGGGGAGAATGTGCAAAAGGGCAAGATAATCAATTCTAAAAAGATTCGTTAGTGACAGACTTAATCGTGGTGCATGATTCAAGTACCTGGTTGTTACACACCCACTCAACTCAAGAAAAATGACTGACGGCGACAACACCGAAAATGTTGAGTCATCTGCTAATCGCGGAGGTGTTTCACTTTGTTGTTGGAGGAACTCTATCACCAGAATCATGCTGTGTATGGCAAATTTCGTGGAGGATGACTTCACCAAGTCAGTCGTCTTAGACACTAAAAATAAATTTCCAAATTTTTAGTGACACAGCCACACATGCGCACACAGCGCTTTTCAGCCTCATCTCTGCTTTGAGCCGACACAGCATCCAACGCGACACTAACAGCCAATCAGATTCCATGACTTTGTTGCTAGATTTACCCACTTTTTCGACCCAAGTCAGGATTTGTTTTTAAGAAGTGCAAAACTGGAGACTTTAAGTTCAAGAGTGCTGCACTGTATATCGAGTGTGAGGTTTTTCTCCCTCTGTTGAGTGACAGTGCCCTGTAGTGGGCGTGCCAACACTTTTGGCTGTGTGCTTTGAGATGAAATCCATTCCCGGTTTCAGTAAAGCTGCAGCGATCATGACGACAGCTTGGAGAGAGCAACAGGTCATCTTACTGGGCCACATTTCACGATTTCACTATTTCAGTCTTGCTTCATTGTGCGACAAGAGAAACAGAAAATGTGTGAATGAGAAAAATTCATTCGGAATTCAGTTCTATTAAAATGCTGATTTTGTGCACAAAGAGGAGAGCTCAAACTTTTCATGCAATTTTTAGCTAGTGTTTTGCCCTTGGGCTAGTCAACCTGGATGTGGCAGTGCCATCGGTGCTCGGATGGGCTTTGGCCTCTCGACAAACCATTAGCAGCTCATTAGTCAGTCAGCTCTATTCCATCATCTTGATTTATTTTGCAATGAAAGTAATTTAGATGTCAACATTCAACTCAGGTCTTATATTAGAGTTGTGACGTTCGCAAACAAATCGTTCTTTTGAACGGCTCTCTTGGCGTGAATGATGGGGTTTCAGTTTCAGTTTTGTGAGCCAATATTGTGACGTTGAAGCAACAAAAAAAAAAGTAGAAAATAACAATTCTCCAAAGCTTGGAGTGGAATTTATTGGTGTATGTTGTGATAACTTGACTCGTTCTGCAACAGATTAAATGGGCCTGGAAAAATTCTGGAAATGTTCTGGAAAATAATCCCAAGAAACGAATGTGAACCCTGGAATAATGCAATGCAATTACCACTGGATGGAAGCAAAGCACTTAAAACAGAGAGCATAGTCAAAAAAGTGTGCGTGTGTGTGTGGGGGGGGGGGTGCTATTGTACACACTAAGAATCACCTTTATTGGCCAAGTTTGTAGAACACACAAGGAATTTGTCTACGATACTACAGGCTACACTAGTCCTGCAATAACAAGGAACTACGATAAACAAGGACATGACATCAGCAAAACATCAACACCACCATTCTAGAATGACAATCATGAACCAATGTTACATAAACGACTCTGTTCTGTAGATAATGTATTCAACATAAAAAAAACACACACACATATTTGGTAGTATTACCTATAGCACACTCGCCTAAATAACTCGCGAGCGCAAACTGACAGGACATCACACATGGAAGATCAAAGATGAGTACTGGCACTTTACACATAAGGTTGAAGTTGTTAACTCATCTTTTGTCACGTATACACAATTGTAAATCAATGAATAAACTGCGAAGACTCATTTGCAAATATTGACATTGCACTGGATATATTGCGGGCTTTGTTTCATTTACCCGCCGAAAACATCATTTGCAGTGCGAGACACTTGCGATTTGGCATTCGGAATCACAGCCAAACTTGTTGCAGATGGCTCGGAAGTAATAAAATCCTGTTGTAGAACCCTGCAACACAATTTAATTGTTCTGTCGTGTTCAGTTGCGTTGCTCGGGGTGCAGCTTGCTTTTAAAGACTCATATTCAATGCTGCAACTCTCTACTTGTAGTGAGAGTCAAAATGAAGCCTTTTTAAACTGAGCACGGATGTGGCCCTGTGGACTGAGTAAAGCCTTTGTACTTATTGCCGTCATCAGAGTTCATGTACTGTAAGCTCATATATGTTGGAAATGTCTGATAGCGTCTTGAAAATTAAGCTAAATCATCTCTGCAGGTGGGGGGAAAAAATCATTTAAACTTATTTTAATTTGCATGTATTTATCCCAGGGAAATCTGCAAAAAAAAAAAAAAGACCAGTCCAGTACAATATAGTTTGGCGGAACCATTTCTATTTTCTTTTTCAAGCTGCGCAGTAAGTGGTGACGTGATTTACACATTGGGTGGTCTCTTATCACGGTGACCTTCCGTCATGTGTCTGAATCCTTCCAAATATTGGACAGCTCTCAACCAACTCCAATGTTGTGAATACAGAAATTCCAAAACTGTCAATTAAAAAAGACACTTGCACTGCGTGTGGCAGATATAATGCGTCAATCATAATTTGTATTGCTGAGTAATGGACCACAATAGTTTTAGGGAACCAGGCTCAAAGTCTGCTCTTTTCATTCTTTTAATATTGGGAAATAAAAATGCTCCCTAAATCTGTGAGGTGTGAAAATAAACCTCAAATCTCCAAGGGTATGTACATGTATATACAGTATATTAATTAGCCCTATCAAGTCGTATGACATATTTTAGTGGTTTGTTGAATCATTTCAAATAATTTTGATTTCAAATGTTCTACTCTCCAGTTGTGATGTCATTGTTATGTACTGTAGAGCAGGTATCCCTTCCCTGGGGACTTCTGAACAAAGAGATGTTGGTCTTGCCTGTCATCATGTTGTTCTTTGGAGCACAAACTGTATCAACAGCACCTCTGCTGGTTGCAGCCAAGGTGTGCATTCTGTTTTAGTTCAATTGCTTGAATAGGACTTTAGTCAATGATCAATACCACATAACAATCAGAATTCTGAAGTGATTTGTGCGTGATTAGACTAGACCAGTGGTTCTTAACCTTTTTAGAGGTACCAAACCCTTCATGAGGGAAAATAAATAAAAAAATGTTTTTAATAAATTCAAGATATAAACAAACCGCATTTATTAAAAACAGAAAAAAGTAAATAACATTTCAAGAGATAAATACACTTTTTTTTTTAAATGTACGACGTACTATCACGACAGTCACACGTTGACGACTAAGCAAACTAAATTTCCCACAGCACTGATTGGACAAGCACTGTAACGTGATCATCTGCAGCTAGTGATGGCCAAGCGGGCGTGTCATAACTAATTACCATGTGTTGAGTCGTCGTGTGTGTCTTACCCGCCATAGAAGAGGCTCCTTCGAACTCCTGAGACCAACTCACGAACCCCTGGGGTTCGATCGAACCACTGGTCTAGACTGTGTGAAACACTTTTTTTTTGCAATGCTGAGACGTATTTGTTGTCAAATGTGACACACAGTAGCCAAACATGTTTTAAAAATTGCAAGGAGTCACTCAGTGAGGGGAAAAAATAAATAAATAAATAAAATATATATATATAAGATAAGATAAGAAAACCTTTATTAGTCTCGCAATGGAGAAATTCCCAATTCACAGCAGCAAAGTTATGAAAGGAAGAAGTAGAACAACAAAATATAGGAGCTGCTGGAAAGGCAGCCACTGTCGCAGCGCCATTTTGAACTCAAAATAACAAAAATAACACAACACAACAGATAGGACACAGACAGTCGTGCAATCTTCACCAATTTTCTGCATACACTTTGTTGTCTGAAGCAGTTCTAGATGAAAGAGGAGAGGATATATATATATATATATATATGAGACCAACTCACGAACCCCTGGGGTTCGATCGAACCACTGGTCTATATATATATATATATATCCTCTCCTCTTTCATCTAGAACTGTAGATATATATATATATATATATATTTTTTTTTATTTTTTTTTCCCCCTCACTGAGTGACTCCTTGCAATTTTTAAAACATGTTTGGCTACTGTGTGTCTATATATATGTATGTGTTGAGTTTGCATGTTCTCCCCGGGCCTGCGTGGGTTTTCTCCGGGTGCTCCGGTTTCCTCCCACATTCCAAAAACGTGCATGGCAGGCTGATTGGTTGCTCTAAATTGTCCCTAGGTGTGAGTGTGGGCGTGAATGGTTGTTCGTCTCTGTGTGCCCTGCGATTGGCTGGCAACTGATTCAGGGTGTCCCCGCCTACTGCCCGAAGACGGCTGGGATAGGCTCCGGCACCCCCCGCGACCCTAGTGAGGATCAAGCGGTTCGGAAAATGGATGGATGGATGGATGGATGGATATATATATATATATATGGGATTGCTCCTCACAGCTATACCTATTCGTAAACTGCAGTAGATTCTTTTCTCGGAGCACAAACGGGTGGATTGCTTTTATGCAGTGTAACAAAATCCATGTAACTGATGTTTTTGGTCAGAGAAATACATGACACTTTGCACTGATCCTGTTTTGCTGAATGTGTGAATGCATTTGGACGATTGGATAGAAGTAAAATGACACTGAATGTTCAGTTACAGCAGAGGAAATGGTAAATACGATTGTTTTTAATCCTGAGAAAAGAATGCTAACACAAGAGGAAAGAGAGCAAGCATCAGATGATTACATGGTAATGCAATTGGGCCCTACACCATATTAACACTAAATAAAACACTTTAACACAAAGCATCAGCACTCAATTCAAGTTCACGGCTCATTGTGGCGATAAACGTTTACATTTTTGCCCCCCAATAAAACTTAACTGAGACAATCAAGTTGATGAATGTTAAAACAAAGCAGCATGAGCAAAACAACTCAAAACAAAACCAGAAGTGCTTCTGACTACTTAATGATGCTGAGAGCTTTTCCTTGACACAAAGCCAGATTTATAACAAATAATTGTCCACATCATTGCTCAGCTCATCTATTAATATTGTAAATTTGCTATTGATCCACATGCTTTTTTTTTTTTTTTTTTAAGAACTCCATGATCCTGATTTCCACTGACATTTAAATGCTACGCTGAATTTCTGCACTAAAACTAATAAACCGCTTGTTTTCCAGCATGAGCAGGTAAGTCATGTCACTTTGGACACACGTTCACTAAGTCAAAGGTCAACATTTTGCTCACGTCAACGTATTTGTCACAGCTGAACACTGAGGTACAGCCACGGTGATTAATCTAAGAGAGATTTAACCTGGCTGTTGGTTCATGGTTCAGTGATTCTCACCATAGCGTTGATTTATGACTCATAATAAATATTGTTGCTTTCATTACCAAGCAGAGGAAATAAAGCCCATAAGTCTTGAGAAGGCGCATTTGCTCAGGGAGAAAATTTAGCTCAAGCTTGACTAATAAGACACTACTCATTCTGTTCCTATAGATTAGACTGACAAGACTTCAATAATACAAGATGCGGAGAAAAGGTTGACCTGCCTCTTTCTTTCTGCAGTAATGTCACTCAGATGTTTCTTCTAGGGTAGCTTTGAGCAATTTAACCAACACATAAATGCTATAAATAGGCCCAAATAAAATGAGGCAGAGTACCCATCTTCAGGAATTTTCCACACATGAGCTGAGACGTCTCTCTTTTCGTTGATTTCTAATTAGCTCGGATGCATTCTGGCAATATTTAAATAAATAAAAAATCAAATCTATTACGAGCATGTTTGATCCACATGAGCGGTGACATGTAGAGGGAGCAATAAGGTTGCCCAGTGAGGAGCAACCCCATGTTTTGATTTGTGTTTAGGGCTGTTGTTGTAAACAGTGCAAGGCTCACACAGGCTGGCTGGCAATGAACCTCCACAGCGAGTATTGCATTCAAAATGTCTCAGTGAATAAAAGTAAAGTGATGCCCTCCTATCACATCAAACTGGATGTCATTTAGAGGAAAAGCAGGTCCACCGGCAAGAATTAAATCAGACTCACAATATGCCTGCACAGCTGTCTCCACTTCAATTTTTGCACACGCTGAATCGAATTCCTGATTTTCACTGCTCCAACATTCGAACATGCCATCTACACACTCGGGGAATGGAACGATTTACTTTGGGTCAATTTGTGACAAAGCACATCACACGGGATAAGACATGAAAGGTTAAGACAGTGTTTGCTTGTGGGCTCCAGTGTGACAGGGCTGAGAAAGCATTGAATTAATGATGCCATGTTAATTTTTTTTTCTTTTACACAGGTAAAGGGTGGAATAATGCAATCTAATTAGAGCGATGAGCTACACCAGAGCAAGGTTTTAAGCCATCTGACAGTGAATAAATCGCTGTGGGGCTCTCTTATTGAATTTAATCCTTTCACTGTAAATTTTACGAGTGACCCACATCAAATGAAAGTTTTCCGAAACATACAATGCAAAGGCAACCACCATTGCAAAAATGTCATGTAATCTTTGGATCATGTTGGCCTGGAATAAAAGGTGAAAATGTGCTTGTGTGCACAAATCCAGCCAGGAAAAGTACAAAAGAACAGAGTCAATATTAAAGCGCAGAGTGCAACATGTGACACATAGTGTGTATTTCATTTTGATGCAGCTCAACCCAGAAATGTAGTGACATTTACATGTTACTGACTGTATAATCTAACACAAACATCAGAACATATAACTGCTTTTTTTTCTTAAAGCCCACCCCTAGCAATCCCCATACCTACCTGAAAAGATTTCTTAATGTAATTCCATTTTACATGCATTGCGTGCCCACCATGCTATTTGCTGTATTTTCTCCTCCCGTCCTTAAATTGCACACTAAAGGAAGACACACGCAGCATCCACAGGTGCCCAACGAGTAGCGACTATATTGTACTGTATATGCACTAGTAGATACCATTTGTATAATCCATAATTACAGTTGATATATGATGGTTTCAATCTGAGTAAATTGCTTTTAAGTGCGCTGAAACACATACCAAATATCAAAAGAGCATTCCCACTTGAACTATAACGACAATGATGGGAACCTACCTGTCATAAACGTACGGATCCGTCAGCGCTTTAGGTCACCAGTACGCGCAGTTCGAACAGTATATTGCGTGTCGGTGGAAACAAATGATCACAAGTGCAGACTGGTCCACTTTGTTCAAAGACGGTGGTTTTCTGGAAGAAGGCGGCTCGTTAACTTTACTCGTCTCACAAGAGTGTCCGCGGTGCTCCGCTTTCTGCTTGTGCTTCAGAGAGTGTGGCGTCCCCCTGCTGCACACACGGGCACTTTATTCTCTCTCCCCAAATTATTAAATAAATGGGGGCGGAGTGGCTCGGTTCCGACGTCGTGGTAACTAACAAAGTGGCCGCTGGATGACGCACTTTAAAAGTGTGAACTGCGGACGGTGGAAATCAGGTGATTGAGCGTCTGAACAATGCAAGTTTT
The DNA here is from genome assembly GCF_054856545.1 of Hippocampus guttulatus. Lineage (NCBI taxonomy): Eukaryota > Metazoa > Chordata > Actinopteri > Syngnathiformes > Syngnathidae > Hippocampus > Hippocampus guttulatus. The sequence goes on along the minus strand of NC_141270.1, from coordinate 15,110,548 downwards.
GTTTTGTTTGTTTTTTTTAACATGATTTAAGGAAGAAAAAAAAGGTAATATACCATCACAATTGGATTCGTACAGGTGACATATATGGGACACGTATGAGAAATGTTTTATTTGATATCAAATACTTGGCTGTTTGACTCAAACATTTTACAGAGGCGCGGGCGCCTGAAAAATCATCCATCCATCCATCCATCCATCCATCCATCCATCCATCCATCCATCCATTTTCTAATCCAGTTGCCCTCATGAGGGCCATGGGTGTGCTGGAGCCTATCCCAGCTGTTTTCGGGCAGTAGTCGGGGGGCACCCTGAACTGGTTGCTAGCCAATCGCAGGGCACACATAGACGAACAACTATCCACGCTCACAATCACACTTAGAGACAATTTTGAGTTTTCCATTAACCTGCCATGCATGGTTTTGGAATGCGGGAGGAAACCGGAGTACCCGGAGAAAATCCATACAGGCACAGGGAGAACATGCAAAACTCCACACAGCAAGGCCGGAGCCGGAATCGAACCCTGCACCTCTGCACTGTGAGGCCGTGCGCTAACCAGATGCCCATGGAGCCACCGTCAAAATGATTGATTTTAAAATATTTTTGAATAAATCCTTTACAAGATAATCAAATTTTACACTAATAAGTTATGTTAGTATTAATGTATTGGAAGTGCAGTAACGTGGTTGGAAATCAATGCTTATGCTAGAGTTTTTGATACCCGTGTTTCCTGCTATGCCAACTCATCAAGAGCAAATTTAGCTACATAATTTGAAAAAAAATGTATTGTTTCCTTTTTCTGACACCCAATATAGTATATTTCTTCGAGTATATGAAACGATAGATTTGTGTACAGTGTCAAAACCAGGCTTGGACACAGAACACGGATGCTGGGCTCAAAGTAAAAGGAGAGTTTTATTTGAGGATCAGCGACTGAAAATTCATAATAGGCAAGGCTGTGGAAACAAGGCAAGGACTGGTCAGATTTGTGGTGAGAGGCTGGAGTGCATGCATAAGGATGAAACACACTGGCAAAGGAAAAAGGAAGACAAAGACAATTTAAACACAAGGTAAGGGGCAACGGGTAGAAACAATCAGGGCGGGACTGACAATCAGACTGACATAGGAGGAAAAGCAAGTGACTGGAAATGAGAGAAGAGTCCTTCTTTCAAAATAAAAGAGAAAGTGACCAGACAAACACAAACAGCCTTAAATGCGGTGTGACAAAAAAGTACGCTATCTTCTTGGCACTCTTCCCTCCACTGTCAGGAAATAATAATGTTGCTAACATTTAGACCACTGTTGTCAAGTTTGATAGTCTTTTTTTTGGAAAAAAGGTTGCTTTCTGTCAGCCGAGTTTTGATTCAAGTTGTAAAGACCACCCTATTACCTTTGTTGGTTGAAAATAGAAATCATTATCTTGGCATCAGATGTTGGTTGTGACCCAAAAACTTTGAACACAGATCAGCATAGACACATCAGTGCTCTCTGTTGTTTCACATTCCCCGAGGTTGAATGTCAATCTTCATTGTCATTATATTTCAGCCCCATTAACTATTGATCATCTGCACTTCAACATTTAATCCCAGCAAAATGGCCCATATGGTTCTCCAGTGGTCAATTCAAGGTTGGGACAGAGCATGGGGGACACAGAGTAACTACGCTCCAATACACAAGCAGCCTGTTAGCAATACACTACTTTGGTATATACACTTCTGTGCAAACTACTTTTTTTTATTGCACCCTTCTGAATATTTACAAGGATTATATTCTGCTCTCCGCCTTTCTCACCTGGGATTTGCAAGTATATTTACTAACGACAGTCTCCATCCAAAATAGTACCAAAAAAAATAATAAAACCCTTTGCTTTGGCAGTGTCTTGACCTATATAAAAACATCGTTTTCATTAATCGGTCAATTGCATGTTTAGGTCTTTGGGCAAATTATTACATTACCGGTATCTCCCCAGGCTCTCTGTGAATAAAATTGGGGGGGGGGGGGGGAACTGTAACTGAAAAAAACTGTATTTAAAGAAGGATTAGATACTAAATATTTCTTTCAAATAAGGCATAGTGTGGTCTTCATTTTAATACAATAAAAAATGAATGTGATTTAAAAGAGTAAACAATACATGAATCTTTCAACTTGTTAAATGATTTGCGTCAAGTAAAATAATTATTCATATTCCTCGAATGAAAACCACCCCTTTTTATTCATAAAAAGTCACATTTATTCCAAATCCATATCATTAATATCAAGCATTACAAAACTGCAGTGCTTCATCATCAAGAATGCATGAAAAAAAAAAAAGTACCGTATTACAATTCCTGTGCTGCAACAGTTTCTGACATGGTTAATCAGTTGTGATGGAGATTGAACAAAAAACAAGCAGAAACAATAAATGAGTTGTTTGGACCAGTCCTGCTCTACAGGATTATTGTGCAGAGTGAAATCCACTAGAATCCAGTGTGGTTTTAGAATAATCCCATCAGAACTGCAGCAGTGCCACGCTACTACAGAACACCCAAGCCTGTTAGCCCTGATGAGAGCCTACAGTGAAGGAACATAGAGAAGTATGGCAGGAGAAAAAATGAAGCGATCCTTGTTAATTACACTAAACACAACCACTTTTATTGTACACAACAACCCATTTTCCCCGCTTGCTGCCTACAGAAATTTAATTCGCTATCAAAAACAGGTCTAGGAGGGAACACAGAAAGTAAACATTGCATATTAAGAAACAAATCTCCTGGAGTAAGTCTTCATATAAAGCTCTGGGACACAAAGCCATAAGAAAAGTATTCTTTTTCCTGGGTTCAAAGCAAGCCTGAGTTCGCACATAGCATACTATGCAATTGAGTTAACACACACCTCTGTCGCCTATTAAAAATATGCTTTCCCGATTATTGGAATGCAAGTGCTTCACTGGGAAATCTTGCATATAGTACTTGTGCCAGCCGTTGACACATTGACCATCATTTTGTAATCTGGTATCCAATTAGAGAGACATGTCCAAGATTACTCAATATGGAGCAAACTTCTGTCGCTCAGACTTTTTGATGCCAGAGGTTGGTATTTTTGCTGTGTAAGGGGCTAAACTCTGTGTCAGGCTGGTAGCAGCTGCTGGGTGGACAGCCAGAACGGGTAGTGTTTTCATGCCAAGCAGGCTGGAAACAGGGACGGCATAGTGGGGATTTTGGAGGGCCTGTAATGTGGAGGGAGAGTGGATGTTAATGTTGGTGGGGGCTGGGGTGGTGGCCGCCAGGACGGCGAGAGAGGTAGCAGCATTGGAGGCGGTGGAAGCAGACTGAGCGTAGCTCATGTTGAGATCAACTGGGTTCGCAGCGGCGGCAGCCTGCATGGTGTATTTAGCCATCTCTAAACTGCACGCCGTGTGAGGTTAAGAGAAGACAATGGAACGTGAAGGGACGAAATGTGGGTAAGACAACAGAAAAGAGAAGGGGGGAGAGAGGAGAAAACATGAGAGTCAGAGTAGCAACGTGTTAAAAAAGCAGAGACAATCAGGATATATATATTTTTTTTGATGTAGTCAAGAGACTGGAGCAGTTAGCTGCAACAAAACCAAGCGCTCCTTGACCACAATTATTCCACCCTCACAAAAACGCTTGGTTGGCTGTTATGTCAGAGTGCACTGTGCAGCCCTGCTATAAATGGTGGCTGTGCATCGTCTTACCTGGCGCTGATGAGGTACTGGGCCACGCTAATGCTTGCCGGTGAGCCTGTGATCGTGACTTGGCGCACGGCTGAGCCATCAGTGGCACTGGCAATTTTGATGTGAGCTCCCGAGACCTGGCGAATTTCATTGATCTTGCTGCCTTGTCTTCCAATTATGCAGCCAATAAACTAGAAGAGCAGTAGAGTGAAATAATGTAAATAGCAAATGAGCTCATGTTTCTCCCCTTTGCAGAAATAGTATCGCAGGGGAACAACTACAAACAAATAAATAAATAAACAAATGTGGTGGGTTCCCACTTATTAACGCATACTGTGGGAACATATTACAGCTCACTCTTAGGGATTATGAAATTTGTGACCTCTTGCCATACCTTCGCAAATCAACACAAGCTAGTTGTAGTGCATTGAAGTTTTGAGGGGGTGGCACATGTGTATCCGTCTATTTGTCAATGAGCAGGCTACTGCTGGCCGAATGATGCTATTATGTTGGCTCTATTGATACCAAAGGAGGATTAAACAAAATCTTTGTACCTGCAACTTTATCCAAACCCATTCCTACTTAATGGGTTCTTCCTTGTCCCATTTGCCACTGATCTACAAATTATGGAGAAATAACTTTTGTACGGTCCTGCAAATTTAGCTCAACATTATCTCTCTTCGCTTTGACCAAATTATCTTGAAACAGACATGCTTATCATAAGCAATCCACACTAACATTGAACAATAAAGTATTGAAAGCTGAAATGAATGAAAGACAAAGCGAATGCAGTTCATATTACTGGTGTCCAAACACTCCTTATCAAATCTAGCCACCAGACAGTGCAAATGAAATATGCAGCATCCATATCATTGGTGTGGATTTGAAGTACTGCCACAACACAAAACAACGAAAAACTTACATCATTAGGTATCGCCAGCTCCTGTGAACTTGTGGGGGCAGACACATCCAATCCTGTAAAGTAGGACACAGAACGCTAACAACTGCACTAATGGCTTCCACTTTTATGACATAACAAGTTGACCTACTTTCAGTAGTTATTAATTTTGATAACATGGGACTAACAAAAAGAAACTTTCTATCCACATGTGTACCATACATTTGATACCGGCACCTATTTAACTTAGATTTCAGCCACATATATCACACGGCTATAGTTCAAATGCTTTAATGTCATGCACAGCATGGCTAGCCTCTTTGACAGCCGTACTCTCTATGTGGTGCAGACTCAGTTAGTTGTGGCAGAATGCATGAAAATGTGGGTTGATGATGTCAAGGACAGCCCGAGCCAAGATTATGTTAGATTTTGAGGGGAGATGTTGCTGGATGGGAGGGATGGGGGTCAAGAGTTTGGGATTTGTTTCAGACGGCGAAATGGGGCTCGTTCAGAGGATTGGGAAATCGTGATAAATGGTGAAATATTGACAAATTTGTATGTACGGCTGTCATTTTCACATTTCCTTCTTTTATAATTTGGAAAAATAGTGTATGCGTCAGTGACTTTATTATTTTATTAGAGCTTCTGCAGACATGTGGGAGAATTGTATAATTCTACAGTTGCCTGAACAGTTTAAGGAAATTGCGCTTACTGTTCCACCATCAGTGTGCCCCCACTGCACAGATGAAGGTCCATAAAGGAAGAATTGTGGTTTAGATGAATTTGTGAACCCTAATTGAAACTCCATCGAAAACCTTTGGGGGAGGCATAGCTTGTGAGGCAGCAGACCTTCTTGACCAATGTTAATGACCTCTGACCTCAAAGATTAATAGAAAATGTTCACATTTATTTTTCCCTCCAGCTTGATTTTCCCAATTCTTGTGTCTATACAGTCTACATGCTATCCACAGACTAACCCACTTTGCGGGTATCATATTTTGTTTTGATCACTTGTGCTTGGCGAGATGTGGCCACTAACAATTGACCTGAGAGAATGGAGGCAACCCTGATGTTCTCTCACGTGACAGGGCTGTTTGATGTTGTGATTGGAAGAGGAGTGACGACAGAGGGATTGATGGTCTTCCCCGGGGAGCCGTGGGTACGTACCAGGGAAGGTAGGGTTGCTCTGCCCAAGGGAAGGGAGGGGGATATGCTGCATAGCCAACTGGTGAAGCTTGGTCAACTGCAGGGTAGGAAGGAAGTTAGAGCTAACCAATCAAAGTGGATTATTTTAGAGGAGTTGACAGCTACAATACAGAGTCAATCTGAAGTTCACAAACATCACAGATGGTGTCAGTGAGAAGATACATTTCCTTCAGAAAGCATGCTGGATTCTCATGGAAGTAGTCTGCAAATACAGTCACATCTCTGGCTACAAAACTACAACTTGATCATGAAGGGACTAGCTTTAAACTTTGATCTCAATCAGAGCATGCTGCTAATTTGTGTTAGTGTTAGTAATGTTGACAAATCAGAGTTTCATTGATGCTTGGGACGGTTGAGAAAGGAGATCGGTGGGACTGGTGGGAGTGGGCAGAGTTGGACAGAAAGGGGAGAAGTCAGTCATTTAAAGGAACACACTTACATCTTGATGAGCAAACGCATATTGCCCTGGAAGTGCAAATGCCTGGATGGTGTAAAGAGAAGAAATGTGATAACATGTTATGTGACATGTGAGCCTCAAGAGTAAAGTCAGGCATTTGGGCGCTTGATTGAAAATCCATCCCTTCACTTTTTCCATGGCCCATGATTGTAATGGCTTTGATGGAATTGTATCAATATGTCACACCAATGGTTTTACCCCATTTTTACTACGCCAGGAATTCAATAACAGATGTCCGATAAATCAGAGCAGCCTGGGCCAAATCTAGGACAGTGGCATGCCAGTTAATGGAAGAAAATCTGCTTGACTAACTATATTGTTTATGTTTCACACTGCTTAATAATGTAAACGGGTATCCTTTATACCCACATTCATTGTTTAGCCATGTTGGGTTTTTTTTTTTTACAATGCATGTGATCCACATCTACCATTTTCATGCATTGAAAATGCAGCTCAAACTCATTGTCCACACGTTGCAACATTTCATGCACGGCAGACTTATTAGTATGTATACCGCATGCACAGCACGACCGACTGTTCATTTCTCTAAATCTGTTGTGCTGCCGAGTTGAGGTTGCTAGAGCAAATATGTATATATGGATACAGAGGTGCAAAAGTCCTCACTTTCACTTTCACTTTCTCATCCACTGACTGGCAACGATGTGCTGATCGGCTCAAACCTAAGGGGTTTGATCATGGCCGCTTCTGTCGACTTTTGTGCGTAAAAATCCTCTTCCTCGAATTGCAAAACATTACCCGTCATCGAATATACTGTGTTGTGTCGTGCATGGAAATTGTACACAATCTCCATGGTGCCGCATTGCTGTTTTGCGACTAAAGTGTCACTTGCGTTGGCTAGAGCAACTACACCCATAATACCTCAAGCTTCCAGTAGCTTCCGAAGCACTTGGGATGAGAAATTAAAACCTATTATTTAAATCAAATTGTTGTTGACAAAGGCACATTTGCTCCTAGAAAAAGACATCTAGTTTCATGTTTGTTCTTATAAATATGCCCTGTGTTCATTCACTTAACAAGATACGTCCATGAAAATTTAAGCAATTAAGGTTGAGGAAACCCTGCCTGCCCTCAAAAGCAACATTTTCAAGTCTTCTCTTTTTACAAAAAGGCAAAAGTGTCGATGGAAACTTACTTGCTGTTGTGCTAATACTGCATGGGCACCAGCAGGTATGGCCTTTGGACGGTAGGGAATAGTTGCTCCTTTTGGAGGAGACTTGAGACAAAATTAGGAGAACCAGGAAAAAAAAAGAATATTTTATATACAGAACTTTCACTAAGACTGATGCATTTTACATCACATATATCCCTCGCTGAATCTTTTAATAGCCATCTAATCGGTTGAGAAGGGTACATGGACCTTGCATGCCACAGATTAAATAAACGCTTCATTTACAAGACTTCATTTTTCCAGCATGAGGATAATCGTGCCCTTGCCAATGGGTTGGTAAGAGAGATAAATTAATGATCCCAACTCCTTCACTCCGAAAATACAAATTATGCTGTGACATAGGTAAAACGGAGATAATGCTTCATGATATTCTGCAATAATAACCCATCTAATTTGGAGCACTTTCATGAATGCAAAGGTGAGTTGATTTAAAGCTTATTAAGTAGCTAATTAATTCTGTGCTCCTACTGAAATGATCACTTTAGAAATAATGGCATCATGCTTGAAAGCTTCCCTTTGTAAAAACTGCACCGAAGCATTGGGCCATTTGGCTCACAGAGGAAAATGAATATGCATATATGGTAAAATAAAAAGATCACAACATAACCACTAGTGAAAGTGTAGACACGTTTGAAATATATTGTAATGGGTGGTATAATGTAAGGGGTTGTTCCGGTGACTGCACGTCGTTGTATATGACCCACAGTGAGGCTCAACTCGAAACTCAATGCAAAGCGATTTCCACAACACTGAACAAATAAACAAATGTAGCACTGTTGCATGTCCAAAAAAAAAAAAAAGTCACGAAGAGCGGTTTGACCGTCCATACCTCCAGCATGATGGAGCAGATGTGTCGCACACACTGAGTGATGGCCTGTGGAGTGCCAGAGATTGTGACAGCCCTCTCGGTCGAATCCGGCAGCATGTCTCCTGCCACCTGAACCTGAGCCCCTGTGGTCTTGACATCACCAGACAACAGAGCAAAATGGCTATTTATTGCCAGAAAGAGCACTCCATCACCCAAAATTGAAATGCAGTCTCAGACACCTGCAGCTTTATCCTGATAAGATTCGGACATGCAAAGAGCGCCTGCAGGCCAAATAGAAACGTGTGCACCAATATTTAAAGAGGTGCACATAAATAATCTCCATTTAAAATGGGGTTTCAGCCTCTGCACAAGCTTAGTCATTCAGATTCTCATATGCAGTTCCAGCAGGCTTGATTGAAATGTTTGATATTGGAGGACCCTTGATTCCAGAACATCAGGTCAAAGGTGGCCTCTTCCCATTCATATGCAGACAAACAACTTCCAGAGAGAAAATTGCAGAAACACCAGGCCACCTACCTCTCGGATCTCTTTGATCTTAGATCCTCCTTTTCCAATCAGTGAACCGCACTGGCTCCCTGGGAAAACCAAGCGAAGCGTCACAGGCGGATTGCTGGTTGCATTGCTGTTTGTCATTGCAGCCGTTATATCCTGAGGAGAAGATCCGCAAGGTCAATATCAACACTAGCTTTAAATTGGGAATAGAAGGATGCCGGCAATACTGACCTCCTCAAACTTGTGCGCAATCATGGAGAAAGCTCTGAAGATTCCCTCTGTGGGTCCTGTGATGGTCACTATCCTCTCGGGAGACGATCCCTCTGATATGTTGATGCGAGCGCCACTCTGAGAAAAAAAACCCCAACATTTCCCTGTAATGCTGTAATTTCCCCATTGCGGGACAAATAAAGGATATCTTATCTTATCTTATCTTAAAACATCCAATCTAATTCCTATGCTGTGCCATGCAGAGACCTGTGAGAAGATGCTAAGTTACACATGGTTTGCTTCTTACCTCCTCTCTCATTTTCTTCACTGTTTCCCCTTTCTGGAAGCAAATAAAGGGGATAAACATCTTAAAGATGGCAGTGACGCATCAAAGGATGTTTTGTTTTAAAATGAGCCTACCTTTCCAATTATACTGCCAACTTCCTGTAATGACAGGAAACCATAAATAACAGCAGTAACAAGCTACAAAAAAAATGGACTACAACAATACCACAGTGATTTTGTTCCTCTGTTCCACATTAGTCAATTACCTTTCCATGCATCAATAGCCTCAGTGTCAGTGTAACATTCAGGCTTCCATCTGAGGCCATTTCTTCCCTCTCAGACATGCCCTGTGTTTTCACACTTTCTATGTAAATACTCTGCAAATGAACGAAAATAGTTTAGGCAAGAGATATATTCCAGTACATAATACAGTTGATGGAGAGATGATGCGGACGTCGCTTTCCCTGCTAAACTGGCTTTGCAGTGCAGTTACTGCTGCCGGTGGAAATGTATCACATCCAATTTGCCACTTTGAGAAAATACCGTCCGACCGATAACTATGTAAAAGCAATGGCTTTCATAACAAAATCCTCGGCTGTATCATCAATCTATCAATCTCCAGGAGAAATAAAACTGCTTTATGTCTGTAAAGATGTTCAGAACCTCATCAAGGGACTGAGTGTGGACAGGTGAGGTTTTTCTCCTGATCTTGTCGTTGTGAGTGCGGGTGAGATAAGCCTATCACGAGGTGCAATCTTCACATGGGACCAAGTCTTTGGTTCCGGCTTAACGCGAGATGTGTGACTCCCTTCAATATGATAAGACACAAAGGACGCCACTGTGGAGAGCCGACAATCAAGTCATATGTGTGTGATGGTCTCCAATGTACTGACCCACAATTTCAGTTTGGAAGACACTGTGAATCAAATCTTTGTTGTCTATTCAGAACAAATGAAGAATGTTTGAAGGCATTCAGTGTCAGAAGAGGGGCTTCTCGCAAATAACACACAAAGAGAAAGAAGTTGTTTTTTTTACCAGATTGGATTACTTTTAGTATTAAGAAAGTTTTATTTCTTTATTGATAGAAAGAGGACCATGACGTGTTCTTGGTGTGTGCAGACCTCTCCTGCGGTTAATGCTATAGTTGACCCGGAGCAGACAACAGCACTTTTTGCGTAAAATGTTTCCTTCTCTGTAGCAGTATAATCAACATCAATGAAGAGAATTTTCTTTCTCTTTGTATTTCAGTGAGACTTTTGGGGGTTCATTCCATGAAGCCTCATCCAGACTGATTCCCCCGAGACCTCACAGAGTTAAAAAAAAAGGGAAGGGATTGTGGCTACATGCTATTGGTGCATACCCATGAGCTGTTATTTGTTAATCCAGATTCATGTGGTCCTACCGCAGGATTTTGTATACACAATTCCATTTGTAATACATGACCATTGACCCGCCCGCAGATCCCTGTTTGGATACTTACATAAAGCAATGAATGGCAAACTCCTTGCTTCCATTCCAAACCTTGAAGGAAACAAAAAAAGAGAGAGGCGACTGTACCTTAATCTTGGTGCAATTACCAGAATAAAAGAGTTGATGATGGTTTGATAATGAGTTGTTGGCTTTTCACAGTCCTCTGAATTGTCCTACCGTGTTCCTGCGTTGATACTGACAAAATTATCAAAACCTAAGAATATCTTTGAGGTTGTTTTGCTGGCAACAATGAGGCTTCTTCTCCCCTCTGTGTTTTATTACAAAATTACGGTGGCAACATCAAATAAACAGCAACATCTCTTCCTAATCCTATAGGCCAGGATTTGTTTAGTTAATGCTAAGACCCTTTTGACCCATTTCTGTCACCTCTAGTATGTCAGCGACCACTCAAGACTTCCGAACAAAACATTGGCTCACAATGGCATCCACAGTGTATGCAATATGATCAACACAATTAAAACAACCGATTAGTTATTCAGGCAGGTGAGGAAAAAAAAAAACGACATAGATCGATTGATGGCTTTTGAAAATTGTAATGAGGAGGTAATTTTTTTTTTCATGGCATAAAAGAATGATTCATTTATATGCTCAAGTGTTTTTTGGAGTAACACAAAACAATGCTTAGCACAAGTTGATGTTCGAGCAATTATTAGAAAGGAGACAACTGCTGAATAATATCTTGCATCAATGTGTAAGGTATTGATAAAATCCGGTTCAAATAACTTTAACGCACCTAACTGAAGACAAACAGCCATCTTAATCCATTTCGCTTCACTAATTGAAGTCAGGAGTTAAACATAGGTACAAAGATGCTCATTGTTTCATTGCCAACATTACAGTTGTCTGCAACACTGCTGGCTGTCCAAAGTCAACGGCGAACACCCTACATCTTGTAATTATATCTCTGGATGGAGGCCTAATGCAACACGGAAAATTACAAAAATGTACTGACCTTATATGCCAACCATTCACTCGTCTCCTTTAAATTGGACAGCTCCTAATGGAGTAACCCCTTAGTTTGTTGTCCGTATTCCGTGTTTACGTCCTTTGTTGTCACTTATCCACAGAATGGACAGATGGCTCCCTGTGCCTTTAGACTGGCTGGAGCGGAGGTTGGCTTTGCTATTAGTCCCTCAGCTTAGCCCAAGATAAGCCCCTACACAGGGCAAGTGAACCCACATCTCTTGCCTAATTCTCTCCGTCCCTGCCACCAAAGAGGCGTTCCTCCACACGTCGATCCACAGGCTGAAAAGGCCTAAGGGCAGGGCAAAGAGTCTCTTCTGCTGGCCACTGTCCAAGCCACAGATAGCAGTGACTACGGTAAGGGCCACCACCAAAAAAGGGCCTTTTGTTCAACATAAAAACACTAGCAAAAAAAGACAGACTTGGGAAGATGCAGTTAACCGATATTGCTTGTGAGTAAATTTTTAATGGTTGAAAAAATAAATAAATGAATAAATCGATTCGTTGTGCTTGGAGCCCGACTAATTGAGGGCTGAAAAGGACAATGTGGTGTTGAAGGTATTTAGTGATGTTAAGCACAATGTCCTCATGGGGTACTTCCCCCCTCTCTCTGCCGTGCCCTCCCCCACACCAAGCCCCTCTGCCCTGGAAATTAGGCCATACGCAATACAATACAGCCCTTCTGCACAGAAAAATGTATTCAGCTGAGCTTCAAAATTGTGAGGGAAGTGAATCAGTGAAGCATAAGTGGCATATTTAATTACTATTCACTGTGTTGCACGGAAACAATGATGGCTGCTGTGAGCCTCATGGCAGTCTTTTAGACATCTGAGGGCTGCTCAGCAGTTCAATACAACTCCCCAGTAGTTCTTCTGTGAATAAAACTGTTAAATTTAGTCATGAGAAGAAAAGGCGTATTTTGATATTTTTTTTGTGTTAAGTGAGGAAGTAAAACGGGGGGCATAAATTAAAGAAAGAAAGTCAACAAAAGTTCATTGTCCAATTCTCCAAAGATTTATTTCGCTATTATTTGGCCTGATAAAACATTTCAATTTCAAGTCACTCGTGCCTAATCTCCCTCCTAAACTGATGGTTCTGTTGAGGATGGGATTATATGTAATGGGATTACTGTGGAAGGATTACTTAAAATTTGTTACAGTAACTTGTTCCAGTTAGACTTAGAGACCAACAGTACACACCCTAAACAAATACAGCCTCACCTCATTTCAGTTACTAAAAAAACAGTGTAGACCACTCTTTCTCTTATATGAAACTATGTTTTCAATGAGGATTAAAACCAGAAATAGAGAAGGCTACTGTATTTTAAATGGTGCTATTTCTTATTTTGAGAGTGTCGTCCATTGCATATCACTAAGGTAATATTGGAATAAATGACGATACATTGTTTATTGAATTGTTTGAGCACAAAATGTCCTCATTAGCCCTTTCATGCACCCTTTAACCTGATAGGATGATGAGCTGTCCACTGTAGTAACCGCTGTGCCTGAGAAAGGTTAATGTTATGTTTTTACTATTTGTACTATTTACAGTATACAAAGCTGGTCAGAAACATTCCAGAACTGCTGTCACATATACGTACTTGATACATATACATACTTGATACATACTGTACATACATATACTTGAAATCAAAATTGCATATCTAAATTTCTCCCACTGATGTAATCGCACTGGAATCAATTTAACTCTCCCAGCATTAATTTTCTGCCACGCCTTCATTCACTCCTGAAAGGATTCTTCCGGGATCCTTCACACCTCTGTATAAAGACCATCTTGATAATACCTCGTCTTCAAAACAGGATCCCCTTGATGACCCACTTGAGCCAGGCAAAGAACAACAACAACAACAACAACAACAACAACAAAATCCGCAGTCAAACGCCTCCTGCACATTGATGTTCTTCTCAACCAGGAACTGTCGGACGCTCAGGCCATTGTGAGGAGGTGCATTGTCATGGTGAAGCAATCACGGGTTGTCCTGTCACAGCTCACCTTTCTCTTCCTCCACTGAACAAAGCAAATGTCGCAGGAACTCTTTGTCGATGTGCTGGTTGATTTTCTGGCTCACAATAAAGTGAAGTAATAAGCAGCTTGTAGTTTGGGAATTTATTTCAAATATGTCTTTTGTGAACCCACTCGTAGAACTTTTCTAATACATTTCTTGTATTCTGTGAAGGTATGTCATATGAAAAAAAATGTCATATACAGGGTGGACCAAAAGTAGGTATAATTAATTTTTTTCCTTTCCTTCCCTCACGGAGTTTCTTTTTTCATCTTTACTTCCATCCTTCCTTTCTTCACCAAGTTTCAATGAAAATATCAAACAGTTTCTTTTCAGAACAAAACAATAACTCTTTCTCATTTTCAACACCGCTTCTTTTGAACAGGGTCACGAGTGGGTGCTGGAGCCTATCCCAGCTGTCTTCGGGCAGTAGGCGGGGACACCCTGAACCGGTTACCAGCCAATCGCAGGACACACAGAGACGAACAACCATTTATGCTCACACTCACACCAAGGGACAATTTAGAGTGTTCCATTAACCTGCCAGCTTGTCTTTGGTATGTGGGAAGAAACCGGAGTACCCGGAGAAAACCCACGCAGACATGGGGAGAACATGCAAACTCTACACAGGACAGCCAGAGCCTGAATCGAACCCTGCACCTCTGCACTGTGAGGCCAACGTGCTGTCTGTGAATTACAATACATGGATGAAAGTTTTTTTGTCTAATTCATAGATTAATCCAAAAAACAATTGACAGAATAATCAATTATTAAAATAATTATTAGTTACAGCCCTGTTTGCAATAAATCAATAAAGCAATCATTAAATCAGCTAAACTGATCCAAACATTAATATGTACTGTACATTTCATGGTGGGGGATGAATTAATGCAAAAAAATATATATAGTACATGAGTCTTGCTATTGTAAATGATCGATGGGACGGATTAATGATTGGAGTGAAGCCCTATGGACCACGGGCCATAGTTTTCCCTCTTCTATCACATGCATATGATGTTGTACATTGGTCTCACATTTATAGTTTCTGCTGGAATGTAAATGGCCCTGTAAAAATATCTGAGGTGAAAGAAAGAGGCTGTGGCTTTTGTCACATATTTCTCACCTGTTTATTATTCCTGAATACCTATGATCTGGCATTCGAGGCATAGTCCACAGTCACGAGAGAAGAAATTGGCTTTGAGGAGGGTACTTGTTAACTTGTTGCACCCTTGTTGTAATCACAGCCGTGAGAATCGTTTCTACCCAGGGTGAGCACACGTGCAAGTTGCCCTTTGCGAAAGATCATCGCCAGGGTTGGGGTGGGAGGGCGAGGTTAGCGTTTTAGATGGCCGATATGCCTATACATCCGCTGTCTGATCTGTTGCATGCTCGTCTCAAAATCGGATGCCCCTTCAAAATACTAAATCGGCGGTGCAGTAAGAAAAAATTGCCAGTTGATACACATGCGTCGGGTGTAAAAAAGGCCATCAAAAGGCGTGTAGATGCTCCTTCAAATGGCTTCGTTGTCGGGGTAGGGGTGAGCGGCGGCTGTGGATATTCACTGAGGAGGATGCCCTGTTGCCCCTCCCCCACAGCACACCACTGGTTCTAACTTTAATATTAATAGTAATTGCTGTTCAAGTTCCCACAAGACTATGACAATGCGGGACCATGGTCTTGTGCTCTTCATGGGACTGTGAAACTGAGCACGTGGTCAGCGGACTTTGAGCGTGGAAATCAATCAATAACTGCATTCATTCGAGCAGCTGTGAGAGTTTAGCTGTGTCGAACGTGGACACTTGGTATCGCAAGACGCTCGATGGACTTCCAAAAACTTAACTCTTTTGAAACCTTTAAGAAGGTGTGGAGTTGTTATGGCTACGGAGAAAACCTGGAGGAAATGCTTGAGAGGGAGTTCACGCGGATGAAAGGTAAGAATTGCGTTCTCCTCTGAATTGCTGTGAGCGGTTTAAAGTTAAATAACAGTACAGTTCTTGTTATTCTACAAAGGCACTGTATATTTGGATCATGCAGCAAATACTTTGTACCCGGAATCACTGGTCAGGAGCTACAGCCTTGATATTTCAAGGAATGTGTATGGTATGAAAAGCAACGGTTCTTTTTATTTGTCAGCTCATGATACTTTATGAAGCGGTAATGTTGATGTACGGCATCATCTTCCCAATAGGAAACCCTCACAGCCACAACCCCAGCAGCAGATTGACACATGAGACCATGGAGAGGGTCAGATACAGGTGAGCTCCAACCATGCCCTGAGACACATTCTAAATGGTCCCATGTGCCCTCTTTGAAACTACCATGCATGAAATGAGGTTTTTTTTTTTTTTTTAAAAAAGAGATCATTTTCTTTCAGGATATTGCAGCATTTCAACACTACCCCAGAGGAGTATTCAGTGATTTTCACTTCTGGCTGTACAGCCGCTATCAAATTAGCAGCAGAGGTCTTCCCCTGGAGGTCGCAAACAGAAAGCGAGACGGGCAGTCACTTCTGCTACCTCACTGACAACCACACATCTGTTGTTGGCATAAGGGGACTAACATCTAACCGGGGAGTAGTTACCCTGCCCGTCTCCCCTCAGGAAGTGGAAAATCGGGCAAAAGATAAGATTCTGGGTGAAGTTGAGGTTTGTCAGACCCCACATCTCTTCTGCTACCCGGCACAGAGCAACTACTCAGGGACGAAGTATCCCCTCAGCCATGTAGAAGGCTTACAGGCAAGACGCCTTTATCCAGCATGTGACCATCGAGGCCATTGGTTTGTGCTGCTGGATGCAGCCTCGCTTGTCAGCTGTTCTCCTCTTAACCTACAAGACTGCCCTGCTGATTTCGTCCCGATCTCCTTCTACAAGATATTTGGCTTCCCTACAGGTCTGGGCGCCCTTCTTGTCCGCAACCACGCTGCAGGCATACTAAAAAAGACTTATTTTGGGGGAGGCACAGCAGCAGCTTACCTTTCTAGCGAAGATTATTATGTGCAGGCTGCAAATGTTTCTGACAGGTAAAGCCGTGAACAAAATTGCCAATCATGGACAGTCTCTGAAAACACCATAACTTTGCGCATTCATACCCTGTAATCAAATGTTTCTTTTATTTCCTGGATAAGATTTGAAGATGGCACCGTCTCGTTTTTGGACATCATTGCCCTCAACCACAGTTTTGAAGCTTTATACAGGATCACCGGTAAGTAAGAGTGACACAACAGCCACGCAGAGGGAAATAACAGCCCTCTGTTTCTTTTCTTTCTTTCAGGGGGAATGCAGAACATACAACAGCACACCTTTGGCTTAGCGCGTTACACTTACATGCTTCTGTCAAGTCTTTGCCATGGCAACGGGCGACCAGTGGCCCAGATGTACACACTAGGCCAGTTTGACAGTCCAAGCACCCAGGGCGCAATATTAAACTTCAACCTTATTGATTCGTGTGGAGAAATAATTGGATATTCTCAGGTGCATATGTTGGATTGCTCATGCCATATCAACTAAAAAACATCCCGTTTAGATACGCTGGCAACTCTTATGAGTGCCATAATAATTGTCCTCCATGCAGGTAGACAGAATGGCAAGTTTGTACAACATTCATGTGCGCACTGGTTGCTTTTGCAACACTGGAGCTTGTCAGAGCTTTCTTGGGATCACAAATCAGGAGATGAGGAGAAACCTGCAGGTAAAAAAAAAGAGAAAAGAAATGCGCAAATACAGCATTCCAAAATCTGTGCTTGTTGAAGGAAACATCTTTTTCTTTTTGAGGCTGGCCACGTCTGCGGAGACACCATCGACTTGGTGGATGGGCAGCCGACCGGATCTGTTCGCGTGTCATTTGGCTACATGTCGACATTTGACGACTGCCAAAAGTTCCTGAGTTTTGTTGTTGAGTGTTTTGTGGAGAAACCAGTCACAGTTGACCATGCAAGACTAGAGAGACTTAAAGCAGCCATCGTATCAAATGAAGAGAAAACAGTCAATATCAGCGAGGTAACACACAAAGTTGAAGAAAAGAAGAAGGTTTCACGGAAGGGATTTGAACCTGTGCGTCCAAACAGCCGTGAGGGGCCTTATAGCTTGACCAACATCTACATATACCCCATCAAATCATGTGGTGCATTTGAGGTGTGAGCATCCACTTAACTTTCAGTCACTACCTGCATTTCAACATTCTTTATCTTTATACAGAACATGTTGTCATTTATTCTAGGCCCACAATTGGCCGGTAGGACCTCAGGGTTTACTATATGACAGAAGCTGGATGGTGGTAAATGGAAATGGCGTGTGCTTGAGTCAAAAAAGAGAGTCACGTTTATGCCTCATTCGCCCACAAGTTCATTTGTCCTCAAACGAATTGCTCTTGCGGGCTTCAGGTCAGTCAGTCAGTCATCGGCTCTCTGAATGTGACACACTGCTCGAGCAAGAAAAAAAAAGTCTGTCAGTCTGTAATTTTTCTTTCTTCAAAGAAATTTCCTCCTGTCCTGCAGGGATGAATACCATTTCAGTTCCACTGGAAATCAGGAGGGAAATGCACGCAAGCTTTCAAATCTGTCAGAGTAAAGTTTGTGGTGACAGGTGAGCTGCGGACAGGAAACAATTCACATTTGTTTGATATTTATACTTGCCGCTTTTAGCAGCATTCTATTCTCCTTTTACAGACGGTACTTTTTGGACTACAAATGACACTTTAAAGCTGGGGTGTCAAATTCATTTTTGTCGCAGGCCATATCATAGTTATGGTTTTCTTTGGAGGGCCATTATGACGGTCAATACAAATAAATGTATGATTTTCCCATATGACACTACATAAACACAACAGATGAATGAATAACCAGCTTTGGAATCAGAGAGCCAATAAAAAGTGTTTGTTCAAATATTACATTTATTTATAAGTGGGATTGGTAACAAAAATGCTTGCATATCTTAACATTTTGAAAAGTAAAGACAATTTGCAAGACATTTTTAATGAGAAACATGAAGTCGATGCACGTAATTTGCTTTCATGCGATACAGAAAATGATGTGCTGAGCCAGCTCTGGCCCTCCAACCTTGAGTTTAGTATTTGTGTTTGAGAGCCTCAGAATTTCAAACAAAATTCACAGCTGTTTTTTTTTTTTTTTAATGAGAAAATGGAATAATGAGTAAGAGGTATTATGGATACATTTTAATGAGTCAAATTTTTGTAATTGGCTACAGAGATGGTGATTCTTAGATTAGATGATGCGCAAAGTTTGCAACCTTCTCTTTCTGATATCAAACTGTGCAAACCTGGGGTCTCCTAAACAAAATCTTCCTGCTTTCCCCAGGGTTGAGACGATGGACTGTGGTGATGAGGCTGCATCATGGCTTTCAGACTTGCTTGGACAGCCATGCCGCTTGATTAGACAAAGTCCAGATTTTACTCGATACATGAACAAGAAGTCTGATACAGGTAAATGTGTCCAAATTGTGCTCTGCTTCATAGTGTAACATCTCAAATGCTCTCTTCCTTCTAGGACAGATCAAAGAGACACACTATGTCTGCAAAAATACCAAAACTAGTCTAGCCCGCTCATTACTGACCACTCGAGTGCAGGATTTCAGCACGGATTACTCTGTACATTCTTGCTTTTATCTTTCCCTAACACCGGACTAGTTTCCCAGGTCCTACCGATGAAAATCATCCCAACTTCATGATGCTGCCACCACTATGCTTCACTTTAGAGATGGTATTGGTCCGGTGATGAGCGGTGCTTGGTTTCCTCTGCACATGATGCCTGACATTTACGCCAAAAAGAGAATTTTCTTTCTAAATGCTTTTTAGAAAATTTCAAAGTAAATGGTTGTGAATACTTTCCAGATGCATTGCTGTATCTTCTCTGATTTGCAGCTAAAAAGATTTGGAGCATCATTATCCTCTAGTAATGAAACTATATTTGTTCAATGACAGAAAATGTGATCAATATTACTCCCTATTTAATCGAAAGTGCACAGGCTAAATCCAAAATAACAACAAATATCCTGAATGTGCAGTTTATGTGCAGTAACTCCTCCACCCTGATGAGTAGAACTTCAATTTTCACATTCATTGGGGATTTCCAGCAGAGATGAGTGCCTGAAATAGATGGGTAATACAAAGTATTTTCCTTCTAGCCATCACCTCTTCGACACTCTCCCTGGTGAATGAGGCTCAGTATCTCATGATCAACCGTGCAAGTGTGGAGCTCATTCAAAAAGTAATGAGCAGCAGGTTTGAACACATGCTATCTTATTCAAAATAGTCAATGTGCACTTCGTGCAGTGAAAGACATCAGGATGTGACAACATTTACATAACACTGTATAACATAGAGAGTGTTAGAAAATAACATGCAATTGCCACTATACCTTTCAAAGGCAAGACTATCCCGAGCTTGATACAGAGAACATCATCAGTCGGTTCCGATCCAATTTCGTCATCTCGGGTGTTGAACCATTTGAAGAAGATAATTGGTCACACTTGGTAATTGGCAACATTCGATTCATGGTGAGCTTCCACTTTGGGAAATCAGATGACGTCTTGCAATGTATTAAAAGTAGATTCTGAAAAAGCTAAATCTGCTTGCTGTGTGATGAATCACAAAGGTCAGAGGCCAATGCGTACGGTGCCAAATGGTTGGGGTTGATCAGAACACTGGGACCAAAACAAAGGAGCCTCTGATGTCTCTTTCTGCATACCACAATGGAAAGGTGAGTCAAGGCCAAGCGACTTCAATTCATCCACTCCTTTCTTTTTTCTTGTTTACAATGTTTTTTTTTTAACCGGTAATTGTGGAGAACTAAACATACACAAATTTACAGTAGCTACGCCTCCCCCTCTTTTCAAATTAAAACAAAAAGCTGACCCACCACCCCTCACCCCATTCCTCTTGCCACACAATTCTTAGTATAATATTTGGTTCCTCATCATGTTGCTTGTTATTTCTGGCATTTCCAGGTTACATTTGGTGTCTACTTGAGCCATCAGTTGCCAAAAGGGTCACCGACAGCTGGTGTCCTCAGTGCTGGCTCCCACATACTGCCAGAGCCCCATATTTCTGAAACTGGTCACCCATCCCCATCACCATCTCTTCCTTCAGCAAACACTGGTGACTTACCCTCAACATCAGGGGGATTTGTCTCATGATTGCAGATAGTTACGTGTTGAGTGTGCGCGTGGGTTTTATTTTATATACTGTTGTTCGCAGCGCCACGGTGATCAACTGGTTAGCATGTCAGCCTCACTATGCACATGCCATGGGTTCGATTCAGGGCTGCGGCCTACCTGTGTGGAGTTTGCATGTTCTCCTTGTGCCTGCGTGGGTTTTCTCGGTGTCCAGAAACTTGCACAGTAGGTTAATGGAACACTCTAAATTGTCCCTAGGTGTGATTGTAAATGTGGATAGTTGTTTGTCTGTGTGTGATTGGCTGGCAACCAGTCCATTTTGTACACCGCCTCCTGCCTGGAGTCAGCTGGGATAGGCTAAAGCACGCCCATGACCCTCATGAGGATAAAGCGGTTCAAATAATGGATGAATGAATGTTTGCTACATTATATTTTGGTGAGATCCTTGGCCCTTCACAGCCTGTCAGTTCCTGTAGTCATGAAAGAACAGGGGAAAAGAATTGGACAGGGTTTTTTTCAATATCAGAGCATTGAGTCGATATAACATGGCTAATACATGCAGTGTTTGATACAGTAAATCCTACTACAGTGAACCCTCGCTATAACGTGGTTCACCTTTCATGGCCTCGCTGTTTCACAGATTTTTTTTGTGCTTTTTAATTTTTTTTTTTTTTGACAGTGGTCTGCATCCGGATTGGCTAAAGGGACTGTAGACCAATGTCAACAGTCTCCCCACTTCGTCTCTTCACAGCGTGCCAAATTTACGTTTGCAATAAAAATAGGTTTTGATCTTTGGGTTAATTCTTTTGTACAGTATTGTATCATCCATCCATCCATTTTCCGATCCGCTTTATCCTCACAAGGGTTGCGGAGCCTATCCCAGCTGTCTTCAGGCACCCTGAACCGGTTGCCAGCCAATCGCAGGGCACACAAAGACGAACAACCATCCGCGCTCACACTCACACTTAGGGACAATTTAGAGTGTTCCATTAGCATGCCATGCATGTTTTTTGGAATGTGGGAGGAAACCGGAGTACCTGGAGAAAACCCATGCAGGAGAACATGCAAACTCCACACAGGGAGGCTGGAGCTGGAATTGAACCCGGTACCTCGGCACTGTGAGGTCGACACGCTACCCCGTGCCGGTGGGGTGGGAAGGGCGGGGCGCGCCGACTGCTGGGAGGCTCGGGGCGGGGAGGGAAGGGGGGGTCGGTGCAGTTGCCTCCCCGTCCGTGGGTGTATTGTATGATATAATGTAAAAAATAAAGCTGACTACATTAAGGATTTCGCCTATTGCAGGTTCTTTTTGGCACGTAACCCCCGCGATAAACAAGGGTTTACTGTGGATGAAATGGAACAGTCCTAAAATGGTTCAGCTCCTACTTGGAGAAAATTAGTTCTTTTGTGATCATTCTAACCCTGTAAATATGATTGAATGGTCAGTCCTTGACCCCTTTTGTTCAGCCTGTATATGTTGACAGTCCATACCAAACATCAACAGAACAAAAGCATTAAAGTATTACCTTTTTTTTTTTTAATGAGAACAGTGAAACAACTGTGGTATATGTCCTGTATGAACGTCCAAGTATGTTAACAACATACATGTGTGACAACACAAGCAACAAAGTGCAATAATATATTGCCCCAAAACTGCAGCATACAGTACAGGTAGGTGACAAAATATAACAAAGTTAGGACTATTTGCTACAAAATGACACGAGTAGAAGACCTGGTGGTTTCTTTCCACTCACTCACTGTCTCGAACTTGACCTCTCCTCGATCACCACACAAGACAGCGTTGCTCAGCTGATGTCGTGCAATGAATTTTTGATGCCAGCCACGGGACGCTTCGAAGTCTTCGATGCCCATAGTTACTGTTATGGAATTCGCTTTCTCTCTTGTTAGCGGTCCAGTTTGTGCAAAGTTTTTAGCACGATAACAGTCAAGCCATACCAGGAAACGTGTATTTACTCGACTGTCCGTCGAGCCGCAAGCAATTCATTCTGAGCATGGAAACAGCCAGAATCTGACTGAGCAAGAATCGATTCCTCGTTTTTCAAAGTCTCGTAGATTCGAGACTTTCCGACTCCAAACGTCTCCTGAATGTTTCGTACTTTGTAACCTGCTTCGTTTAATCAGATACACTTCACTTTCTCTTCCGCGGCCATTACTGTTCCTCTTCGTTTGGATGCCATGATCTACAGGACATAAAAATTTTCGCAATTCCAGTAAAACTCACTGCAATAAAGAGTCTCTTGCATGTCGCTGTTTTGGATCCAATGATAGAAATAGCGGCGCCCATTATTCTGTCGTATCGAGCGGGAGTTGCTTGAGTTGGCGCTACTGCGGGCTTCCGTGCCGTCTCCACCTCCCTCCCTGTGCTCTGCAACTTCAAGTAACTGCGTCACCTGGCGTTGAAATGCCTGTCATTACAAGTCCAAATTAAATGAATGCAATCATTTACATCGAACCTTAATTGTGTACCAACCTTCGGCGGGCCGGATTAAAAAGACCAACGGGCCGTAGTTTGCCCACCCCTGTGCTAGCCTATGGTCTTCACAATGGCTATCATGGCCTTGCATATGATACACAACATATCTATCATGTCAGCAAGTGACAACAATTCAATTTAAGTTCTGTCACTGTCTTAAACAAATTAATAACTGGATGAATCAAAATGTACTTAAACTAAACCTAAACTAAACTGCGGTAATTGTTTTTAGCAATAAAGAGGATTGCTGTTTGTAAAAATGTAGGGCCCTAGTTTCTGTAGTCAAATTAAGTGCTAATTTGCTGAAGTATTCATAACAAATTTCCAACTTCAGTGGAAAACTTCTGGTAGACACAAATTTCACAAGTCAGGCTTGATGCAATCACCGGTTCTCATTTTAACCTGCTCAACAATTCTTCCTCTGGTTATTCCAGTGGGGCTTCATATCATTTTTTATTCCAAACACACCACTAAGCCTGCTGCCAGAAACCCAAGACAGACTTTTTAAGATGAGATAAGATAAGACCTTTATTTGACTCACAATGGAGTAATTCCCAATTTACAGCAGCAAAATTGAAGAGTAAATACAGAAGCAACAAAAAAAAAAGTTGCCCAGTGAAGAACAAAACTACCAGACAGGCAAACGCGTTACTTTACCATCATCTTATGTTTGTTGAATACCCCCCCCCCCCCCCTGAAAAATAGAACAACAAAGCTGTATTTCCTGAAAGGTCAGATTGCTGAGTAAGATGACCATCTTCTTATATATTCTATGTTGAAGACCACTGTCTTAATCACTATAAAAGTGAGCTACGAGGAAGTGTGAGTTGCTACGCATTGCAGAGCGGAAAGAAGGAGCAGCAACAGCAAAGTCAACATTTCTCTCGTGTGAAGCTTTCCCACATTTGAAAGTAAAGAACAGAGCGAAACATGGTGGCAGCGCGTGTGTAGAAATTGGCGACGTGAAGAGGGGGTTGGACGAAACGCTAGCTCGTTAGCACGGAAGCTAACCGCGGACGTTAGCACGGAAGCTAATTGCGAAAAGTCGCTACGCAGCTGGAACCCACCACCAGAGACCAACCAGCCGAACGCCAGCGAGCGTGAGGGAGCCGGCAACCCCACTTGCCACGTTAGAAACACCCAGCAGCAAGCCCACTGGACACGTCAGAAACTAGCATACAACTGGCTAGCAACGAGACCCGACAAAATGCCACCCAAACAGAAGCAAGACACAAAGCAGGATGAGGATTTCCTGACCCTCACTCAAGTAAACGAATTACTCCAGCAACAAAAATAGCTTTTTACGGCGCTCTTGCAACAACAACAGGAAAACTTCAAAGGATTTGTCAAGATGATAATAGACTCAACAAACTCACGACTTGACACTTTTACCAGGGAAGTCCAAGAAATAAAAACCAGCATCAACTTTACCCAAAAAGAGGTAGACGACATTAAAAAAAATCTAATCTGTCAAACTGGCCATTCCAAAGACATGCAAACAGAATTCTACAAAATATGTGACGGCATGCTTGTATTAACAGACAAGATGGACTACTTGGAAGGACAGTCAAGAAGAAACAACTTGGTAATTGATGGAATTGAGGAAAAACCGGGAGAAACGTGGACTGAAACAGAGGAAAAAGTTCAAAAAATCCTCAAGGAGAAGCTGCTGATACAGGGGCAAATTGAGGTGGAGAGAGCTCACCGCACAGGAAGACAAGAACCTGGAAGACCTCGTCCGAGGCCAGTTGTGGTGAAATTTCTCAAATACAAGGACAGATCAAGGATCCTACAAAAAGCAAAATACTTAAAAGGCTCCAACATCTACATCAACGAAGACTTTACAGATGCCGTACGACAAAAAAGAAAAGAGCTCCTCCCAAAATTAAAAGCTGCACGTGACAGAGGGGAAACTGCCTACTTAAGACATGACAAACTTATCGTCCACCCCCGCACCAGTACTCCAACACAACAGGCTCGAGTTCAACACCATCAAGCAGCATACTGAGAATTATTCACCACCCGAAGATAAAAACTCTGACCCTACTGAAGCAGGAAATTCACATACCAAAAACATGGACTTCGAACCCTTTGATGACCCTTCCAACCCTTTGATGACTTCCAACCCTACTGACCACAAGACATTTGACCCTGAGAACAACTTGGACCCGGACAATAACTTTTTCAAGACCGACCGACCGCGAGGGAGCCAGCGACGACCGACCGTGAGGGAGCCAGTGATGACCGCGAGGAAGCCAGCGACGACTGCAGGGAAGCCAGCGACCGCGAGGAAGCCGGGAGACAACCAGCCAGCGACCACCGCGAGGGAGCCAGAGACGACCGAGAGGAAACCAGCGACGACAGCAGGGGAGCCAGTGACCGCGAGGGAGCCGGGAGACAGCGAGCCTGAGGGAGCCGGGAGACAACCAGCCAGCGCGCGTGAGAGAGCCAGGAGGCAGCCAGCCAGCGAGCGTGAGGGAGTCGGCGACGACCGCAAGGGAGCCAGCGACCACGAGGGACCCAGGAGACGTCCAGCCAGCAACCGCGAGGGAGCCAGTGCAGACGGCGAGAGAGCGAGCGACGACAGCGAGAGAACCAACGACGACCGCGAGGGAGCCAGCGACGACCGCATGGGAGCGGGAAATTCACATCCCAAAAACATGGACTTCCAACCCTTTGAAGATATTGACTATAAGCCATTCGATCCCGAGAACAATTTGGACCCAGACAACAACTTCTTCCAGAACAAACAAAGGGTAACAAACTCTGACTATTACCTGGATGAACAATTCAACACTAATATAAAATTGGAAAATGCACTTTCAGTAATACACTTAAACAGTAGAAGTCTCTATAAAAACTTCACAAAAATCAAAGAATACCTGACTAAATTCAATAAATTCAAAATAATTGCCATATCAGAAACTTGGCTTGATGAAGATAAAACAACTGAAATGGAAATAGAAGGTTATGAAATGTTTGCAACTAATAGGAAAAACAAAAAAGGAGGGGGGGTTGCAATATATGTAGACAAAGCACTTAAATGCAGTAAAATCGAGAGATTGACAAACACAATAGAAAACCTAATGGAATGTCTAACCATTGAAATACATAATAAAAAGGCATCAAATATCATCATAAGTTGCATCTATAGGACACCAGGATCATGTATTGACACATTCAATAAAAAACTAACAGATATGCTCAGTTACAACAACGATAAGAAAACACGAATAATATGTGGTGACTTTAACATTGACTTATTAAACCCAAATGGACACAAAAAAACAACCGACTTCATAAATACTATGTACAGCAACAGCTTTTTCCCAGTAATCCTGAAACCTAGCAGAATAACAGTTGACACGGCCACATTAATAGATAACATATTTATAAATAAGATTGACCATAAAATGGAAAGTGGACTTCTCATTAATGACATAAGTGACCACCTACCTGTTTTTGCAGTTTTTCATAATTATTTTGATAGAAAAGCTAAGTCAACAACTCGCATAACAGAAATAAGACTAAGAACCCAACGCTCCACCGACGCCTTTAAGCAAGACCTAGAAAAACAAAACTGGACCGAGGTCTATTCAAACGAAGACCCAAATACAGCATTTGAAGTATTTCAGTCTACCATAATCTCCTTATATGATAAACATTTTCCATTAACTAAAGTCTCCAAAAAGTATAAAGACCCAATTAAGCCATGGATAACGAAAGGCATAGAAAACGCATGTAAAAAGAAAAACAATTTATATAAATTGTTTTTAAAATTGAGAACTGAAGAAGCAGAAAAAAAATATAAGACCTATAAAAATAAACTAGTAAATATTATAAGAACCAGTAAAAGAGATCATTATCATGCACTATTAGAGCAGAATAAAAGTAACACACAAGAAATATGGAAGATACTTAACCAAGTAATCAGAAGTAGTCCTAAAAAAATGGATTATCCAGAGTATTTTATCAAAGGCAAAAATACTATTTTGGAAAAAACTGCAGAAATAGCAACTGAATTTAATGAGTATTTTGTCAACATTGGCAGTAACCTAGCAAAACAAATTCCTGATCCAACAAACTTGTTTGAAATAGATAGATATGTAGAAAAAAACTCCTCCACGATGTTCCTTACTGCTGTAAAACAAGAAGAAGTATCAAATATTATAAAAACTTTTAAAAATAAAAAGTCAACTGATTGCTTTAATATTGACATGACAATAATAAAGCAGATTATAGAATATGTAGTGCGACCTTTCACGCACATATGCAACCTGTCATTCAAAGCTGGTATCTTTCCATCAAAAATGAAAATTGCTAAAGTTATTCCAATCTATAAAAGTGGAGAAAGACATCGGTTTACAAATTATAGACCAATATCACTACTACCACAATTTTCAAAAATATTAGAAAAACTATTTTCTCGCAGACTTGATAGCTTTATACAAAAGCATGCGCTGTTAAGTGAGAATCAATATGGCTTCAGGGAAAAGCGGACCACCTCAATGGCAGTTATGGAGTTTGTGGAAGCAATAGCCACTAATATAGACAACAAAGAATTTACTGTTGGGGTTTTCCTAGATCTAAAAAAAGCTTTTGACACAATAGATCACAGTATATTATTGAAAAAACTAGAAAGATATGGCATTAGAGGTGTAGCTTATAAATGGATAAAAAGTTATTTAGAAAACAGATATCAGTGCAACTCAACAATAAAAAAACGAATCAACTAAAAATCACTCACGGAGTTCCTCAGGGGTCAGTGCTTGGTCCAAAACTATTCATCTTATATATAAATGATATCTGCAAGGTCTCAAAACAATTTAAATGTGTCCTATTTGCTGATGATACAACTTTCTACTGTTCTGGAATAAATCTGAAACAGCTCCTGACAACCGTAGAAAACGAATTAAACAAATTAAAAAACTGGTTCGACAGAAATAAATTGTCACTTAACCTGAAAAAATCGAAGTTAATTGTTTTTGGCACAAGACCAATCAAACACCAAGCTAAAATTATGGTAAACTCAATTGAGATAGAAAGAGCGTATGAAACCAAGTTTCTCGGATTAGTAATAGACTCAAAACTATGTTGGAAGCCACATATCGATAACGTAAAAAGAAAAATAGCCAAAACCGTAGGGATCCTCTACAAAACCAAGGAAGTGCTAAATAAGAGATCTTTGTACACATTGTACACTTCATTATTATTACCATATATGACCTACTGTGTGGAAATATGGGGAAATGCCTGCAAAACAAACACACTCCCTATTCTCAACCTACAAAAAAAAGCAATTCGAATTATTAATAGATCAAAATATACGGAACCCACAAATCCACTATTTATCAAATTAAATACGATGAAATTTTATGACCTGGTTGACTTTAAAATCGCCCAATTAATGTACAAAGCACACAATAACCTGCTCTGCCAAAACATTCAGAAGTTTTTCGAAATTCGAGAAAGCAGCTATGATTTAAGAGGTACCAACTTATTCAAAAAACTCAAAACAAGAACAAACATCAAGCAAAGAAGTGTATCTATCAAAGGTGTTAATCTGTGGAATAATCTCGAAACGGACCTGAAAATGAGTAAATCGCTTGCTGAGTTAAAAAACAAATTCAAAAAAATAGTACAAACAACCTACATCAATCAGAGTTAAAATGATAAATTCAAAACATTAAATATAATGATAAATCAGAACTAAGTTGATAAATAGAGAAAGGTATATAAATATCCGTTATGAATTTAAGAGAAAATTGACACAAGAGTGTCAGGGTGTGGAAGTATATAATCCCGATACAAACCAAAAGTTGTAAAAATATCACGGTTAAGGGTAAAGTATGAGCCTTAATGGAGACTTCTTTCTTCTTACTTTTTTCTTTTCTGATTGATATAAAAATGATTTATTAGATACAATCACATAACGGGGTAGGACTAGATAAGTTTTTTACTTCTTCCTACTCCCTTGAACATAATAACTGTGTTGAATGAAGATTGATTTCTTTCTTTTTACTTTTTTTATCTACCTTATTTTCTGTCAAATTATTACTGTATATATGTTTTATGTTCAATAAACAAACAAACAAACAAAGTGCTGCATTTGACCGAATGTTTGAGACAGGATTTGCAGAATTTAGGGTGGGGTCCCCAAATGGGGTTTTTGAGTCAACGACTGCTGGAGTAAAACACCATAAGCCATTTAGGTGGCACAGGCACAGGCACACCATTGTTTGGCAAATTACATTTTATTTTCATGTTATTGTAATACCATGATGTCTGTTGTGTTATCTATTTGTTTTTGTTTTTGTTTATTGAACATAAAACATATACAGTAATAATTTGACAGAAAATAAGGTAGATAAAATAGTAAAAAGAAAGAAATCAGTCTTCATTCAACACAGTTATTATGTTCAAGGGAGTAGGAAGAAGTAAAAAACTTATCTAGTCCTACCCCGTTATGTGTTTATGTCTAATAAATCATTTTTATATCAATCAGAAAAGAAAAAAAGTAAGAAGACTCTTGTGTCAATTTTCTCTTGTATTCATAATGGATATTTCAATACCTTTCTCTATTTATCAACTTAGTTCTGATTTATCATTATATTTAATGTTTAGAATTTATCATTTTAATTCTGATTGATGTAGGTTGTTTGTACTATTTTTTTGAATTTGTTTTTGAACTCAGCAAGCGATTTACTCATTTTCAGGTCCGTTTCGAAATTGTTCCACAGATTAACACCTTTGATAGATACACTTCTTTGCTTGATGTTTGTTCTTGTTTTGAGTTTTTTGAATAAGTTGGTACCTCTTAAATCATAGCTGCTTTTCTCGAATTCCGAAAAACTTCAGAATGTTTTGGCAGAGCAGTTTATTGTGTGCTTTGTACATTAATTGGGCGATTTTAAAGTCAACCAGGTCATAAAATGTCATCGTATTTAATTTGATAAATAGTGGATTTGTGGGTTCCGTATATTTTGATCTATTAATAATTCGAATTGCTTTTTTTTGTAGTTTTAGAATAGGGAGTGTGTTTGTTTTGCAGGCATTTCCCCATATTTCCACACAGTAGGTCATATATGGTAATAATAATGAAGTGTATAATGTGTACAAAGATCTCTTATTTAGCACTTCCTTGGTTTTGTAGAGGATCCCTACGGTTTTGGCTATTTTTCTTTTTACGTTATCGATACGTGGCTTCCAACATAGTTTTGAGTCTGTTACTAATCCGAGAAACTTGGTTTCATACACTCTTTCTATCTCAATTGAGTTTACCATAATTTTAGCTTGGTGTTTGGTTGGTCTTGTGCCAAAAACAATTAACTTCGATTTTTTCAGGTTAAGTGACAATTTATTTCTGTCGAACCAGTTTTTTAATTTGTTTAATTCGTTTTCTACGGTTGTCAGGAGCTGTTTCAGATTTATTCCAGAACAGTAGAAAGTTGTATCATCAGCAAATAGGACACATTTAAATTATTTTGAGACCTTGCAGATATCATTTATATATAAGATGAATCGTTTTGGACCAAGCACTGACCCCTGAGGAACTCCATGAGTGATTTTCAGTTGATTCGTTTTTTTATTGTTGAGCTGCCCGTACTGATATCTGTTTTCTAAATAACTTTTTATCCATTTATAAGCTACACCTCTAATAAGAGATAAGATAATAAGATAAGATATCCCTTTATTTGTCCCGCAATGGGGAAATTACAGTCAGAATTCAGAAAGCAAAACGCTGGGTAGGGAGAGGGGGGAAAAAACCCCCGCTCGAACTATCCTCTTCTGAGGATAATTTAAGTCCAGGATAAAAAAAGACCCTAGCACATAAATAAGCATATGACAGTTACAACAAGTCACAAGACATAACATGTAATAAGGGGGAGGATGAATGGGAAGGGGAGGTGGGGAGGAGGGGGGTGACCGCGACGCGGCAGTCCTGACCAGCTGAGCGGACAACACGAGCGCTCTGCAGATCGAACCACGTCACGGGGGAAAAAGAATCGGAGCGATGAAGACGGTGATAATAAGGATGTGTATGCGCGTGTGGTTGTCCAGTTGTGGATGTGTATGCGTGTACAGGTCATAGCTGCTTCGTCGAGGTCTGCTCATGAAGACAGTCCCGGCTTATCAGTCCATGGCCGAGAAGGAGGGGGGTGATGGTGGGGGCCCTAGATTCCATGCATACTTCCATCCAGGGGAAAGGGCCAGATAGCGTTGTTTGTTTTGGAGGGACGGCCGCCAACAATTTCAGACATTGTCATATCTTATGTCATATCTTTCTATTTTTTTCAATAATATACTGTGATCTATTGTGTCAAAAGCTTTTTTTAGATCTAGGAAAATCCCAACAGTAAATTCTTTGTTGTCTATATTAGTGGCTATTGCTTCCACAAACTCCATAACTGCCATTGAGGTGGTCCGTTTTTCCCTGAAGCCATATTGATTCTCACTGAACAGCGCATGCTTTTGTATAAAGCTATCAAGTCTGCGAGAAAATTGTTTTTCTAATATTTTTGAAAATTGTGGTAGTAGTGATATTGGTCTATAATTTGTAAACAGATGTCCTTCTCCACTTTTATAGATTGGAATAACTTTAGCAATTTTAATTTTTGATGGAAAGATACCAGCTTTGAATGACAGGTTGCATATGTGCGTGAAAGGTCGCACTACATATTCTATAATCTGCTTTATTATTGTCATATCAATATTAAAGCAATCAGTTGACTTTTTATTTTTAAAAGTTTTTATAAACTTTTAAAACTACAATCTATGTATTGTACGGTAGTGCTTTTGGATTCTGTTGGAGTCTGTTGGATTGTAAATTAATTTAACCACCATCAAATGAACCACTTCCTGTTTGCTGCATTATCAAACCATATTCTTGTGTTGTTGTAAATATGATCCATGTCTAGCATTTTAAATTCCTTGTGTAGGAAGGCACAGTATAAATAAAATGATTTATTACTGCGGTTTTATTTGATTTTATTGAATTGTTAAGGTGCACTACACGATAATTAGCAACGGCACAAAATGCCCATGTACAATTAAAATATAATTTACTTTAATTACAACGAGAAAGGTTGAACTGTCAAATAGCATCAGGACAGAAGATGCATTATTTTAATTAGTAATATACTACCCAGTATTCAAAAAGCTGCAAAAATTATATGCTTTGTAGTTTACAGCGATTCTTAACAATAGAAAAAAAATCTGATTGGTGCTCTGTGTCCGATCAGGCTGTATTCATGACTGGTGCCACCTTAAATAAAAAGGTAGGTAAGTTTAACTCCTCCCAGACCGCCCTGAAACCGAACTTTGAACGAACAATAGGGCTGCACGAACAACTGAAAGAGTCTCGAGGTAGCAAAACGCGTTAAAATTGCTGTTCAAAATGAGACAAAGAACTCATAAAAAGGAAGTGTCGACCTCCGCGCAGACAACAGCCCAAATTCAGCGGAAGCACGAAAATGAGTAAGTTAGCATGTTAGTTTAATGTTTTTGGAGTCAGTCTGGATATCACATACTTCACTGTAGGACTTAATAAAAGCATTCATTGTGCAATGTCATATCTAATAAAGCACCTACATCGCCAGTACTGTAATTGTACGATAGAATTCGAAATAACACTTTTACTATGATGACAGTTCTGGATTTACGAGCCATCCAGCCAACCGGCTAAATAGATAGATTGAGAGCATTCGTACAGAAGTTGGTACTAAATCTGGACAAATTATTCGATTTTTGGGAGGCTGGTGGAATAATGACCTGCTCTGTGTTTCACTTGAGGGGTGTGAAGAAATCAGTCTTTCTCCTCAACGGGCTCTTATGTCATATTACATTGTTAACGGGGGGAGACAATGTGTTGTCCATTAACGGAAAACAGTCTGAAGAGCACCCTCTTTTGTGCTGTTGCCTCTAGCAAGGTCAAGGCGATTACAGTAAGAGTCTTGACATCCCATCACATCATTCAACTCATTAACTTTATTATGGATTATTGCTACTGCAAACAGAATAGATATGTTTTCAACACATTATACATCTGCAGTATGGAGGATAAGATAGGATAGGATACATGTAAGCTTATGTTACATTATTAATTATTTTCATTTTATATTTGAGCATTATATTCTTTTGTGTTACAGTTACATAAGTTATATTCCGTTTAATAATTGCTGAAACAAGCTTATGTTGATATTGTCTGATTGGCTGAAGGAAACCAGGAAGTGTTTGTGTTACCGGAAGAAGGTGTGTTCTCGTTCGTTCGTTTGGAGGTACAGACGTTGGAAAAAAAAAAAGCTGCCTTCAAAGGATTCCATCTCTCCTTTTGCCCATTCTTAAAGTAGAGCTATCCACTACAAAACTACGAACCCCTAAACTTACATACATATTGTGGATCTTTTTCACACACACGGACGCGTCCGGAGCCTGTCAGTTGAAAGGCTGACACCTATAATTGCCCTAATATACACGTTTCTGGACTGTGGGAGGTTGGTGGAGTACGTGCAGAGAACCCTCATAGGCACACGTAAATGAATACCAAAGTGAAAGTCATATAAACATTTGCATTTAACCGTGAAGACAAAAGCACCGCCTGGAGAAATTTAGTCACTCAAGTATTCTCTCTGCTGTCTTTGGCTAGGTCCCGGTGGATGAAACGTTGTTTATTTGCACTGTTTGTCATCCTTCTTTTGGCTCCCTTCACCCTGATCATGTCACGGGAATTATTCCAACACCTTGTTTACAAGCACAGAAGTAAGTGAATTCCCAATACGAATATAAATCCTTTATTTGCTTATAAAAAATATTCTTGTCTTCTGTTTGCAGTCAAGGTTCCATTCTTTGTTGACCTCAACCAACCTGTTGATTTTTCCCTAAATCACACCATCAACATGTACTTAACATCAGAAGAAGGGATTTCTCTTGGTGTATGGTGAGTTGAGTATCTAATTTTAAACAGATATTCAATTTTAATGAGTGACTTATCAGCTTTGCATTTTTTAAACTTGTTCCAGGCACACAGTGCCTGAGAGTCACTGGAGGGAGGCGCAAGGTAAAGACATGGCATGGTACCAAAGCACATTAAGTGATGGAAATCCAGTATTTATATATCTACATGGGAACACAGGCACACGGTATGCTATTCAATCTATTTATGTCCTGGTTAGAAAATATGGGAACATAACATCTGTCAACTAGCTCTTTCCCTCGAAATTATTAGCAATTTATTTCTTACAAATCGTTTCAACAGGGCAGCGACTCATCGGGTGGGAGTTGCAAAAGTGAGTGATTATACACACAAACCTATTAATTATTTCACAATGATATTAAGTCAGTCAAGCTCGTCCAATGTCAAGTAAGACTTAATTTGTTAACAGGTATTGAGTACACTTGGTTACCATGTGTTGGTGCCTGACTACAGAGGTCGGTGAAAATGAATCATTTATTTTCATTTCTTTTTCAGTCCGAATGATTGATAGCTACATAGAAATGAAAGCTTTGGCAGTAATAAATAGCACGCAGTTGAATATTTTTGTCAGCCTGCCATTCGCTTCAACTTTTGCTTTGCGTGATGGCCATCTAGTGGTGACACGGGGAAATTCCACCTAACCGTCTTCAGTGAACTACTGACAGGTTTTGGAGACTCAAGTGGTGAGCCAACTGAAGTTGGACTCACAACAGATGCCCTCCATGTGTACAACTGGGTCAAAGAACGCAGCGGAAGCAGCCTGGTCGTCTTCTGGGGACATTCTCTTGGCACTGGGTCAGTTGGATTAGCAACTATTTATAGTCAGCATTACAAACGCAAAGTACACACATACCATTTTTGGCTCACTGAAGGTGACCAACACAGCACACCACACACACAGTACAGTAATTACAGTATTTATTCAAAATCAAGACTGACCTGTGGGGGGCAGCATTGTGCTACAGTGCATTCAGCGGCTGCGAAGTCCAAAGAAAGAAAAATCGTTGAAGTTCTGTTTTGGATGTTAGACAAACCTGGTTAGTCAATGGAAGCTCATTAACATATTTTTAGTATCAAACATTCAAGTGTTGCTGTGGCAATACAAATATAATGTGTAGCAAGATGTGTCTATAGTTTGGTTTAGACTTTAGAGGCACCAACCACACTGTTTCAATTGTTTAACTTGTTTTTTATTTTTGTTTTATTTTCTTCTTTGTGCACCTCAATTAATTTTAAGTGATCGAGCTAAAACGTGTTATTTTTTTTGGTATCAGAAATTAAGCAAAAGATTGTGGGAAAAGTCAATGAGAAGTAATAGAAAGTACAGTTAAAAAGTGTAAAAAATTCTATAATGTGTGTCTTTGCAGAGTGTCCACGAACACTGCAGTCAAACTTGTAGAACAAGGTGGGTTCAGCCACACAAGCAAATACTAATTATGAAATCCAATTCAGTTTTACTGTGATTGCATCAGCAGGTATTGTTTTGGACGGCGTGATTCTCGAAGGCACCTTTAACATGCGTAATGAGAAACTACCATTTCATGTGTTTTCATGGGTAAGCTACGCTCACATGTGCCACTTATGTCACTTGATAGATTTATTTTAGGTTAAAAATAATGTTGATTTTGCTTTTATTTACATTTTTGTATCAGTATTACTGGAAGTTTCCTGGCTGGGGATATTTCTTTCCAGAGCCATGGGCTGAAAATAAAGTTGTCTTTCCCACTGAGGAAAAGTAAGTTTTAATTATTGGCAGTGCCTAATCTGTTCAAACATTAATTTACATTGTAATTTGTTCAAACTAATATTCACCTGCCTAACATGATTTTGTATTATTCTGCAGTGTAAAAAAAATGAAAAGCCCTCTACTTTTCCTGAATGCAGAAGACGATCCAATTGTTCTCATTCATTCTGCTCAGCAAGTATTACTATGATTATTTTGCTATTTACCAAATGTGACAGTATTATTAGTTATGTGTATATATGTTTGGCCTTTCTCGCCAGCTGTACAACGTAGCAGTGAGTGCTCAGAATGCAGAGCGAGTCAAGTTTGTGTCCTTTGAAGGGTCTTTAGGGTATCTACACAATGGATTGTACAAAGACCCCCGTCTGCCAGACATCATTAAGTGAGAGACCATTGATAATTTGACATACATGTATATATATATATATATATATATATATATATATATATATATATATATATATATAGTGTGTGTGTGTATATGTATAGAGTGAAGTAAATATTTGGCTACATACCTGTATATGTTAAGGAATAGCGTCTTAACAGTGTATCATTTTTCTCCACAGAAAGTTCGTGTTGACTTTGTGATGTGGGAAGACACCTTCAGTGGATATTCAGTGATGGTTGAAAGTATGATTTGCTTTATCTCAAGTGTAGCATGCCATTTATTATTTTGATTGTCTTATACATGTGATCAATGCAAACGCATTTGGGTAATTGCTCTAGGACATGTAATTAAGGGATGACAAAGCTCCAGAACGTACCCTGGTAATTCCTGAAAACAGTCTGGTGTTTATTTTTGTTTCAATTATAGAGATGTTATGAAAACTGATGAAACATTAAGTATTGATAGATAGTGATTCAGCATTAGCTTGCTGGCTGAAGAATAGAAAAATAACATCACCTAGAGGAAGTTCAGCTAGAAACACACTCCACTTTGACTCAACACACTCACTCTTTTTTCTCTCTCTCTGTCTGTCTCTCTCTCCCTCTCTCCTAGAAAAAAAGTTAGGGATATTTGGCTTTTGGCTGAAATCACGGGACGAGCCCAAAATGCATTCAAACCTTTGCAATGTGAACGTAATGTGACCTTCTCTCAGCTTTTCAATGCACATGTTAAAACTGTTAGATGTTTCAGTTCTTTTTGCACAAGTTGCTGTTCCCTGACGAGGATCTTCACGGCAAAATTCAGAACAAGCGTTTGATTTTTGAAGCGACTAATAAATGTCCTGGTTCGATGTAGAGTTTGTGTTTAAATGTCATTAGTTTATAAACCAAGCGACCCCGGAAACATACAGTTTCGCAATATGGTGAACGTTGTAATATAAATATTCAATATCCGGAACCTTGTTTTTCCGTGTCAACCTTAAAATACCAGTATTCAACCTTTCCCCGTATCCTGTTTGAACGTCAACGCATGTCTTCGTTGTCATATTTGCATAGGCATTCAGAAAGCTAAAAATCTCAACCCTGGGGAATGTACATATTCAAATCAAGTCCAGCTTTATTGTCAAATATGTGCAACATACAGCACAGATGAAATTACTTTCCTCTCTCAACCACAGTGCAAACATGCAGTATATTGAAACACACAGCTAAAATATTGCATTCACTTTGGCGTGCGCTTTTTATTTGTTTTTTACTGAAAAGCTAAATAAATGTTCAGTATACCTCATGTAGAGGGAGGCGGGTTCGGATGGTGTTTGCTTTATTACATCTTTCACGTCATTCAGTATCCTTTGTAAACGTAAAGGTCCGGTCTTTGACAAGGAAAAAAAAAGCTCCGGTCTTTGGCAGTCGGATGACGTGGCTGAAGGTTGCGGATGATGCGCAGCCACCGTTTCCTTATCCATCGTTTCATTCACCGCTACCCAGCATGATTGGATTAGCCGAGTCACGTGGTGCCCTTCGTCCAATCGAAAGTGTATCCGATGAGTAATCGCGAAACACCTACGCCATATGCGTAGAGGAGCGTCCAAAAATCGCCTCAGTCGGAACCAGGAAGAAGGTGGGATAGCCCTGCAAAGCTAACATCTTTCTGCACACTTTCACCGAAAAAGAATGGGATCATCCAGGTGGAGGGTGGCAGCTGCGGTGTTCCTCAGTCTACTCGGCTCCTTATTACCTGTCGAAGCAGATGAACATATACACACAGTAAGGCCGAATGAAAAAGGACTTCCTTTGAAATAATAGACGTTTGTACTGTGTTCAGCATGCTAACGTTATGCTTAGCTTGAAAGTGGAGCTGTACTCGTTTCGCAGAGAGGAGAGCCACTCGTGTTATTTCTCGTTACATATTGGGCTAGGGAAACGACAGCGAGCCCGACCATTAGCTAGCTAACCTGTCAGCGCTCGTCGGCCTAAGTACTTATGGCCAAACGTTTGCCTACTGGTTTGCCAGGACGGCTTCCTATCTCCTAAGCTATTTCGGAGCACCGACCGGCGGAAGCGGCGCTCAAGTTTGATGAGTCGCGTTATCAGGTCATGTCACAAAGTGTTTTTATACACCCCGTCGTAAAACTATCTACAGTACCGCATAGGCAGCCCGTAAGAGACCAAGTTGCTTTCTTCTGTGCTAAGGATATCTGAAAACACTAGTTGAGTGCCAGGCCTCACACTAGTCTCTCGAATTGACAGGGTTTTTTTTTGTGATTTTCAGTTGTCACGCGTATAGATTAAAATAACTGCTGAATTGGAATTTGCTGCTATTTAATCACGCGTTCGTCATGGCTACGATAAGTTTTCAAATGTTCGTGTTGTGTCAGTCCTTATATGTAAGTATGGATTCCTAGAATTTGGGTCAATGTCACTGATGTTCCTATAGCAATCGCCGTGACATAAAAACTACTAGTGTCATGAAATTCTGATGTCTTCCTGATTTGGGCTTGTGGCCCACACTGTGTTGCTAACCACTGTAATAAGTGGTTGAATCTGGGTTGGTGGTTTGTCATGAACCCCTCTCGGCCATGTGGCTAAACTGAATATAAATCTCCTAGCCACACTTCGGCCGTGTCCAAAATTCGCAGGCTACGTCCACAGAAGGCCGCGTTTCTTGGTGGCGTGACGTCAATTTCGGCGCGACTCGACCGCACGTGATTTTAACATTCTCGAAAAACAGTTCGTATGCTGAGTCCTTCAAGGCCTTCCAAGGCTACTCCCAATGCAGCCTTAGCGACCGCGTAAACCGTGGCAAATTCGGACAGGCATAATGTGAATTTGTGCACCATGCGCTCCAAATGCGGCCTTTGGACGACTCTGGAGCTTGTCTTTCAGGTTATAGGCACAGCTTGATAGCCCAACTGCACGTTGTTGTAGTTCAAATGAGCAACTTTATCATCAGTCAGGAAGCTGTTCCTTGGTTGTCAACTTGCCTGCGTTCAGCCCCGCCCCCAATGTCGGAGGATGAAAAAAGAGTTTTACAATAAATTTCAGCAATTCAGTATAGAGTTAATTGTTGTCAGTCTTATTATTTCTTTCCACATTTGTTTCTAAAATGTATTTAGTGATATAAAACACACCGAAAGGTGTTTAGCGTTTAAGAATTGTTAGTTTTTAAAGAGTTATTGGAGTATGAATATTATTCAACATTTTTTCAAACATTTAAACGTAATCATGACTACTTTTTATTGTATAGCACAGTCTTAATGTTTCGACTATGCATAACTCTACAATTGCTTACTATAATAAATAAAGGTATATTTTAGGGGGGGGGGGGATACCTATTTTTTATGAAATGTTAGGCCCAATCTGTTGCTGTATTTTGATGATGGCCGCTAGCGGTAATTGTAAAATCACAGTTTTTAGGTGGCCCTTGCTGTAAAAACCTAGAGAAGCACTGCCCTAGTTGAATGAGATATTTTTTGAAGTTATGTTACTATTATTAGACATACAGGCATATTTTATGATTCTGCAACATAATGTCTGTATGGACGTAATGATAAATTATTATTTGCCCCGTTAAATTTGATTATAATATAGTTTACTACTAAGTAAGTTATAGTTTATTACTGCCACAAACATCAATCAGTGTGGGATAACATTATGCGCATCAGGGCTGAGTGCACATGGGGGAAATGTGTGAAAACAACACATGAAATAAAATTAGAATGTGTAGAGAAAACGTACAAACGATTAATTGGTTATTTCTCAGAGTCACAGTCTCTTCATCTTGTTTCGCTTTTTTTCCTCGACATGGACTCGAGGGATTCCATTTTTTTTGTGCGTGAGTTTGAAGAAATGATGGGTTTTTTTGGTATTGAAACCAACAAAAATACTTGGGCGTTCTTTTATTCAGGGTTCAAGCTAAGGTGCTCGCTTGCAAACCCTCACATTTTATTTTTTATTAGAGGCTGAAACTGTGACTCATTTCTGGTTGAAGATTTAAATTTATGGTGCATAATGTTCATCCTATTATGTGTATAGTTGAATGTTGACAAGCTTAACATGTTCACATATTTTGTTGTTTACATATACTGTACTCGTACATGGTCTGCTTGCAGTAAGTTTCTGAAAGTGTGAGGGCTTTACCAATATCCATTTTTTACAAATGCATTACTGCATTTATATTATATTGTATTGAGCATAACATTACTCAATACAATATATATGAATCGAAAATATAAGATTTGTGGGGGTGAAATGGGGAAATCTCAGTCATCTTATGGTGATGTTGACACAAACTAAGTGTCCTTTTCCCTTTCAGTACACAGATAAAGAGGAGGTAGTATTATGGATGAACACAGTGGGGCCTTACCACAACCGACAGGAGACCTACAAGTATTTCTCTTTACCCTTCTGTGTTGGAACAAAGAAAACCATCAGTCATTATCATGAAACACTTGGAGAAGCGCTGCAGGGAGTGGAGCTGGAATTTAGCGGTCTTGATATCAAGTTCAAAGGTATGTAATTGTGCACCCAAAATGTAATATTTGAGCATTTCATCAGAGGGATCAGTTGCTTTTAAAATTCTGCAACTTGTCAGGCGCTAGCGCAGCCACAAACATTTATTTTGCTAGTCGACTAGTCACCAATTGTACGTGTGAGTAATCAACGAGTAATAGGGGTAAATAAATGGTGGCGTATCACACTAGCAACTATCTGCCCTATCATTATTTGACAGCTTGAATATTCTTCAACGTATGTGCAAATTAAAAATAAAAAACAGTTATGATGATTGTACATTCATTAATTTATCCAAAAAGCTTTGGTTGACTAATAAAAGGATTGCATTGATCTACCAAATCAAGGTACGGATTTGAAACAAAACAAAAAAATCCTTTATGATCAGTAGGAATGTATTATTATGAAACATTTAGTAGTTACAAACTGGGTTATGTGTGTGTTGCTGTTGAGGTGTTGTGGCAAATATTTCAAGTTCTGTTACATTGAGTGCTCCTGTTTCCGACTTGTGAACGCATCATTATGTTCGTGAGTGTGGGAACCAGATAGCAAGAGCAAGTTAGCGTGTGTAATGTTTTTGTCTCGACATCAATATGGCCGTACATACAGCAGCTGTGTTTTGTTTATTAATTAACAGGGTTCACTGACGAATGGCCCTATAGTCGATAGTAGATGCTACAATATGTGTAACCAAACATGACATTGTGTTATGGTACACGAAACTCGCGTTGTAATCTGCGTGTGCTTAGGATAGCCTCCAGACACGACCGTCCCAATGTGAGAAATGGTATATCAACTAAAACGTGCTTTGCCTTTCTTTCAAGGATGGTGGGGCATGATTTCCTTTCTTAGGAAACGTTTTAAGAAGCCATTGTGTATGTATTCTTATGAGAACATTAAGAAGCCTTATTTTAGGCTCAGACTCCTTGGCTCATTTTCAGAGAATATACACATTTTAAACCTTTTACATTAAGAATTTAGGGCGATTCGGTGGACAACTGGTTAGCACTTCGGCCTCACAGTGCAGAGGTGCAGGGTTCAATTCCGGTTCCGGCCTTCCTGTGTGGAGTTTGCTTGTTCTCCCTGTGCCTGCGTGGGTTTTCTCCGGGTGCTCCAGTTTCCTCCCACATTCCAAAAACATGCATGGCAGGTTGATTGGGCACTACAAATTGTCTCAAGGTGTGATTGTGAGCGCAAATGGTTGTTTGTCCATGTTTGCTTTGTGATTGGCTAGCAACTAGTTCAAGGTGTACCCTGCCTACTGCCCGAAGACAGCTGGGATAGGCTCCAGCATGCCCCGCAACTCGTGAGGATAAGCGCATTAGAAAATAGATGGATGAATAAAGGATTTAATTGATTCTCTCATAGTCCCGAACATTTTGCTAGAGGTGGGAGGAAGTCCGACATCAATGAAGTTCAGATGATTTATTGCATTTCAGACTTGATCATAGATTTCCACCAGACCCGTGTACATTGGCTTGCTGAAATACAAACATACGAACACTACACAAGCGTTAATGGGAGGATAGACATCAAGTTGGACAATTTTCTCATTATGACAGCTTCTCAAAGTGTAGATGTATGCCTTCACATTCACAGTTTTAATATGTCACTCAAAGCAATGCATTTTCTCTACCTCTGCAGATGAAGTCATGCAGACAACGTTTTGTGAAATTGATCTGGACAAAGCCAAACGGGATGCTTTTGTATATGCAATAAAGAATCACTACTGGTACCAAATGTACATTGATGACCTGCCCATTTGGGGTAAGTGACAATCAAAAAGATGAATTAGTGAATAGTTAGCTACACATCTGTTTTGTTATAATCTTTGCTGCCCTGTCTGTTGTCCTGTATGTCTGGATCAGCCTTTACGGTTAGCCTTTGTTGCAGAATGTTAGCATTTTAGTTTACAGACCTTTTGTGTGTTATAGTCTGTTATTTTTTCATTTAAAAAAAACAGCTTTTTTCCCATACATTTTAATTAACTAATGCTTTGGTTTACCTCTAATATTGGTGGGTGTGAAAAATCAATTTATTGCAATATTTTTTTTCAAAAAGTGAAACACGTATGTTATTAGTTCATCACACACATAGTGCCACACCTGGGGCTGCTGATGGAGAAAGACAAACTTAATATTATCATGTTTCAAAGTTTCATTTCAGTTTATACTTGATTGACCTCGAACGCTATGTTCTCACAACTTGTACACAAGGGAGCACACAGAAAAAAGGGCCAACTTGAGCTGAATAAAGCCAAGGCTTCATGAACTGATAATATAGACAGGAAGGTTCAACTTCGGGAGGGCAGCATGTCCACGGTGGGCTGGGCTGGAAAGCGCGACATGCAAATAAGGAGGAATATTTTTCTGATATGTTACTTGTATTTTGCATATGCTGTGAATAAAAAGTGGTCAGCGGGGGTGCAAAGGTGGGGTTTCGATCTGAGAGTCTCAACACGACCTGTGCTGCCTTCGGGGAACTTCGCTCCCTTTGCTGATCAGCAAAAGACAATCCGTTCCTGAGTTGAATCGAGTCTTTTAATTCAAAGTTCAAGATGTTCAGGTGAATTCCCTGACAGCTGCTCAAACAAAAGCGCAGTATAAATATAATAATTATAATTCAATGGGTGGAGTGTTGTGTATCTACTGTCAGCGTAGCAAAAATAAATGAATTTGGACTTTGAACTCCCTCGGCCAATGTGCGTCTTTTACATTCAAATACGACGATAAATCATTCACATGTGAAAAAGGGCAAATTGTCGGATCCGCTTTTTGACCTCACCGTGCAGGAAGGCAAAACTTTCTGAAAAGAGTTGGTGTATCCGGCCAGGGAGAGAGATAATTATATTCCCATTTTGGCCACCACTGTTGGCAGGGAAATGGCATCAAGCCTGGCCACAAATATCAAAAGTCTGAATTGCAGGGGGTCACCCAAAAAGTGATTGTAATGTCCATATGCCCCTCTTGATTTTGCATGTCTCTCGATATGGTACCTCAACAATTCAGTATGATATGGATGGGTAAATACTGATAGCTATGAATATTATATAGGATTTCTACAGTATGTTTGAGCCATTTGGCCTTTTCTATAGTAAACAATACATTTATTGTTGGTCATTTAAAACTGTGCCTTCATCGAATGCGTGGTATGACAAGTCAGTGCAGCCTCAGTTGCATAGTTGTGGGCAAGTGTTCAACTCAGCTCGTTT
This sequence comes from Hippocampus guttulatus, assembly GCF_054856545.1. Lineage (NCBI taxonomy): Eukaryota > Metazoa > Chordata > Actinopteri > Syngnathiformes > Syngnathidae > Hippocampus > Hippocampus guttulatus. Next base: position 15,066,391 of record NC_141270.1, on the reverse strand, counting down.
ACACTCATCACTTTTGATGAATTGCCTTGTCAAACGCAACCAGTAAGGCACAAAAACAATTGTGTCGTGCTCGACTGCTCAGTTAGAAGATAAGTCTTTTAAATGCGTCACATTTTCTAACCTGTTGCTCATTAAGATCATCGACGATGTTTAGCGAGATCTAAGTTACACCGTAACAGGATTTGCAGACCCAGTTTATATAGCATCTTTCAGGTTGCCTTAGCTGCCATCCGTGGAAGAAAAATGTTGGGGGTGAGCTCTCTCAGCCAGTAGCAGTCAGATGAAAATTGTTTGGCCCTGATTTCTGATAAAACATCTGTAGACAGTATTTGTGGTGAACAGTACAGTTAAAAAAAATGTCATTAGGCGGGGTTTCCCACAAAGGAAAAGTTTGGAATAAATATGAACAGGAGGATTTGTGAAGGTAGATTTTTTTTTCAACTGATTCATCAAATCAAAGATGTTTGACAGTTTAATGAATTATTAAAATAATTGTTGGTGAGCTTTGCTAAAATTGAAAAATGTGTAGCAAATCCATATGTATCTGAATCTGTATCGGCCGATCTCACTTATGGATGAGAATCAGCAGCATAAAACCTGATCGGAACACCCTTTGTATAAACTCCTACCAATCGGAATACCAAAACATAACAGCAGTCAATGTTCTCGTACACAGGTAAATCAGTGGGATTGTGTCTGGCAAATGCTGGAATAGTGTCTCTTGGCAAATAGCCAGTGTCACAAATGCTCTTAATATTGCATGTACCATGTTTGATGAAGTAATACTCTAACAATGTGCTTGTGTACATCCGCTGGTCTGTTTCTGATATAAACGTCAACCCTTATTCATTTTTGTCCAGGGATTGTTGGAGAGGCAGATGAAAATGGAGAAGATCACTACCTTTGGACGTACAAGAAACTCGAGATTGGCTTTAACGGCAACAGAATTGTTGATGTAAATCTTACAAGTGAAGGCAAAGTTCGACTCGTGCCCAACACAAGGATTGCAATGTCTTACTCTGTGAGTACTGGATGGGCTATTCGAATTTCCTTTGGTATAATTAATAATGATGGCTGTGCCTGCAATGTCAGTCTTGTAAATGTGATTTTGTTGTAAACAAATGTTATAAACTATGCATTTGAGTGTCCCTAAATGCATATACAGGTGAAATGGAAGAAGTCGGATGTGAAGTTTGAGGACAGATTTGACAAGTACCTCGACCCATCCTTCTTCCAGCACAGGGTGAGTGAGTCCATTGTCTGCTTTAGATCATGTCACACGAACAAGCATATAACTGCCATGACGTGAGTGTGTGTCTGAACTCTCTCATGGTAAAAACTGAGACATGATGGCAAAATTTATCTCAGGGCACATGAATAGATTTTCTTTTTTAATCCACATGCAAAATTATCCACAATGACAAGCAAGCAGTTTGCGTACAATGTCAACATGCTTTCGCAGATGTTTCATTTCGTTTCAGTGTTTAAGAATATTCTCTCAGGTGAAGTGTTCTCAAAAGGGTATCGGGGGATCTTGCAAGCAATATTTTATTAAGTTCTTTTACACACAGCTTTGAATTTTGAACCTCTTAACCTGTGGTATTCACTCACTCATTTCTAGATACATTGGTTCTCTATTTTTAACTCCTTCATGATGGTGATCTTCTTGGTGGGCCTGGTGTCCATGATTTTGATGAGAACTCTCCGAAAGGATTATGCCAGATACAGCAAAGAGGAGGAAATGGATGACATGGTTAGATCACTAATGGTTATTGAGTGACAACCTGCACTTTCAAATGAGCTTATACCATGCTGCGGCTTTCCCAATAGGACCGAGACTTGGGAGATGAATACGGTTGGAAGCAGGTGCATGGGGATGTATTCCGGCCCTCAAGCCATCCACTGATTTTCTCCTCACTCATTGGTTCTGGCTGCCAGATCTTCTCTGTATCTCTAATTGTCATAATCGTAGCAATGGTCGAGGATCTGTATACAGAGTAAGTCAGAAAGTACAGTTCCATGCAAGGAATCATGGACTTAACAGACGTGGACCCCCCCCCCCCCCCCCCCTTTACAGGAGAGGATCGATGCTGAGCACAGCCATTTTTGTCTATGCGGCCACCTCCCCTGTTAATGGCTATTTTGGTGGAAGCTTATACGCTAAACAAGGAGGTAATGATATTTGACAATCGACCGTTGTATTTGCATGTCATCATACTGGATTTAAATTTTCTTGTTTGATTTCTTGACAAATACAGGAAGAAGATGGATCAAGCAAATGTTCATCGGGGCCTTTATGATCCCAGCAATGGTTTGCGGAACTGCTTTCTTCATCAACTTCATCGCAATCTACTATCATGCCTCCAGAGCAATCCCATTTGGCACCATGGTGGGTTTAGACAAACATGTACACCACATCATATGAGAAAGCTTGCCCAGTTCAATAATTAGCAGTTTTGAGGTGAACCTGCATGGCACTAATATTGTGAGGCAGATGGATTGGTATATAATACTGTGGAGTCTCGATTTTTCTGATTCTGTTCCAAAAAGTGACACTAAAACGAATTGTATGGAAACTGAATCAGTTTCCATTTGGTAACAATGTACATGTAAGGGAACAATCTCTGTTACTGTTGTATCAGTGGTGGTGGTGTTTGTCATGCCACCTTTGGCGATAAGAAAATTGCCTCTGCCCATTTGCAGGTGGCTGTTTGTTGCATCTGCTTCTTCGTCATTCTGCCACTAAACCTGGTGGGAACAATTTTGGGGAGGAATCTTTCAGGGCAGCCTAACTTCCCATGCAGGGTGAACGCTGTGCCGAGGCCAATCCCTGAAAAGAAATGGTAGGTGTGCTTTGAGCACCGTTCTCTCTGGGGCCAAACAAGGGTCGTCTGCATTTGCTCAGTGACATGCTCTTAATGTTTACAACCACCCACTAAAGCCGTCTGTGGGGTATTTTGTGCCGTTAGGTTCATGGAGCCAGCTGTCATCGTTTGTCTCGGTGGAATCCTTCCTTTCGGTTCCATTTTCATTGAAATGTAAGTCGACATCCTGAGAGGGGTGGTTATATTTTAGGCTCATTTTTTATGACACAAGTTGACTTTTCTTCCCTCATCAGGTATTTTATCTTCACATCTTTCTGGGCCTATAAAATCTACTACGTCTACGGCTTCATGATGCTGGTCCTGGTTATCCTTTGCATTGTGACGGTGTGTGTCACCATCGTGTGCACGTACTTCCTGCTCAATGCCGAGGACTACAGATGGTGAACATCTTTGTCTTGTCTCAGACTGTAATTTTGGAAGAAATTAAATTATAACGGAACATGACATTTCTCCTTTCCAGGCAGTGGACAAGCTTCCTGTCTGCTGCATCCACTGCAGTTTATGTTTACATGTACTCTTTTTATTACTATTTCTTCAAAACAAAGTGAGTTTGAGTCTGGGTGATTATTATTGTATATTTTTTTTGTACAAAACAATTGCACAAACTGAACGCTTTCTTCTCTGGCCTATTTCAGGATGTACGGGCTGTTCCAGACATCCTTCTACTTTGGTTACATGGCTGTGTTCAGCACTGCTCTTGGAATCATGTGTGGTCAGTCCTGCCTGTTGTTCTTCAAAACCAAATTATCAAATACAAATGATAAGACGTTTTTAATAAAGACATGGTCATGACCAGAGCACCACACAAAATAATGGACTATATGCTGAAATAAATATTGTCTGAACGTTTTACTTTTCATTCGTACAAACAAGTCACACAACCCTGACTTCAGCGTTGACACTAGTGTTAACATAAGTTCCCATTTGGTAAAATATCCATCCCTCCAATTTCATCAGCGCTTGTCCTCATTCGGGTCATGGGTGAGCTGGAGCCTGTCCCAGCTACCTTTTGGGCAAAAGTTGTCTCATTGTCAATCATCACATTTTTAAAAATCGAAGTAATTGACAGATCTATATATTTTGAAGCCTTTAGACTGCGTTATACATTATTTTTCAGGGAAGAATGCTGCATTCTGAATAGTGCCTTCAGGGAGGATATTGTGGACACATTGCATTTTTTTTATAACCAGCATTTTGTTAGGAATAGGCAGGCAGCATCATAAAATCCCAATAACTTGGACTGAACCTTAGTGTGTGTGTGTGCGTGCGTGTGTGTGTGTGTGTTTGCAGGTGCAGTCGGATACATGGGAACAAGTGCCTTTGTGAGGAAGATATACACAAATGTGAAAATAGACTAAAGCAGCACAGCAAGATGGATCATGGTCATGGAGTCACCTGCGTGTATCCTGGAAGACGGCCGGCAGACAACATCCTGTAGTAGTTTTCTTTCTTGCAAAGAGATTGTGAGAATCTCACTTTGTACAATGTAGTTCTCCATTTTCTGAATGATTTTCAACGCTGCAACATGAAGTGATCAGATCTGTTTTTATCAGTTGCTTTCATACAAATATCGGGGGCAAATGTTTAAGGCTTACGTGGCTTCTCTTCCAAACCAGTCCCACCTGAGACCAGACTACATACATGTTTATGGATGGAATAGTGCAGCTCTCTTCAGTGAAGAGGCCTTAGTATATTGAAAGCCTTTATTTGTTCTAATGTGTCAGAATAACAGAGTTGGCTCTGTGCCCACATTCTGACTTGATTTCTATTTTGTACCATTAGTGCATAGTTGAAGTACTTTGTTCCCATTTATTTCCACTGCTGTCACTTGAGTCATCCCCCCATTTTGGCGGCTCTAATTTGCCTGTTACGGTCCCTGTCCATCCAGTGGCAATGTTCGAGTCCTGCTGTAGTTGACTGTGGAATTGAGAATGAGGGTCAGATCAGCCGTTGGGGGACAGTAACAGACTTTTAAATGGCTGTGATGCTTTCCCCTAGGTTTAGTCTTGTTTAATGTTTGGCTTTGAATTACGTCTACATGTAAAGATAATATATGTATGAGGGGAGTGTATATAACCTTAATGTACCTTTAGATGTAGATCCCAAATGTATTTTCGTTGTACAGATTTACAATAGGGTGTTTTTTTATGAATCGGCGAAAAACAAAAATTATGTTGGGGTGGGGGCTGGTGACGCTGCTTCATCTTGCCTGAAATTGCATGAGGATTTCACCATACCAGATAACTCAAATTGTTTCACCGTTATGATCAGCTTCACAATGAAATGCATTGTGGAAGCAGGCTGGTACACTTAGGCTCACTTAATTTCCTATTATTTAAAGCTTTAAAAAAGGCTCGGCATCTCGTAAGCCATTTCCCTTGCACACCCTTTTTGTTGCCTAACACGACACGTTCTGTGTGAATGTCCAAAGGAATGAGCTTTCTTATCACATAACTACAGACAACGCACACTTCGATGTCTTCATAACCACACGGAGTGCTTCAGTCTTTCAAAGTCTTTATTTACCCCCTACATATTGTGTATGTATATACAGTATGTTCCCTACTTGTACTGCCTTCTCAGTTCGTTATTCCCCACTGAAGTTGATTTTGGCACCATGTTGTGTACCAATGTCTGATGAGACATTTTCATCCTGCATATTGTAAAAAGAGGAAATAAACACGTTTATGTACAGGGGTCGCAATCTTAAGCCTGCTATCTTGTAAATGACGTGTACTTATTGTGCAAAACAAAAGTACCAACAGTGGAAGAGATTTTACTATTTTTTTCCCCATAAAGGAGCTTTTATTAGCATAATTGTCCAAGTCACAGTGCATCAAACAAAAACTTTACATGGACTTGTCATGATTTACCATCAGTTGACATTTTCAAAATACTCTTTTGATCCTTCAGGGGTTGGTTTGATCTGAAATCAAAAGGAAAAACAATACAGTATTGACTTTCAATTTCAGAGTCTCTCAACAAATTAATATGAGCATGTTAGAATAATTTCCACTCACTGTTGGCGACTTGGGAGTCCAGCTTGCTGGACACACCTCACCGTGGGTCTCCACGAACTGGAAAGCCTTCACAAGACGAAGGGTCTCTTCAACACAACGACCCACTGGCAGGTCATTTACGCTCATGTGCTTCACCACACCATTTGGATCGATAATGAACAGACCCCTAAGAGGAAAGTTGCAGGTAAATGTAAAATATCAGGAAAACTACGCAACAATATAATTTCATTGGGTCAATACAGGTCAGCATTCACCCTGAATGATCTTAAATGGCAAGGCTTGTGCCTGGACTTTGAACTACAAACAGGAACAAAAACCTACTTCCTGGCAGGACGCTTTAATAGTTTACTTATTGAGTTTATCAAATATTTCACAGTAATCTGCTGAAAATACTGTTTGTACCTCAGAGCAATGCCTGGGTCCTCCAGCAGTACACCATAGTCTCTGGAAATCTGCTTATTGAGGTCGGAGAGCAGAGGTATATGAATGCTGCCCAAGCCTCCGGTCTGCAAGACAAACGTCAACACCACCATAACAACGGTCTATAACGCTCAGGTAATACGTCAATTACCGCACTCAACATACAGTGCTGATAAAACGGTATTTTCCCCTTCCTAATGCCCGATTTTGTCAGGGTATTAGTTGCTCAAAGGGTTGCCGGTAATCTGTTGTTTTTTTTTTTTAAACATTGTGATATCTCACAAAGACAACCCAAGCAAATATAAAATAATGTTTCAAAATTCTGAGTACCATGTCCCCACGATGACACGGTGGGACATTATTCCAGTCACCGGATGCTTTATGTGAATATATTTTCAATTATGATACGTGTAGGCATATAAAAGATAAAAATTAGTAGCATGCATTTTTCCATACTTTTTCTTGCATTGTATCATTTTGGAAAGTAAGAAAAAAAATTATCTGTTGACAAATGTCATCGGCAAACAGTATTTTTGCCCAAAAATAAAATAGAAAATTTTGTAAAGGAAAACAAGGTTTTCAAACAAACTGGGGCATTCGTTTATGTTCAACACTACTACTAATAAAACAATTCAAATTTCATCCAGCTATAAACACCACGTGTCTGTTGCATTGAGGATCGAATTTAATTGTATCTTATTCCACAAGGGAGCATACCTTGCGAGGTGTGTTGGTCCACGCTAGGTGTGTGAAGTGAGAGTCCACAGACACACCCACTACCTCGCAGTTGATGTCATGGAACTCATTTGCCTTGTCGCTGAATGAGATTATCTCTGTTGGGCACACGAAGGTGCTACAATAAAGCAAAGACAAAAAAACCATTTTAAAGTACAGTATAGTACATAATTGAAACTTCCATCTGTTAATCTATTTATGGCTCAGGCATGTTGCCTTGTGCAATATTTGGTCAGTAAACATATGGTGATCCTTAAAATGTTGCTTGACGTTTCAACATTATATTGCATTTGTTTTTTCCATGTTTCATTTTTTCAACATTTGCCGGGGGGGGGGGGGGGGGTCGAGAACATAGCCCTCACAATAAATTGAGGTTCACTACATTTTAACCCCTGCTATCAATTTCATTCTCTGTAACTGGGTTCACATAAGCTTAAGAACTTTCAGTATCAAAGTTCTATCAGCTTTTTCAGCATCATTCCTTTACTATATTAACTCATCTGACCAGCTAGCCATTTAGTCAGATAAATGGTCTGGCCTTTGTCATTATGGAAATACTTGTCAAAAACACAGGACGCTGACAGAGCACAGCATGGGAGGTTTTAAAGTTTGTCGGAGGGACTGGCAGAACTCACAAATCCAGTGGGTAGAAGAAGAGGACCAAGTATTTGCCCTTGAAGTCAGCGAGGCTCATCTCCTTGAATTCCCCATTCTGGACCGCTGTGGCTTTAAAAGCAGGTGCTGGTTGAGTGACTGCAGCGATCCATCTGCTCGAGCCTGAGAGAATGAATATGTTAGCTACTTAAGGCACTGTGAACTCGGCACTACTTTGTCCTAAATCTGTACAAAATCTAATTTTTCAGATATGTGGCCACAGCAGAAACGGACTGATGACATGAGTACATACTGGTAGAGAAACAGGCCCTGTGAAGTGCAGAAGCAGACACAATTTGTCCAGCTGCAGCAACTCCTTGACATGCGACTGCAACTCTTGCCTAGAAAATAATAGTCATGATTAAACATGCAGTTATACTTGTGTGTCACCGTCATCCTCTGTGATCGTGTGCCATAATTCGTGCATCTGTGTTATTGTAGACTTATAAGACATCTTTTTTTACACAGCCAATTTAGTGGCATCTTAATTTTGAGGCTCTAAACTGAGTGCCTTCAGTTTAGTACCACGTTGTGCCTGCCACAGCATGCCAGGAGCTGGAGCCTATCACAACTGACTCACGCAAGTGTCCCATCAGTGACAATAATAGTAATAATAATAATAATACGTAGAGTGATGACTACGTCTGTAAAAAAAAAAAAAATTAAAAATGGCAACATGGTTGATGGTCAACTGTTGCGCATTTTCAAAAGACCTGCGCACGTTCTATTTATTTTCAGTTTCGTAACCAATTGACTTATCAGGAGGGAAGTTATGGAGGCAAACTCAGCGACTATTCCGTATTATACATTTCCAGATGTGAAATCGAAATGAAAGTGAATATTTTGACTGGGTTTTCACTTGGTTATCGAAATGTAAAATACAACGCCAAGTGGTCATCAACCAGAAATTTGCCCCCATGTTCACCGTTGTAGCTCAAAAAGTGCAGCAGCATGTCAATACAACATAAGAAGGTATTCGTCAACAGCATGTCGAGTGACATTACTAACAGGTGAAACGAAAGCAAACACAGCGTGATATAATTTAGTGTTAAGTCGTGAACTCACAGACGTCCTGAGGAGACTTCCAATGCTGGCTGCCATTTTGGATTATGTCAGAAGAGTGCGGTTGGACGTTACTACATCGTGCATGACTGAATTATATACTACAGTGTTGTATATAATTGTAATACTATTGCTATTGTTGTTATTCAGTACAAAATCTATGTTGAAATTAAAATAAACAAATACTAAAAAATGAAACGAAATCGATGAGACTTCCAGTGCTCACAGAACTGACAAAATGTATTTGCTGATATTTTAAACATGCAGCTGGATATTTTTCAACTTGAGTTGAATATACAGAATGGGATACACGTCGTACAATTTAACACTTGTGTTTCTGTAAATTAAACATACTGTAATCTCATTGTCAACATGGACGATTGCAGTTTTCAACTTTCCGACCGACCCTGAACAACAATGATCACGTGACTTAAAACGGAAGTAGCTCTTACTTGACCTCAACATGTCAGACGCTTCTGTTTGAATGTGAGAATATTTTTGTGTGTATCTTGAAATGAGAGCCATTTCAGTACTGGTATAATGGATGCCAATCTATTGTACTGGAAGAACCGTGGAGAGGTAATTTAGCAAGTTAAACTTCTTCAGCATCATCATTTCGTAAAATAACCCTTCCATTTGTAGTAGGTATATTATGTAGCTTGTGCATTGTATAATTTGCGTGAATATTTACGTGGAAAGGGTTATATATAGACATTCTTTTGATACAGATTGATTCCAATGATGAACGTGTTATTTTCAGTCTGTATTTAGTCGCTTAAAGATCTGGGTAAATCTTCTGGATCCATCCTTTCTGCTCACATCAAACGTGAGTATCAGGAACCTTCAGTCTAACAATATTAGACAGTATTGTTGGGAAAATTAAGCTGCAAATTTGCTTCATGAACCAGTTGTTGTATTTTTGGACTCCTCTAGATGGCACTCTGTTCAACATTGGGCTGAAAGTACAGTACACTGACTTGCCATTCATCCACCCACTTCATTTAAATCGACAGCGCCATCGAGAATAGTAAAAAATAAATAAAAAAACAACTGGTTCCTGAAGAAAATTTGAAGCTTCATTTTCCCAACACTACTGGAAAGTGATGTACCACAAGTGGTGAAATGATGAGCCCGCTCCTCTCAGGCAGAAATACAAGAAACCTGCACCCAACTCAGAAATGCAGAAAAGTTCAACCAAAAGGTCAGATACGCTCAGTGTTCGCTTGTCTTTTTGACACAGTAACTACTACACGTACAAATTTTTCTGTTTGCTTTTACTGCCTGTAGGATGAACATGCATGGAACATCTCCCTTGTAAGTAATGCAAGAGACACATCCCTGTTTTAGTTGCTAGAAATATTGTTTGGCCTATATTTGATGTGTACCATAATTTGGGCTTGTAATTCAATCAAATGTTTCTACATCATTCATGGTCTTAGAATTAAAGTTCATATTCATGTTTTAACGACCAGTTTGTCTTAACAGTCATCCATCCATGCTGATTCTGGTTCTGTGCTTCCACTAGTTTTCCGCCCTCCAGGTACATTATGTACACACACGCACGCACACACACACACGCATGTGCGCTCGTGACGACGCGGTGATCGACTGGTTAGCACGTCCGCCTCACAGTGCAGAGATGCAGGGTTCGCTTCAGGCTCCATCCTTGGCTTTCCTGTGTGGAGTTTCCATGTTCTCCTTGTGCCTGCATGGGTTCTCTCCAGGTACTCTGGTTTCCTCCCGCATTCCAAAAATATGCATGGCAGGTTAATGGAACACTCTAAATCACAGGTGTCAAAGTCAAGACTTCCTCCTTTTTTCAGAGGCTCAGAAGTATTTGGACAATTTGGACTCTTGACTCACAAAGAGGTTATTTGGCCCCATGCTCTTACCTTGTTATTTCCAAACAAATGAAGCCCATGTAAGTCCAGATTCGACCGAAATTGAGTTGCCTTTTGGCAGCTTTTTGACTCGAGCAACATGAAGTCTGAGGATAGCACTTAATGCAAACAAAGGAGGCCATCATGAGAATATAATAACAATATCTTGAAGATTGAAACCATTGATGTGGCCAAATCAACAAAGTGCCCATCAGCCCAACAACATTGAGATGGCCTGAGAAGCTGTAAAAGACAACCAAAGCACACATTGGTGTTTATTGATAAAGTGACTGCTGACAAGTACACGAACACATATTTGTGATGTGCATGGGGCTGTACTCTCTACTCATATTCAGCCACAAACTGCAAAGCTCCCTTTCGAAGAAGTTTGAGTGCTTCTAATGAATGTGCCTGTCTCTTCTCTTTCCAGCATTTTTGCCATTTACAGCTCCTTTGGTACGTCCGTCATTTGTAATAGTCTGGCACTTGTTGGAGGAATATTTAAAAATGTCTCCATTTTCAGGTGGTTGCCAGCTTTTTGCCACATAGAAATATCAAACCAACTTTGTTCTGGCAGGTATGGGACTTACCATATTAAACTCTCTTTTCTAAATTGTGTGTTGCATGCTACTTGATTAACATCATCCAAACGCTTCATTTCAGTTTTTGCTACAAACTTACACTGCCGGTTTCAACTATGCAAACAGAAATTGCTCCTCAGAGAAGGTAATGTATTTTTTGCAAGACTGTCATGAAGCCCAATATACTAAATCAAGTGACTGCATAAGACCTCCACTTTGACAGTTGCAATCAAATGACTCATGAATGAGGAGTTGGCACTTTTTGCTTATCTGCAGGGTCAGACGCCGTCTCCGAAGCAGCTCCTCTTGATAGCAGGCACAGTCTCGTATACAACATGTGCAGGGGTATGTACAGCAGTTATTGTGCTACATCAACTGTCAATATTTTTGTAGTGTACCTGTAAAAGTCACGACCACAATTCGCTGAGATACAGTTCAAGGGCTAGAGTGCAAGATATTTTCCACAACGCTGTCATGAAGCATAAAACTCTATCTTTAACAACACAGATTTTTTTTAATGGACTCATTTAAGTATACTTTACCTTTGCGTACAACTGATTATCTTTGACAACGTAGATTTTTTTTTAATGCAGCTCATATAAGTATACTGTACATTATGCCTTTTTGTGATACTTTGTCCTTTCGATATTGTTAAGTTGTTTGAGAGATTGTAGATTGTTATAATATCCTGTATTTTTTGGTTGCAGGCCCTTCCTCAAATTATTGTGAACCGCCTAGGTATCAGAAGTCTATTCATCCAAAATTTCTTTAGGTTCTTTGCAACAATCCCGCTCTCAGGTTTGTCATTTCTTAAAATAAAAGCAGTTCGATAAATACATCTATATTTATTTAGCAACATTGCTGTTGGTGGGAATCCTCATATCTACAAACCCATAATTTTTTAGGATTTGTTTTAAGTTATGAAAACATTGTATAATTTGACAGCAGCCTATTTTCAGAACTTAAGATTGGTTAATTTTGTTTAGCTCGAGGGGACTGACTAACAGTAATTAGTATTTTGAGAAAAAAAAATGCAACTGACCCAATTTGTCAGAATTGGATGGTAAAATATTTCATAGCATAACATGTTTTGTCTTGCCAGCTGCTCTCGCTTTCTTCAACGTGTTTACTGTCAGAGGGGAGGAATGTCAAAATGGTATCCAAGTGTTCGATTCCAATGGGAATTCTGTCGGCCTATCTAAGGCAGCGGCAGAAAAGGTAATAGAGTAAATCTCAAAGTTCCATGTTGTTTATCCTCACGATTACTCTGGTATGTTTGTCAGGCTGTGATGGAAACTGCATTGTCAAGAGCAGTACTGTTTGGAACAACTGCTGCCGTTCCTAATCTCCTGGTTTCAGTCTTACAGAGGTCAGCTTACTCTAAAATGAATCATCAGATTGAAATTGGTGACTTAAACAAATTCTCTCATGCAGAACAAGAATTTTCCAGAAGAATGTGCTGCTGGTCGCTCCTATCCGTCACATCAGTGTCGCATTTGTCCTCGGCCTGATGATCCCACTTTCATTCAGTCTCTACCCCCAATTGGGGATGGTAAGATTCTGGAAGTCCTCTTGACTGAATTTATCGACTTGAGCTCACCGACACTGACCTTGTTCTTCCAGATAAGGAAAGAAAATGTTGATGAAGACCTACAGGCCAAGGTGGCTGAAGAACAGTTATTCTACCACCGAGGACTTTGAGCAAGTTTAATACAACTGAACCTAGTAGGCTTGGATGTAAAATGACTAAGCAGCGCCCTTTTTTTTAACATTACATTTAATTAATAAAGGAAGAATATTCAGCATATCAATCAATGCCAAATACACATCTGCTCATACAAGTACAGTAAATGCAACCCTCCAACATTATATCATGAATTCTATGCACTGAACTATGTACCGGTAATCAAAAACTGAGGCACTTAACTGTCCTTCTGGCAAATGTAGACCGCAACCCAAGTACTTATTAGTAACATTTAAAAAACCTGAACAGAGAGACAATGCATCTGTAGGTGTAGGCAATGATCTGTTAACAAGATAACATGAAATGAAACACTTGTTTCAACAAATCTGAAATGGTTGGCAAATGGTTTGAAATCGTTGTATAATTATTGTTAGCACTATGGCAACCAATCCAAAGTTTGTTTGTTCATCCCCCCCACAAACTGACATGAAAAATTGACTGGCAAATAGTTTATTATAGTTTCTGCCCATGCATGAGGTATGAAGATAAAGAACCCAGTAACTTTTCTATGACTTGCTTGTTGCTGTCAATGTGTCTGTGAGCTGGCGCTTCATCGTTGTGACAACACAATTCTGATCATTTCGATTGTAACTGCGCCTGGCACCCAAGTACCTCAACTCTCCTCCCATGGAAAAGAAACCACCACTTTCAAGGCATGGTCAAACTGAAGAGCACTACTACATTTGAAGCGGAGTCAGATTAACGTTTGTGTGAGGTGAGTGCAACGTACTTGGCTGACAGAAAGAAGAACTGACTTCATGGGTGAAAATGTTTTCATTGTCTTGATGGGCACACATCGCTCCTCTCACAGTCGTCATGGTTACAAAAGCCTTATTCAGTTACGGTGGAGCTGGCGGGGTTATATGTCACTGATTTTCATGAGGCAGGAAAGCTCCCTCAAAACAGGCTTAAAATTATTTAGTTTTTTTTACATTCCGACAAGGAGCTTAGGACAGACATATTTTAAAATGTTATCTTTTGTCAAAAAGAATTCATTCTCTTTTTAATAGCAAATATTACCAACATTTTCTGCTGAGAATCAATGAGGCACAGTAACCTATTGTAAGACATAAAACAAAGCCATATGAGCAGATACAACTTAATTTCTGGATCTGTATCAGGTCTTGGAATTTGAGGTCAGTAAGAACACTTTTAAACTCATACCTCATCTAAAAAAATAAATAAGTGCCACATTTGGCATACTTTTATTGTCATATGCAGGGTCTGCTAAAGTGACAGGCGTGCCCGCACTGTCATCGCCCTTTAGGAAAGCATCTGAAAATCTGTCAAAATCTTATAAAAGTCTTACACCAGTAAAATCTGCTCAGCGGCAGCCAGATGAAACAGGAAGTTTTCTGTCGCTGGAGGGAAATTCTGCTGCTTTAAATGTTCCAGAGTGATTTTAGAGCCTTCACATTGATCAGCCAAGGTCCCCAAATGAGCAAGAATCTGTTTGGTCTTCAAAGAAATGTCCTGCAATTGAGAATGTGGGTGTCACACTTGGGGAAAAAAGTGTATCCATTCCTTGCAGCTTAAAAAAAAAACAAAAAAACTCTCACCTTAATGACGTGACTATCTGACCTCTCTGTGTCTTCTGCAGACTGGAGAATAAGATGGCCGATGTCCTTGTGTAACTTCCCCATCATCATAGCCTCTGTGTTGAAACACCAGATCCTTTATTGCCATTTCCCTACTCCCTGCGGTCAAAATGCTCACGAACGCAGAACTATTGTGTTAACTTTCTTTACTAAAAGTTTACAGCACCTTTGGCACTCTGTGACACAGTGATGATGCTGTCTGGGAGATTCACATACACATCAAACAGGTCTGACCTGTTGCTCACCTCTGGATCGACAAATCCTGCTATATACCCTGTCGGGGAAAAAAATTGCACATAAATAACTGAGATCCCTGACCATGGTAAAACAAAAATTACATTGATCAGACCATTGCAACACCCATTCTTCCATAATTCACTGAGCTAAACTGCTGGGGGGGGGGGGGGGGGTTAACAAGGTTGATTCTGCTGAACCTATCAGTTAAGGAGAAAAAAAGTCATATCCTTTAAAAAAAAATGGTGACCCTTTTTCTTCCCCACCCTTAAAAATATAGTTCAGTTCCCCATTTATTCATACTCTGGCCAAATGTTTAGTTAAAGTGACTCCTTTAGTTGCTGAAATGTTGTCTTCTTACTAGAAAGGACACAAGAACATGACAAAAGATGTGTTGGAAATCACAACATTTTCAACATGTCGGTGGCAACAGTCAATCAGCATTCGAGAGCGTATTTTCGCACGCAGCCAAATAAATCAAATAAAAAAAGAGTGCACACACGCACGCACACACACACAGAGTGTGGTGATATAAATATGGAATAATGTTATTGTGGTCTTTGGGACCAGAGAGTATACAACACAGTTTTATTTGTTCCATATTTAGCTGCGTTTCAGGTGTGCGGCAGGTGTGTGGTTACGTAGGAACGGCAAATTCGCTCCTGACACTGTTTGTCGACGATGACTCTTGACGGACTGGGCCGGCCTGAAATACTGACAGCAGCTCACTGATGGACTGATGATGCCCACCTCTGGTGCTTTATTTACAAGAATTTATGATTAGAATCAGGGAAGCCTGTTAGACCTTCCTGTGTGGAACGTGCATGTTCTCCCTGAGCTTGTGTGGGTTTTCTCAAGGTATTCCAGCTATTAAGTTAATTGAAACTTTAAATCCCACATAGGTGTGAATGTATTGTAAGTGTGAACAGTCGTTTGTCTGTATCTGTCCGGCGATTGGCCGGCAATTAGTTTTAGGGTGTACCCAACCTCTCACCCAAAGTCACCTGGATGGACCCCACTTGACCTGCTATTCATTGAATGAGACAACATTGAAAATGGATGAATGAAAGCAGGAAACTTTTTTCACCTGGGCATTTACTGAGATGCTCCAGTTCAGTATCAGTCAGGTGCACATATGGATGCAGAATAGACCAGTCTTTCCTGTGCCACGATAGAGCAGGAAGCACTCTGAAAGACAAGATTCACAGTGTGAACATGCATAGCTAAAATTACCACAGCCGCCACTAGAGGGAAATAATAATTACATTTTAAATGAAATATTATTAAATTTACCTTGTGAATTCCAACAAGGCTTCAATTCGAGGATGGTGCACAGCGATACGCTTTTTCAGTATGACAGCGGTGTACAGGATAATGGTCTCCATGCCAAACTGAGACACCACATCTGATACAAAATACAGGTGCACATTTGTATGTGTCTTACCACCTATCTATTTATCTACAAACACTGATAAGGAGAAAAAAGTTAAAGTTAAGATGAGGTAATAATGGTAGCAACAATGCTTTATCAGCTTGATTTGGCTTCTTCAGTTTCTAGTTTGCAATTATTACAGAACTATAACTCATAATCCAAATGTTGTTTTTAATAAGATAGGATCATGGTTTTCGTCTTTTTTATGCCCAAGTCTTTTCTCTGGGTTACATTGGCAGAAGTTCAATCTGTCACCCCATCCCAGGAAATCCTCATATTTTACCTCACTTCCAATTGAAATCAAGTGATGGTCTATTACTGAAATGAAGCAGAAGTCACATTTTACATCCCTACCTTTGATTGATCCTGCCAGGAAGGCCTTTCGAACATCGTAGTCCTTGGTTAAAAATGAGCCATTCTCTTCACTCTGGCAAATACCTTTGGTGAGAACAGCGATGTAGACCTCCATCATTTTCACCGGACTGCCATATTTGATGTACATCCTGAATACCAAAGCTTTATTAAAGGTGGTCCTCTCAAATTGTGTATTAGTTCACTAGCTTTGTTACATGCACAGTACTGTACCTGCACAGTATTCGATTGAGTGCGGCATATTTCTCAGGGTTGAAGTCTTTTGCTGTAATAACCACTGACAAATGAGTGACCTAGGAAAGGGAGAAACAACTTTATGTATTTAAGAAAAGCAACTGCTGCGCCTTTGTTGTTATGAATGAGCAAAGTACCTTCTTTAGAGGTGTAGGCTCCTGTACCTCCAGTGTGCTGATATAGTACCAAGAACGACAGAATTGGCCAAATACAAATGTGTGAAAATCTTCGTTGTTCTGTGTCAGACAGCACTTGCTGAGCAGGACTTGTCTAAATTCGGAGCCCACCGCGGGATAGCACCAAACCCACAGAGTGTCCCCGTTCACATCTTTTTCTGGGGACAGCATGGGACATTTTAAATGGATGACTCTTGTGAACACACTTGTACACACTGATGCAATGGTGTAACAGCGACAAGACAGAGCATGATAATTGCGCTATGGGAGCAATTTAGTTCACACTGCCATCATGTGATTCTACAGCACAAACTGCCTGCGTGAGTCACTAACCTCCCATGAAAAAGAACAGAGGTAACATATTGGCTCGAGAACGTTAACTTACCAATCAATCCAATGCTTAACATAGACTGTGTTTCAGTTGCTGCCATATTCCATTCCCGTAGAGTTTAAACAAATCACTGATAAAATTGGGGGGCACAAAATCGCATGAAGATGCGACTGTCAAGCCGCGAAGCCTAAAAGCTATTCAAATGCAAAAAGCTCGAAGTGGATGCTGCAGTCAAGTGATGAGACCAAAAGCGCGATGACATTGACGAGTTGTTTCTGTCACCTCTGCTGTCAACCACTTTTCTTCTGCTCTGTGCTTATTTCTTCCTTTTTCCGGGTCAAGAGACCTGACAGGCCTCGCATAACCAATCACATTGTGGGCGTAAACGACGCATTCCAGGCTACGTCTAAAATATTTTTATGATCAAATTGCCGGCCTAATCCTTTATCAATAAAATGTATTTAAATTAATTCCGTTTTCCCTCATAGATATACACATTTCTGCAACAATAGAAAATACAGGAATGCATATTTCATTTTGACTGCATTATAAACCTGGGTCATGGGGTTTCTTTTAAGTGCAACTGCTATTAGGCAACCCCAGCAATCCAGTTGGATGTCTCAATTACTTCACATTTGACTTATATTGGATTGACACGGAATCAACACTTAACATAACTAAGACTTCATACTTGTGATATTTGAGTGTCGACGAACGCACAACAAATGACGTACATACGGGAATTTTAGAGCCATCCAGAGTTGCCAGATTTTGTGAAACCCCCTTTTGGAGGCCAGATTTTGTGAAACGCCCGTTTGGATGTAAGTTTTTCTTAAGGCACGTCCTTCAAAGTTGTCGAAAGTATTTTTTGGTATCAAGAATTATTCTAATATCTATATTATCTGTAACATATATCGTAAGTACACCAATTAAATGTCCTTCATGTAAACTGCTACTTTGATGGGGGATAGCGCCTGACGGAATCGGCAACCTTAGTAGGCCGCTCACGAGGTTCTTCCTTTCTCAGGCACCGACGTCTCCGTGTATGAACCCGTGGCCTGGATGGACTGGTGGATTCTTTCAAAATTCTTATAAATTCGGCGATTTGAGTAGACAAGCAAACCATCAAGATGCCGGCGTACTTTCAGCGCCCAGAGAATGCTCTGAAACGAGCGAATGGTGAGTAGAAATAATTTGATTCAGCGGTTAGCCTTGAGCCGCCTCGTCACCCCTAACGGTGCCAATGCTAATGCTAGCTAGTGAATGGCGCGGAGGAAGTCACCATGAATGTTTCAGCCAGTTAACGAGCAAGGCAGCTGTCGTGGATTGATGAGAATTAAGCCCAGAGACCATTTGAAGTTGGACAGTCAAACTGAATGATGCCTTGTCAAGTTCCTAAAGTAAAATTTCTCCTTTCGTAACCGGTGACGATGTATATGCTAATGTTTTCTCCCATTGGGCCCTGCTGCGTACTAAAAACTGTCATTTGACGAGAGGTGATGCAGCTCTGCCGAGTTGATTGTCTGTTTACACAGTCATTTCATTTTTGTGTAACATACAGAATTTCTGGAAGTTGGCAAGAAACAACCCGCATTGGATGTTCTGTATGATGTCATCAAGAGCAAGAAACATCGAACATGGCAGAAGATCCACGAGCCCATTATGCTCAAATACCTGGAGCTTTGCGTGGATCTTCGCAAGAGCCACCTGGCAAAGGAGGGTCTCTACCAGTACAAAAACATCTGCCAGCAGGTTAGGTTGTGGTGTGTCCTCTTGTCTCAGCTCTTTAGGGGTTAAAGTATTTTTTTTGTTTGTACTATCAGGTGAACATCAAATCTCTCGAGGATGTGGTTAGAGCTTACTTGAAGCTGGCGGAGGACAAGACCGAAACGGCTAAAGAGGAGTCTCAGCAGATGGTCCTGGACATCGAAGATCTGGACAGCATCCAGACTCCAGAAAAGTGAGAGCGTTTGTTTTGGTTTTAAGTGTCGGTTTATTGGTTCCACTTAAATAGTCTTATTACGTTGGGCTTTGTTGTCTACATTCAGTGTGCTCCTGAGTGCTGTGAGTGGAGAGGACACTCAGGACCGTACTGATCGTCTGCTCCTAACTCCATGGGTGAAATTTCTGTGGGAGTCCTACCGCCAGTGCCTGGACCTTCTTCGAAACAACTCCAAGGTGGAGCGCCTTTACCATGACATCGCCCAGCAAGGTACCGTTAATGTATTTATTAATCTCATGTTCAAAGGGGCGGATTGGTAAAAGAGAAAATCTGGTCTGTTTATTGCTCACATGGACAAAACTATGTTCTCACCGCAGTTACCTCGGCACAAATCACCACTTTAAGGTCTCTCTTTTAAGATCAAGCGTTCGGAAGCAAACTCCTCTTCATCAAGAGTGTTCTCTCTTTTGCAGCATTCAAGTTTTGCCTTCAGTACACCCGAAAGGCAGAGTTTCGCAAGTTGTGTGACAACCTGCGGATGCATCTGGGTCAGATTCAGCGACACCATAACCAGAGCACTGCCATCAACCTGAACAACCCTGAAAGCCAGTCCATGCACCTGGAGACGCGCCTGGTGCAGCTTGACAGTGCCATAAGCATGGAGCTCTGGCAGGTCTGTTTCTCACAGAAGAATATATGAATATCTCGTTCACTTTGAATACTGTGAAATCTAAAAGGTGGAACACAATCTGTTGTGGTACTTATGAATATAAATATTGGAAATGGAAATAATCTGTGAAATAAGAGGATGCCATGTGTCGCCTCTTATCTTTCTGCTATGCATAACCGAAGGCGACAAACTTGGCAAACATAGTTTTCAACATAATGACTATTGCTTATGTAACAGATGCAATGCATGAACTCCATAATTTGAGGGAAGGTACTAATGATATAGAAGCCGTTCGGGATAAATATTGCTGAGAAAATTGGTAATAGGCTCGCAAAGTGTTGTCTGTCCAAGGAACTACAGTGCACATGCTTCAAAATGCAATCTTCGAGCTTTGGTCACTGCATACTATTAGTTTACAACTAGATGGCACTAAATTCTACACAGTGTAACTTTAAATTTGTACGGTCAGCCTCACGAATAACGTGTTCCGCTGTATATGACAAATATTTAGAAACGCTGTGAAATAGTTGAGGTAGCCCATTAATGATACTGTAAATGGTCTCTAATGTTGCAACTTTTTAAGATAAAGGTTTCTGTGCGAAAACTTTTGTCTTTCCAGGAAGCATTCAAGGCTGTTGAGGACATCCATGGTCTGTTTGCTCTGTCCAAGAAGCCACCCAAACCGCAGCTAATGGCCAACTATTACAACAAGGTGTCAACTGTGTTTTGGAAGTCTGGAAATGCACTTTTCCATGCTTGCACCCTCCACAGGCTTTATCACCTCTCCAGAGAGATGCGCAAGAATCTCACACAAGAGGAGATGCAGAGGTATCTGTATTTTATTTTTTTATAAATACGTTCAGATTTGTATCAGATTTATTCTGATGAAGACAATTTAATTATAAATACCTTCTCACTCCACATTCAGGATGTCTACCAGAGTCCTCCTGGCTACTCTCTCCATTCCCATCACCCCTGAGCGCACAGATATCGCTCGGCTGTTGGACATGGATGGTATCATTGTGGAGAAACACCGCCGCCTGGCAACTCTCTTGGGCCTGCAGGCGCCACCTACCCGCCAAAGTCTGATCAATGACATGGTGCGTCGTTTGTATGAATGTTTTCTTAAATATTTTAGATTGTGGAGTAGTTTTACATGATATGTTTCAGAGTGAGTTTGTGTTCTTTATGTTGATGTTGTTTCATTTGAAAAAACTGCAGCATACAGTACAGGTATATGAACAAAATACAGTATAACAAGACGCGTCACAAAAGTAGGACTATTTGCTACAAAATGAGACTAGTAACAGACCTCGTACCTTTTGTTTCCACTCACTCACTGTCTCTAACTTTACCTCCCCTCGATCACCACCCATGACAGCGTTGCTCATCTGATGTCGTGCAACGAACTTTTGAAGCCAGCCACGGGACGCTTTGAAGTCCTTGATGCCCATAGTTAGCACTATGGAACTCGCCTTTTCGCCAATTAGCGGTCCAGTTAGCGGAAGGTTTTTAGCACGACAACAGGTAAAGCATTCCAGGAAACGTTCGTTGACCCGACTGTCCGTCGAGCCACAAGCAATTTACTCCGAGCAGTTAATCGGATGCATTCCACTCTCTCTTCCACGGTTATTACCCTTCCTCTTCGTTTGGATGCTGCGATATACAGGACGTAAATGTAAATGAATGACATTTTTTAAAAAATCACTCGCGATTCCAGTAAAACTCATGCCAATAGAGTCACTGACATGTCGCCGTTTTGAACCCAATGAGAGTAAATAGCGTCGCGGACACAGTTATTTCATAGTATCGAGGGGGACTTGCTTGACTTTGCGCGACTGTGGGCTTCCGTATGAGTCTGGGTACCAGAACTTCCGTTGTTCTGAACCGATCATTAATGTAATATCATAGTCGAAATTTTAATGCATAGGTTTTTATTCTGGGTGAGGGAATTTCCGTTTGACAGAAGTCCGTAGGTGGGAATACTTACTGTATTTGATAGTTACAGCCCTACTTGAAATCACAACGTAGACCATATTGAATAGTGCAGATGGGCATAAAATTGTGGCCAGTCGTGTAATATGCAAGAAGAAAGAAAATCAGTTTTATCTTTGTACATTGTCTACATTACAATATTGAATAATTGGTGAATTCCCCGTGGAGTATAATGTGGTCATATACAAGCATGCCGCTTAACTTTGTAAACCTCTTGTCTTGGTGGTATTGAAAGACATTATTTTGTTCCTTCCAGGTGAGATTTAACTTGTTGCAATATGTAGTACCTGAAGTAAAAGACCTTCACAACTGGCTTGAAGTCGACTTTCATCCTTTGAAGCTGAGTGGAAGAGTAACCAAGGTAAAGCATTTGAGAGCAATAAACTTTGCAATATCGTAGTTTTTCCACAAGTAGAATATTATAAAATGCATACCGTATGTATGCCTTGTGTTGCCTTTGATAATTTCCCCATTCCCAAGCCAAAATCTCCTTTGTTCTGTTCACAGGTGCTGAATTGGGTGAAAGACCAAGGTGAGAAGGAATCTGACCTTCAGCACTATGTCCCTCACCTGCAAAGTAACACCATCTTGCGTCTCCTGCAACAAGTAAAAACAATGTATTTCCTTGAAACCCTTTGATTTTACAAGCACACCTTTGCTGTGGTAGTTTCATATTTTGTGTCCATGATAATAGGTCGGGCAGATCTATCAGAGCATTGAGTTCAGTCGTCTGGCCTCCCTTGTTCCATTCGTGGATGCCTTCCAGCTGGAGCGCTCCATTGTTGATGCTGCCAGGCACTGTGATCTGCAGGTAAGGTCATGATCACATCGCACACTGGCGCACAGAAGTGTTGGCTATCATCATCAAAATCCGTGTTCCCTTATGAAGGTTCGAATTGACCACACCTCTCGAACGCTGAGCTTTGGATCAGACCTTAACTACTCGACAAAGGAGGATGCTCCAGTTGGTCCTTTCTTGCAAAACATGCCCTCTGAACAAATAAGGAACCAGCTGACTGCTATGTCGGCCTCTTTGGCCAAGGCTCTGCAGGTCATCAAACCTGCCTCCACACTGGTGAGCTCAGTTTCTTCTCGCACAGTCGCTTGCCACTTTTATCTAAGTCGCCACCGGTTGCATTTTAGAGTGCAAGACAAAAACACATTGAATAGCAAAAATGATAATCACAGATTTTTTTTCCAGTCATTGATTCGCAAGACGGTCAAAAACAAAACTGTGCTTGGGCTGCATCGATGGCAAAAACACGTGCATGGGTTGTCTGAGATCAAGGAAACTTGGTGCTACTTATGCCGCAGCAGCTAACTCGCTAGCAACGAGCTTTGGCTGGGTACTAGTGTGGCTAAACTCGTCGCAGTGTCACTCCTAAGTCGGTAGTCATTGCCTCCGTGGTGGTGGATAAGCAAAACTTCTGACGAGTATCGTCATGAAGGGATGATGAGGAAAGACGGAAAAGCAGTGCTAATTCCAAATCTAACCTCAGTTTCACAAATAATCTTGAAACAGCAGAATTAATTGCTTGGGTGTACAATTTGAAATGGCAAATTAGCAGGCAATTTAATACTCGTCTTATTCACTACACAGCTCAACCGGATGGAAATCGGAAATTAATTTTGTTATGGTGTATTTCAGCCAGGAGGAGTGGACCATAAGTTTAAAAGTATTAATATAACAATTTTGTTATCAATAGTTATTTGTCATTTTTCTCAGTAGTCATTATTTTTGACTTCTGAGGCCTGTTCAACAAATGTTCTCAAAATTACATTTCAGTAGATTTTTATTTATTAGTTTAGCTTTGCTAAAAGAGGGCTGGGGGATTATACAAAAAAAAAATAGGAATCACGATTTAGTTTCATATTGAACTCACGATAAATATATATATTCATTGATTTCAAAATTTATTTATACAACTACCAAAACTGAACTTACATAAAACTACTATCATAGCCTCATGCTGATTTATGCCTGCACGTCAAACACTTTGACAAATTCTCACAAATGTTGCAAAGCCAAAAAAAGGCTTTTCTTTGCTAAATGACCTGTATATCCTCACATTTGAACAGATGTGGCATAATTCCCCTTGATTCTTAAATAGGTTTTGTATTCTTCAATGCAAAATGTTAACTAACCATACTTTTCTCTTTTAGCAAGAGCGTGAGGAGCAGAGCCAGCAGGCCATAGCTGCTTATCTGAAAAATGCCCGCAAAGATCATCAACGTATCCTGGCTCGCAGACAGACCATAGAAGAGCGCAAGGAGCGCCTGGAAAGCCTAAACATACAACGTGAGAAGGAGGAACTAGAGCAGCGGGAAGCCGAGATGCAGAAGGTTCGCAAGGCAGAGGAGGAGCGCCTACGCCAGGAGGCTAAGGAGAGGGAGAAGGAGCGCATTATGCAAGAACACGAGCAGATCAAGAAAAAGACGGTGCGAGAGCGGCTGGAGCAAATTAAAAAGACTGAACTGGGAGCCAAGGCATTCAAGGATATTGACATTGAGGTAACGTCTAGCCACTACATCCCTGCTGCTTCATATCATCTCTGTATTGGAGCAGTATATCGTAATTTTCACGACGATGTCTCTAACATACCTTTTGGCGAGCAGGACCTGGAGGAGCTGGATCCCGACTTCATCATGGCTAAGCAAGTGGAGCAGCTGGAGAAAGAGAAGAAGGAACTCCAAGAGCGCCTGAAGAATCAGGAGAAGAAGGTATGGCTGAGATATTTTATTGGTGAGATCACTTACCTTTGTACTGGATTCTCTCTCTCTCTCTCTCTCTCTCTCTCCGCAGATTGACTACTTTGAGAGGGCAAAACGACTTGAGGAAATTCCTCTTATTAAAAAGGCGTATGAGGAGCAGCGAATCAAGGACATGGAACTGTGGGAGCTCCAGGAGGAGGAACGGGTTCGTTGGAAGATAAAGTACTGTACACACATTAAGTCCCTTCCAGATTCTACAAACTTTTTTTGTTGTTGCAGATCAGTAACATGAAAGTAGAACGGGAGAAGGCCTTGGAGCACAAAAAGCGCATGTCTCGCATGATGGAGGACAAGGAAAACTTTTTGTCCAAAATAACTGCTGCTCGAAGCTTCATTTATGAGGTGAGATAGAATGCCTACATTGGTTTAGTAGTAACATAATATAAGCACACTTTTTATGTGTACTTGGATTTTTCTTTTTGTAGGAGAAACTGAAAGCATTCCAGGAGCGCGTCGTGGAGGAAAGGAAGAATCGTCTTGAGGAAAGGAAGAGGCAGCGTAAAGAAGACAGACGTAAGGCTTTCTACCTCCAGAAAGAGGAAGAAGAACAGCGTATCCATGAGGAACAACTCAAGAAAGGTAATGAACATTTATTTATACACTATGACGCTCAAACCAGAGGGTAGGTGTGGACGATTCCACTTTGAAATATATGGAGATATTTATTGGAAAGCTGTATCTTTGTACGTTTACGATACCAACACATTCATTGAAATGTACTGTTGGTAAAATGACAACAAAAAAGTAATTGCATCATACCCTCTTGAACTGACTGTACCATATTGAATCGTAATCCCATTGAGTTGAATCAAATCGTTCCGACTTCAAATCGAACTGTCCTTGAATCGTTTTGTACCCGACGTATCGCGAAACGTATGGACTTGTCGTTTGTGGGAAGTCACACACCCCTGCTATTCAGTCATATCACACAGGCCTAATATATAGCCTGCGCAAATTTGAAGTCCTTTATTGTTGAATATTGCCATAGAATGTCGCACAATGTTTGGCAGATGCTTGAAGCAATTTAAAATAAAAACGAGCTGTTGTTCATAAATGCTATCTATTCATAATTGTTCTGTGAAGTAAGTTCAGAATGAATTTTTTGCAGAATTTTGTCAAATTATCATTGAATGTTTTGAAAATTGATTTTTTTTCCTTCTCTCCCCCGTATCGCCCACCTACACCAGATGGTTAATAAGATATCAAAACATATTTTTGCTTTACTTGTTCTATAGTTGAAGCCATTCTGTTTTGTTGTGTGTTGAACTTGAAACATGCATTTGAGAAAAGGTTAATATTTTTCCCCCCCTTTTTAACTAAAACCTTTTTGAGTTTACATTGACTGAAGTTGGCTGCTGTTTTTCTCTCAGAACGTGAGGAGCGTGAGCGCATTGAACAGGAGCAGCGAGAGGAGGAGGAGAGAGAGTACCAGGAGCGCCTGCGCAAACTAGAAGAGCAGGAACGGAAGCAGCGTGCTCGTCAGCAGGAGATCGAAGAGCGCGAGCGCCGTCGTGAAGAGGAGAGGCGCGTCCCAGATGAGAAACCCAAGGTTCAATTGTCTCAATGTGTTCATCAGTTATTCTAGATATTTTAGGGCCACATACAAACAGTATATGCCAGTTTATTGTGGAGTTATGTTCCAAGCCACCCATCTCCTGTGATAAGTCAACATCTGCTATGAGAGGCCGCATGAGAACATTATTATCGTTTTACCCCTACCACACACTTGGCAATATACTGCATCTTTGCTGTACAGTCTTATTGTGAAGGATAAAGTTTTCATTGGTCTAAACAGGACTGGGGTGAGAAAGAGGAGGGAGGATGGCGGAAGCGCACTGAAGGGGAATCAGAGTGGCGTCGTCCTGTAGCTGACAGGTGTGTTTGCTGTTATACTCATTGGTTGCAGGAGTCTGTGCTCTTCTAAAACTTGGTCTCTCTCTCTCTCTGCGTAGGGATTGGAGGCAAGAGGGTCGTGATGACGACAAGGAAAGAGAGGCTCCACGTAGGGGCGGGGATGACAGAGGACCTCGTAGGGGCTATGATGATGATCGAGGTCCACGTCGGGGTGGAGATGACGACCGTCCATCCCGCAGAGGGATGGATGACGACAGAGGCCCACGCAGAGGTTTTGACGACGATCGCGGCCCCCGGCGTGGCTTTGACGACGATCGCGGTCCCCGGCGTGGCTTTGACGACGATCGCGGCCCCCGGCGTGGCTTTGACGACGATCGCGGCCCCCGGCGTGCCTTTGACGACGATCGTGGCCCGCGGCGTGGCTTTGACGACGATCGCGGCCCCCGGCGTGCCTTTGATGACGACAGAGGTCCACGTAGGGGCATGGATGACTGGGGAGCAAGAAGAGGGGGCGATGACGACAGAGGTGGAAGAAGAGATGATCATGATCGTGATGACCCCTCACCCTGGAAGCCCCTCGGTAGACCAGGTAAGCATTTGGCCATTGAGTCATCTCGTAAATGGGGACTAAAGTTCAATCCAGAGAACAGTTTAGTTTCAGAGCTGCAGTAAAAAAGAAGTTGGGATTGTGACTAGTCAGAAAAGGTATCATTGAATGCTTTTGACCTCTCAAGGCAATTTTAGAATTGGATGTCTGTCAACACAAAAGAGCCAAGAACAGCATTAGGACCTTTATTTTTTTTTGTTGCAGAAAACGCATTATTACACATTTCCCAAATGACCATTGTCAATTTAGTGGGTTTTCTGCTTCTAAATTTGGTTGATCCCAAATGGATTTGACAGGCCTAATCGTCCAGTCCCTTTAATGTCATGTAGTGGTGAAGCAAACTTGTGTTGGTTTCTCAATCCATATTGTGGAACTTCGGAGTACAAATTTCAATTTGTTCCATAACATCAGTAGCAACACAAAACTTGCAAATTGAGGTAACATTTTCCATTGAAATGAATGGAATTAATAAAATGCACTTAGCGTAAAATCCAGTGAGTCCCCCCCAATTAAAAAATGATTTTAAGTCACCCCACAGTATGGTACTCAAGATTCATTAAAAAAACATTAAATGTTATTAAAAAGAGAAGGGTACATTCATTCCAACATATTTATTGTCCAATGTTACAAAAATGCTTGTGTGCACCGTGGGGAAGACTTATTCAAGCCAACAGCAACAGTTGTTCATGCTATCCATGGTGGAGCACGCCGCAAAGTCGTGATGCCACCTTCAAATTAAAATGATTCCAAATTTAGTAATACACTAACATCAGTGCCTTGGTAGGCTTTTATTTAAGTTTTGACTCGTCTTCCCAACTGGAGAGGCTCAATTATCAGGCCAGTTTAAGGGGGGGCATCTAGTACTGGGGCTGAGTGTCATTCACTGCATTTCACAGAAATCAATCCCAGTTACAAAACTAAGCTGTATTTACCTTATTTTTATGGATGTGTTGTAAATACAGCAGGATATAGGAAATACGTGAAATTTAATTTGCGAAGAAATAACACTGTTCATGGGCTAATCGCTGTAAATCAATGCATATGTTTGTGGTTTTTTTGTGCGAATATTTTGTGCAAGACCTGAATGTTTGTCGATCAGGTGGGTGGTTCATAACCTGAGGTTCTAGTGTACTTGATTTTGATAAAATGACGAGCTAGGGGCTCATGTTGCAGGTGGTTGGCGTGAGCGGGAAAAGGCTCGGGAGGACAGCTGGGGGCCTCCTCGTGGCGGTACCAATGATGACCAAGATGACGACGAGAGAGAGGAGCGACCCAATGACCGCTTCAGAGACCGTCAAAGGTGAGTTTGACAGAATCAAGATCATGTTCAGGGTTTTTCCTGGCTCAAATTGCGGCAGAGGTGGGACCAACCTGACCGTGCTCCATGGCGTGCATGTATTCTGTAAATTGAACTGACTCACTTTCTTTTACAGGAAACATACTTTACATTCAGAGTTCCAATAAGAATGACTATTATCATGTTAAAGCATTATTATAGCGATATTATTTTTGGTTTTGTAACTTATTGTAAATTATTTGAGTTCTTTAATATACTTCTCCCCTTCTGCTGCTTTGTGAATGGCTGTCACCTCATGTTTTTTTAATGTGTCCAGCCTGTAGTTAGTTAATGGCTGTCTTACAAGGGACGCAGCAATTGCCTGCTGTGTTGGGGGGGCACGGTGCTTTTTGCATAAATAACAGTGCATGCCTTCCCCAGTATGCCTGAGCCAGGTAAATTCAATTAGCCACTGCCTGTCAAAGCCACTGGCTTGTATGTTTTTGAGACGATATGGAAAGAGGAATTTAAAAAATAAGGTTTCCATCACGTACACGTTGCGCTTGCGATGTTATACACCTAATTGGAAACGGATTTATATAGCCTCGCGGACTCGTCCTGTCCTGCATTCTGACCCTTGCTATACTCAGTGTTTCATACCACCACCATGAACTATTACATGTTAACTGCCTGTTGCATTCATTTCTCTGCTCTTTTATCTCAGCTTCACTTTCACCCCAGTTCGCTTTTTTAAAAAGTGCCTAAAATTCATAAAAGGAAACTCTATTTTAATAAACACGAGATGCTTGGACGCAAAAAAGGCTAAATTTACCTATGTGTTCCATCAGCCAGAGAAAATTCGGACGCCATGAGCACCGACTAGCGTGGAAAAATCACGATTTGATATGTTTCTTCTGTAGTTGCTTCAGGTCTGTCCTGTGCACTGCAGTTGATATCTCACCTTCATAGTGACGTAATGCTCCATCTGCAGTTACAATACGAAGCTGCCACAGAAGGGACATCAATTGCTCAATCAGCAAAGCTGGAGCTTTAAGCTGTGTTAAGCGATATCAATCCATTTGGCTGAGGGTAATTTTGAACGCAGGAAAATCCCGGATTTTGTTCGTTTGTGTGGATTGTCACTTTAATTAATGTGTGCGGTTCCAGAGAGGACAATGGCTGGAGGAGATCAGAAGAAGGAAGGGGCAGTTGGAGAGATTCTCGCCGAGAGGACACTGACCGTCGTGGCAACCGCGATGATCGCGGCGGGGAACGTGATGATCGCCCACGTGACGGAGCTCGCTGTGATGATCCTCAGAAAGCTCCACCGAGAGAGCCGAATGATGGTAAACCAAGCGTGTGCTTGCACTCTCATCACATCACAAGGGTTTCAGACATATTTTAGTGGTAGGTTTGGTATTATTGGGAAATGTAGAATATTTATTCATTCGAGGAAACATTCGTTTATTTGAATGTCCGTCGAGCCACGGGACGCTTCGTAGTCCTCGATGGCCAGAGTTAGCTCTCGAAGGCTAAAAACCTTACGCTAACTGGAGCGCTAATGAGAGAGAAGAGCTCCAGTTAGCATAAGGTTTTTAGCCTTCGAGAGCTAACTATGACCATCGAGGACTACGAAGCGTCCTGTGGGTGTTTTTATCATGATAACAAGTAAAGCATTCGAGGAAACGTTAGTTTATTTGAATGTCTGTCGAGTCATAAGCAATTTACTCTGAGCAGCTAATCGGATGCTACGGTATCTACACACATAGACAGTGAGGTCCCTCTTGGCCAATCGGAGGCCAGGATGATGCCAATGGCAGAGCAGCTATGAGTATGTTGAGTCCAGGAAACTCGCAGCTGTGACCGAAATAAACATTGTTCACTATGTAAACCAGTGTGGTGGTTGCTGTTGCCTTTTTTCGAACGAAGCAGTGGAGGTCGCTATTGGATAAGACTTTGTTGTAGTTAATGTCTTTGCGAGGCTGGAGCAGAGAGAATGATTTTGTATCACGCAACAGGGGTTTTTTCGTCATATGGGGGCAGGAGAATGGAAATTGTGTGAATGCATGAAGATTTTTGCACGAAACCTACATATTTTCGCCCATGTAGGTTTCGTTCTAGAGGAGTTTCACTGTATTGCAAAAAGTGCTGTAGAAATGTTCTAAAGATCTCGTCTCACACATACATGAATGCATTATCAATTTTTACTATAGTTAATCATTGTGTAAAGCACATATATGGCTTGGTGGTGGTCGGTGTATTTTTAGAACACAGCACAATTGTCATTCTGAAATGCTTTGGAATTTCTCCCAAAATGAATTTCAGCCTTTCGTTGCTCAACTCCTCGAAGGGTGGCAGGTTTGTCACCGGGTAGCCATTCTTCCTGAGTAGAGTAGGTACATACTTGAAGAATAAGTAGTAGTGAGTCTACGACATGCAACGTGATCTTTTCCGATCTGCCGCTTACCTCCGTTGATTATACCAGCTGTGTAATGCACGGAGTTTGATACCAACATCACACGATTTATCAAGATAGAAGTTTATTTCGAACAGTGGTCATGATAGTTTTAACACTTATTAAAGCAACGTCTTGATAAAAACAAGGTATAGTACTTCAAAACAACTTCTCCCATCACAGATGAGTTCTGGTAAGACGCTGCCATTTTAAAGTGCATATACGACCACGTCAATAAGCATTTACGTCAAGACAGGGTGTGCACAGACCGGATGCAGCTTGGCTATTCTGATTGAACCATGTACATTACGCTCGGTCAGATTGGCAAAAGGAATATCACCTCTGAATCCAAACGAACATCCATTCAGATTTGACCCGTTTATTCCTATTGAGATGTTGTCATGGCTCATTTTCATTCCATTTGTTCATTCAGATTCATTGTAATCGGAATATATGGATCCATGTAAACTCGGCTTCTGTCTTCTTTTGACCTACTGTATGTCGTGTAAAACTGGGGGGAGATGGATTTTGATGGTACGGGACCTGTTAGTAAATGAGCCACACTTCAAACGGCAGCTAGTAGGTGGCGTCGTGTACCTATGAAAGTAGTTATTCTGCATGGCTCCAACAGAGTGAGCAAATTTATGACTTTATAGACATCATTTCTAATGAGCAACCCTTTTTTGCAGGAGGCACTTGGCGTCGTGGTGGTGAAGAAAGGCGTGAGGAACGAGACAGGCCCAAGGAGCGCGAGCAAGACAAAGATGCTGAAGGAGAGAAGAACTGGCGTGCAGACAAAGACGCTCGTCGCACGAAGAACGAAACCGATGATGATGGCTGGACCACCGTCCGCCGCTGAGTGCCAACATCTGTAACGTGGCTCCAAATATGATGGAAAGACAAATTAGATTAGCCTTTGGTAATTGATTCCTCCTTTAGCTCCATTTAAGCTTCTGATACGCCATGTATTATTCATTTTCAAATTCAGTGTCATAACTCATTTTTTCTGGGGATGGATATTCTTTTTACTATTAGTTGACTTTCAGCAGTTTGGAAAACTTGAGGCCTCAAGCAAACCATCGCCGCAGACATGACGACCACCATGGAAGTCGCTAAATGCCATTAGCGACTTCACAGGTAAAATGGTCTTATCCATTTTATCATAGCATATTGGACAATATATCAACCTCAGTTCTCAATGCAAACTCAGTGAATCACCAACTGCCTCTTTTAAACTGTTAACTTTCGCATTGGTATTGTATGATGGCACTCTTATACTAATGCCAAGCGCTTGGGAAAATATCAATTTCAGGTGATATTAACATGTTACATGAGTGAAATATCCGTTTTGAAGTGTGTGCTTCAAATATTAAATTTGTCTCATCTAATAGTTTTCTGCTTCTCTCGCTGCAGTGGCAATGGCGTTATACCAGATTGCATGTAAACAGATAAAGCCTTTATTAAAATTGTTTGACCTCCAGTTGTATACTTTTTTGTCAAAAGCCAAAAGTTGGATGTGACCATCCTAATATCAAGCTCTCATGAGGAGAAATGGGACAGTGGCTGACTTACTGGTGCCAGAGCTAAAAATCAACGATGAAAACAAATAGCAAGTCTGCACACATATGTTGATCATTTTTTCCCCCTGTAAATTAAACGGGGAAAATTATATAATCTAAAAACATGCTATGTTTCATTATTGCAGGGATATTCAGGAAATGTACTGGCCGTGCACAACCTGCAGACATACTGCTCAATGCATGCCAGTGTCAAAACTTCCACTTGGTCGTATTTGAACATTTTTTTCTGCTCTCGTTAGGCCATTATTAGCAGTTGTTTCTCGCTTGCACACAATATAAACGATACTATATAATACACAATATCAATAAAAATACCATTGTGCTGGCTAAAAATGTATTGCTTTCCGAAAAGGGTCAAACACGATTTGAATATTTGTGCAAATCAGCTCACGCTTTCGAACTTTTGCCTTTGCACACATGAAATCCACTAGAGGTCACTAAAGCTCCACGGAGTGCAGCGAGACCTTTCACATGGCAATAGCAGGCAAAATGAGGCTTTTTTACCGCGGAAATGTGTTCAATATCATCAGAAACTTTGCATTCCCAATAATTATACCAAAACGCAAGCACTCTAAAATAGAACATGTATTCAACTATTAACTATGTATTAATTAGCCTTTAATGCTATAAGATAAGACCTCCTTTATTGGTCTTCAAAGGGGAAATTTAGGTGTTGCAGAAGTTTAAATAATTTAAAAGTAATCATCTTGGATTCGGGTGTATTTTGCTCAAAACTAATATCAAGGCACCAAAATAAAAATTCACTTCAGCAAATGCTCGACATGTAAAATAATAATAATACATTCATATCGGAGAAATTCACATTTTAAGTCTGAAATAAATTAGTGGAGTTTTTTTTCTACCTTGTGCTGCTGGCCCAAGGACGGGATAACAAATTGTGTATTTTTCCAGAGACGGTGGACATGATAGATTTTCTTTAAAGGGTCACGTAGATAAATAATAGCAGTTATTGATATGGATTAGGAAAAGGCTTGTTGTAGGTGAGTAAAATCAACTTAGATTTAAAAAAAAAGAAAAAGATTCAATGTAGTCTACGTATAAAGATTGAAAGGCCTGCACAGCATGAAATATGCTCCGTGACAATTGTTGACAAATATGTCTGATTTCGTAAATACTCGATTTTCATTTGTCTACATCAGATTGGAATGATTCTGATCGAGTAATTCCCTCGCTAGTTTTCAACGAATTGCGACTGTCGACTGTAGCCTCCAATACTTTTTAAACGCAGTCCCACAATGGGCTCAATCGATCTGAACCAAAACAATACACGGACAAACATAATTGGCAGAGGAATTAAGGCCGACCGATGCAATTACTCGGTCCCGGAAGATTGGAATAAACTAGCGAAGGCTCGTTTCGAGTGCGGACGTGTCAGAGGCCTTCCCCGAGCCTGAGCTCCGTGCGTGAGTTGCGCGCGCTGGCGTGCGTGCGTGCGTGCGTGCTTGCGCGCGCACGGCGTGTTGCCGTCGAGCGGACGAATCGTGTCGGCGTTGCGTTCGAGTCCGCCTCTCTGAGCTCAGGCCGCTTTGCCATTGACGCACTTTAAAGCGGCTCGCTATTTCTCCACCTTAAGGCGAGCGGCAGAGTCAGCGGCCAATCAGCATGCCATTAGCGACTTCACAGGAAGCTGTTTATGGGAGTGCAGCGCTAATTAGCCTCATGAACTAACACATCTGCCCGCACCGAGTCACGGAGGAAAACGATCACATCCATGGATTAGTCTGGGAGCTCACGGACACTTTTGATTTGACGTCCTTCTTCGGTGTCCGCCGCGGCGGGTGCGTGCTGCGCTTTTGCTGAACTTCGTCGCCGCGCGCAACAACTTTCGCCTCTTTCCCCAACTCTGGAGTATTTTCCGCGATAACTTCCACTTAAACTGGGGAACCCGGACCATCGCGCCATGTTTCAACCCACACCCAAGAGGTGTTTCACGATAGAGTCGTTGGTGGCGAAGGATAATCCGGTACCGGCGTCCCGCACGGAGGAGCCCATCAGGCCGGCGGCTCTCAGCTATGCAAACTCGGGCCAGATGAACCCCTTCCTCAACGGTTTTCACTCCGGCGCCAGGGGCGTCTACTCGAACCCGGACTTGGTGTTCGCCGAGACGGTCTCGCATCCGCCCAACTCGGCGGTCCCGGTGCATCCGGTGGCCCCGCCGCACGCCCTGGCCGCTCATCCGCTCTCGTCCCCTCATAGTCCGCACCCTCTTTTTGGCAGCCAGCAAAGGGACCCCTCAACCTTCTACCCCTGGTTATTACACAGATATAGATACTTAGGACACAGATTTCAAGGTAAGTTTTCAGCTCGCTTTTTGGCGTGGAATGCTCCATTCCCAAAGTTTGTGTTCAGAGAGCACGGAGGGAAGAATTTTTAAGCAACATTGCTTCAAAATTGGTCATCGCCTTTCTGTGTGGTGTTATTAATTCAAACAATTGATTTGTTTGAATATTATATTGACTCATGTTTTCTTAAAGAAAAATGTTCGTCATATTTTGTGTTTTGTTGCGCATTTCGAAATATGTTCTGCAATATGTACTACAGGTTGCATCCTTTTGGCACACAATCACAATTCATTTAAAAAAATACATTTAAAGGCTTAGTCGTGTTATTTCTATGGATTGCGCCTACATTTTATTTTTTTTAATTTGCAGATGGCATGTCTTTAATTTAGGGCCACCCTCTTTTTGTTGAAAAAGCAAGCCCCGACGCTCGCATATTGTTCGCGCTATATATTTTTGTACTATTAGGAAAATATTTGCATTGAAATTAAGGCGAAGTTCAATTAACGGACTTTAATCAAAAATGGACACAATTATTTCCTTTTCAGTTTTTCAATACAAATGGATTAAATTAAGCCTTTGGTTTGATTTCGTTTTGGCATGTGAAAAATGTGAGATGACGTTTGACGGTAATTCTTGAAATAATTTTTCATCCTAAAATTTCTAACCCCCTCCCAATCTTTGCAAGGGCCTTCATTGTCAACCGTATACGCTGTATCATTTAAAATCAGCCAAACAGATTGACAGCGTTGTGGGGGGTTTTTTTTTTCCTTGTTGGGCTTCAGGTAACGAAACGAGTCCCGAGAGCTTCCTTTTGCACAACGCGCTGGCCCGAAAGCCCAAACGAATCCGCACGGCTTTCTCACCGTCGCAACTCCTGAGGCTCGAACACGCCTTTGAGAAAAATCATTACGTGGTGGGCGCAGAGAGGAAACAGCTCGCGCACAGCCTTAGTCTCACAGAAACTCAGGTAAGACTACAATTTGGCATTTGCATGTATTTATTAATGCATCTCTTGCCATTTAATGGTAACGTGCATGTGCATCCTTTTACATTTTGAATATATTACTGCACCATGCGTGATGTTCCGTTTCCCCCAAATATTTGCTCTTGTACGTTTCAAGTGAAAATTTATAATTGATTGTGGTATTTAAAATTAAACATTAATGGCAAAAAAATAAAATACATTTGCGCAGCACGTATTTGGGCGGCAGAGGCGTTTAAATTGTGTTGTGGTGTATACGAGGCAATACCTGACCCCCGCCCCTTCATTATACAATTCACCTCACCTCATTCTCGGAGGGGTTGCATGACTTTTGTTTCGAGGGGGGGACTCAGAGAATGTTTCCTTTCAAAATGGAGGCTAAATGAAGGAGTTAACCATTTTGTGGCTCAGCGATACAAAGAAGGTGGCGGCCTCGGTGGGTCGCGCTGCCATATTTGCCACATTGTTCGAGCCCATCGGCCCAAATGAAGCATCACGTCGTTCAATTAGCACACAGAGAGCTTTTTAAATGCACCTCACTTGCCATTGAAGGGAGTGACAAAGCTGCGTGAGCCAGATAATTTATCGATTTAGATGTAGTTAATTCCCCAGGGTACCACTGATCATCACGATGAGTGGATTTAGAGGAGCGCGTGTTAAATGTGTCACCGAATGGAAATCCTTTTCTCTCGTTGTTCTGATTTTATTTTAGCAGCCATGTAAAAATGGTGCCTGGCTTAATTGACGCTGTGTCATCACGGCCTGTTTTCATAGGACGAGCTGTAATTTACTGTTGCGGTTTAAAATAACAGCTGCAGCGGTGGTCTTTTCCTTTCTATGCTTAATACCATTTGAATTAATCATGACAAATATTCAATGTGATAATATTTTTACCCTTTCATTTTCAACATGTTCAGTCAGTGAAGGCCTGTGCCCGTTTACGCAATGATTTGCGCATCCGTGTTCGCTGATACTGATTCATTTTTTTTCTCCTCTCCACCTTAGGTAAAAGTGTGGTTTCAGAACCGAAGGACAAAGTTCAAGAGACAGAAGCTGGAGGAGGAGGGCTCCGAGTCGCAGCAGAAAAAGAAGGGCTCCCATCACATAAACCGCTGGAGGCTGGCCACCAAACAGTCCAGCCCGGAGGAAATCGATGTGACTTCGGACGATTAAAATGAGACTCAAACGTGCTTCTGAGCGGAGGAGGACACGAATACAGGATACCGTGGGAAGACAGTCGGGTCAAATAACCCGATGTCTCATTTCACATCCCCGATGGGCATCTGAAGCCGACGGAAGGCCAGCTGCGGCGTGGCCCAGCTGTCACCCTGCAGCTCCGTCAGTCCAAAAGAACCAGGAACATGGTACTGACAGATTGTGTGTCACCACCCACCACCATCTGAAATATTATTTTTTTCTTCTCCAATTCAAATTGGACGGTTGCACTTCTATTTTTTTCCCACTCCAGATATACCAAAACTGCATTTAAAAAAAAAACTTGAATTGCATGGTAGTTGTTTTAATTTGACACAATCAAGTGGAAAACGAAACAAAAATTTGATTTAACTATTTTCAAACAGAGGGGTGTTGTAATTCTTTTTCAACAGTGTGCAGTCTTTAATTCATAATTATCGTGTAAAAGTGATTGTGAAAACATACGAAGTAGCAGTGCTTTATCATGTTTTGTTTTCCAAGAAAAAAAAAGCAAAAACTGTTTTTTCTAAAAAAAAAAAATGAGAGAGAATTTAAGGGAAACTATCAAGACATTCCTTAAACCTCTAAAGCTTTACCAGTGTGCGGTTGTGCTTGGCCCCACGCAGCCTTCTGTCAGGACGTGAGCCTCCACTCAAAGATGCCACAAGGACTAAAATGAATTATAGACAAAAAAAATAAAAAGAAAATCCAAGCACTGAGCATATTCCATGTACAGAAAAAAGGTTATTGTTATTGTTTCTGTTAAACTCTCTTTTACAGAATGTAAATACTTTTTTGTGTATGTGTTAAATTTGCTACAATTTTAACACAAAGTATACTTCCAAGAAGTATGTAATTGTCAATATTTTGTCAATAAAGTTTTATCAATATGTCGCGCGCTGTTAAAGTACGCAGACCTTTATTTTAAAAGCACTTCTTAATTGATAGCCATTGCCGTTTTTTTTGTGCATTGTAAAAAAGCAAAAGAAGAGCTCATAATTTGCGCACAATTCAGGATTTGTTTCTCCCATGATTGTGTGCAGCAGCTCCAAAGAGTCTCGACAAGCTTTTGTGAAAGTGCAAATCAGTTTGGGCAATTATCATGCGAGTAATATGAGGGGGGGGGGGGGGGTCGGGGAGGGGGGCATTGCCCAGTGGTCCACTTTAATCTCTTAATCCGGATCCAAGGGGGCTTGGTTGGACATAATTTAGCACAATCTGACTAGCCCTCGCGACGCGATAAGAGAAGGTTGCAATGTGCCGCAAAATGGGATCTTTGTCTCACATCTTGCCGTGCTGCTGCAACAACCGCAACATTACACACTTTTTAGGAGCGTGCACACTTTAAATCAGCATGAATGATGAAAGTTTTTTTGAACGAACATATTTTCGCAAGTGTTCTTTTTTTTGTAACGGGCAATTCTTACTCGGTCCATTTGATTACAACAGCAATAAAAATCTTTAGAGAATACCATTAAGCGTTAGAGGGGAAAGGGGGGGGGGCTAAAAGCTTTATTACAAACCCAGCTTTGAAATAGGGGGGGATTAGAGCACTGAAAGGGTCCCACAATAGTTAGAAGAAAAGGTTTCATGCTAATGAGGTTAATGCCCTTTGTATCTCCGGACTCCACAACTTCATTACTCCTATCTCGGGCAACACCGAGCGGCTCAGAGCCTCACAATCCACTCGAGTTTTTCCCCTCCCTGCCTATAAAGACGGATTTGATAGCGGTCCTGTTCAAACTAGATAATTATATCTTTTCAAGTTGGAATTAAGATAAAGAAAGTGCAGTGGAGGCGGTGAGCCTTGATCCGCCACAAACAAAATTTGGCGCACCCTCTGTGCGCCTGTGTGGACACACAGGAGACAGGACGGAGTCTCATTAGAGCCTGCCACCATTTGATAAATTTAATGCATATGTTTTAACCTGCAAATCCCTCTATTCAACCCCTTACGATTAGGAAAATTCCCAATACATGTACCAGGGAAGACAAGTCAGTGACAAAATGGGAAGATGCTCTTTATGTAGGCCTAATATTATATTATATTATATTATATTATATTTTGGTATCCATCAAGTTTCTCGACGACTTACCTTCAAATTATATTATTTTATCTTTATTAAATTATCTTTCATTATATCACATTATATTATATCACATTATATTGTGTTAGAGTTGTCACGCACTGAGCAAATTTGGGAGTGATATCTACTTCAAAAAATAAACTATATACAGTATATTTTTTTCCACTGAGAATTTCGAAGTCAATTTTACAAGGAGAATTTTACACAAAATTGTACTTGCGCAGTTGTAGTTTAATAAAAAGAAGTCGCTCAGGGTTGAGGAACGTTCCCACAATCTTCAATTTGGAAGACAGCCGCGCCACTCAATATGTCAGGAGCTGGTGTCTCCAAAGGAGATCCTCAAAACTCCTCTTGGTTATCTGAGTATTACCGCCTGACACCCTGAGCAATGTATTACAAAGTGGCGTGGGTTTGTTCATCAACCATTGAGGGACTTTTTTTTTGAAATAGACAAAGACTATGCAATTAAAATAAAAAAAAACTCTCCTTTTAAAATGTTAGAATTTCCGAGTGAAACAAACGTTACTATTTGTAATGTAAATATGACTCCCATTTTTTTCAGTGTATTTAATTGCATGCATTTTCATGAACTGAAATATATACCAAAATAACCCCCACGCTAAAACTATTGTATTTTATTTAGCAAGCCCCACAGGTTAAGTAATAAAAATCACGAACCGACATTTACAATAAAAAATCATAAACTCCCCATGCATAATCGTAAATTATTATTTATTATCACAAAACATAACCCTAAAAATGTATTAAAAACAATTCTGTTTCGTGCAGTCAATTATTTAAAACGTACATTTTTTTAAAAATCAAAACGCGCAATGTGGGAATACAAATTTGCGAAAACGAATGTTGAGTAGGCTATTCCAAATATCGTGCACTCACCACACATCATCTCCAGTCCTCCTTGCTTGGATGATGCATTTCCACGTGTACGCCACACAATTTGCAGCATTAAAGATTTAGCGTGCAATATGAAATAATTATCCTTTAGTGAAAAGTGTATAGTTGCCCCTATCAAGTGACCCCCACTGACCCAAAACCTCTCATCTGCAATTAGTAGTTCTAATGACGTCCGCTGACACCACTAATGTGAATGGAGGCTGAATGGGGGAAGGGAACACACCAGACAGGTTCAATGTCGGCGCTGATATCAAACAACAACAAATTGCATTTTGATATTTTTAGCTCTATTTAATTTTTTTTTTTTTTTTTTTTTGGGCGAGTAGAAGTTATCCATGGCTGGAGAATCCGCGGCACACACCAGGCCGCCGCACGTTCGCGGACCCGGGTCGCGACTAACTTGAGCTGCCCCGTTTCGCAAATTGCCACTGAAATGGATCCATGAAACGAGAGAATGGACCCCACACAATTCTTCTCGACCTTGACATAAGACGCAGCGATAAATATACAAGACAAATGAGCAATTACAATCAGCCTTCAAACAGCTTGCATCATAATGAATGAAACATTGCAGGCTCGCTTTCGGTCTTCCTTTTTAAAAAAAAATTGATTAATAATGAGCCATACATGATGTGAAGTGATGATTTCACAGTCGCAGCACTTTCCAGTCTCAACCAGTGCAGTCAGCACATAAGTGTAACTGCCCTTACACTCTGCATTAATCCCATTATTATTATTATTATTATTATTATTTAATTGTTATTATTGTTATTATTATTATTATATGTTGCTTGGATTAGTAGCTAATTCGGATTTAGAGACAGACATGTAAATTATAAGAGAGTAATAATAATGATGGCAGTAATACTTCCATGTTTTATTTTTATGTGTGTTTTACGTATCCAACTTTTGAACACACTGTGTGAACTCAGCATTTGCACATACACACATGTTGTCCAACTGTGATGAGGTAGTGACATGATAAAAGTCATTCACTGATTTAAACACGTAGCATGCATGTTGCCCGGGGTCAAAACACAACAAGAAATGAAAAATACGGCAATATTTCATCTTGACTTCATACCCACGATGCACTGCTCTGCACATGTACTCCAGTGCTGTCTTCTCTGAACGCATTGTGACATAAGAGCTATTTATCCTCTTTTTTTTTCTTGAACACCACACTACACAACTTTTACAGCCCTCATACAGCCTGCTGAAGTCCTGCAGTTTCCATGAGGTTTATTTTCTTTAATGAGGTGTGAGTGTATGTGTGTGTATGTGCGTGTGTGTGTGTGTGTGTGCGCGTGTGTGTGTGTGTGTGTGTGTGGGAGTGTGTGTGTGTGTGTGTGTGTGTGTGTGTGTGTGTGTGTGTGTGTGTGTGTAATGCGATGCTGTTTCATTTGCATATAAGTGGCATGTTTTCCATCCGTCCGCCAGCTCTGAAGGGAGCAATTGTGGACCCCCCGTCCTCTGAAATTACAAACATTTTATAAGTCGTATGTGCAAGCGGCTACATTCCCCTCAGTGCCCTAATGTGTAACATATGGTGGACTGTACACCTGATAAAATACCTCAGGGGCCCTGCAGTTTGGAAAATCCTCAATTCGCTCCCTAAATAAAACAAACAATGGCTTCACTAAATATATCACATGTGCCTGCTGAACTATTCGGCATCTCTTGACCTGTGAGTTGCCTCGCTCATCACCACTGATATGAGAGTCATCTGTGCAGCTCTATTGCCCATCGAGCGCGGCTATTAATGTTGAAAATAAAGCTTACAAGATTAAAGATTACACTCCCTCACATTGTCTTTCATTACATTACTCTGCTGCACTTAATTGTGAGTGCAGTTGAAATAAAGCTTGCAGTGGGTGACAGGTGTACACCTGCTCTGTACATAGCACCGTTTCTCTGTGTCTCCCTCTCTTGGTAACAAAGTTGTGGAAAAGTAAGTCTAATATAACCACCTCCCCTCCCCGCCCCCCACCCCCTCACCCAATATATCACATTTCTATTGGCAAAGTCCAGGTGCAAATGAGTGTCTGGAAAGTGAAGCAACAGACAAATAGCAGTGGTGTAGGACGAATGCTTGTTTGCATTGGGATGGATGGATCACACTTCTGTTTCAACATGACATCAAATATGCAAATCTATTCAAAATAAAATGCACATCTTTATATTTCCAAAAGTTTAGAAGACACTCTAGCTGAATATATTGGAGAGGATTTGTTGGCATGTTTGGAATTACAGGTGTACCTCAAAATTGGAACCAACCAAAACTTATGGAAGACATATGCAGAAACTTGGAGGTCAGAGTAATGTCATGAAGGGATTTTTTTTCTTTGGATTTTTTTCCCCAATACTTATCAGGAGCGGTGAGAAAAGATGAAAAGGATATAGATGGAAGCAACGGGCTCTCTGTATGGAGGCATGGGCTGATACCAGATTCTTACCACGAGGAAAAAGTATTGTGGTATGATATTATTTCACCAGGTCTCAGTATTGTAATTACAGCTGAAAAATGTATTGCTTTGAAATGTTTAGGTAAATAACTTTTTCCATTGAAAGAGCTCTGTAGATACATGCTCTGGAATGACCTCCCACTAAACATTCGGCAAGCCTCCTCGCTGCCCATCTTCAAACCCCTCCTCAAAACTCACTTGTATTCTTTGGCATTCGACTCAGCATGACTTAGATTTGTTCTTGGTTTTACTGTTCGGTGTTTTCTACTGTCTTTGTTATTAACTTGTTTTATTGTTGTATGTATGTATATTTGCTCCATGTACAGCACTTTGTATGCAGCGATGGCTGTTTGAAAGTGCTCTATAAATACTGTTGACTTGACTTGACTTGACATTTGTAAAGCTAAAGAAAATTGGCATTTTTCTAATGAAAATCAAATGTTAGTACATGTACAGTGCAACAATAAAAGTGCTTATTTCTCAGAAAATCAGCAGCTACTTTTCACTTCTCTGCTTTGTGAAGTCATTTCATGATGAGCGTGGAAATTAACTAGGATTAGCGACATTAGTTAGCTTGCCAGCTAATTCGTGAGTCTATAGTATTTATTTCTCAACTCAACTCAACTCAACTCAACTGTATTTATAGAGCACTTTCAAACAGCCATCACTGCATACAAAGTGCTGTATATGGAGCAACTAACATATACAATTTCCCCATTAGTAGTCACGCGAACTCCCATAGCTGTTTGCTAGTACCGGTAATCATTTAGAGACAGCATTTATATTAACGTTATGTTGAATTTGTGATTTCAAATTGCAAGTATTGCCTTCTATAGCTGACACTCTTCAAAGCATGTTTTGCAAATCTGTCCCCCATAATGTACTTTCCTGACCTCTTGCACCATCAACTGGAACACAGGGGTCACATTGCCTGCACTGACGATAAAAAACAAACAAACAAACAAACAAACAAACAAACAAACAAACAAACAAACACCTCACAGCTCATATGGCTGATGGAACGTTTTAGTGGTTTTGGAATGGTGACTTTTTAAAACAATGGCATAGCTTGAAAGCGGTA
Organism: Hippocampus guttulatus; assembly: GCF_054856545.1. Classification (NCBI taxonomy): domain Eukaryota; kingdom Metazoa; phylum Chordata; class Actinopteri; order Syngnathiformes; family Syngnathidae; genus Hippocampus; species Hippocampus guttulatus. The sequence goes on along the minus strand of NC_141270.1, from coordinate 15,022,855 downwards.
CCTGGCCCATGCTGAGCAGTATGCCACTTGTTATCAATATAAGACTTGTTTTATGGCCTTTATTAGTGTGAATGTAGTAATATTATAGAAGTATTTTTTTTAAATCTAATGTTTTATTGATCCCAGAACAGATTTATTCAATTATCATTATTACTTACAGGTATGTGAAACATAGTTTTGCAAAGTGAATAAATTAGCATTTGGAATTTTTTGGTCACGAAACATTTGAAAAAAAAAAGTATTACATCCTTATGTATTTATTTTTTTATTTACATTGTGTTAATTTATTTTAGAAAATGCATTAAAAGCAGTGGCTGATGCTGACTTCCTACTCAGCGAGTTTTCTGTCTCCACATGTGCACAGAATGAAAGGCGACGAGCTACAGACTGAAGCTCCCCGAAACAATGAAAAGAATGAGTGGTGTAGAAAAATGGATGGAATTAAAGCACTATACAGTATTTAAAAAAAAAAAGACTTTCACATCAGTTTCTCGCAGTGTTTGTGAGAACCGGAATGTTCCAAATTGTGTCTGCAGCCCAATCAAGACATATGCAGAAAGTTTGAACTCTGAAACGTGAAGCTAACCTCTACGCCAAGTCTCATTAGATCCTTTTCAAGTACTATTTGTGTTATCCGTGTGAAAGGGGGCCAGCTCCTTGATCAGAACTGTCATAATAGCACCCCTCCAAACACAACATACCCTTAAAGTTAGTTTTAACATGACTTAATATTCCCAAACAATATTTTCCATGAAGCTGTCTGTGTGCAGCTCTCCACCATGTCCTCCCTCATGCACTATATTTGTGGTGAGGGAGTGGAGTTGTGTGCATTCTGGACTCGCCTCTTTAAGTGGAAAAACGCTCTTCGGTCTGTATGACAAAATAGTGTGTGGGGTCGTTTTGAAGAGTTTAATGTCGTGATGTTGGGGCTGCAAATGTGCTGGTTCTCGGTTCAGCATAAACACCAAAATGGCCCCAACAAACCTGAAGACAAATTGTTTTGACTGTTCGATATGGAAGAAGAAATACAGTTTATAGTCCAAACTATAGTATGTGGAAGTATTCCTTGAATGTTTTCTGAAAACAAGAAAATACACAATTTTAGTGAGTGCTTTGTTATTTTCTCTTGATCCTAAAACTGCTGTAAAATCTGTTCATATTTGTTTCTAAATACAATTCATTATGTTGCCTTCCAAACTGTCCAAGTCAGCGCTGTAAATGACAAACTGTTTTCAATCGCCTCACCTGGTTACAACAAAAGAATACAAATTTTAGTTTATTGACCTGGCTAAAAAGGGGCTAAGTGATGCACTTGGGTGCCATCAACGGTTATCCGCTTCAATTGCACCAAAGAGTTAACTGTTTATCAATGCCGCCATCAAAAAATACATGCGCGTGTGTGCACATCATGCGGAGAATGATAAACGAGTGAGAACAAGGAAAAGAAAATCCAACTCGACAGCCAGCGAGTGGACTGGGGCTTCGGGGCCACATGTTAGAGCGCCTCATTGCAATTTGTGACTAAACGCACAAAAGAGTAATTAAGAACACTCATCCGTGTGTGTGTGTGTGTGTCAAATTTTGAAGACCTTAATTTTCATTTTACAAGGACTTTAATCAATTTGTCCCAAACTTTATTGAGCCAAGACATCCATTTGACATTAGAAAAAATCTGGCTGCACACCACTAAACAAAAAGTCACAAAAAGTATGACAACCAAAATAATGATGATCTTCTCTCAACTGATTCACAAATGGACTTACTCAGCATGAAATCTGGGCCCGTTTAATTGAACACAGGGAAGCTATGATTTATTCAAGTTACCGTATATGAATATCAAGTGGATAGACATGGGTCTTGTACTTTCTGCCATTTAATGGAAGAGCATTTAATTGCTCTGCCTTTCAAAATATATCGCTGGTAAAGTAGATGTTGCAATGATAATTTGATCATTTCCTTCATCAGCCCTGACGATCTCTTACGCTATACAAAGGAACCATGGCACCCTTGTTGGGAATGACTGATTTAAATGCCTTATGATAAAAATGATCTGCGATTGGCTGGCAACCGGTTCGGGGTGTCCCCCGCCTACAGCCCGTAATCAGCTGGGATAGGCTCCAGCACGCCCCGCGACCCTTGTGAGGATAAAGTGGATCCGAAAATGTATGTATGTATGTATGTATGGATGGATGGATAAAAATGATGTAAATATGCTAGGCGGCTAACAATAGGGAATATGAAAAAGGTTCATGCTTGTTATACAACATGTAAGATGGCAGATGTAGGTACCATACAATCTTTGCGTCGTACGCTCACAAAGTGTTTTCCAGTGATCTCAAATCCTCAGTAGTGTAGAGCTGGAGGGTTGTTGTTTATTATGGGCACCAATTTGGATGATCATTCTGTAAAGAGGGAAAATGTTTTGACTTCAGTGTGTAAATGATTGGTTGTCATCATCCACACTGAGACATCTGTGATTGTCTAATGAACACTTCCGCCATTCCAACTACCTCAAATGATTCCTGCTAATCATTTGCTTTCATTCACTCATAATGTTTCTCCTATGCGCTGTCAGTTTAGTCATTGAAGAAGAGAGACGCTAACATTGTGTAATGATCTCAAGCAGCCATGACTGATGAATGACAAGCACAAAGCCTTATTGCGGGTTCACAGAAGCTGAAATACTTAAGAGATGGGAATTTTGAAGAAGTGTTTTCGACTTTGCCAAAACATTGACAGTGCAGCAATCCATTTTAGACGAGCTGGCTATCACAATATTGGTCTGACAAGAAATGTAGTCGTTGTTCCATATACTTTGTACACACCTGAACAAAACATCACCACTGCGCCCTCTTTCTGTGTGCACACCAGAGTGACATTTCCAGTGTCTGTCCCAGGATGTGTTCTTTAAACACTTGGTCATGGATGTCCAGTCCATTAGGAATGAATGAATTTTAATTTAGTAAAAATGATATTCATGACCCAGCTGATCGGTACAATATGGTTAAAGTGACAATCGGTCAACAATAAAGTGGAATCGCAATATCGCAAAGTCAACTGCAATTAGTCTTCATGTGGACACAGACACAAGCATGTTTGTCATTGAATCCATTACAGTTATGGCTTGTACAGTACTGTATATAGACTGCCACCCTTAATTATTGGTTCAACTGGTTAAGATGTGTTCCTTAGATGATAATAAATTCGTTTTCCCTCCTAAATAATATCGTGCCAAAAAAGGAAATTCCAACCGTAACCTCAAGTGCATTAATCCAGTGGAGGAAAAAAATCTCACATCCCAAATGTACAACATAGTGGACTCTTAGACCATTCTTCTTTGCACAATTTCTCAAAATCATGTCCGCGCTCTCCTCTTTTGCCCCCACCACAGGTTTTCAATGGGGATGAGGTCTGGGGACGGAGATAAGATAAGATATCCTTTATTTGTCCCACACTGGGGAAATTTACAGCCTCCAGCAGCAAGAATGTAGGTAGAAAGAAGAAAGAAGAAAAAACAACAACAAACACCGTTCAATTAAGTGCAAAATAAATACAAAATGGATAAATCGCAGTGCTATTTACAATTGTCTTTCACATCATTTAATTATTATTATTATTATTATTGTTGTTATTTTTATTCAGCAGCCTGACAGCAGTCGGTAGGAACGAGCGTCTGTATCTCTCCTTCTTGCAGCACGGGTGTAACAGTCTCTGGCTGAAGGAGCTACCTAGTGCTGTCAGGGCGGGCTGGAGAGGGTGGGAGGGACAGTCCATCATAGCTTTTAGCTTAGTTAGCATCCTTCTGTTGCCCACCTCCTCCAGAGTGTCAAGGGAGCAGCCCAGGACAGAACTGACCTTCCTGACCAGTCGCTCCAGTCTCTTTCTGTCCCGGGCTGAGATGCTGCCTGACCAGCAGACAATGCCATAATGGATGGCCGAGGCCACCACCGAGTTATAGAAAGTCTTAAGGAGCGACCCCTGAACCCCAAAAGACCTCAGTTTCCTGAGTAGGAAGAGTCGGCTCTGTCCCTTCCTAATCAGGGTGTCTGTGTTTGTAGACCAGTCCAGTTTGTTGTTCAGAAGAACACCTAGGTACTTGTAGGAGGTCACCCTCTCTATGTCCATACCCTGGATGTTCATCGGTGCCGGTGAGGACTGTTTCCTGCAGAAATCCACAACCAACTCCTTAGTTTTCCCAGGGTTGATCTGGAGGAGATTCTGCTGGCACCAGTCCACAAAGTCCTTCGTCAGTCCCCTGTACTCCCGATCGTCCCCCTCTGTAATGAGGCCAACAATCGCAGAGTCATCGTAGAACTTCTGAAGGTGGCAGTTTGGAGTGGCGTGTCTGAAGTCCGAGGTGTAGAGGATGAACAGGAATGGAGCCAGAACAGTCCCCTGCGGCGCTCCAGTGCTGCAGAGAAGCCTGTCCGACTCACAGCTCTGTAACCTCACGTACTGCGGCCGATTTGTGAGGTAGTCTATGATCCATGCTGTGAGATGGTGGTCCACTCCGGCGTTCTGCAGTTTGCCTCCCAGTAAGTTGGGCTGGATGGTGTTGAAGGCACTGGAGAAATCAAAGAACATGATTCTCACAGTGCTCCCAGCCTTCTCCAAGTGTGACAGCACTGAGTGGAGGAGGTAGATAATGGCGTCTTCCACGCCGATGCCAGGCTGATAGGCAAACTGCAGCGGGTCCAGTGCCGGCTCACCAGCGGTCGAAGGTGGGCGAGGACGAGTCTCTCCAGCGTCTTCATCAGGTGAGACGTCAGCGCCACCGGTCTGTAGCTGTTCAGCTCCTTAGGGTGGGGGTCTTGGGCACTGGGACAAGGCACGAAGTTTTCCACCGCTGTGGAGCTCTGCTCAGCTTCAGGCTCAGGTTGAACATGTGCTGGACAATGTCACACGGCTGGTCAGAGCAGGTCCTGAGGGGCCGGGAACTGATCTTGTCTGGACCTGCTGCCTTCCTCACATTCATCTTCCTCAGTTGGTTCCTCACCTGCCCAGTGGTCCACTTTAATCTCTTAATCCGGATCCAAGGGGGCTTGAATGGACATAATTTAGCACAATCTGACTAGCCCTCGCGACGCGATAAGAGAAGGTTGCAATGTGCCGCAAAATGGGATCTTTGTCTCACATCTTGCCGTGCTGCTGCAACCACCGCAACATTACACACTTTTTAGGAGCGTGCACACTTTAAATAGTAAAGCGTTTTTAGCCGAAAAAAATGACCATGTACTGTATAGTAAGGCATTTTAACTCGAAAAAAATGACCATGAAGAGTAAGGTGTTTTTAGCCGAAAAAAAAAACGACCATGTATATATAGTAAGGCGTTTTTAGCCGAACCCCCCCCCCCCCCCCCGACTATGTATGGTCAGGCGTTTCAAGCCGAAAAAAAAGGACCACGTCTAGTAAGGTGTTTTTCGCCGAAAAAAACTACCACGTATAGTAAGGCGCTTTTAGCCGAAAAAAATGACCATGTATAGTAAGCCGTATTTAGACGAAAAAAACGACCATGTATAGTAAGGCGTTTTTGGATGAAAAAATAGACCGTGTATAGTAAGGTGTTTTTAGGCGAAAAAAAAGGACCATGTATAGGAAGGCGTTTTTAGCCGAAAAAAACGACCATGTATAGTAAGGCGTTTTTAGACGAAAAAAACGACCTTGTATAGTAAGGCGTTTTTAGCCGAAAAAAAAGACCATGCGTAGTAAGGCGTTTTTCAACGAAAAAACCGACCATGAACAGTAAGGTGTTTTAACTGAAAAAAAAAACGACCATGTATAGTAAGGTGTTTTTAGCCAAAAAAACAACAACCATGTATAGTCAGGCGTTTTTAGACGAAAACAACGACCATGTACAACAAGGCGTTTTTAGCTGAAAAAAAACAACCATGTGTAGTAAGGCGTTTTTAGCCGAAAAAAAAACGACCATGTATCGTAAGGTGTTTTAGCCGAAAAAAATGACCATTAATAGTAAGGCATTTTAGACGAAAAAAAACTACCATGTATAGTAAGCCGTTTTTAGCCGAAAAAAACACCATGTATAGTAAGGCGTTTTTAGCCGAAAGAAAACGACCATATATAGTAAAGCGTTTTTAGCCGAAAAAAAGGACCATGTATAGTAAGGCATTTTTGGACGAAATGTTTAGCCCAAAAAAAATGACCATGTATAGTAAGGTGTTTTTAGCCGAAAAAAACGACCATTAATAGTAAGGCATTTTTAGCCGAAAAAAACGACCATGCATAGTAAGGCATTTTTGGACGAAATGTTTAGCCGAAAAAAAACGACCATGTGTAGTAAGGCGTTTTTAGCCGAAAAAAACGACCATGAATAGTAAGCCGTTTTTAGACGAAAAAAACTACCATGTATAGTAAGGTGTTTTTAGCCGAAAAAAAGACCATGTACAGTATATTAAGGCGTTTTTAGCCGAAAAAAACGACCATATATAGTAAAGCGTTTTTAGCCGAAAAAAATGACCATGTACTGTATAGTAAGGCATTTTAACTCGAAAAAAAAACGACCATGAAGAGTAAGGCGTTTTTAGCCGAAAAAAACGACCATGTATAGTCAGGCGTTTTTAGCCGAAAAAACGACCATGTATATTTAGGTGTTTTTAGGCGAAAAAAAAGGACCATGTATAGGAAGGCGTTTTTAGCCGAAAAAAACGACCATGTATAGTAAGGCGTTTTTAGACGAAAAAAACGACCTTGTATAGTAAGGCGTTTTTAGCCGAAAAAAAAGACCATGCGTAGTAAGGCGTTTTTCAACGAAAAAACCGACCATGAACAGTAAGGTGTTTTAACTGAAAAAAAAAACGACCATGTATAGTAAGGTGTTTTTAGCCAAAAAAACAACAACCATGTATAGTCAGGCGTTTTTAGACGAAAACAACGACCATGTACAACAAGGCGTTTTTAGCTGAAAAAAAACAACCATGTGTAGTAAGGCGTTTTTAGCCGAAAAAAAAACGACCATGTATCGTAAGGTGTTTTAGCCGAAAAAAATGACCATTAATAGTAAGGCATTTTAGACGAAAAAAAACTACCATGTATAGTAAGCCGTTTTTAGCCGAAAAAAACACCATGTATAGTAAGGCGTTTTTAGCCGAAAGAAAACGACCATATATAGTAAAGCGTTTTTAGCCGAAAAAAAGGACCATGTATAGTAAGGCATTTTTGGACGAAATGTTTAGCCCAAAAAAAATGACCATGTATAGTAAGGTGTTTTTAGCCGAAAAAAACGACCATTAATAGTAAGGCATTTTTAGCCGAAAAAAACGACCATGCATAGTAAGGCATTTTTGGACGAAATGTTTAGCCGAAAAAAAACGACCATGTGTAGTAAGGCGTTTTTAGCCGAAAAAAACGACCATGAATAGTAAGCCGTTTTTAGACGAAAAAAACTACCATGTATAGTAAGGTGTTTTTAGCCGAAAAAAAGACCATGTACAGTATATTAAGGCGTTTTTAGCCGAAAAAAACGACCATATATAGTAAAGCGTTTTTAGCCGAAAAAAATGACCATGTACTGTATAGTAAGGCATTTTAACTCGAAAAAAAAACGACCATGAAGAGTAAGGCGTTTTTAGCCGAAAAAAACGACCATGTATAGTCAGGCGTTTTTAGCCGAAAAAACGACCATGTATATTTAGGCGTTTTTAGACAAAAAAAAAGACCATGTATAATAAGGCGTTTTTCAACGAAAAAAAACACGACCATGAACAGTAAGGTGTTTTAACAAAAAAAAACGACCATGTATAGTAAGGTGTTTTTAGCCGAAAAAAAAACAACCATGTATAGTCAGGTGTTTTTAGACGAAAACAACGACCAAGTACAAGAAGGCGTTTTTAGCCGAAAAAAAGACCATGTATATAGTAAGGCGTTTTTAGCCGAAAAACCCCACCATATATAGTAAAGCGTTTTTAGCCGAAAAAAATGACCATGTACTGTATAGTAAGGCATATTATCTCGAAAAAAACGACCATGAAGAGTAAGGTGTTTATAGCCGAAAAAACCGACCATGTATATATAGTAAGGCGTTTTTAGCCGAAAAAAACTGACCATGTATAGTCAGGCGTTTTTAGCCGAAAAAACGACCATGTATAGTAAGGCGTTTTTAGACCAAAAAAAAACGACCATGTATAGTCAGCCGTAAGAAACGACCATGATTGATAAAAAAACACAACCCCACTGCTCTCTGTGGTTCTTTGGCTCAGTGGTAGAGTGACGGAGTGCCACACCAGAGGTTGAGTTTTCGATCCCTGGTTGTTGCAACAAGGTCGACTCTTTAAACACCATATACAACTTATTTGAGGAAAAACACAAAACAACCCGAAGGTTCATTGTGGTGGGTTAGCTCAATGGTAGAAAGCTGAAGTCCCAAATCCAGCGGTTTGGGGGTTCGATTCCCAGTGTTTGCAACAAAGGCGAAAAAAACCGACCATGTATATATAGTAAAGCGTTTTTAGCCGAAAAAAAACCCCGAACATGTATAGTCAGGCGTTTTTAGGCGAAAAAAGGACCATGTATAGTAAGGCGTTTTTAGACCAAAAAAAAAACGACCATGTATAGTAAGGCATTTTTGGACGAAATGTTTAGCTGAAAAAATCGACCATGTATAGAAAGGTGTTTTTAGCCGAAAAAAACGACCATTAATAGTAAGGCGTTTTTAGCCGAAAAAAAAAGACCATGTATCGTAAGGCGTTTTTGACCGAAAAAAATGACCATGGATAGTAAGGCGTTTTTAGCCGAAAAAAACGACCATGTATAGTAAGGCGATTTTAGCCGAAAACCCCCCACCATGTATAGTAAGGCATTTTTGACCGAAAACAAAAGGACCATGTATAGTAAGGTGTTTTTGGACGAAATTTTTAGCCGAAAAAAAGGACCATGTATAGTCATTTTTTAGCCGTAAGAAACGACCATGATTGATAAAAAAACACAACCTCACTGCTCTCTGTGGTGCTTTGGTTCAGTGGTAGAGTGATGGAGTGCCACACCAGAGGTTCAGTTTTCGATCCCTGGTTGTTGCAACAAGGTCTACTCTTTACACCCCATATACAACTTATTTGAGGAAAAACACAAAACAACCCGAAGGTTCATTGTGGTGGGTTAGCTCAATGGTAGAAAGCTGAAGTCCCAAATCCAGCGGTTTGGGGGTTCGATTCCCAGTGTTTGCAACAAGGTAGCATCTTTCTTTAACCACCATTTGCAGCTTTATTGAAGAAAACACAAAACAAACAAGAAGTTATGTGGTGGTGTGGCTCAGGGGTAGAGAAACCATGTCTCAAACTAGCGGTTGGGTGTTCAATCCCCAGAGGTTGCAACCATATCCCTTCTTTCTTTGACCAACATGATAAGTAAGGCTTATTGAAGTCATTTTTTGTATCGTAAGGCGTTTTTCACCGAAAAAGAGGACCATGTATAGTAAGGCCTTTTTGGACGAAAAAAACAACCATGTATAGTAAGGCGTTCTTAGCCGAAAAAAAAAAGACCATGTAAAGTATGGCATTTTTGGACGAATTTTTTAGCCGAAAAAACCCCATCATGTATAGTAAGGCGTTTTTGGACAAAATTTTTAGCGGAAAAAAACGACCATGTATAGTAAGGCCTATTTGGACAAAAAAAAAAGACCATGTATATAGTAAGGCATTTTTGGACAACATTTTTAGCCCAAAAAAACGACCATGTATAGTAAGGCGTTTTTAGCCGAAAAAAACGACCATGTATAGTAAGGCATTTTTGGACGAAATGTTTAGCAGAAGAAAATCGACCCTGTATAGAAAGGTGTTTTTAGCCGAAAAAAACCACCATTAATAGTAAGGCGTTTTTAGCCGAAAAAAAGACCATGTATAGTAAGGCGTTTTTGACCGAAAAAAACGACCATGTTGAGTAAGGCGATTTTAGCCGAAAAAACCCCACCATGTATAGTAAGGCATTTTTGACCGAAAAGAAAGGACCATGTATAGTAAGGTGTTTTTGGACGAAATTTTTAGCCGAAAAAAAGGACCATGTATAGTCATTTTTTAGCCGTAAGAAACGACCATGATTGATAAAAAAACACAACCCCACTGCTCTCTGTGGTGCTTTGGTTCAGTGGTAGAGTGATGGAGTGCCACACCAGAGGTTCAGTTTTCGATCCCTGGTTGTTGCAACAAGGTCTACTCTTTAGACACCATATACAACTTATTTGAGGAAAAACACAAAACAAACAAGAAGTTATGTGGCGGTGTGGCTCAGGGGTAGAGAAACCATGTCTCAAACTAGCGGTTGGGTGTTCAATCCCCAGAGGTTGCAACCATATCCCTTCTTTCTTTGACCAACATGATAAGTAAGGCTTATTGAAGTCATTTTTTGTATCGTAAGGCGTTTTTCACCGAAAAAGAGGACCATGTAAAGTAAGGCATTTTTGGACGAAATCTTTAGCCGAAAAACCCCCACCATGTATAGTAAGGCATTTTTAGCCGAAACCCCCCCGACCATGTATAGTAAGGCGTTTTTGGACAAAATTTTTTGCGGAAAAAATCGACCATGTATAGTAAGGCGTATTTGGACGAAAAAAAAAAAGACCATGTATATAGTAAGGCATTTTTGGACAACATTTTTAGCCCAAAAAAACGACCATGTATAGTAAGGCGTTTTTAGCCGAAAAAAACGACCATGTATAGTAAGGCATTTTTGGACGAAATGTTTAGCAGAAAAAATCGACCATGTATAGAAAGGTGTTTTTAGCCGAAAAAAACGACCATTAATAGTAAGGCGTTTTTAGCCGAAAAAAAGACCATGTATAGTAAGGTGTTTTTGACCGAAAAAAACGACCATTAATAGTAAGGCGTTTTTAGCCGAAAAAAAGACCATGTATAGTAAGGTGTTGTTGACCGAAAAAAACGACCATGTATAGTAAGGCATTTTTGACCGAAAAAAACGACCACGTATAGTAAGGTGTTTTTGGACTAAATTTTTAGCTGAAAAAAACGACCATGTATACTCAGGCGTTTTTAGCCGAAAAAAACGACCATGTATACTAAGGCGTTTTTAGCTAGCCGAAAAAAACGACCATGTATAGTAAGGCGTTTTTAGCTAGCCGAAAAAAACGACCATGTATAGTAAGGCGTTTTTAGCTAGCCGAAAAAAACGACCATGTATAGTAAGGCGTTTTTAGCTAGCCGAAAAAAACGACCATGTATAGTAAGGCGTTTTTGGACAAATTTTTTAGCCGAAAAAACGACCATGTATAGTAAGGCGTTTTTAGCTAGCCGAAAAAAACGACCATGTATAGTAAGGCGTTTCTGGACAAAATTTTTAGCCGAAAAAACCCCACCAAGTATAGTATAGTAAGGCGTTTTTAGCCGAAAAAACGACCAATGTATCGTAAGGCGTTTTTAGACAAAAAAAAAAAAAAACCGACCATGTATAGTCAGTTTTTAGCCGTAACGACCATGATTGATAAATAAAACACAACCCCATTGCTCTCTGTGGTGCTTTGGCTCAGTGGTAGAGTGATGGAGTGCCACACCAGAGGTTGAGTTTTCGATCCCTGGTTGTTGCAACAAGGTCGACTCTTTAAACACCATATACAACTTATTTGAGGAAAAACACAAAACAACCCAAAGGTTCATTGTGGTGGGTTAGCTCAGTGGTAGAAAGCTGAAGTCCCAAATCCAGCGGTTGGGTGTTTGATTCCCAGTGTTTGCAACAAGGTAACATCTCTCTTTAACCACCATTTGCAGCTTTATTGAAGAAAACACAAAACAAACAAGAAGTTATGTGGTGGTGTGGCTCAGGGGTAGAGAAACCATCTCCCAAACTAGCGGTTGGGTGTTCGATCCCCAGAGGTTGCAACCATATCCCTTCTTTCTTTGACCAACATGATAAGTAAGGCTTATTGAAGTCATTTTTTGTATCGTAAGGCGTTTTTCACCGAAAAAAACGACCATGTATAGTAAGGCGTTTTTAGCCGAAAAAAAAAACGACCATGTATAGTCAGGCGATTTTAGCCGAAAAAAAACGACCATGGTATAGTAAGGCGTTTTGACCAAAAAAAACGACCATGTATAGTAAGGCGTTTTTGAACGAAATTTTTAGCCGAAAAAAACCCGACCGTGTATAGTAAGGCGTTTTTAGCCGAAAAAAACGACCATGTATAGTCAGGTGTTTTTAGCCGAAAAAAACCAACCATGTATAGTCAGGTGTTTTTAGCCGAAAAAAACCAACCATGTATAGTCAGGCGTTTTTAGACGAAAACAACGACCATGTACAAGAAGGCGTTTTTAGCCGAAAAAAAAACAACCGTGTGTAGTAAGGCGTTTTTGACCGAAAAAACCGACCATGTATAGTAAGGCGTTTTTGGCCGAAAAAAACGACCATTAATAGTAAGCCGTTTTTAGCCGAAAAAAACCCGATCATGTATAGTAAGGCGTTTTTGACCGAAAAAAAACGACCATGTATAGTAAGGCGTTTTTAGCCGAAAAAAACGACCATTAATAGTAAGGCGTTTTAGCCGAAAAAAACGACCAATGTATAGTAAGGCGTTTTTAGCCGAAAAAAACGACCATGTATAGTCAGGTGTTTTTAGCCGAAAAAAACCAACCATGTATAGTCAGGCGTTTTTAGACGAAAACAACGACCATGTACAAGAAGGCGTTTTTAGCCGAAAAAAAAACAACCGTGTGTAGTAAGGCGTTTTTGACCGAAAAAAACCGACCATGTATAGTAAGGCGTTTTTGGACGGAATTTTTAGCCGAAAAAAACGACATGGTCAATTTCGGCTAATGTATAGCTGAAATTGGCTGACAACCTGAATCGGTTGTCAGCCAATTGCAAAGACTAACTACCAATCCGCGCTCACACTCACACCTAAGGACAATTTAGAGTGTACAATCAGCCTGCCATGCATGTTTTTGGAATGTGGGAGGAAACCGGAGTACCCGGAGAAAACCCACGGAGGCACCGTGAGGTCGACGCGCTAACCAATATATATATATATATATATATATATATATATTTATTCATTCATTCATTCATCTTCAGAACCGCTTCATCCTCATTAGGGTCGCGGGGGTTGCTGGAGCCTATCCCAGCTGTCTTCGGGCAGTAGGCAGGGGACACCCCGAATTGGTTGCCAGCCAATCGCAGGGCACACAGAGACAAACAACCACTCACGCCCGCACTCACACCTAGGGACAGACTAGAGTGTTCAATCAGCCTGCCATGCATGTTTTTGGAATGTGGGAGGAAACTGGAGCACCCGGAGAAAACCCACGCAGGCCCGGGGAGAACATACAAACTCCACACAGGGAGGCCGGAGCTGGAATTGAACCGGTACCTCTGCACTGTGAAGTCGACGTGCTAACCACTGGACTACCGGGCCGCTACTATATATATATATATATGTATATATATATATATATATATATACACACACACACACACACACACACACATATATGCAAAAAATGAGCACATAACACCATCCAGTGTGGGTCCTTGGGCAAGAGCCGTGATGAAAAATGGGCTACTGGAACAAAGCGGAGATGGGCGAGATGCGATAACATGGCTCTGTTGGAATGCTACTACTCAAGCAACCCTCGTCAGAGGGGTTACATGCAGAGAATGTGGGCGAAATGGTTACTTCGAAACCCACAGTCACGGTTGACCACGAAACAACTAGTAGCTCAGTGTTCCAACATCCACAAACGGCAACTGCTATCACAACTTGAGATTGATGAGGTACAACGCAGGTTCCATGGTGAAGTGCCCCAGGCTGCCAGATCAGAGGAGGTCATACCAGAGATTGGGAGGCAAGCCCCAATGAATGCAGATGATGAGATTGGGAGGCCAGCCCCAATGAATGAAATGCTGAGCGAGGCAGCAACTGACCTGAAAGCTAAGATCATGGCGAGAATGAAAGCTGAGCAACCTGGAAACCGATTACAACGGCTATGTGAAGTACCACCTGAAAGTCTCATGGAAAGTGTGAATGCAGCACTGAGGGCGATCCCTACCGTAACGATCACGGAAACCAATGAGCTGATATACGCTTCAGCATCAGTGATCCTTGAGATGCTTGGATATAAGAGCAACCATGGAAGCCATGAGATACGTTACCCACCATGGAAAAGACGGTTGGAGGCTAAGATCAAGGCGGCTCGGAAAGATGTGAGTCAATTGACGGAGGCCCAGAGAGGTGTGATGAAAAGGCCGATACCCGAGAGGTACATCCAGATGACCATACCTGAAGCACTCGAAACTGCCAAACAAAGGCTCCAAGCCTTGTCCAGCCGCCTAAAGCGGTACACGAAAGAGAATGAGGCCAGACGAATAAACAGGCTGTTCGCAACACAACCTGCGAAAGTGTACGCTCAGTGGCAGGGTCCTAACAACAGAGCTGACCCACCAAGACTGGAAACTGAAAGGTACTGGAAAGGCATATGGGAGAAGGAGGTTGCACATAACAGCAGTGCACAATGGCTGGTGACCCTGAGAGAGGAGCACAGCAGCCTCCCTGAACAGAACCCAGTTACCATAACAGTGGCAGACATACAGGAAAGAGTCTCAGATAGGAAGAACTGGACAGCACCAGGCCCGGACATGGTCCACACCTACTGGCTAAAGAAACTCACAGTTCAATTGAGTTAGCAGCACAAATGAACCAGCTGCTGAGGGATGGGACTCACACAGGATGGCTAACCGAAGGGCGAACGATCCTGATCATGAAGGATCCCTCAAAGGGTGCAGTCCCATCCAACTATCGGCCAATAACCTGTCTCTCCACAACATGGAAGCTCATGTCAGGCATCATTGCGGCTAAGATAAGTGGACACATGGATCAATACATGAGCGAAGCACAGAAGGGCATTGGTAGAGATACCAGAGGAGCCAAACATCAGCTCCTGGTTGACAGAACAGTCGCACAAGACTGCAGGTCCCGACGTACCAACCTGTGCACAGCCTGGATTGATTACAAGAAAGCCTATGACTCGATGCCACATACATGGATCACTGAATGCTTGGAGTTGTATAAGGTGAACAGGACCCTAACAGACTTCGTTGCGAACTCGATGAGGATGTGGAAAACCACACTTGAAGCCAATGGCAAGCCACTTACCCAAGTGTCCATCAAATGTGGCATATACCAAGGTGATGCACTCCCCCCACTGCTGTTCTGCATAGGACTGAACCCCCTAAGCCAAGTAATCACCAAGACAGGCTATGGATATCGCCTCAGAAATGGAGCTACAGTCACCTCCTCTACATGGATGACATAAAGCTGTATGCTAAGAGCGAAAGAAATGTAGTCGGATGGTGACTAAAAGAGGAAAGGTAGTCCGCACTGAAGGGGTCTCACTCCCTGAAGGAACAATAGCAGACATTGAGGACAGCTACAAGTACCTCGGTATACCACAAGCCAATGGCAACCTCGAACTGGCAACAAGGAAAGCGGCTACGGCCAAATACCTCCAGCGAGTGAGGCAAGTCCTAAGAAGCCAGCTCGATGGCAAGAATAAGACCCGGGCAATAAACAGCTATGCTCTGCCAGTGATCAGATACCCTGCAGGAATAATAAGGTGGCCAAAGGAAGAGATTCAGACCACGGACGTTAAGACCCAAAAGCTCCTAACCATGCATGGAGGGTTCCAGCCCAAATCCAGCACCCTGAGACTGTACGCAAGCCGAAAGGAAGGAGGCCGGGGACTAGTGAGTGTGAGAGCCACTGTCCAGGATGAAACATCCATGCTCCATGAATACATCAAGGAGAAGGCTCCAACGGATGACGTACTCAGAGAATGTCTCAAACTGTGGGGAACAAAAGATGAGGCACTGGAAGAGGGACCATCATGGGAGGACAAGCCCCTACACGGGATGTACCACCGGACCATAACTGAAGTGGCCGATCTCAAGAAGTCCTATCAGTGGCTAGAGAGGGCTGGCCTGAAGGACAGCACAGAGGCACTCATCCTGGCTGCTCAGGAGCAGGCCCTGAGCACCAGAGCCATTGAGGCCCAGATATACCACACCAGACAAGACCCAAGGTGTAGGTTGTGCAAAGAGGCACCTGAGACGATCCAACACATAACTGCAGGGTGTAAGATGCTGGCAGGGAAAGCGTACATGGAACGCCATAACCAGGTGGCTGGCATAGTCTACCGAAACATCTGTGCGGAGTACGGACTGGAAACCCCAAGGTCAAAATGGGAAACACCTCCGAAGGTGGTGGAGAATGACAGAGCGAAGATCCTGTGGGACTTCCAGATCCAGACTGACAAGATGGTAATGGCGAACCAACCAGATATCGTGATCATAGATAAAGGGCAGAGGAAAGCCGTTGTTGTGGATGTAGCGGTCCCAAGTGATGGAAACATCAGAAAGAAGGAACACGAGAAACTCGAGAAATACCAAGGGCTCAGAGAGGAGCTGGAGAGAGCCTGGAAGGTAAAGGTGACAGTCGTGCCTGTGGTGGTTGGAGCACTCGGGGCAGTGACCCCCAAACTAGATGAGTGGTTGCAACAGATCCCGGGAACAACATCGGACATCTCAGTCCAGAAATGTGCAGTGCTGGGAACAGCAAGGATACTGCGCAGAACCCTCAAGCTTCCTGGCCTCTGGTAGAGTACCTGAGCTGAATGAGGGACGGACACCACCCGAGCGGGGGTGAGACGAGGAAAAAATAAATAAATAAATATATATATATATATATATATATATATATATATATAGGGGCGGCCCGGTAGTCCAGTGGTTAGCACGTCGGCTTCACAGTGCAGAGGTACCGGGTTCGATTCCAGCTCCGGCCTCCCTGTGTGGAGTTTGCATGTTCTCCCCGGGCCTGCGTGGGTTTTCTCCGGGTGCTCCGGTTTCCTCCCACATTCCAAAAAACATGCATGTCAGGCTGATTGGACGCTCTAAATTGTCCCTAGGTGTGAGTGTGGGCGTGGATGGTTGTTCGTCTCTGTGTGCCCTGCGATTGGCTGGCAACTGATTCAGGGTGTCCCCCGCCTACTGCCCGAAGACGGCTGGGATAGGCTCCAGCACCCCCCGCGACCCTAGTGAGGATCAAGCGGTTCGGAAAATGGATGGATGGATATATATATATATATATATATATATATATATATATATATATATATATATATTGCTTAGCGACTTGGCACATGACTGGCACTAGCAGGCCCTGGCAATTTTCTGCGCCTTCATCTTGCTGTCCTTTTACAAAGGCTCCAGAGGCTAGTTAAAAGGTGTGTGATTCCCACCACGAATCTAATTAGATCTCTGACTGGGGTCTAAAAAACAAAAAAGAGAAAAGCATCGAGGGATAAAGGTGCTAAAGCAGCTAACTCACACCCTGACTGCACTTTGGCCTGAGTTGTCTCCTGCTTCCTCCTTTGCAGCAGAAAAACAAAGTCTTGCGGGCTAATGAAGTTTGTAATTAAGGAGATTCTGTCAGGGTGAATGAGTAATTAGGACGAGGTTTCTCTGGGGTGTGAGTGGTGGCCAGGCTCAGCGGAGCACAGAGAGCGTAAGTACGTCCACAGTCATCATCTACTTTTAATTCACATCCACAGCATCTTTAATGGGCTTGCTTTATCATCTGCAAATGTGCTGATGTGAAAAGTTGCAATATAATTTAGGATCAGTCACCACACTCAAAGATGTGCCTCTCTCCCTAGCACACATAAATGTACGCAGTGCAACGCTGTGATGGTTACCACGCTATGGATCTCGGACGTGTTGTGAAATCAGATATAACTGGAGGAAAATGGCTGAGGGACATAACTTCGCTCTGTTCACAGCGAAGACATGTCCGTCCTAATTATCACATTTACTTCAGATTGGTTGACTATGCAGCTGATAAAGAAAGTTCACCTGGCCTCAATTAACTATATTTATCTGAGATTATCCCTCCATGAGATTTCTGCGCTGGCGAAAAGATTAGCGTCGGTAAGAGTTGCATGTGCAGGATGAATACATTTTCCTCGCAAAGTGACATCTTCAAAGGATGAGAAATTAAATCAATGAAATGGGAAGAAGGACAAGCTGGATTCTGGGGATCCTCGGGTGGGATGCTTTCCAAATGATATATGTATATATATGTATATTTATTGTTTATTATAACTTAGTTGGCAGATTCTCGCTTTTGCCTTACCCTCAAGTAGCGGGTTGTGCATACGCGTCATTATTGTTTACCACCTATAACGATTCAGGTGGATTTAGCCTTACACGAAGCAAATGTGCACTCAATTGATTCTATTCTTAAGTGTGACAATAACTCCAGATTGGGAAATACCTCTTCATATTTTCACCCCTCCCCACAGGAACAAATATCAATGTCATATAGGTCAATCTAAAACAGTGGTTCTTAACTTGGGTTCGATCGAACCCTCGGGGTTCGGTGAATCAATCTCGGAGGTTCGACAGAGCCTCTGCCATGGAGGGTAAGACACACCCGACTCAACATGACATTTAGTTATGACACGCCCGCGTGACCATCAGTGGCGGCAGATGATCACATGACATTGCTTGTCCAATCAGTGCTGTGGGAAATTTAGTTCACTCAGTAGTCTACATGTGACTGTCGTGATCAGACGTCGTGTGGTAAAACAAAGCAAATAAATAAATAAATATATATATATATATACACACACCTGTATATATACTTATCTCTTGAAATTTTATTTACTTTTTTGTTTTTAAAAAATGCGTTATATTTTAATTATATCTTGGATTTGTCAAAAATATATTTATTTATTTTTCACTAATGAAGAGTTCTGTGAATGTGCATATTAACTGATTGGGTTTGGTACCTCTAAGAAGGTTAAGAACCACTGATCTAAAATCAACCAAATTGTTATAATCAAATGTTATCAAATTGAAATGTGGAGTGTTTTACTGTTTTGACCGAGTGATGTTTCGAGCTGATACAGTCGAGGGTTGGAGTCATAGGTGGACAGTCTTGATCTCAGGTTAACCTCTACACTCTCAAAAAGCATTGACACTGTTTAGACTGGGAAGTGTCCCGCTGCGAGGCACAACACCTGGGCTGTGAACTCGTGACCTCCCATCTGAGCGCTCTCACCCTCCCCTCCCTTAAACTCCCTGCCTCCTGGTCAGCTGGAGGATCAGCATGGACAGACAAGCCCAACACTCTTCATTTCCTGTTTTGCCTGCAACCAACCCTTCCCATACAGACAAAAAGATGCTTCCTGTGTTTCAGGTAATACAATCATCATAGCATTGGTATGACCTTTCAGATGCCAGGTTATATCTTCACTGTAAGAGCAGCGTGCCAAGGGGAAAAACAGAGGGGAATTTTAGCCAATGTGAATGTGATTATTCCCAATACAGTGCAAAAGTGAACACGCACGGTCATGATTTAAAACCTGATTTCCGAAAAATGTTTTCGGATTGCGCTCACACGCAAAAGTCCAAGACAGATGTAGACTCATTACCGGTTAAGTAGAGCAGGTGTTTGTCAGCTCCAGGCAGACCTACATGGAAGAGGTTTTTTCATGTTGACTACTTCCTCACACATTAGTCTTAGCCAGTGGCACCAAGTGGAAGTTTTGCCCGGGCCATCCCTCATCGTCCAGTGTGACCTCCCCCTCCTGCGCGCTGCAGGCAAGGCTGGAGATAGCAGGACGAAAAAAAAAAAAAAAAAAAAAAGAACTGTGGAATTCAAAATATTAGTTAGTTTTGGCCTATGAATAGCAATTATCTTTGTTTTTTTTCTCTTTTTTTTTCTGTAATCAAACTCAAAAGTCCTCGATAAGATGGTTTCTCTTGCTAATTGCCGTGGGGAAACAATAATCAACAATTATTGCGCAAACTAAATGGGAGGGTTCGGCAAACGGATGTGCGGATAACATTTGCATACTGTCCAGTCAAACAGACAGAAGAGGAGATGCGTTGACTACACACCACTTGTACAAAATAATGATATCCAATACAACAGCTATCTTAAATATTCTGTCTTTACGATAGGTGCCCATGGTTAATTTCACCGTTATTATAGCGCTTGTACGTTGCAGTGATGAGAGCGCTTCTATTATTTCGACAATTTTTTTTTCTACCCTCTGATGCAACTGTTCGAGGTTACCAAAATGTCACATAGATCTCTCATTATGTCGCATGAGAGTTCTTATTTGACTTCAAAGAAAAATAATACCACACTTTGACACTGAACATGATCATTTTTGTAAAGGCAGAAATCTGATATGGCCCCTTGATAGTGTGCAGGTAGTTATAGTGTACATGTGGACATCAAGTTGTGGCTGGTTGTCGTACGTCGTCTTTAGTGCTTGCTGAACACAATATGTCACATATGCGCCTAGAGGGAAATGGCGCAAGATCACAGGACTTTTGGAATTTAGATGAGATCAGGAAGCAAGTTCTTATCAGCACCTTATCCATAGCAGCTAAACACAGTGCAGTTCAGTGCTCGGTGAGTGGTCGATTCTCAGAGATCTTGAGAAAGTGTCAACAGAAGAGGAGCTGGCACTGCGCGGTGAATGAAAAACCGAGTTGTATTCACCTGATAGCACATAAGGTAAAAGGCTGTCAATCAGAATGGTTTACGTCAAGAAACGTCTTTGTGAAAACAAAGTTTGTGCTTTTTTGATAAGTTGGCAAAAACCTCCCAGACTAACACAGACCAGAAAAAAAAAACAATAGCCAAATCTGTTGTAATATGAATGCCTGCTCGTCTGGATTCAACATATATCTTCAATATATCTTCTATTGGTGTAGGTGACGTGCATGTTACAGTATATGTGAAGATTGAGGGACGTAAGTGTTCCAACTTCACATGGGACACTTGTATGTAATATGACATCGCTGGAACAGTAAAAGTACACAACAGCAACCCTTCCGGTGCTCCATTGTTGTTTTTGGTGCAACTTACTGGTGAATGCTTTAAACGAAGCATGAAGAGGGTGTCTCTCGGGCTAATATCTCAATGTTAAGGCAGGCAGGAAATTAGACGTTTGAATGTTAGGCCTCCAAATTTTTGTTGCGTAAATGAAGAGCTAAAAGAGTTTTTAGCTGAAAATGCTGTCCTGAAATTCCAGAACCCGCTGTCTAATGGTCATCCTGCCCCTTTGAGAAAAACACTGCAATTGGCGGCCATTTTTCCCACTATAGGGTGACTCAACCCTGATTCGGTGCAGAACGTTAACCTCATTAAGCCCGCTCACACCTGAGATACATAATTATCCCTGAGAGAATAGCCAGCATTAATACAAATTAGAATGCTAATTATGCTGTTGAGACTGTCCTTTGCATCTCCCAGAGCAATGAACCTATGCAACCATTATGGTGAATTAGAGTATTTGTTTACCATCACAACCGGTGCCTTCTAACCAGTAGTGATGTTTGTCACCAAGCTCACAAGTGTGCCACGGTTCACTTGCGGGGAGTGAACATAGCACGCTTGTTTGAGTTCGAACTACTAAAGACACATATGAATTCCTTTCCTTTACCGGGTCAGGCTCAATGACTTCCCAACGCCCAACCTATTTAAGAACAAGGACCCGGGGCTCCACTTCAGAGGAGTGCCTTTGGCCGCTCATAAAACGCCCATCCCAATGACAATTCATTTCATCTGCAGGCTGTGCAACAAGGCTGTTAAGTGGCCTAAAGTCTTTTAAAGATGCCTTAAATGCCTCCTCGATCTGGGGGGAAAACGTCTTTTTCTGCTTTCCTCTGATCGCACTGAGCCAAAGAGGAACAATAAATCTGGCTGATTTCTACATTCCTCGTCAGCTTTCCAACTACTCCAGCCACAGTCACACGTGTCTCTCGGCAGTGTCATGTTTAGACCAGTCCCTGCTTGTTTTTATTTATTTATTTTCATGGTTTTAAGGGGGGGGGGGCGGGCTATGTCAAAAGAAACAAGATAAGTGCACACAGCTGAAAACATTTCTCCGGTGTAATAAAAAGTCTGCACTGGATGAAAAACGCTGCAGCAATTTTTTTTCTTTTTTTTTTTTGTCGGTGAATTGCAGCAAGGTAGAAGCTTTAAAGGTCCAAGCATAAAAGCTGTGGGCTTGAAAAACCTTTTTGGCCACGTACAGAGGCTTTCTTTTTTCTTCGCCTTCATGTTGAGGGGAGTACGGAGGAGAGGAGCACGCTGCTGGTTGTGTGCCAGCTCGGCCTCCTGCGGTTTCACGCATAACAACCTTGCATGTGCACAGCTCTCAGTAAAGCATTGATTTAAGAGGGTACTTCTTCTTTCCACAGCTTTAGCAAAACAAGCCCCTATGTTTGGATAGACCTGGTAAGCAGCTCACTGACCTGAGCAACGGGTCAGATTAAGTTTGAACCCCTCCTCCTCCTCATCCTTCTCCGCTCTCAATCCCCCGTGCAGAATGAGGAAAGCGAAAGTGCTCTTTAGGGCAGGCAGGCCTGACAGCGAGGTCAGAGGAGTCGCTCAGGAAAACAGGAAACTGACAAGAGAGACAAATGATCGGTCTCACCCAACCATGGGCATTTAAGCGTTCTGCCACAAAGCTAGATCAAACATAATTGGGACGAGAGTTATACCTATTCTTTAAAACGGGTTAAAAAACAAACAAAACCTCTTGAAATATTGTCTGGAGCCAGATCAAGATGTAAATCATGACTTTTTCCTTCTCTTTTCAATCTTTGAGTCACTTTAAATCCATTTATGTCAATGGAGAAAATCGAATTACTGTTGCTCTTTTTTTTTTTTTCTCCAACCAAATTTCCAAAAAGTCTCAGGTAAATCAAGTTTACAGCCAGCTTCGCTTGGATTCTGACCAGGCTCTCTTCTGTGGCAAGTGACCTGGAACATGAAAAGCATGACTCGAAGAAGATGAATATTACCATGGACAAAGCTATATGTGGAGGAGTCCATATTTGGTCATGAAAAAAGTTCCACTGCGAAGCAAGCGGAAAAGGGGCATATTGCCACCGAGTGTTGCAGAGAAGAACACGAGTGGCAAGGAGAGAGGATGGATTAAATCGACATTAAAAAAAAGTCGACATTAATGGAAGTTGCATGTGCGCATGCAAACATGTTGACTAATGATGTGATTAGTCGAGTCCAACCCCTTCAGCCATGAACCAGGAAGCAGACTGCGAACTAGTGAACAAAATGGCACACACAAATACAATGTAGTGCTTTCCTTTTTTTCCCACTTTTGCGCTGCCGTCCAAATTATAACAATATTTTCAATTTGGAGCAGGACAAGGGAAAACATTCTGCACCCTTGTATCCAAATTGGTTCCTTAAGTAGGTGTTGAACATGCACTAGGCACATCTCACGATGCAGATGTGACAGATCTCTCTCAGATAATCAGCAGAAAGATACGGAATTGATCATGAAGATACGATACAAAATCATTATAATAATTTTATATAACTTAGTAATAACTTAATCGTAACCGAGAAACATTTTTTATGGTTTATAATGTCTGTCAATAATTGTGGCTTGATAAAGTGTGAAGTTTATCACAAAAAAAACCTCCGACACGGTAATGTTTTCAATAAACAACAATTAAGGGAAAGATTAACGCGGGTGACTTTTTATGGAAAACCACAAAGCAAACATTGTGACAAGGCACATATCTCAAAGAACTACTGAACCTGTTCTTTGCTGTGAGTTAGTTATATATTATAGATTTTCTCCAAGCACGCAGGAGGGAGGATTGTGTGCGTGTGTGTGTGTGTGTGTGTGTGTGAGCATGTGCATGTGGTGGCTCAAGTGCCGCTTTTGGCAAAAGGAAAAGATAAGCACAGGGTGGATGAGGCAGGTGGGGCAGGGGGGAAATAATATAGCGAGCGGGGCAATCAGCAAACAATCTGGGGCGTCGTTGAGTGCTGCTGTAAGATCTGCTAAACTAGCCCTAATTTCCCTTATTGCAGGCGACGTGTGAGCACAAGTAGAGAGGGGCCAGAGCCGAGTTAATCTGAACCTGGGGCGGCACGTTCACGTTTGATAGAGGCCAGAGATAGGACATGGAGGCTCGGGAGGAGGAGGAGGAGGAGGATGAAAGATCACCCACACCTGCGAGGGGCTGCCAAAAGTTACAGCTCACTCAAAGAGGCCTTTCTACCGCTGCTCCATTTATCAAGGATGATGAGGGCAATGGCAGCGAAAACCTCGCTTCGTTTCACTTTTCACTCGGGGCTCATCATATACATTCACCACCATGTATAAAAAGATGGTTTGATTTGGCTTTTTTTAATCTTCTGGGCTCAAAACAGGCCATTCGTGTCCACCTGACGTGCTGAAATCAATTTAGCTGTTGATGGAAATGTACTGAAATTTTCCAGTGATGTTTTTTGTTTTTCTTTGTCTGATTTGTAATTTCCAACTTATGCTTTTCAAATGTATAAACAATACACTATGTACATCAAATTGTATCTTTGGTTCTGCCTTGGTCACTTTTGACCAATTGAAAGGAATGAAAACTACATTTTGAATTCAGTGTTACTGGATTGATTCAACTGAATAGAGGGCTCCGACCTTTGAGCAATTACCCACAATGCACTACCGGTGGCCATATTGGAGGGCTGTTATAAACAAGCCATACACGAATAGACTTCGTATATGCCCAGAAATGCCAGTTACCCAAGCCATAGACTTCGTGTATGTCTTGGGTAATTGCTAAAAGGACGGAGTCCTCTATACTTGACCAAGGCCTTGAGAGTAATTTCATGTAACAAACTTAGTTTTTGAAAGAGGCGTTTAATGATTTACTGCATTTCAATGACTGAATTTCATTTTAAGAAATGGATATGACCCAAGGCTTCAAATAACTTATTATTATTATTTTTTTTTTGCGGAGGAGTTCTACACATTAATGACTTTGCTGTGCAAAGTTGGATGCGCTCCGCTTTAATGTAGTTCCAGCCAGACGTCTGTGAAAAATGGACTCAATCACTGTTAAATGTGCTAACCTCATCCTTGGTTAGCTTAGCAATTTTAATGTCTTGCAGTTTATTTGCTGAAAGTAGCACCGAGACACCCTTGACTGTGTGTGTGTGTGTGTGTGTGTGTGTGTGTGCGCGTGTGCGTGTGTGGTTGTGTGTGTGTGTGTGGAACAAGCTGAAAGGGAACTAAAATTTAACAAAGCCTGAGGGCCTCCTGTTTATTTTGTATTAATATTATTATTATTATTATTATTATTTTTTTTACAAATGGTGACAAATAGCAGCAAAAATTTGAAAGAACATTTCTTTTCGCCACATTGCAGCTTTGGACAGGATTTTATCTCCTTGTATTTTGCAACGTAAAATAAATAAATGTCTGCACCAGTCTACTGTACAGTGTATATATACTGATATATATGTTTTGGAGGGGGGGGGGGGGGGGTGGTGGAGAGGTGTCCATGCACAAAATCCCCCATAATCCTTTTGGAGAGGAACATGAAGCACCACCCCTTGAGGTTTGTACTCTTTGGCTGCTGTCCTGCTCGGACACAACAGTCTCACAGTGAGATCAAGACAGCGACAACATAAAAGTAGAACAGGATAAATACATCTGCGGGAAAATCAAGATACACGCCATAGCATTAAGTACACCTGCAAAACCAAAAGGGGTCTTACAGAGAGCTAATGTGGTTGATTAAAAATTCCCCCTCACAGATAGAAAGTATTTCAGGATTTTGCTTGAACAATGGAGAGGATAACTAGCTTGGTTCAATTTACCCATTAAAAAAAAAGGAGTCAAGCGGTTTCATAAAACCGATTTCAGAGAGGCAATATTTTATGAGCATTCCTAGGTATAAATTTTATATTTTGTACATTTGTTATATATTTATAATTTTTGTTGATCTTGAAACGTTTTGCCCTCATGATACATTTTGCTATTTTTGCATTATGATCTGAAAACACCCAATCTCATGATGAAAGTTAATATATACAGTATATACTGTATATATAGAAGAAAAAATATATATATATATGCATACAGTGTTTGAAATGTACAGTATGTCTTTGCAGTGTGTTGATAAAGTTAGTGACCTGAAAGTTTATTTGTCCAATATTCTACGGTTTCTGGGGATTTCTTGAAATACAGCAATGGGGTGCCACGTCAATAACTCCAAGAAATGCCAGTATCTTCCAGCAGGAGTAAGAACAGCGTAAAACCTTTTCCAACTCCAACCACAGACAAGTGTGAATGTATTATGGGTAGTTAGTTACACATAATTCATATACATAAATGAAA
The DNA here is from genome assembly GCF_054856545.1 of Hippocampus guttulatus. Classification (NCBI taxonomy): domain Eukaryota; kingdom Metazoa; phylum Chordata; class Actinopteri; order Syngnathiformes; family Syngnathidae; genus Hippocampus; species Hippocampus guttulatus. The sequence goes on along the minus strand of NC_141270.1, from coordinate 14,996,668 downwards.
GCTTTGAGAGAGTGTTTTCATCTGTGCTTTTTGCTCTTTGCTGTTGGTAATGTGCTCCGCTCAGCTGGCAAGCCGGGAGCACCACACATCTGGATGTGAGGTTGAGGGATGGAAAGTGTTTATATATGAGCGCTGTTTGCAGGGATTGCGCATGTCTGTATTTTGGGCAGGCAGCACATTCTGGAGGTTCGACGACTGTCCTATTCCTCTAATCACAAATTAATTGAAGTAGCAGTTCATAAACAAACAAACAAAAAAAGATGCTTGTAAAGTTGTAAATCATAATTTCTACACTGCCCCGGGCTCCCTGTGAGACTAATTTCATTCAGGAAAAGCTTTGAAAACTTTGTATTTATTAGCCAGACAACCGGTATATGTATGTTGGCGGCTTCGGGAGGAAAGAAAAGCTCCTGAGTGGGGGAAAACGTGACTGAGTTCTATCTGTTAATTTTTCAAACTGTAAGTCCTGTTAGCATTGCATTGACATATTGAGAAGTTTTATAAATGATAAACGCCGACATTTCTGCTGTAGACGCGTTACCTTGCAGGACCTGCGACACCACCTGACACCTGACACCACCACCACACTCAGATGCGGAATGTTTTTAGAGTGTGGTTTGAATTTTCATGCTTTCAAATCTCCCCAGCAAATCAGTTCCCTGATGCCCTTCTGCGCTTACAACACTGTTGCCCAAGTACTTGGAGATGTTGGCATACACACACAAACCACAACATTTACACAATCTAATGATCCTAATTACAAGAGCTGCATCCAAAATCCTACAATGAAAATCATGCTCATTTTTGATTGACACTGTCAGAAAGTTAGACTAATTGTATGAGTGCTGAGAGCGTTTACATTCATGTTATTCTACAAAACCAAAACTGCTGAATGTTAACATTTGAACCACACGTAATAGCAGAGCTATTTCACAACAAATTGAAACAAAATGTTCAGCTTGTCATAGGGTGAGTGTGCAAGTGTGTGTTTCTTGCTCCTATACCGTGTGGTGTAGTACAAAAGATAACCAGCACAGTACACTACAGACATCATGATATCTCCACCCAGGGATGTAGTTGAGGGGAACACACGGTGTACATGTCTACACTTTCCGGATGTTTCCATTTCTTCATTAAAGACACTGTAAAGCACAACTAAAAAAACAAAAAAAAAATCTTGGAAATTTGACACACACACGCAGAAGAGTGGTGTCTATAACCCTGACAAATTTGAATTATTTTAAAATAAATGGCAGAATAGCCTACACAAAATGAGTCTTTTTGCAAAAAAAAAAAAAAAAAAAAAAAAATCAAACCATTGACTGGTTAAAAAAAGAAAATAATGGGCTCAACTTTACAGCCTTTGGACGGACCTTCCTGCCTTCTGGTGAAAGGTGGTGTTTGTCAAAAAAAAAAAAAAACAACATTCAAAGAAAGTTCTAGACTGAAGGACAAATAATGAGGCGGCTCGGCCTTTCTTCTTAGCCGCATCTCTCAATTGTGGATTGAACAACGGAGCGCCGTTGTTGGGTGTGAGAACCAGCCACCGGGATATATTACCACATGGAGGGCAAAGCAATTGTGCGCACAGCCATTGCCTCCGCAGGGATTAGTGGGGCCATTAAGTGGCAACAAGTAGCGGCGGGGGGCCCAGTGCCCTTCTCGCTCATTAACTCAACAGCAGCTGCCCTCAGTCTCAGCTCTCCACCGCTGCCACACTGTCCCGCTAGCACCCACACAGTGGACGCGGTGCCAGCCGATGACCTTTGATCTTCTCTTTGTTGAAGTGCTATCAAGATAGTTTAATTGCAGGATGTTGGGGAGATCGCAGATTCTTCTTTATTTGGAAACTACAAAGCCGTCGACTTATTTTTAATGAAACGCATTTGAGGAATGGTAGGTTGATTATGTTGCTTGATTTGGTTAAAAATTCAATCATGCAGCATGTATGCAGAAGGTTGGAGAACTGCGGCAAACAATTGAACAACCCGGTAAGGGTGGATTGAATGATCAGGTTACAATGACAACATCAAAAAATATGCAGCCCTTTTTCTTACACACTCTCACACAGTTCCTTTAATCCACGTCCACTGTACACATTTGTGTGGGTATGCAAAGATAGCAGAGAAGGAGCCATCGGTAAACTCTAAACAGCTTTTGAACAGAGGAGAAAGGGGGTGTTTTCAACCGCTACCCAGAATGCTTTGCCCGAGGCTGTGGCCACAGGGCTCAGATGAGCTGCCGCATGCAGCAAGCGCTGAAGTAGGAGCTGGAACAGGCAGTCATGAATAGCTGGGAATGCTTCTGGAGAAACACCCACCTTTGTGAAGTTTGTCACTTCGTGTGGGGATCATTCGTTTGCGGAGAGATCGCTTCAGTCGGAAAGCCATCGCAGTATTAGCGCATGCATGTAAAGCTCGGCACGCGGAGGCATACAGTCGTTGGTTGGTTGTCATTGGTAGTGGTTAGTATAAAGAGAAATAAATACAGTGGGACCTTGGATTACTAATGACCTGGTTTATGACCAAATCAGGAAATGCACCATTTTTCTGCAGAACCATCATGGAATTACAGTTGTGGTCTCTAATTGTCATGACCAAGAAAAATGGCCAGCTGGTCCAACTCAGCGTCGGCCATGTACAGCAGAGTCCCCAAGGTTGCTGCATGTTTCCGCAGTCTGGTGGAAGAGAAACGGGTTGAAGAGAATCATCTGGCTGAGAGACACCTTTGCCTGTTCCAACCAGGCTTTGCTAGAAGGGCTTCAGGCTACGGATTTGGAGTGCTCCTCTTGAAAGAGTCTGACATATGTGTGCATCTTCAGTAAGAGGCCTAAGAGTGGGCAGATTCCACGGAGGCTCCCGGATGAATGTGTTGGAACTCAGTGACTTTTTGTGAAAGGAATTCGGTGTCCATTATCAAGCGTTGAGCTTTTAGAATTTGCTTGCTTTGACCAAGGGCATGCACACCTTTTGTTGGCTCGTGTTGGAATAACGTACAGCAAAGTTCATTATTCCAACAATGGCATGTGCACGTCACCTTCACTACCCTGTCCACCACCTTGTACTTGTAGCCTACTTGAGATCTTGGGATCTATGAGGTCTTTCATTTTGTTTTTCAACCCTTCTAATGTGTGAAATCAACCTCTTCATTTCTCTCAACTTGCCTCGCATATTTTGCTGGCGCCCGTTTCGGTTTAACAGATCTTGCCAACTATCAATCATGACTTGGTCAACAATGTCTGTGACGAGGTGAGTATTCAGGGCACTCGGGAAGACATCAGCCCTGACATGGGAAGCTATCGGCGTTGTACTTTCCTAGCTTGTGGGGGACTGGTCCAGATTCAAGCCAACTGTCAATGGACAAATGTACCTTTCACATTTCAAGTGAACTCTTCTAGTATTGAATCTTTTCATTCAAACTACTACCAACTGCATCATATTAAGTAAGCGACAATCAGGACATAACTGCTGGATAATGCAACCTGGTGTCAATTGGTGATAAGCCGCATCATGCAATAAGAGTCAAATTTCAAGCTAATCACGACGATGGCTTCCCTATTTATTCTTCCAATGTGGCTGCTTGTATGAGAGTATCATTTCCCTCAATTCCCTGTTGAATAGTTCAATGGTATTTGCCACCCCACAAATCAGGTGAATCATAAACATGATTGCATCGGCGCAGCCACCCGTGTTGCAAGGCTTGCCTTTAGTCATGCCTCGTGCAATGACACAGTTGCGAATGGCATTCGAGACAACATAATGCGTCGATTAGTTTGGGATTCTTTCATTTCAGTGCAACGGAGATCGTAAAGATGATTGCGGCCACTCGGTGCTTCCAGTTGACCAGCCGGCATGTTGTTCCTACCTGGAGAGCTGCTCCAGTTAAAAGAGGCTAACAGCTATAATGCAGATCTCTATCCAAGGGTGACATATCTGATGGAGGTGCTCCAAAGATCAAACAGTTGAGGCAAACATTTGGAATTCCTCGCCGAGTCCCATTGATGTCCACCGGCCCCTTCAAAAGTGTTGTCCTCCCCCAACCATAACTATGTTAACATTATGAGGGCTAATCGTTGGTTTCATATTATTTCTTTTGTTTGTTTTCAGGGCAGGACTGAGTCTGTTTCATACAGAATGACTAACTTAACACACTTTTAAAAACTTCCAAAAAATAGGGCGGAGTGAAAATAATCGAATTGGGATTGCAATACAATGCGTGATTATTTTTTGTGTTTTATTTTCATTTTTAACACAAGCAATAAATTAATCTATATTCCAGTAAACAATATCAGATTTATTCTACATAAATGTTTTGGTTTTACAGGTTAGGATTATGCTAAAATAAAGGCAAATAAACCATGATAGACAGTTTATGTATCTACTTCAATTAGAGCTGTTAACTTACTTGACGCTTGGACTTGCAGTCTTTTCAACTAAAAAAAATAAATTAAAAAAAATCTACCAAACAAATGCGGCATAACCATGAATCCAATTACAACAATAATGCAAACAATTTTGTGGCTTTATCACTTCAACTTTCATGTTTTGCAAAACAATATCTAAACGCACAACTTCTTCAGCAGTGAACCTGTCGAGACAAATAAATGTAAATAAATACATGGAGAAAAAAAACAATAGAGCCTGGTGGGTGACCTAAATCCATCCATCCATTTTCCGAACCGCTTAATCCACACTAGAGTTGCGGGGCGTGCTGGAGCCTATCCCAGCCATCTTCGGGCAGTAGGCGGGGGACACCCTGAACCGGTTGCCAGCCAATCGCAGGGCACACAGAGACGAACAACCATCCGCGGTCACACTCACACCTAGTGTTCAATCACCCTGCCATGCATGTTTTAGGAATGTGGGAGGAAACCAGAGCACCCGGAGAAAACCCACGCAGGCCCGGGGAGAACATGCAAATTCCACACGGGGAGGCCGGAGCTGGAATTGAACCTCTGCACTGTGAAGTCGACGCGCTAACCACTGGACTACCGGGCCGCCCGGGTGACCTAAATTAAGCAATTAATTTTTTTTGGTCTCTAATTGCACCCTTTGCAATTTATAATTTGCATCCTACTGCATTGAGATGTCTATTTGAATTTGATTAATGCCTCATCCCAAATAATCATTGTTGCATTTGTAAGATGTGGTGGCATATCTGAATGCCACTCAACATTTTGACAACATTTAGCAGCTTTAGGGAAACATTCGATCTGTTCATTTTCCTCACTCATCAGGATGTAGTAAAAATGTCAGCTTTTTAATCTTAAAAAGTTACTTTTTCATCTTTCATTCTTCTACTTCACCACGATTTTGTAAAGATGAAAGGCAATTGATGTCTAAAATCGACTGAGTATGAATAATGTCTGTAACATGGCCCAATCACTTCTCCGGGAGAAAAAAAAAATTAGAGAGGATTATTCCTGAAAGGGGAAAAAACATGCCGCTTATTAAATCAGCCCCTCTTCATGCTTTTCATGGGTGGTCAGCAGTAATCAGTTTAGTGTCTGCCTCTTTCAGGTTGTTAAGACATGCACTCTTCATTTGCACAAATAGCATGATGGTTTCAAGCACCCATATAAATTAATCCCCCTTAAAGTTTTGTCGAGAAAAAAAAAAACAAACCACCCACTTTTAATCTGAAACCTGCGATTCCCCCCCACAACCCCCACCCCCAATTCCTTCATCGTATACTTGCAGGAAAGATATCCGTACCCTCTTTTCGCACACGTGCATAAAGAGACACACAATGTCACACACAAGAACCACACAGTATAATTTATAAAGCCTAAGCTCTTTCAATACTCCAAAATGCCAGATAAACTTTTCTCATTTGCTCCTAATTTGGTCACGCAAGATAATGCCAACATCTGAAGGCTTTTTAAACTGCTATTTAAAATGCATTCCTGAAAGGAGCCGGTGCTGGCATCTCTGCACCTTGTCAGCTCCAATAATTATTTCCAATCCGGAGCTAGCCCTTAATGTGCTGATTAATCCAGCCCTCTTTTTGCTGCGAGATGCATTCGGCTCCATTAATTTTTCAAAAAGGCCTCACTCACTTTGCCGCGAGCCCCGCAGATGTCAGGGCCGTGACAGAGAAAGCCATTAGAAGTTAACACCTCCCACTCCCCCAGAGACTGGTATCCCTCATTCGAATGCCAAGCACCCGCATTAGGCGCATCAGCTGCCAGGCTTGGCATCGGCTGAACTTGGACATCACCGTCTCAGCCCCCTCCAAAAGGAGAGAACAGCTTTAATAAGGGTGGTTTCAAGAAACCGGAATAATGAGGGAGAGAGGGCTGGGGAGTTGAGCACTGACACTTTGCTCTCCTTCTTTGAGGAGGATTCTCGAGATTGAGGATCGAATCCCATGTCATGTTATGTGATGTTGTGATTACAAACCACTTCTCACAGGCTCAATAGCAGACTTCAGATCAGCTCCTGTAAAAATGCCCTTTGGAAGAATTTGCGCAGCCATATTGTTAAATTCAAAGCGACTGGAGATCTATGTTCCAAACCTTCTCTCACTCAAGAGCTTTGTGTCGCTCCCCCTCAACTAGACTGGTTACAAGCTGTCTGAATTGAGGAGCCCCTATCCCACCCCCCACCACCACCACCAAGCCTTCCTGCTCGCCCAGCTTTTATCTGCCAATAGGTAGGTGAATGGTGGGAATTAGGATTCCTGGGGAGACTTGGGATGGAGAGAATAGAAACAAAGACTTCCCCATGTTGGGAACCGATGTCTCTTTTTCCACAGCTTTTCCCTTTCATCCCAAGGGCTCCTGTCAGACAGAGGGAAGGCGAACGGGAGCACGTATAATACCTTTTAAGAGCCTGCCAGTTCACTCCCATGTGATAAGCTCTGCTCGAATCACAATGGAGTTTCAGGACCCCACTGCAGTCACCCCACTGTCGGCCTGAGAACGCACTCCAACAAACACGCCGAGATGAGTCACACACTTCAACATAGCACCGGACGTACAGATATGTGATCAAATCGCATCATATGAACACAACGATTGAGACACTCTCTTGATCACTTGTTCATTCTAGTTTGTTGATTCAACCATTTCCACCGAGCAACACACAATGTTTTTGCATTTCTATTGCATCAAAGAGCAACGCGTTTATCCACAAAAACAAATTGTCACACTAGTTTGCTAGGGAAAGAGTGCTACTCAGTGACATAGCAGGTTAGGGGAAAGGGGAGATGCAAAATGTTGTGGCGCTCAAAGTTAGAAGTACAAATAGTAGCGGGAAACAAAATTTTGTTCGAGCACCTTGATAGCACTGGTTGCGGTCACACCCGTTGTCTGTTTTGCGCTTCCTGTACAGTAAGTGGCGGTATTCAACAAAGAGCTGGAAATCTGTCAATGAACCAAGAAGATCAAGAAGAAGAAGACGACGATGATGATAGGAATAGGAGAACGCCTTGGAATGGATAATACCCTTGGTCATATAGCGAAGTGGGGTTTGTCATTTTAAGCTCCAAAACTTTTTAGCACTTTAGGAGTACTCCCGCTGTACTTAACAGTTAGATTGGTAAATAAGTGAATGTGAAATAAACATGTGAGTGTATGTGTGTAAAAGGATCTTTGGGCAGCCAGTGTATGGTGGAGATACACTGATGGGTAGTGCACTCCATTTACCGTTTTAATCAAATTAGATTTTTCATCTATTTAACAATAATGTGTTCTTTATTTCATGGGATAATAGATGGATTGGCGAATCAATGAAATTTACTGCTGGAAGCATTTATGGATGTGGTTAAAATAACATGATGGACTGACCGACTGACAATGACAGTTTGGTTCGGCTCGAAAAAATGACAGACTGACGATGACGCATGGGTGCCCAGGCCGCTGACAAATGAATGACGGACCGGCAGGATTTTGTAAATTGCCCATGCACCCCTGCTCATTTCATGCTTGCCGCGGTACATCAGATGAAGGCACCCAAATGCAAACATCCGAGAGCGGGAGCAAAGTTGAGAGACACACTGGGAATTTAGGTGGAAGTTAAAGAGAACATTGTGCAGAACACAATTCTCCAGCGTTAGTGGTAAATATTTTTTTTTAGGTAATTTGGATTTAAAAAAGGAGACTTTGAACCAGAGCATGGTGTTGTGCTTGTGGGTACTCAAATGCAAGAAAGCAACGTTATGTTACACCACATGAAACAAAACCCGACACATTTTTAGCGCTTTGAGCAACATCGTAAACTGTGAGAGGTCCTGTTTGGAGCCAAACATGATGTATAAGAATCCGTTGCACTGTTGCATTCCAGCCACACACACACACACACACACACACACACACCTCTGTTCATGTGGTAGTACGCATACCCCCCCCCAATGCATTTCAAGTGCCCTCCTAAAAACCTCGGACTGAAGACTGATCTGGTTGCCTTGGCCCTCATGAACCCCTCACCCTCTTTCCCCATGTTTTGTCCAAACACCTTTTCGGATAAAATCCATTTTCCGAACCGCTTAATCCTCACTAGGGTCGCGGGGGATGCTGGAGCCTATCCCAGCTGTCTTCGGGCAGTAGGCGGGGGACACCCTGAATCGGTTGCCAGCCGATCGCAGGGCACACAGAGACAAACAACCATCCACGCTCACATTCACACCTAGGGACAATGCTAGAGAGTTCAATCAGCCTGCCATGCATGTTTTTGGAATGTGGGAGGAAACCGGAGTACCCGGAGAAAACCCACGCAGGCCCGGGGAGAACATGCAAACTCCACACAGGGAGGCCGGAGCTGGAATTGAACCCGGTACCTCTGCACTGTGAAGTCGACGTGCTAACCACTGGACTACCGGGCCGCCCTTCGGATAAAATCGTGTTAATGAAAAAAGAAATATTGGTCGACCCATAATTACTGGGTCACGCATCGGGCTCTAATGCTGTGCTGAGGTTGCCAATAACTCCACTCAATAGTGGCGGTATTATGTATACAGTATTTTGTATACAATCCCTCCAGCAAAGTATTCAAAATCTGTATAAACAGAGGCCGTGTCAAAATCCCAGCCTTTTTGAATGTTAATGAAAGGGAGGTGTTAGGGTGTCGGAAATCTGTCCAATAATGATAACAGTACAACTCCTGTTTACACTGAGCACGCTTCAGCTCCCAAAACCCAAAGTGCAGCCTCATTTACGTGCTAATGTGGGGAGGCAGATAAAGGACGGAGGAGCGATCACACGCACTGTCAGAGAGTCACCCTTTGAACCATCCCTCATGCCAGTGAAGAGGGGGGAAATTAAAGAGCCTCAGCCGCTTTACCACCTTTCAAATACAACTCACACTCCACGTTTCTGACAGAGAGAAAAATAGCTGTGTGAGTTTAGACACACACACACACGTTTACCACGGTGTGTATACTGAGATTTTCCCTGACAATTCCTCCACATGATTGTTGTAGGAGGCAGCAGAATTAAAGGTTGATGTAATGTACATGACAGGGCTAAACATGGCTCCGCTTTGGAAAAGGCATTAAATAGACTCTGCTCGAATAACTGCTTTTTTTTGTGTGTGTGTGTGTACCATGCAGCCAAAGCGCCACCCGATTGACTTAACACCGCTGACTTAGCGCAGACAGAAACGAAGCAAGACGAAGATCAACCTCGTGTCACGTGTCTTTGAGTCGCGCCATACTCATCAGCAGCTGTTTCCAGCAAATAAGCTTTTATGAACCAACTGCAATGCTACCTGCCAGCCAGACGCCTTGAGGAGCTGGCTGTTGGAAAAGCTTCACTCGAGTATGTGGAGGCCAAAAAAACAGTGGAAAGGAGAGCGAGCGTTACACTTCTGTTTGACTGCCGAAAGGGTGACGTTGCTGCGTCTGCTCTACAGCATGAGTAAATAAATATACAATAAACATTTGCTAACCTATTCCTGACGGGAAAATATGATGTCACAGCGGGCTGAAACCAACTTTGGACAGGAAGAAAAATCAACCTACGGTGATTTCACCATTTTGCTTTAGACTGTAAAAGGAAAGGTCAGAGTCAAAACTATGAATGGAATTTGCAACGTCATCGACAGACAAATTAACGTGAATTAATATTAGCAGAGCTGATTGCTACCTATACACCGGAGGAAAATATGTTGTAAGGACCAATGCGAAAACAGATATTCAGGGGAGAGCTCCCGTTTGGTATTATTTTTACTTTATTCTGCGAGAGGTTCCAGTGATGTGACTTTTGTCCCCAAAGAGTCATGAACAAACACACACACACACACGCACACGCACACGCACACGCCACATAGACGCTTCCAGTGTTAATCTTTCATCCAGTGACCTTTATAAACATCTTTTCATTTCTTGAGGTCAGACAAATAAAATATTAATACCTTGATTTCAAAACACTATTACAAGAAAAATCGGCGCTTTTTAAACCCTCCACTGTACATGGTTCCACTTGAGCAAGCCCATTCACAGAGCGTTCCGAAGTGGCTAAAACAAATGAACTACTTGCCAACGCAATATGACCCCGATCTGGTCAAGAAGAAGACTGATGGGGCATGTACGTGATCCCAGCGACAAGGCTTCTAGGAGGAGTGATTCTTTTGAAACATGGACATCCTCATGCAGCCTTTAAAGGTGCGCTGAGGTCTTGGACAAATAGGCTTGACTGGTCTCCGTCACACCGCACCCCGCCTTCCTGACACAGCCAGCCTGTTAATGACAGAAGCCCGCGAGGACATATTAGTGGTGCCACATTAACTGTTCCCACATGCCGCTGAAATTTTAAAGTAATACACCTGTAATTCTTCCGTCGTTTGTTAATATTTTACACGTGGGTTTAGGGTCAACCTTTGCGAGCGGTCACAGTTTGATACTTGTGTTCGGATTTTGTTCACACCTGCTTACAGTTTTACAATGACTGCTTCAACTTTAACCGCTTTGAGGAGGTTGTGTAATGCGGCCACAGAATCTGTAATATTGCCCACATAAAAGCGCACAGTCTAACTCGGAGGCCATTTCGCCATGTCATAATTTCCCTCCGTCTGATTTGGTTCATGGAGGAACAATACTTTCAAGTCGGTGACGGATGTAGAACGTTTATTGCACAGAACATTTCAGTCAACTGTGCACGTTGCAGCCTTAATGCAGTACTGTATGTTGAAAGGGAAGTGGATACCGGCGGCAGATACATTATTTCCAGAATGAAGAGACATAACTTACTGTATGTATAACGTCAACATCTGCAGAATTACATCCTGGAAATCCCTTAAATGGAGAAATTGTACAGTGTGGAATCAGGTTTTTGCTTTCATATTAACCATCCGGAGCTGTCTATCTTCTTCTTCCTTGTGGATGTTGTAAAATGAAATACATTATTAACATTGTTGTATTGAAATATAGACATTAGTCACAATAAATTTGGGATATTTGGCTTTGAAATTGGTGACATTTCGTGATGAACCTAAAAAGCACCTTCTCTAAATTTTTGAATGCATGTCTAACTGTTCAAAATTTCAGTTCTCTTTGCACAATTTTGGCAAGGCAAGGCCGAGCTAGAGACTTAAAAACAAAGAACAGGAATACAAATATAGCTACCGGTAGTTCTGACAACAGCGGCTCAGTGTTTATAGACAGTGCAAGTGCCCTCAAGTGTAAAAACTGGCTCATCTTGATTTTTGGGGTGGTGCAAGCCTCGTTTTGCCTGTTTGGTTATTTAGTTCTTATGTCTTCGTCATGCTGGGCGTTACGACGTACTGAGGATGAGTCCTCTCACATGCCCGGTGCAACTGACAATTTGGTGTCTGAAAGAAACAAAATTTCGCACCTGCTGGAACCACGCCTAAGTGTTGGCACAAGGAGCCGAATGCAAATTTTGTGAATTTGATGAAGCTGCAGACAGACAGATTTTAAGCTCAATGGAAATGTGTGTGGTGGATGTCATCATATGCCATTCATAAATACAATAACAGTGTGCATTGAGCCCACTCACTCACTGTAGAAATCAATTCATTGAACAGTTGATTTGTTTTTAAATCACCCTCTCCTGGCCGTGGCACAAGTACTGCATGGGGGGGGGGCATTGTTAGGATTTGGGGGTCACACATGAATACGTACTATCATGGTGTAAGGTAGCTCTGACTTCCCAGTGGGAAGTGATCGCCCTGTCCAACTTAACATCATCTGCAAGTTAAGATCTTGAATTTCCTGATAAACGTAATTGGTTTGCCTTGCCTTCCTGCATGGACTTCAGCAAATCAGTTTCTTCTTTCATCATGTCAAGGACTGTATACCGCATGTGCACTGATTTTGAAAGGAATGAGAGAAGCCACTTTGATTGGCTGAGAAGCAAGATGGGGCTAAACTGCATGCATCTACGAACATACCAACACCTTGCGTGGTCTAAATATGTGAAGGGGCAGCCGAGACCAAGTTTTTCTGTTTTCGCAGATGGCTGCATTAGTATTATTCAATTAATTAAGGCCAATATATATATCCATCCATTTTCTGTTCCGCTTAATCCTCACAAGGGTCGCGGGGGGTGCTGGAGCCTATCCCATTTCTTGTGTTAGCAAGAAACCTTAAGGCTTCTATTTGGGGCTCATTAAAGGCACTTCAAATGGTGGTAGGTTGCGCTGACTCCCATTTCTAAATACCCGTAATTTGATTGTGATTGGTTATTTACAAGCGATCATATCCCCAGCTACAGTCTAAGAAGGTGTCTACACTGCAACCGCATTACTGTATAGCAGTTCTTTTTTTTTTTTTACTTCCCCTTGAGAAAATATTTCTTTTTTTTCAAAGAAGTTGTACAGGTTATATGTCATATTAAGAGCGGAAAAGGTTTTTAAGTGACTTATCTTGGTCTCATTATTTTATCTCCCAAAAACCTGACAGAACACAGCAGTGTGTAGACTTTTGATATCCAAAGCATGGAAAACAGGCAAACTTGTTATGGCCCATAAACAGAACCCCCAGTGACTGAAGGTTCAGACAGGGGACAAGAAAGATTGTACAAGAATTGCTTTTAGTGGTGGATCGGCATTGTAGGAATTTTTTAATTTCCTGTTCCTGAATAATTCTGCGCTAGTTAGGTTCCTGGACACGATCCTGCCCTGTACCTCCTCTGATCATCTCAATCCATCGGACAGATGCGGGGAAACATGCTATAATCCGTTATCGCTGCTCAATGACATGGTGGCCATGTGCCGGGCCTTAAATGGTATCAGACTGGGCGTAGCTTACTCAGAGGCAGCTGGACTTCAGGATGTGATGTCATAGTCTGGGGCACCCCCCCCCCCCCCCCGTCCCTCACCCCACCCACCCCGTCATGCGCACACCTGCCAAAGAAGTGACTAGTCAATCCTTCAGGCACTTTATGAGCTCCTGGTGATAAATGGGAATGATTAGGCCGTTTTTACTGTGCAAATAAAGAAAGCAGTCAAATAAGAAGCAGAACGAAGTGCGTGGTAAGTGCTTTACAGTGGGGGCGTTGACTTCCAGGCCTGCAGGGCTGTGGAGCTGGAGGTATTCCCTCTTTAACCCCCAACCTGCCACCCTCTCCAGTGCACGCCCATCATGGCCATTCAGGGTCAAATAAATCACCTACCACGACAGGTGATGACCCGTTGTTTATTCGTAAACGTCTGAAGGAAGGTAGTGGAGGGGTGAAAGCACCAGTCTTGAGGTAGATTTTGCAGTCCCTCAGGGAGGCTCCTGTGCAAGCCTGGAGAATGAGCACCACTAAACCGGCAGCAACTGACGCCTAGAATGAATCGTGAAAGAACGACAAAGACTCAATTAGTATTTTTTGAAGGAAACATATCTTTGTTCTTATCGGACATTCTCAAACATAGAGTGGAAACTCAAAATTCTGTCAGATCAGAATGAATTTTGAGGACTAATACATTTCCAAAAAAATTCGAACCATCGCCATAGGTGTGTATGCTCTCTGTGTCTTTATTGTGACATTTATCCCTCATGAAGGGGCAGCCAAAAATTGTTCAAACAACATGCAAAGAGAAGAACAATTTGCACTGGAAGTGATATGAAGTGAACCGACTCACATTCACATCAGTAAGAACCAATTGATCCTATATGGATCATCACTTGGAATTTGAGGTCGTTTTGTGCTTCTTAGGTTAATTGAAGACTCCAAATTGCCCATACGTGGGAATCTTTGAATGGTTGTGTGTCTGCCCAGTATGTACCCAGCGACTGGAAGGCAAACAGTCCAGGATGTACGCAGCATCTGGGGTAAGCTCCTGTGACCGAGTGATGCTAATAATGCCAAGCAGTATAAAAATGGATGGATGGATTAACATGGCGGCCCGGTGTTCCAGTGGTTAGCGCGTTGACCTCACAGTGCAGCGGTACCGGGTTCAATTCCAGTTCCGGGCTCCCTGTGTGGAGGGAAGCATGTTCTCCCCGGGCCTGCGTGGGTTTTCTCTGGGTACTGCGGTTTCCTCCCACATTCCAAAAACATGCATAGCAGGCTGATTGAACACTCCAAATTGTTCCTAGGTGTGAGTGTGAGTGTGAGCGCGGATGGTTGTTCGTCTATGTGTGCCCTGCGATTGGCTGGCAACCGGGGCAGGGTGTCCCCCGCCTACTGCCCAAAGACAGCTGGGATAGGCTCCAGCACTTAACATTGCTTAACTTCTCTTCACACTCGTAAGGGTTCAGCTTGGCAATACAAAACGGTTTCTTTCTTTCACCGGAATATTTATAATGGGAAAAAAATCTCTTCTCAATGTGGACAAAACAGATGTTGATCAATAAACCGGAATATATTTTGTTCAACCTTTCGCTGTTCGATCACGGATGAGTTCATCAATTGCAGCGTTGCATGAATGAAGCAATTCCAAGTTGATTGCCAAGACTGGCCTTTGGGGGAGCTAAAGAAAGTCTGACATTCATCACAGTGATATGTTACACTACATTATTGTCTGACTGCTGTCTCCCAAACTATGTGAGCCTGACAGATTCCAAAGCAGCCGAGGCCTTCGCACAACACAATCACCCCGTCACAATCCAACAATTACTCGCGCCTTCTACCAAAGCTAAGTCAACCCTAACGTTTTGGAATTAAAATAATGATTGTCTAAACATTTAGACATTGGATTTCTGTGTACACACACCTTTGCCTCGACGATGTGTTGTCATGAGGCTGGCAAAACAACATTAGCCTGAAAGAACCGTGCAAAATATATCAATATCAATTGATGTCATCTGCCCATGTAATGTAAAGCTGAGATTGAGCTCCATCAATTAGGATTTGCAGTGGAGCAGAAAATAGCCTGAGGTGGAGGAATGTACAAGGAAAAAAAAAAAAGAGAAACTTTTCACATGCACACATTTGAATGTTCAAATCACAGTCATATTAAATGCTTGTCACGGTTTCCAGAAACAATAATCCACCATTACTTTTGTCCGATCTTTCAGATTGTGACTACAGTATCGTCCAAATCTTACAAACTCAACTAGGGGATGACAGTCATAATCATAAATCCTTATCGGAAATATTTCATAATTATACGTCTTCCTTGGTGTGGTGAAAGACACAATAATAGTTGCTTTCTCCCATTACAGGCCAAGGTGTTGCAATATCTTGTGTTTCCTCCTCAAGGTGCTACACGTCCTACGCTCATTCAACAGGATTTGAAGCGACTTGACTCAACAAGCACTCACACCACGTTAACACTTTGTTGCTTCTGGTAGCGCTGGCACCAAGACAAAACTCGCTTGAGTCTACAGTTTCAATTTTTAACCAACCTTTTGGGAGGGAAATTTTGCCTCTAAAATTGGAAATTCAGGCCATCATTACGGATGACATTGCGCATTATAGGAGCACGAAAGCGTTAGCGCTGCACATTTTTATGGCGCAGATTCCAAATGCCCAGCCTCAACAAAGGGTGTTTAAGTGGAAGAATATTTGGAAACTTATCCGAACATAAATCGAAGCGACACTCAGAGCAGGAAGTAACAAAAACAATGGAAAGAGTTGAAACAGAGTTGTTCTTTTTCCACGATTTGTTACGGGAGAAAAATGGAGGAAGCGTTGTCTCCTGCAGCGGACTGGGGCGGACTTCCTCATGACGCTGTCGTTTGTGTTGTTAAAGGTCAAATACTTAACTCTCCACATTGCCGTTGGTAGTTAGTGAAGCAGAAAGTCACTTTCGACAGAAAGAATGTGAGTAATTGTTTCCCTTTCTCTCAGACTGTACGGGGACAAAGCAGACAGAAGTTGGAAAACTTGCGGAGAGACGTTCATCGTGATTTGTGGGCTGCGATTGAGGCCGCCGCTCATCTCGCAGGCGTCCTAATCTGCCGCTCGAATCTCTTTACTGTCACATCAGTGAAACCTGTAAAGTTGATATTTTCGCAGGCTATAATTTGGAGTGGATATTATCAGCGCGGGTATCAGCGCGTCAACCTGAGCGAAATGATGAATCCGTTAAAATGACTCATTACCTGCTCAAATCCGGTTTATCACCTTGATCTGCCTTCACAAGCGGCATCCGAACAGAAAACTTCCTCTCAGGTCATTGCTGCTGACAGCTCAAATCATGTCACTTATTGAGCAAGAGGTTGAGTGCTGAAGCTTGACAAGCAGGCGTAATAAACCCGGCAGTTGAGTTGTCACCCATGGGTGCTGCCTCGGGGGGAACTGAGTCCTTGCGAGCATCTTTGGATTCCTGGGCCAGAATGTAACTCTTTGTTCTGCAGAAATGAGAAATATTTTCATGCTTGACGTGTTCGTGTAATAGCGGGGTAATGAGTGTCAAAGTGCTGTGGCCGTTCCAAATACCTTTTGCTATCCTTTTCTTTGGTGTCAAAGACGCAATCCGCATGCAGGTGTAGCAGCTGACACTGTCTCACTTCCCGACGTGTGATTTATGTCAGAGGTGAGCCACGACGCGCTGAAAACATAAATGTTACTCATTAAACATTTATACAACCAGCCTTTTTTTTCCCCCCGTTTCGTCAAGACATGCGCCGACATAACACTATGTTGAAATTTGGAGGAAAAGAAACGACTGTCATGAGGCAATAATTCATTACATTAAGTCGTGTCATTCATTTTAACAGTGACTCAGTGTGTGTGGATGATTGATTGATTCACTCGTGAAGAATTACATACTTGTGTCAGAAAGGCTTTGTTCCAAAAATTTCAGCAGACAAACTCATCTTTTTTTTTCTTTTTTTTTGTTGGTGCTGTTTTATCTAGCCTATTTAACGGAGGCGGGCTACATTCTACAATGCTAAGTGCTGTTAATCCTGGCCTGAGGCCTCAGACAACAGAAATACAAATTTGCGGCTGCCTTAATTACTGGATTTCAAAAACAAACAATAAACCTGCTTTTGATAGAGATGCTGCTGGAGAGCAATCGACCTCTGGGCTTATTGCCAAATTATGATGTTTTAGCAAGATTAGTAAAAATTTTTTTTAAATAAAAGTCACGTGTTGTGGAAGTGGCTCAACGTTGAGGTTGACGACATTCCAACGTGAGTGAATATTAGTTGACACAATTCATTTTGGATTTTGGCAGAAAGGAGAACAGTTTAAGGGCCGCACTGAGAATGTAAATACGGGAGCAAAACAAGGCACGATAAAACTAGAATAAAGTTGCGATATTAAGCGCAGAGACCCGTTCAAGATATTGTAAAGTTATATAGGTAGACTGTAATGTATTGTCAAAAATCACCGATGCTAGCTAGCAGACGTAGCGGCACCCTGCAAATGTTTGTGTATGACAAATGGTTTCTTTGTTTGTTCAATTGTCGAAACAGAATTAATTTGGAACAAAATTTTATTTGACCTGAGTAAGACACGGCAGAAACGGCGGCTTCTGCTCTTACACTGCTCCGTTTATAATTGTGTCATAAAGTTGATTTGCTTTTCTTTTCTACTATTGAGGGGAAAAGCCACCATGATGCCAACATTTAGTGTTCCCCGTTTATCAAAGCGGTATGAGTTGATTAAGAGATGAATACGGTGATAAAGGCGTGTCTGTTTTTACGCTTGAGTGATACCTCTTCCTGGACAAAGATGCTCTGTTCTCTCCTGACCACCCGAGTACTGCAGGTCCGCTTTTGATTCTATTTTATGAGTCCTAATTGTGACTGACCCGGCCGGCCGCTGGCTTTATTTCATTTCGGGAAGAGGGCTTTGCTCCTTGCGCCTGATTGGAGCATCTCATCGCGCTGACCTCTACCTTCACGGGACGGTGAGGGACAGGTCTCAAGTTCACGCTCCCCCTTGGGTGGTACGACTCTCAGTTTACCTCCACCTGTCCGGCGGGCTGAGCTTCACCCGTCACCTCTCGCCCTCCGGCTTCTCTCGGAGGAGACTTAACAGAAGCGGCTCAGTTCCGTTTACGGCTCCTGAACAAGCCTTGGGCTTTGTTTACCAACACTGCTTTCGAGCGCTATCACATTATGCGGGACAATACGGCTTGATGACATTGCCTTAAATGAGCGTATGCCTTATAAGAATAATCATAAATCATCCCAGAGCAGGGCAACACGAAATACTTTTGCGCTCTGCACTCAAGCGGCTGCTCTTCTTGTTTACGCAGTAACATAAGAATGTGAGTTTAACCCTTTATTCAACTACAAATTCCCCATTGTTTGCATAACCTCCCGGTGACTCGCAAGTCACATTTGTTCTGTAGGTCTCAGTACAGCGGAAAATGGCCGCCGCTTGACCAGGTCCTCTTTGATGCAATAATGAAAACAAATGGCTGTAACGCAATAATAGATGGAGGAGCGTTGCGGTTTCAAAGCTGCCGTTGCAGTGAGTTGACGTGCGAGCAGGAAAACACCAAGCTGTGTTTGTCATCACTCTCGACATTGTCTCTCACACAAATTATTTCCTCAAGCTCTCTTTAGAGTACTTTGTCATCTTAGGGCACAATTAATCACAGGAAGTGCAGTTCCATATGTCTCTGCAGAGTGACTTTAACTGACCCCAGTTAAAGTCAGACTACAGATGAGTCAAATAATTTTCCGGTTTCTACTTCAAGGTAAAGATATTATACAAATGTAGCTTTTTGCATGCTTTAAAAAAAACAGTTTGGTCTGCAGAGAAAGTGGCACCCGTTTTCCACACCGTTTGTCTGGCTCAGGGTCGAAGGTTATCTGCCTGCTTCGGAAAATGTATTTTGCCACACCATTTTGAACTTCACTGATTGTAACAGCACAATTAATCAAATTTACATACATTTCTCCACCCATGACTTGACAACTAGGCTCAGCGAAGAGCCTCCCCTTTCAAGCCGCTATGTCTGAAAGCCAAAGAGTAAGCAGAGCTGCACTCAGATGACTTTTTCTCTACAGTGAACGTCTACGGGAAAAAAAGGCAAAATGCCTGAAAATTTAAAATACACGTGTTATTACTTTGATATTTTCAGAGATTGAAGGGGGGGTTTGCATGTGAATTTTGATCGTGATTGGTCGTAGTTTTCTCCATTTTTTTCGCTGTTGAGGGGGGCGTATGGGATCGGGAAGCGGGCGGCACTGGAGAACGACCTGTGTCAGCACTTCGCCTTGGTTCTTTTGTGCCATCTCGTTGTGGTACAGACCAGCAATCTTCCATTGTCGAACTGCTGCATTTCCTCAAATTAGCGAAAAGGTTTCTAACCTGCCAAAATTTACGTTTGTCACAGTGCATTGTGGGATGTGTGACATCAACGTCAAGAGCTCTCAACGATTGTTCCAACGGCATATAAGGTGGCGCGAGCACATTTCGGAAAGACAGGAAATAAATAGGATGGATAAAATGTTTTGCTTCTTGATCGATGAGCTTTTTGAACAAATGCATGCCACAGACACGTTACTGGGACACCTGTGACCTTTTTAGTTTTAAAAATGCGTTCCATTCCTCACCTAAGTGGTGTGGTAATAAAAGAGAACAACAACCAAAACAAGACAACTTCCATAATTTGGGGTCAGTGTAGCGCACACAAAAAGAACAGAACATTTGAAGTTTTCTCCAATCCAAACTTTCACCTTTGGTTGGATTGTCTCGAGAACAAATGCCATTTGTAGTGCTCTAAATAAGGTTATTAGGACACATCACAACATATCACTGGTCAACTGGAATCGAAAAACATTTTGCTCTTGAGATAGACGGCAAGTTGTTTTCTACAAGCTCACCTGTTGTTCTCCTAAGGAAATCAATGAGTCTCTCCGGGTGGATAATAACATTCCCGCTGGAGAAGAGCCGCTTAATTCACTCTTATCATTTTAGGTTGTCTGGCTTCCAGTCAAGCTGGGGTCCAAGAGGTGAAATGAGTTTGGCAACCTCAAACTGCAGGCAGGACAAGAGCGCGTACATCATAGCACAGTTTGCAGAAGAAAGAGAGAGAAAATTGTCCGCACAAGCGGGAAAGATAGAGTTTCATCAGCACGCCACTGAAAACGCACGTCTTTGGCAGACCTCAAACACTTAATCGGCAATCATTTTTCAATGAGCCCCAGAGGAGCATATTTTAGTGCTCCACCAAACAGTCTGCTGCTTTGTGCGCTCTAATCCCTCACGGTTATGCATCATGGGGAGCCAGCCAGGGTTGGTTTTCCACGCGGAGGCTCACCCCCACCTTTCGACATCGAGACAGACAGACGGACCGATGTCCTTTCCTCTGGTCTGCAACATGTGTGTCCATCAAGGAACACTCACTTTTTATTGGTAAAGCCCTCAAATTTGGATTGTCTTTTGATCTGGAGGCTGGACAAAGTGCAAATGTAACATGATCCCATCAGCGGCCTTCTCATCTGCCTTGTTAGGAGCTCTGAAGAGGGTTCAGCAGTCCATATTGAGGCCGGCCTCTTGTGAGACCCTCACCCGAATCTCCTCCCCGGCACGTACACACACACACACACTCACACACGCGCGCACACACACGCACACACAGCCGTCTTCTCTTAACCTTGCCTCACTTCCATTTCATCCTTTGCTTGTGTTCAAAATTTGACACACAGTGCTCCGGAAAAATCCTCTCTGCAGGGAAGTCGATATCTAAACAGCACTTAACCTGGCCGGTGGAGGAGTGTTTGTGTGATGAGAAAATCTCTGGGCTCCGGCTCCGTCTCATTAATGAGAAAAGATGAGCGTTCCCCGCTGCAATTAAGAGTCAATCTCCTGCATTAACTCAGGGCCCCGCGGCCACACACACAGCACAAAGACAACGGGACCATCCCCTGTCACTCATTTTCCTGGTCTGAGCAGTGTCGAGTGGACTCCCAGGACAGATTAAATGAGATGCTCCCGCTTTCTGCTATCGCCTGCTGAAACATAAGCTAGAGGAATGAAATGCTGCAAACATGTGCAATGAAGCAGATCGGACTGAGTTTGACGTAATGTTACACTGTCATGTCATCATTTTAGTGAACGTCGAGACCAAACTAGTGCGGACAGACTGAACGGCCTGACAAAAGTTATGTTGTTACTGAGTTCTGACTCAATTTATCCATCCATCCATCGGTTTTCTGATCGGCTTATCTTCACGAGAGTCGCGGGCGTGCTGGAGACTATCCCAGGTGACTTCGGGCAGTAGGCGGGGTACACCCTAAACTGGTTCCCAGCCAATCACAGGGCAATCACGGACAAACAACTAAATGTGTTCACAATCACACTTATGGACAATTCAGCATGTTCCATTAACCTGCCATGTATGTTTTTAGAATGTGGGAGGTTTTGTGCCTGCACGGGTTTTCTGTGCCTGCACAGAAAACCCGTGCAGGCACAGGGACAACATGCAAACTCCACACAGGAAGGCCGGAGCTGGAAGCGAACCCTGGACCTCTGCACCGTGAGGCCAACGTGCTAACCAGTCGACCTTCGGGCCGCCGGACTCAATTTAAAGAAACTGAGCTGAAACTGAAGCAGCAATGCAACGGAACGGGTGTTATTGGATTTTTTTCATTGGAATGTATAGTAACAACATTTAACAAAAGCAAGTAAGCAATATAAACTGGAAACAAATTGTTTTGAATTCATTACACTTTATTTTGTCAAATGCCTGCACACAATAGAATCACCTGGATTTAGATCCATTTTTTAAAAGTCAATGTTTATTAAAGAATCTGTATACAGATGATTTTACACTTGATGAAACATAATTTAGTGAATTCAACACAATATTTTTCACTGCATCTCGTAACATCCGTTGTGGTATATTCCAGTCAAAATAGTTCTTATTTTACTTGGCAAAATCTATCGCCGCATACGGGGCTCTTATTTGATCGCATCCAGAGCAACACATGAAAATGTTCTTCCCGGTGTTGTGCAAACCAATATTACGCAAATTTAAAACGTGAGTGTGTCAAGTTTGGTCATCACTGAACCTACCAGCACATGTCAGGCAGGTGAGAGTAACGCACACCGAAGATCATTTGTCAGTTCAAGTCAAGTCAGCTTTTATTGTCAAATATGCTGTTTGTGCAACATACAGCACAGATGAAATCCCTTTCAGCCACAGTGCAACCACACGAGCGAGAGGAGCCACTGTGGGTACCTGCGCCACCATCAACAGAACAGTTAACATAAAATAACAAAATAATACAACACAACACATAAGACACAGACAGTCATGCAATCTTAACCACTTTTCCTGCATTCACTTTGTTGTTTGAAGCAGTTAAAGATGAATGAGGAGAGAATCAAAATGTCCTTTCACCAGTGGATTAGAGCCGGCATGCGGAAAAGGTGCACACGTGTGCTACAAGCTAACAAGAAAGCGAACAAGAAGCTGTTGACAAAAAAAGAAATTGGCTCTTGTCCCATGTAAATCCGCTTCAATTCCAAGCGGCGACTCCCAGTTCCACATACGCATCTGCGCTGGCTCGAAAGTTACTGAAAAGGCCTGCTAGCTCATCATTTTCTGTTCTAGTCCATCCCATAATGTGCTTGACGGGGTTGAAGTCAGGGTTCTGTGCACATTCTTCCAAGCCGACCTCATTGAAACAAGCCACTATATTGGCATTGCTTGATTCACCGGGGGACGGTCAGGCAGAAAATGTCCTGACCTAAACTATCCCCACAAATTCCTGTTGATATGTCCAAATGGAATTGAGGACATTTAACAATACTATTTATATTACACAAAATTTAAAGACCCAAACGGATTTATTTAGACTGCTCCACTCTAATATGATGAGGGCAGCAGTCAAAAGGAGCATGATGAGGGAGCAGTCTTTCCATTTTGTAGGCAGAGAATCAACAAACAAACCACTTGGAAGTCATGACACTTATTATTATGTCTTAACCTGAATTGAAACTGCAGGTTAGGACTGTTTAGTGGGTATTATTGTGTATGATGGTGGTATTCATGAAAAATAAATAAATAAATAAATAAAATCAGAGACAAGTGGACGGACGGCAGATTGAGTTTGGGGTGGGCTGGAATAATGAGTGACATATTGTCAAATCTTTACCTCCAAAGCAAAGTCTTCTTCCATGCAAATGAGACCCACTTGATAAGGATCTGTTTGATGGAACACATGCGGAATATGAGGCCGCTAATTCCTTCATTAGTATTCCAGAGAGCTGATTGGCAATGAGCGCGGGTAGACAGACGGAGAGCATGTCTGCAAAATCCAATATTGATTTGTTTAATGGTGTCAAAAATCACAAATCTCCAGTCAGTTGTTTATGAGGCTATTTAGCGAGCCAAAAGATGCCCCTCGCTTAATTAATACCTCATTACAGAGATGTGATTATATGCTTGAACTGTTAATGGGCTCCCTGAATTTCAAAGCCCAATATAAAAGGTGTTTGGACAAACAAATCTGGAGAAAACGCGGTATCTTGATGGCTCTCACTGCGTGTGTTGGTTCGAGCTCGTTTATTCATTCTTGCATGTTTTAATGCTTCTATTTAGATCTTAAAAAAAAAAATATTGGTCAATCTCTGAGACTGCAAATGTTCCTCTGGTTATGTGCATTCATTCAGTTCCACATTTAGAATGCATGTTATGAAACGCGACTGCCACACTTAATTATTCCCCAAAGGAGGGGATGATACCGACAAGACGGTCAATGTTGATAAATATTGAGAGCAGAAGTAAAATGAGAATCAATTTTTTGCTCTTGCAGCATCTTACAAATATTCCTTGATTACACATCTAACTCACTATGATAGTTTTTTTCTTTTAAAAACCCCCCCAGCAGATTTTAAATGTTGTTACGTTACTTTACTTACTTACTGTTTTACATCAATTAAAAAAGTAGAGAAAAAAGTTTTAATTCACCAATGGCAGAGCAGAGGGCTGTTGTTGCATGTGTCCCACAAAATCCTGATCTTAATAGCACTTTTCAAAGTGTACATGCGACAAATTCTCAAACAAAATATCCTTTTTGAAATTAAAAAAAAAAAGAAAAGAAGCTGTGATTTGATGTGTTGGTTCTGCACTGTGGGTTAAAAAAACAACAACAACCCTGAAAAGAGCATTTCATGTTTTGTCTGAGAGCAGCGAAGAGGTAGAGACTCAGCTCTCCAGAAGACAGTCGATCTACGAAGCTGTGTGTTTAAAGGCCCATAAAGAGAGTGATAATGGCGCGGCTTTATGAGGACTGAGACCGGCGAGACGGGCTGTTACAGCCACGGCTACTGTTGTTGTTATTCCCACTGTTCCTCGATGGGCACTAAAGCGGAAAAATGGA
This sequence comes from Hippocampus guttulatus, assembly GCF_054856545.1. Lineage (NCBI taxonomy): Eukaryota > Metazoa > Chordata > Actinopteri > Syngnathiformes > Syngnathidae > Hippocampus > Hippocampus guttulatus. The sequence continues at coordinate 14,972,038 of NC_141270.1, read as the reverse complement.
TCCCCACTTTGGGCTGAAATACGAAGCTGGGCTTATTCTCTCTCTCTTTCTCTTTTTGTGTGAAAGGCGCCCAGGCATTTGCCTGCATGGTTATGGAGTTAAATGCTCAGCTCCATGGCTTGGCTTCTGCACCCGCCCCCCCCCCCCCCACCAAGCCCCCCACCTCCATCTCATTCCCCCTGACAGGATTAGCAGGTCTCCAGTGTTAGAAATACATTAAGTGGACCTTTGCAGTCACTTATTATGCCTGATTATGCAGCTGGAATGGATGGGGAAGGTAGGCTCTGTTTGTAGTTCAATAACTTCTCAGATGCCTTTTTTTTTTTTTTTGCAGCAGCAGCAGCAGCAATCTTCAAAGCGTGAACGGGTCAGTGGCTCAGGCACAAAGCTGAGATTGATTTCCACTCTCCTACTCTTTGTTCCTGTGGTTTCAAGAGGACAGGTTCTTCCAAATGAGTTTGCCGTGTTATTAATGGAACGGCTAATTAAACTCCCGTGCAGCGGTGTCATGTCAAAACAATGCAGCTTCCCCACGTTCCCCGGCAATGCTTTGTACAGCAAGGTTAATGAAATAGTTAACATACGTTGATGTATAGATTGGATTAAGCTCCATCTGGGCGCTGCGCCACTCTATTACTGTGAGGACTATATTCTTCAAATAGCGGCAGCTGTCTATTTTCCAGACCAGTATCGTTCTCCCGCCCTCACGCATTTCGGCAATACAGAGCACATCAACATCAATCAAAACTGCGTACGTAGCCGATGTTGACGCCTCGTGTTTTGACAGCTGTGACAAAACAATTTGAGAGTCGGTGCGAAAACAAGCGGACGATTCAGCACAGCCTGAGAAAGTTTCCATGAGATCTGCACTATAAGTTGGACTGACAGGTTGAAAGGGAAGAAGAAGAAATTCATCCAGAAAAGTCTCGCAAACCTTGTATGTCGTGTGTGTCAAAGTGTGCCTATGGAAAGGAAATTAAAGCTTTGGCATGTAGTTACTTATGCACAGAGGCTGTGTCAGGGACTACATTGTCCAAAATGAGAGACCGCTCATTGTCCAGCAGGGAAACCCGATTCCATGTTCCTCTTGCCCACTTGGCTTATTTTCCATAATGACTGCACAATTGGCCGCACTGTTATTCATTCGTTAGATCTCACAATGTAAATGACTTATCATTTTTGGAACGGCTCCAACTGGTGATCAGACTCGGGGCATTTTGATTCGGGCCTCATCTAGGAACCGCAGAGAAAATAATGTGGGTTTTTTTTTTTTTTTGCCCTGAAATGGCTGTTATATTTTGACCGTTAACTGTTAACAGCAAAATTGTTTTATCTCGAACTGGATCTTTACCTTTGGTAAATTGAAAGATATTGGTGTGGTCTTTAAGTGCAGGGGAATCTGAGAGACCGCAGTAATTGTGAGACCTCATGCCAGTCAGAGTCAAAAGGATAAATCTGGCTGTGTGTACAGCGTTGCTTTTGTTTGGCTATTTTTGTCATTTGCGTATCGCGTGGCACCTAAGTTCTGCACTCATCACATGATGAACTGTTTGCTGGACTCCAGTGCTTTCCCAAACCTTTTTTGCTTGTTGACGCAGTTAAGATAGCGTGCTTGATTGCTTTTACGATTTAGGGCGGGGGTCGGCAACACGCGGCTCCAGAGCCGCATGCGGCTCTTTAGCGACATCTAGTGGCTCCCTGGAGCTTTATAAAAAAATATTTGAAAGTGGAAAAAGATTTTAGATAGTAGGCTAATATAGCTCATATAGCTATAGATACACTTTGCAGCTCCGAAAAAAGGAGAGCTGTGGTGTTGTTGTTTTTTTAAAACGTACATTTTATTTCTGCTTTTAACATTCTCGACAAACACAGACACGTCTGCGTCCGGCTCCGTGCCTTCTCTCTTCTCGTTCGACTCGAGAGGTGTTCAAAGACAGCCTCAGAAAAACGGAAATTAATGATCACTTCACTGACACTAAGAAAAGCAAAAATAATACACCAAAACAAAAAAATCAAGCGAGGAAATTACAAAGTAAATTCTATGGGGGCGTTTGTGAACACACAACAAAGGAATGAATAATAGAAACAATCCTGAGACAGTCCAATCTCCTACATACATACAGCACGTGTTTCCTTCATTGTAAGTTTTATAGAAGGCTTTTATTTTTTTGTGGCTCCAGACATATTTGTTTTTTTGTTTTTTTTGTCCTACATGGCTCTTTCAACATTTTGGGTTGCCGAGCCCTGATTTAGGGTCACTCATATTCACACACGTGTAACAAGTAAAAATGAGATGCAATGGCAGATGCCTCGTGCCTCATCATTGATCATTTTTAAATTAAGAGTGTTTTATTGTTTCACAAAGACTGGCATTTTTTTTTAACTTATTGTGTGACTGTAAAGTGTGTTAAAAATATTCGACAAAAATGCCTGCAGAGCAAACAGAGGTTTAATGATATTGACAGCTCAGCCATGGAACATATTTCCTATGGGAAACATTGTCTGGAAATCGGAACAAATCGTAGGTCAACCAGCGTCAGCCACAAATGTTCCACCGTACTTTTCAGGATGGGGAGAGGCAGCAGGAGCAAACAGCTGACACGAGGGATCCGTTATGTCTTGTAGGGGAGGTCAGGCACATGGGGGCTTCAAACATCACACGCCCCAGGCCATAAGCACCCAGCTACGCCTTCCCCATCTCGTGGCCAGCCCCGTCACATCTGGCCCCGCGGGCCCGGGCCGTTTTGCCTCCCCTCCCTTTCAAAATGCACCAGTGGTTCCCATTTAACACCTGTTCTGCCTAATTTCCATTTTCGGGGACGCTGTGGATTTCAAATCATTTATCACTTCCCAAAGTGCTTCCACATGTGCGTTGCCTTTCTCAGGGAGCGGGGTTCGTGCCTCCGGCCAACCTTTTCCAAATGTATTAAAATTCAGCTTGGTCCAAAGAAGTTCAGACACTGATGTTTCATTGTGGTGATGTCTGGCAATTATTAGTCTAAATTACGGCAACGGCATGTGACTTGACAGGGTGGACCCTGTGTTTTAAAAGGAGAGATGAGGCAAAGGAGGTAGGGCCAAGGTGGTCTGTCACGCTTTATGCACGTTTAAAAGCGTTCGCCCCAACACCCTGACTGGGATGTCACTCACAGCGAAACAGTTTCGCCACCGTGGAAACACTTGTGTGGTTAGGGACCTTAGAGGGTCCACGGGGGCCCAGTATGGGGCGGCTGGGTGAAGGTTGTGTCAAAAGCAGTCTTCACTGTGAAGGTGAAGACTCCCACACTGAGCTGCTAAGAACATGAAATACCAAATGCAGTCAAGTTGATATTCGAGGTCAGAGTTCATCTTGTAAAACCAGGATTAGATTTAAACGTGGGAAATGATTTGAAGGGAAGTGAAATCAGATTACGTCTTTTTGGGGTTCCTTGGTCAACAGTCACTAAGCCTCAATGGAGCTATATGGTGCGTAATTGGCTGTGACAAAATGGGACGGAAGACGTGCGATCTACTGGGAAAACATGTAACGTGATTACATTGTGGAGACTTTGCTTATACATAGTGTGCCTATCACAGTAACTGTATTTCGGTGAAATTACTGCGCGCGCATTTACTTGAACGTTTCTAGCTCAAATAGAGACAACTTAAATGCCAACCGACTGTGTTATTGTATTAAATAATGGCCTGAAGAAGATGAAGACCTTTTTTCGCCACATCTTTTAAGTTCAAACAGTGACGGTGAAAATAAAATAAAATTCTGTCACGCCAACATTTTTTGTCGACAAAGTGTGCTTTTGACGTACCGGCTCTTCAAATGGGGAATGTTGGAAACTGTACACTAAGTGCGCTTAATTTAAGTGGGCTGTGAAAATATGTGCTAATCAGATACGGTAGCTAACAAAGTCCATGAAATTACTAATTAGAATTTCATTAAAAGGTACCGCCTTATCGTCTGAGGACATCATAACCTTTCAAACGCTTTTAGCAAGGCAGCGTGCCGCGCTAAATGGGCTAACAGAGAGAAAACAGCTGGCTTTTGATGTAATATCTCATTTAGCATTTGGGCTAAATCGGACCATTTAAACATGGCATTGTTTTGGACGTAATTTATCTGCCTAATTAATGACAGCGATTGCCCGGGTTGCGGGGCTGTCAGAACACCGTGTTCCTGCAGGAAGAGCTCTCAATGGCACACATTTAGCTTTCATTAGGAAGCGTTTGCCAAGAATAGGATTCAGCCTGCGTCCATTTCTTCCTCTTCTGGACTCAGTCAGTTGATGAGCGATCACATTTCAAAGTGTTACGTGTAATATGGAGCACATTGGTACCCAAATAATGTTTGTGTGAGTAATGTACTGTGATTGTTAAGTCTTAATTTGAAGAAAAGACCGATGCAACAAGTATGTATTTTAAGGAGTGTCTATCCTGTGGGAAGCGGGAAAGTGTGTCATCCACATGACTGCCCGTCTGATTACGATTTCTCCCATCACTTGGTCAGGATGGGCTGTGTTAGCTGGAGGGATCATATGTCCGCACTCAGGCCTGTTTATCTGAAGGACAGCCACTGGAAGAAAAGACATCTGTTCAACTAATGACTGCCTGATTTAAAAACAACATAGCCGCCGCTTTTCTACACGAAAGCAGAATAACGGGCAAACCGTCGATACGTGGTGAGGAAAACCGCCTGTGATGATCGTCGGCTGAGGTAACACCCACTGAGTCAGAGGTGAGCACGGGTGAAAAGTGAAAAGTAATCCTGGAGACTTCCCTCGTGTCGTGACCTGAGTAAAGGTGCTGCAGATGTTTAAGTGGAGAAGGAAAGGCGCGCTTCACAACTGGGTATCCGACAAGAGTGTTTCATGCTATTTTAGCGGCCTGGCCGAGCTCAAACACCGGAAAACGAAAAGTTGTCATACAAAGTCAAGTAAATGCAAGGCTCCTTTCAAGGCGACTGACAATGGGTACAGCACGTCGTGTGGAGAAGACAGCTGTTTTAATCTGCCCTCTGGGCTTCATAAACATTTGCTTTTGAAATACCAACCACTGTGGCAAAATTCTGCCTCGAAGTCAACATGTGTGCACATGTAATACTCTGCAAAAAAAAAAAAAAAAAGTTCCTCGTGCAACATGCATTCTCACAACATGAGTAACAATGCAAATGTTTTGTGCAAGCGAATTGTGAAAGGAAGCCAACAAAGCACGCTAACCACCGCATCTGATTCATAATCATGCTAACCCCACTGATTAGCACCTACTCTTAATGGAGCGCAATGTCAGAGGCCAACTGATGCCGTTAGTCCAACTTGTGGCACGCCCTGCTTTGTCAAGTGGAAACTAATTTGCACCTTTGTACTGCTTATAGCGAGGCATTAGCTGGAGATTGTCTCGCTACCTGGTAATTAAAGCAGATGGTCAAATAGCCCTGTCTGAAGTGTTAACTAAGTGGGCCTCTATGTAATCTTAATTCCCTGCCTGTTTGTAAAAGCCAAGCTGTTCCTTGGCCAATTCCCACTGCTCTTCGTTACACACCAGTGTTGTGTTTCCACTCGCTTTGGCCCTTATTAAAATGGTCGCTGTAATTGTGGTTTACAGTCAATGGACTTGGTGGGGGACATTTCAGTCTGTGACATGCAAGATATGATCTTAAATGACTTTTAATCAAGCCTGTTGAAACAAAACTGACTTATCGTTCCAAAACAGCTGTTCAGGTTTAATAAGCCCCCTAAATTTTTTTTAATTTTTTTAAATCCAAGACAGTGGATGATAAAGAAAGACAGTAGAATGAGAGGGCAATAACAAGATCAAGAACACCACTACATACACCTGCACACTCAATAGCGAGGTGCCCATTGCCCTCAGATCACCCTCCAGGTGGGCGCCGCCCCCGCCGGGTTGAATTCTCCGCACCGTTGCGAGTCCCGCATGAAGAATAATGAGATATTGCGAGATGGGAAATTGCGAGAATTATGCCAGATAAGCGAAACAGCCTTCCAAGGAAACACAAGTCGCAATAGAACCATGTCAAGTTCGTAAACAACGATGATGTATTCAGGTTGCGCGCGCACTGCTGCTGCAGAAGGGATGACAAGTGGGAAGATGTTACAAAGTCGTTCAATGTTCGGCTTTATAGAGAGGAGAAACCTCGGGCCGAATCCACAAAGAATGAACTGCGGCTACTGATAGCCCCTTTAATTGCTCTACACTTGCACAACTAGTTTGCTCCGTCAGATTCACAAAGGACATTGTGCTAATGACATACCAGCGCAAACACCACCACAATGCGTGTGCAGTTTGCATCTGTTCTCATTCAAAAACGGCTTCAAATGAGTAGCGGCAATTTTTTAGCATCACCGTTATTTGCCTCACTCAAATTGAATGTGGCTATTGGCATTGGCATTAGTGAATTAGCAATTGTTTATGAGTGAGGCTCATTTGCAAAGGGGTGGGCAATATTTCCAACAAATATGCAGAGAATCTCATTGAAATATGTGCAAAATCCACCGGCGCACCGAGATGCATTCTCTTCGGTATTCTCAGTGAGTGACGCATTTCACCATCTGCGCGTGCTTTCTGAATTAGATGCTATCTGTTTGCTCCAATTTGACCGGTTAGCACCACGCAAAAGCCATGCAATCCTTTGGCAAATTTGGCCCATAGTGTTTCGACGAGAGCAAAAACCGCATCCCTGCTTGGGCCATCTTCTGCAGAAATGAGAAAGCAGCCAACTCTCCTTGCCTGGCAGGATGAGTAACAGCCAGATCATTTGAAATGTCGTTATTGGCTGTTACATGACTGAAAAAGGAACAGAGAGTCGCACTGCGGGGCAACTTTTAAGTTGCTGTGGTGATATAGGATGCCCAGGGAAAATGGCTAATGTAAACACAACAAACAATTATGCGAACAAATTCAGAGTTTAAGATACAAATTAAGTTAAAATGACAAATTGTGGCACTCTTTACTTTTGTTTGGCTCGCATCAAGTGGAATCGTTGCATTTTCCAAAATCATCACTTTTCAAAAAACAAAAGAACGGCATGTTTGTTGTCATTAACATCACATCATCAAAGAGAGCAAGCCATTTCCAACACTTTATATTGGTCAAAAATGTCAAATTATCTCACACGCACGCGCACGCACACGCACACACAGGTAATTTTCTCCAATCCTTGTAAACATCCAGAAACGCAATTTCGTGAAATCCCATTGTCGTTCAGATTTTTAAGCATTTATGGGTTTTTACAACATACAACATCCAAGTCCAAATTTAGAGCAGTGTGCCGCAGAGTGCCGCTTTTAACATTGGTTGTTCCTACAGAGCAGAGAGAATATCTGCCTGTGAGTATTGCTGCATGCTCTGTTTGTATGTGTTGCTGCCCTGTGTGTGTCGCAGTTGTTTAAAAGTTTACTGTAAAATATATGATGATCTCGGTTAGCTTTTCTATGGTATTTTGCATTTATGCTAGCATTAAGCTCGTAGACTTTCTTCAGATGGTTGATATGATATGGTTTACTGGCATATTTTGAAATGTAAATGTACAATGTTTAAATCCTATGTTTGTGTCATGAGCTGGTTTTACAGCAAATCGCAACTGGGAGTGACAGATGGCTTGAAGCAAGCGTGATTGCTCGTGATGTTATACGATTGTCTCCATCTTCCCGACAGCGAGAACAGGTGTCAGGGAATGATTGCGAAAGTGTTATATCAAAGTTGAACAGTGTTTAAAGTGCACAAAGCGGGCAGCGGTGCTGCAGTCCGCTGTTTGAAAGCCCTGTGAGACGTCATCGCTCTCATTCAGATAGGACGAGGCACTCTTAATGATACCACAAATATGGGCGTGCAGGGAGATGCCTGTGCTGGTGGAGGCAGAGGCAGAGGCAGACAAAGTGAGGGTACAAAACATTAATTATTAGCCCCACTGGGATCTCTTATATTTAGTCTAGCCTGGACAACACCAATTAATACAGCAATTATTATCCTGGCCCGTAGCACAGGGTTGACTAAGCTGGCTTGCCTACTGATGATTATGACGTGAGGTGGGGTGGCGGGAGAAGGTGGGGGTTGCATGCAGTAGAGAAGGAGGCATGCATGAGCAAGATTATTCATCTCACACTAAACCCTTTCTTTTATGATGCGTGGCGCGATAGAGTTCAAGAATAATTTCAACTCAGCACAACTGCAACACAATCTTCCGAGATGGATTCGTGTTGGGTGTCATCTTAATGATGAGTCAACGTGTTTGTTTTTGTTTGTTTGTTTTTTTTAAACAAAGTCCACCTTTATTTTATGTGCCCCAGTTTACAGTGTCGCATGTGCTCTACTCGAATCACAGGTCAAGCAGACATTCAATTGATTTCCTCAACAAAGTTTTCCCCCTCCTTCTCTTTGCTGATTCCTCACCTTCGGACGCACAAATGTGAGCAATAGCTCCACCTAGTTTCTGTGCAGAGATGACCGAGAGAGGCTGTGAGGAGAAGAGATTTGTCATTTCCAACAAAATATTGCTTTCAAGTTAGCCCCCCGCTTCTCCAGTCAAATTACCCGCTGCGCTCTATTCTTCCTCATCATCTATTTGGGCAGGGAGAGCTATCTGTCTCTCTGTTCTATTTTTGCATGCCCCCGTCCCAGCTCTCCTGCAGTTTCAGCCCTTGCATGAGCATCTTAAGCACATATGGCCCCTTTTCCCTGCAGCCACTGTAAAATCTGTCCTGACAGCCACTGAAAACAACACAGGCGCTTGCATGTTATCTTGACACGGCCATGTTAAGCCCCTCTCTCATGATGCTAAATGGTCGTCATAAACCTTTTAGAATCTGCGCGGCCTAATATGGACTTGTATATAAACATTATGCTGTGTAATACGTTTAGATTAAGCAAGGACACACTGTAAAGTGCAGGCAGAGGCAGGTTGCTGATTTTAAAGCCAACCACTTCATGGAAACAATGGGCATGCTGTAGTCTTAACCAGCAAGGTATTTACATAGACGTGTGTATTATTCACTGAATATGCCAATTCCCCGTTAGAGATTTTAATGTGATATATTCCTGCAAAAATAACGATGCAGTCTCAAAAGCTTTAATCTATTTGCACTTCGCTGAGGGAGCTATAGACAAAACAATTACAGTCTACAGGATCTTGTCTAACAAGCTCTTGGAGTACTAAGAATGATTAGATGGCGGGTATTACATGAGGAACCCATCTTTGGATTAGTGACGAACACAATAAATTCTGAAATAAGTGGAGGAATATGAACATCCCCTTCATGGAAGACGCTTAGGTGATTGCTGCCACGAGAGGATTTGTCAGCATAACACAGGATCTCCAACAATAATGTGTGTATGTGCGCGTGAATGCGTGTGTGTGTGTGTGTGTGAGAGAGAGACACGCACACACCATGGAACACGTTCAATGGTGCTGTCTGTTGTTTAACTGGATTTCTCTTCCATGACAACAAGCAAAGGACCATCGGCTCAGTTTCATCATCTTACAGCAGCATCCCTAACACAACTGTTAAAAATCAAGAAATATAGATTTATGCTATCCGAAAAGTCAGATGCTGTTAAAATGGCGGAAGTAATTGGTACCTGCAGCAAGTGTTTTCTGCAGCAATGGCGTCATTCATTTACAGGGGTGTTGTGTTGCGCCACCGAACAGGAAACTGGCCTCTAATAGACGTCGCTGTCATTGTCACTGCAAGGTGTAGGATAACAGCTCTTGAGCAGGTTGTAATTAGAGTGGCTGAGGTGTAATGAGGGTGCGAAATTCCTTCACCGGACGTTAGAGCCAAGCGGCACCGGGGTGCTGGAGGCACCATGTCAAGTGGCATGACGAAGAAAGAGAGGTTCTAGTATCCCTGACTGTGACATCAGCTTCACAATGAACACCTGACAAAGACCAACATATGAAAAATTGCTGCGGTACTCAGTAGAACACGACATTCCACCAAGGCTGAAAAATGAACAGTAGTGACAATAAAATGTTGAATACTACTTCTTGGTGATATTACAAACTGGAAGGAGTGCCACTGAGCATTGCATTTCAAAATTGGCAAAGGACTTATGCATTCACAATTTTTAGGGTAGAAAATAGAGGCAGACAATCGTTCACGCTCACATTCAAACCATTGCCAAGTGGGAACTGAATCTACGAAGGCCTGACGCAATCGAGCACAAAGTGGAGTGTAATTGGGCACATGAAAGGCAGTTTGCTTCAAAAGACTTATCGTAGATGGGGACGTTAGAAATGAGGCTTTTGCGCTGTTGTGGGAGTGAACACAGCCAACTTTAAATTCAACGTAGGTGAAGCACACACACAGTCTTTGACATTGCAGAAGCAGAAATAGACTCACTTGAGTGCATTTAGAATAAGCACAAAGTACATTTATAAGGAACGGCACGTAGATAGGATGCTTGCGGTTGATGTAAAGTTGACCAAGGTGATCACAGATCGCCAGTATGAAGGGGGCACTTTGAGACCACCTTTCACCCCGATTGTCCATCTGTGTGAAAGCCCTCACACCCACTTGCTGTGCCACAGCTCAGGTGGGTGTTTTAAAAAATATAATAAAGATGATGCGTTCTATGACTGTACTTTGTTTCAACAAGAATTCAGAGGGGTCAATGCACACCGTTGTTGTATTTCTGAATGAAATGCAATGATCCACACATATCAGCGGAGCGCAGAATACGTCTGCATGCGCTTTGATCGAAAGCATCAAAATCATGTTTCAGCACCTGCGCCACAACTAAGATTGGTTCTAAGACTGGTTCTTAGCTGGTCTCGTTTACTTTCTCCTGACCAAAGTTTCAAACACCCTCATTTCACTGGAATGCCCAACGAGGCGCATAAGGTTTGGCCAAATTCCCAAACACGGTAAATTTCATTCATGTGCACACACCATAATATTTAGTGAAAATCACCTTTTTGGTGTTGTGTAATCCTGCTAATGAAAACAACCCGAAAAACTATAGTCTTGCCTTTGTCCCGGGCACTTTCTGCCTTAGTTGACGTATTCCGAATGTTCATTAAGAAGCAGTATTTTCTCAGCTAAATTGGACTGGTTCCTAACAGGTGCTGTTCATGATATAATGAAATAATTCCATGAAAGAACAGTTGTTCAATTATTCTCATCTGGGAAACAGTATTGGCACAAAAATACTTTTACGGTTAACTGATGGCGTTGAAAATACGCTACAAATGTTTGTTGATTCTCAACACACCATTATGGAGGCATCTTTCTCTTTGGGTAAATTTCAACTTGTGTTCAAAAAGAAGTCGATACACAGCCAACACATACACAACATACACATGCGCAAACGCCTCGTTTTGCACTCTTGGCAAAATGAAACTTCTGTCAGACGCATATTGAAATTTATATCAGTTTGTCAGGCACATGCCAAAAATGATCTTACTGTACATTATTTTGATAAGTTTGGTGCCAGAGATAGAGAAGAAATGGAGAAAGAGGGGAGGAAGGAAGCCCACACTCCACTCAGCAGATAAGAGAAGACGCCAAGATTCCACACTGCTCCGTCCATGAGTGCACAACCTGACTTCTAAAGAAAAAAAAACTTTGAAAAGGGGCATACTATTACCGTCATTGCTCAGAGAAAACAATAAAACAATAGTATCAATCACTTGCTGAATTTTAGAGACAAATCCAGCTGCACAGCGGGTGAATGTGTTGAACGAGCAACGACATAACATCTTGATCTTTTCAGAAGCCAAAAAAGTGGTTATACTGTAGCAACAGCTCCAGTTCGTTTCCATGGATTATTTTATTACCCCCCCCCCCCCCCCCCCACGGGATCTTCAAACTATGGCCTACTAGATTCTGTTGATCAGTGTTTATGTTTTGTGGGGCAATGGATATTCATGCTGCATGTATAACTTCACTCTTAAATATCTGTACTGCATGTCTGTTTTTACTATAAGGGCTTGACGCAATTTTGCAGTTTTTTTTAAATTACATGTGGAAATGATACCTTCCCTACATGTATGCATGCAACCACCTGTGCACTTACTGTATACTCACACAAATGTGTGTGGCTGTAATAATTATCAAGCTCGATGTATCCATCAAGAGAGATATAGGCCTATAAATATCATTTTATCTATCGAAGATACTCACAGGCCGGGTACACATTTGCAGTATTAAGTGAATAGCTTATTGTAGCTAATTAGTTGTTGGTGTGTTTGTGTGCATGTGTGTGTGGTGGTGTTGCTGTAATTATGATGGGAAAAATCCCACACGCTAAACTGCATTAAAGCATCCATGAAGTACGAATTTATAAACCCAAATCAATCTTTTACTCTCTTCTCAGTTCTCTGCGTGAAAGTGAGCCGTCCTGCACCACGGGCCGTTTGTTATGGAAAAGTGGGGTTCATTCACACCAGTGCCACTCCTTTCAGCCAATGACGCATTGAAATAAATTGTGTGTAGAATTTACTCAATTTTATTTTGTCAGGAGACACACAATAGAATCTGAATTTAAATCTGGATTTAGATGCATTTTTGAAGTAGATGTGTAGTCTACTTAAAAATGTATCTGGATCTAGATGATTTGGTTTCGCGCGAACACTTGACGAAATAAAATGGAGTCAATTCAACCCACCATTTGTTTCAATGCATGAACACGTAAGCAAACTAAGAGCACGTGAGTCACTTTGTGGCAACAGCCCAAGCACTATCATGTCAAGGCCATAAGGTAAGCAAACCTGCGGTGTTGACACAGATTATTGTTAGCTAAAAGTCTCAACTAGCCTGATCAAATTCTGAATCATCTTCATTGGCCAAGTATGTTGAAAATCATACAAATAATTTGTTTGTGGTAGTTTGGGCCACTCTGGTATCAAAGCGACAAGCTTCTGTACTATAACAAAATGAACATGAAGGACACAACACAGAGAGAGTCATGAAGCAATTCAAAGGATACCATTAGCGCGATCGTACCAAACAATGGCAGCTGTGCAAATGAAGCAGATAGAGTAACCAGCAGTGCGGTAATTATGATAACAGATGTGCAAAAGATGCAAAGGAAGTCCTTGAGATCTTGAGAATGTTTCCTGCACTTGTCTTTGGGTGTTGAAATGGCCTTGCCAGTGGCTCGGTGGTATGGGGGGGGGGGGGGGGCTGGTGCACTGCATGAACAAATTTCACTAGGACAATAAATGTCTGTTCTCATGACAACATTGAAAAGTGACACATGAGTGGTTAGTGTGTAATTTGAAGTGGGCTGACCAAAAATCATTCCATGCCTATCCATACTGAAATATTTCCTGAAAAATATACAGTACATTTTTTCAAACACAAGATTTAACATCACAAACAATAAGGTGTCCATCCATCACTTGTGCATATGTCCTGTCACGCAATTTCAACTTAGTACATTAAAATATGAATATGTAATAATGATGATACAATTTGGTCTCATTTATTTAAAAGACATACCTCATACAATTCGCTTAATATCTTTTCATGCAGTCATGGGTTACATGGGTCGGTCATATGTTCTTAATCCATCCATCCATCCATTTTCCGAACCGCTTGATCCTCACTAGGGTCGCGGGGGGTGCTGGAGCCTATCCCAGCCATCTCCGGGCAGTAGGCGGGGGACACCCTGAATCAGTTGCCAGCCAATCGCAGGGCACACAGAGACGAACAACCATCCACGCCCACACTCACACCTAGGGACAATTTAGAGCATCCAATCAGCCTGACATGCATGTTTTTGGAATGTGGGAGGAAACCTGGAGCACCCGGAGAAAACCCACGCAGGCCCGGGGAGAACATGCAAACTCCACACAGGGAGGCCGGAGCTGGAATCGAACCCGGTACCTCTGCACTGTGAAGCCGACGTGCTAACCACTGGACTACCGGGCTTAATGTCACAGCGAAAAGTAAGTACAGGTATGGTAAGTGTGCTAATCATTGCTTACTGCTATTACATGCCCACTTGTATAATGAACCAATTACGGCGCATTAGTGTGTCAGATGTAGTTTGTGACCTGTTGCTAAGTAATGGCGCTGAGCTAGGCAGCTATGTTGCCTGTACTGATGCATAGCGTCGATGATGTTAAGAGGTGATAAAGACCAAGATTAGGTAATTGCTCTGCAACAAGGAAACCTGTAATCACTGTGTGGTGATTATGTAATGGACCCTGCTGATATGGGAGAGGTGAACCTCAGTGACGTTTTTTTTTTTTTTTTGTATTATGTGTTGGGAAAAAAAAATTCTTAAGACATTTCTTAAATTTGGTGTTAGAAAAGTTCAGACAGGGATCCAGACTAACTCTTATTTTTCTTTTCGAGGAGCACAGCGGCCCCGCCACTGAGATTTTTGGGGCACAAGAAGAAAATTTAGGGGCACATGCTGTAAGTGGACTTGTGATGTAAATATTCACTCACTTTCACTTGTATGACTGTTAAATAGACTAACGTGTTTCGCAACAAAACATATTCAAGATTAGTAATAAATTTAAAAATACAAGCTCGTCTCACACTAAAAAAATAAGGTGAGTCTGGAAACATAATGGTATTTTCATTTCTCTAATATACAACAGCAACCTGAACTCTGATGGAAAATGCTTCATGTCTTGCTCTGCATATGGTCCATTAGTGCGCAAATCTGTGCGTGTGACGTCCGCAATGGACACCGCCAAACTCAAACATCCCCCCGCTGAGTTGGCAACTTCACAGAGCAATTAAGTATGCAGAGGTGTTGCGCCCGTGGAGGAAGCGGGCGTTTCAACACCCACACTTATCCTGCTGTTATTGCACATACGCCCAACCAAAGTCATTCACACCATCTTAGTGTGCCTGTACCACGCCGGCCTTCTCATGAGCCGTACATTACGGCCCTCAATAGTGAATTGCGATGATGTAAGTTGGCAAATTGTAAAAAGGCCCACTTACAAGCACATTTATAGTAATAGGCAGATTTACTTAAAAAACTTAATTCCACTGATTGAATGTCGGGTTTTTTTGTTGTCATTTTCGCATGACACTTATCTACCGTAATGCCTGCTCATGTGGGAAAGGAACTGTTGCCGATAAACTTTTCAGCCATTTTTTCAATACCAGGAGAACAGGAATACACATGAACACTATGAGCATACTCATGAAGGAGTTGCTGTTGGCCACAGCTCACAACAGACCCCTCACACAAGTTCTTGGTTGTATGGGCTCTCTGTTTTGCAAATTTTCACGCATTGTGGGTGGTTCTATAAATATGCTCTGCGATGAACAGCTGTTCATTGCATATGTGTACAAGCAACATAAAATTAACGTTGACATATGCCCCCTTTGAAAAAATATCCAAGGATTAACAAAGGCATTAGACCAGCTGTCATAAAGAGACCAAACAGCATTATGAAGTGCTTTAATGAGGCCTTTCAACTTCGTGACCTCTCAACATTTTACCAGAATTTCTAACAGAATTCAAATTGAATTTTGAATGTCAATGTGTGTGAACTGGGATCGGATCCAGCACACCCGCGAACCTTATGAGGATAAGCCGAACCCAGAATGGATGGATGGATGAATTGGAGTATCCCTAAGGCAATGAATAAACCTCAAACAGAAAGCGTCACCGAAACACTAAAGGCGTGTCCACGCTTGCGTGGAAATAGACACATCAAAACACAAAAATGTCCTCAAAGCTGAATGTACTCCATCAACTGAGACCCACTATAAAAGTCGGTTCCAGATATTTATTAACACTTTACACTGCCAGAGAGGTATTAATTTAATGTTTATTATGGCAGTTTTTATGCAACCTACCGCGACTGTAACACGTTATAAACGGCTCTCAGCAGGAAGTCATGCAGTTCTCCACTGCTAATCGACCACAATTAAAAAGACGTTAAATGAATGTGTGTCGATTCAACATGAATATCTTATGACAAAGCTCTTGTACTGGATCTCGGCAGATTCTGCAAGTGTACTTGCATATTTTTTTTAGCAGCTGTTTGTCCTTCCGTCCCCTCTATTAATGAATAAAAAGTGGTTCGACGAATGAAGTGTAACTAGCAATTTGTGTTGTTGTCACTTTGCAGAGTTCCCCAAGTGAACCTCGCACGAGTACATCGGGCTAAGTCACCCACGTCTTAATCAAGAAGACTTCGGTTACATCACTTGCACCCAGTTTGCTTTATCAACTGAGGAGGTCAGAGTGGTGGGAACACTGTGCAGAAGTGGACCTCCCTCGTGCTCCCACACAATGGACCCGTGTCAAGCCTCGGACACTGCCTCCCCCAAAGAGGAGGATCGATCCATGACTCCTGAGCAAGGTGCAGCACACCGCTGTCACCGCCCACCTCTTCATTGCTTGCACCTGCTAAAACATTTGAGGTATTTGAGCGGTGGGGTAGCACATTTGCTTTTCATTTAAACCTGCCTTTGCAGACCTTTGAAGTACATAATAGCAGAGCAGCTTGGCCCCCTCCAGCCCCCTTAATCATTTACCTAGTAAAGGCACATTCTCTCCAGCCAACCCATCAAGCGGAAAACGAGTTTGGCCTGCTATTTCTCCCACCCACCCCTCCGCCACGAAACATCTTTCCTCTCGAGCGCTCGCTCTCTCTTAACCTGTTTTGCTTTGTGTGTTTGTGTGTGTGTGTGTCACTCCCTCCCCTTCACAAAGCCACATGCAGTTGCTCTCCGACTCTACTGTATGAATGAAATGCGGCAGCAACGGAGCCAATTGTTGGCTGCGTCTGTGCCGCCGAGGCTTCAAAAGATGGTGTAGTTGGCAGCCCATTGACACAATATGACTAATTATCACTCGTGATTGGAGCACATGCAATATGGCCTACATATTCTGTCCAAGATAAGACCGAGAGCCTTCTGGGCTTTAACAAGGATCATGTAAAAGACCGGCTTGGAAATATAATTTGAGAAGAGAGGAATATTTTGTCTCAACTGTGATGATAAAACCTTATGCTTTATTTTGGCTGCGTGGTGAAAATCCCCATTAGGCAGATTGACCTATTTGAATGCATGCATTGTGTGCGTGTGTGTGGGGGGTGGCAATTAGTAGTTTTCCCAAAACTGCAATCTGATTATTCAATTAGAGATAAAACCACTGCCTTTTTTTTGTGGTGTTCAACATCCTTGGACAATTTTCAAGATATTTCCACGAATTAAACTGTTATTTTAAATTCCTCTTAAATATGAATCCCTGATGTGAACAAGCCACTCAGAAGAACTCAAAACACTTTTTAAAAGCAGCCATTTTTTTTTTTTTTGCTTAATGTTTTTGCCAATATGCACTCACAGGCCACAGCTTTGGTGTACTAGCACGAATATTAAAATGTTGAAATGATTAGTTCTGATTAAAAAGACGCATTTTAATCTTCAGTGATCTTAATCAGACATTTGGAAACTATCTTTTTGTTATTGTTGCACTGACATTCGTGTCTGTGTATTTCAGCTTTTGTATTGTCGATTGTTTGTTTTGTGCGATGGTTGTGTTTTGTTGTATTTTGGATTTTGATTGAAATGATGTTTTTGTCATTGTCTTTTGTTGTGACATGTTAATGTTAGTATGAAAAAAGAAGTTATGTTCAGTTTTGATTTAAAGATGAACAGTACAACCAAAACAATGTAAATATCCAGTGTGTGTGTGTGGAGATTGAGGTAAATTGATTATGGGGAAAGTTGAGCTCACACCTTGTTGCTAAGCAACCATTAAAAAAATTAGTACTGTACCAGTATATTACTTTTTTTTTTTTTTTTTTAATGGAGGGAAATCTACATTTCATGGAGTCTGCGAAGGTCAGGGCCACGTGGCAGAAGTTGTAAAAGGTTTAAAGAAAAAAAAATGCTTTTCACCCATGAAAGTACAATAAATGTACTTTAGCATAAGGTTCATGTTGTTCATGTTAATTTTTTTGGGGGGACATGCCAAAACTGTTTTGTTGACACTCAATCTGCTTGTTTGTCAGAGGTGTGTGATTCTTAACTGGTCTGTCTTAGAAGGAAGAAAAATAGGTAAAACACCCGGAAAATAGCGACGTCAAACTGCAATAGATGACACAACGATCAAGTGAAACCACAATAGCCAAACAGCAAAGTATCGAGGGAACACTGGATCTCATTCGATTGTACAGCTGTACCTAATCTTGAGGCCATAAGAGGCATATGGAATGCACAATTAATGATAAGAAGTACTGTATACCGGACGGTATCTATCAAAAGTCCTCTCCCTGGCAATGATATATATACTATCTGTGAATAATTACCTGACACACTGATATGTAAAACACACAGATGATTCGCAGAAAGGATATATATCAAAGTGGCAATATGAACAACCAAGAATGTATTAAACAATGACATACAAGATGTTGAGCAACAGGAAAATAGCCGGCAGCAGTTCTTTGATTTCTATATGCATCGGCTATTGTTGCAAAAAAATAAAGGGGGGATCTAAATTACATTTGTTGTTTGTGCTAGGCCATTATGATCATTAAAACTTGAATTCCACAACAGTAAATAAATAGAGCGCAGACCGCCACCATGGATGAAGGATTAATAAACGTGTTAACAATACATAGGGCTTCGCGTTTGAGTTTCTTTGACCATATGTTGTTAGTTAGCAGGCTACTTCCTGGTTGTTGGAAGTTGGGGAAACAGACGGGAGGATGAAATATTCTGCGGGAATCCTAGTGATTCACATGCTAAAAACAAAAAAAAAACATGCACTCTTACCAGGTCCTTATCAAAAAGGATGGAGGTAATAAAATACAGTATAATATATTGTTGAAATGCAGTTGTTTGCAAAATTGTGTGACTCATTTGTGTAAATCTGCCGTGGTCCTATTCGTTCATGTTGTAGAAGTCATATTAGCCACCGTTATGAAAAAGGCTCATAAAAAATAAACTGGTGGTTGCACAGAACTGGATGTGTTTCCAGTTGTGATTATTCTAATTATGATAGTCATATGATAATGTTTGCTCTAACTTAACCAAACTGCACTATTTTCCATCAACATGAGTAATCACGAGGGCTGCTCAAGCCCAGCAGTGATGCATTCCAAACCAATAAGTACCATGTCAAAGGGTTTTGGGGGTTTTTTTTAGGGTTGGGGTGGGAGGGCATATTACTTTCATCATGACAATTGATAAAAATCATAAATTGCTATTTGCTGAACCCTAAAAATATATTGAGGTCCGATTATTGAAAGTGTGTTGATTTTTGGACAAAATCCTACTTAGATCCTTGGAAAAGCAGAGTCCTGACTGCTTTATATAGTCTTTAATTTATTGTATGTCATAAAAACAGCGAGTTCTTTCATATTACACTATATTGATACTAAATTGAGTCACACAAGGAAATAATTCCGAAATCACTAGCAGCTGTTTCCAGTACGGTACGCCTGAGCCATCGAGACATATTTGCTCCATCAGTCCAGCGTTCCAAAACCAGATTCTTAATAACGTCTTGCCTTTGTCCCTTTCCAAATCACATGGCAGTCCAACACAGGGAAAAAATCCAAATAAATAAAAAACAGTCGTCCCATTCCTTTTGCATCTTCAGAATTACTCTTCAGAAAACTCGAAATTAATTAGTTATCTTTGGGGGAAAGAAAAATAAAAATCTTAAGATATATTTTAAACTGCTCTTTTCATTGACACACAGAGATTATTAATAAAAATGGACAAATATAGAATTAAACTGGCTCAAGAATAACAAACACAAGTCAAGTTCATGTAAATAGGTTTCGGTTTCCTGCAAGAACTAATTACTGTGACACCCTCAGTCCTCACGGTGCAGAACATCAGTCACATGTGCTCACTCACAATTTAACAGGGGCCCCACGTAGTTCCCCTTGAATGCTCGATTTAGCGCAATCATTGCACAGGAGGACCACGATAACCACCTGATTCATTTGGTCAGGAGGAAAACCGGAATGAGGATCAAACTCTTGACCCCTGTAACTAAAATGCTATGCCCCCTCTTCAAATTAATCTGATCAACTGCCACTGAAGATCCTGCGATCGCCTCATGTTGGACTGGATCTTCACTGCGTACCTTAAACGCTCAACTCCAATGCAAGTTGTTGACTATCAGGTTACTATTTTAGTTTTATGGATGTACCGGGAGCAATTTGATCTTCAGCCAAACTATGTCTACACCAAAGGTCTTCTCATGGTTGTAGGATGCCGACGAGAGGAATGACAAGTTTAATATGAGTGGCTGAAATAGTTCATCATAGATTGCCTTTTTAACGCTATCAAACGCATTATTAAATGCATTTAAATTTGTGATGTCAAAATGGGAAGCAAATTCTTACTTGAATAAATGAAGGTTTAAAAAAAAAAATTCTAACGAAAGATAGGCCTCAGCAGAGACGTGAGCATGCGGAGTGTGCTTACATGCCAGAGGAATTTGGTTTCCAATCTGGATATGTTGATCCAGTCTTTAAAAAGAGAGGTACCAGTACATGGAGAGTTTTACATGCACATCTGCTTTCAACCGATGTCATGAAAGGATTCCTATCTGGGCGGCTGGTTACTGCGTCGGCCTCACAGTGCTGAGTTGCAGGGTTCAATTCCAGCTCTGGCCTCCCTGTGTGGAGTTTGCATGTTCTCCCCATGCCTGTGTGGGTTTTCTCTGGGTACTCCGGTTTCCTCCCACATTCCAAAAGGCAGGTTAATGGAACACTCTAAATCAAGGGTGGGCAAACTTTTTGGCTCGGGGGCCGCATTGACTTTTAAAATTTGACAGAAGGGCCAGGTCAGCACGAGCTATGGTACATTAAAAAAAAAACTGCATTTGTTGACAGTCCATATCAAACATCAACAGAACAAAAGCATGAAAGTACGGTATTAATATACTTTTTTTAAATGACAAAAGTGTTGTTGATGACCTGTTTTAGCCTGTGCATCGCTGCAGATGGGTTGTGGTCAGACCAGTAGAAGTAGAGCGATACAGAGGTACTAGGTGGTCGAAAAGATTGCCCTGCCCCCCCCGTGTTCTGCAACTTCAAGTCAATGCGCCACCTGGCGGTGAAATGCCTGTCATTACAAGTCCAATTGAAATGAATGCAATCATTCACATCAAACCTTAATTGTGGACCAACCTTTGGCGGGCCGGATTAAAAAGACCAACGGGCCGGATTTGGCCCGCGGGCCGTAGTTTGCCCACTCTGCTCTAAATTGTGCCGAGGTGGGAGCGTGAGCGCGGATGGTCGTTCGTCTCTGTGTGCCCTGCATTTGGCTAGCAACAGGTTCAGGCTGTCACTCGCCAACTTCCTGAAGACAGCTGGGATAGGCACCAGCATGCTCCATGACCCTTGTGAGGACAAAGCGGATCAGAAAATGGATGGATGGATGGATGGATGGATGGATTCCTATCTGACTCTTATCCACGTGTGATGGAACCCAGACTCAAACAACCTGTGTCTCTTATATCATAGAGCAAAGCAAGCAACATTTTTGCTCACGTTGGAAGCAACGCAGAGATGAGGAAAAAGCAAACAATGAGTCTTATCTGTCTACAAGATGTTTGATGGATGATGAAAAAAATAGAGCAAGTCGAGAAGCGCTCCGTCTGCAGTCTCCCGGACTCCCCTTTCAAAACACTTCAAAAGTTCTCCAAGAGAAAGAGGAGATTTTGCCTCCTCAGTGTCCGTTTGTGTGCATTGTTCTTGCTCAGTTTTGTCAACCAGAACTAAAGAGCTTGTTAAAAGGGTCGACTCCTCATGTTATATAAAGCCCAAATAATAAGGGAAGGGGTACATACCAAGATAAAAAGGGGACATGGGGCTTAAAATCAAATAAATCTCACCTGGATCCCTGGTAAATGCTGTCAGAGCACTCCTCATATTGTGCTCAAATTACTTCATTTGTTCCCTAAAACATTTTAATCCTGATTGACCTCAAACTTCCCGTGAACCAGGGCCCCAACAAAAGGCCGCCCACTGTCCTCGCAGTAAATCTGTTGTCTCCCTTCTGGGCCCTCAACAGGGGATCGTAGATCAGCACTGCTCTGCAGCTTGCTTCAATTTACTCAATTAACTCTGGTAAAGCATTTGTAAGTTCTACAGCTGTTGGTTTATTGTCAAGGACTAAAATGCACCCAAGCCAGTTCGGGAGCATGCGGTTGTGACGAGGTTCGCAAAGAAGGATCAGGTCAAACTCATTTTTTGTAAGAATACCCTTACTTTTTTTTTCGGTGGAAAATATACTGTAGAGTTTGACAATCAAATGACGTGAACGTTGCATATCGGTTGTTGCAGTCCCATCCGATATCTTCCTTGTGGGACAAATTGCTTTTATAAATGTTACTTTTAGATCGAGTACGATAACAAGCTTAACTAAGACATTTGGATGACAGAGTCCAACACACAATATGAATTACTTCCGCCGCTGCAGCTGTTTGACTTCCAACCAGCCTTTGCAAATAAAGTTCTCGGATGAGCTTAGCCACATGAAATGGGTTAGTCCCTCGGCCCGAATCGTATACAGATGACAAATCTCAAGAGACTCACCGTAAATCATGACCACAACATGATTGCAATACCTACTTTTATCTATAAAATGACCTTGCCGCATTATGGGGTATAAAATATAGCGTGCGTTTTTCTCATCCCAGTTATCGCAAAATCTATGATATGACCGAACTTAGATTTTCATATCTACGGCTAACCTGTGTTGAATGAATCAAATGGAAAGTGATGTGAGGAATGTCAAGTATACAATAAGGAGGATGCTAATATTAACCAGGTGGCGGCTGCCATCATCGTAAAACATTCGACCAGCACCATGTGTGCCCATATATTAACAAGTGAGGCCAACTACCTTTCAGTTTAACATCTGCAATGCAAGATGACATTCATTGTGCTTTAAAATAAGATGAGGACAAATGATATTTTCCTCTGTCAAGCTAATAGGCTCCCTGCAAGCTTGGCTGTACAACGCAAGGTCTCACCTTTGCGGTGGACGTTGGGAGGCTTGTGTACTATTTTAATAGCTCGAAAGTTGATTTGATCAAATAGTACTGGTGGGATAATGTTGGAGTTATGGAATTATGTCAGTAACAAACAATGGCGGAAAAAAATAGGTCATTGTATTTATGGGGATTTAACACTATTTTGTGGGAACAATCTGGTTGTTATAATGAAGTTTACATTATGAAGGTGTTTGTTGCAAGTAAAATCAGGAATTTCAAAATTATTTACTTTGAAATATGAACGTATTAGGGGTGGAAACGTAAACAGGGTACATTGAAAAAGGGTTCGACTACATGTGTACACATCAATCCATCCATACGTTTTCTAATCCGCATCGTTATCACGAGGGTCGGGGGAGCGCTGGAGCCTATCACAGCTGTCTTTCGGCAGTAGGCGGGGTACACCCTGAACTGGTTGCCAGCCAATCGCAGGACACACATAGACGAACAATCATTCGCGCTCACACTCACACCTTGGGAAAATTTAGAGCAGGGGTGTCAAACTCATTTCACATTGTGGGCCACATATGGCCACGGTAAATATCAAGTGGGCCGGACCATTAAAATTATATCTTACTCTGCTATAAATAACCAAAATAATATCTCTTTCCTTTGTTTTGGTCTAAAGAAGCACAATAACATTAGGAAAATGTTGAAATTTAATAAAGAGATCTTTTACAAAACATTTCATGAAGCTCCTTAGATTTCCTTGGACAAATGCGCAATTCAATTTTATCATTCACATATGTGCATTTCAACTGATCCCACTGATTGTAGAAAGGCACAAAACTTTAACAAGTAATTGGTATTGAAAAATATCGTAATGCACTTTAAGATCAAACGAGATTTATAAAGAAAGGAATTTTTCAACCATTTACACATGTGCATATACAATATAAATTCAATCCATGCCTACACTTTACAAACTAAGGAGAGTACTATTAATGTGTAAAGAATGAATATTCACATGTCCTTGATTGTGTCTGCTGTATTGGGTCTGTCTCAGTGACAGACTGAGACTGCTGTTGTTTTCTTCTCTGATCAAAACAATGTTGTCTTCTACTCTGTTCAAAACAGTGTGTCCCGTAGCGGATAATCCATGAATTGTACCTTATTAAAAATATTCATTCCGTGTCTTTTATGCATTCTTTTTACTTTTAAATTATCTTGCGGGCCTGATCGAACCTCCTTGGGGGCCGGTGCCAGCCCGCGGGCCGTATGTTTGACACCACTGTTTTCGAGTGTTCCATTAAACTGCCACGCATGTTTTTGTTTTGTGAGAGGAAACTGCAGTCCCTGGAGAAAAAACACACGAGCACGGGGAGAACATGCAAATGCCACAAAGGAGGGCCGGAGCCGGTCTCGCAACCTGCACTTCTACACTATGAGGCGTTGTGCTAGCCAGTCGACTACCATGTAGCCCATATTTACAGATATATAAAACTGCAAAAAAAAAAAATAATAATAATGGGACCGCTTGGGAGTTACATTATGCCGTTTAAGTGTTACCTTTTTTTTTTTTTGAGTAGTGTGTGTAGTGTATTATATATATATATATATATATATATATATATATGATTTATGTGATTTTCATTTAGATTTGTGCTTGCAGAGACCAACTCTATTTATTGTACAATTTGGAATTAATTAAGGAGCCAGCACACACATTTACATCTACAAAGATTTATGATCAGCGGATTTAATAAAACATTCTTGATGTGACACTAACACAAAAGAGATGAAGTAAATGCAAATACAAAGTTGAACTCCCATTCAAAGTGTCATTAAAGCAGTAAATACTACTGCAGATGTTTTCCTTTATTGACAAGATGAAACAGAAGACAAAGTCTTTTGGGAGGCTTTAAGTACAAATTCCCGGCTAATGATATTCCCCGTGGAAAGAATTTAATTTATTCAAGTTAATGCGCCTTATTGTCTTTTCAAGGTGTATTGCACGGAATTACCCAAAAAAATTAATTGTTAATCCATCTGCTTTGAAACAACCGAGATCTTGTTCAATAAGCTCTGAGTCAGCTTGATCCAATTACACTAGAACGGAGACATTTGTAATCATTTGCCATCACAACACCCCTGCAAACGACACACATACACGTACAAAACCGGCTTATGCTATTTGGGAGGAAAGCATGAAACTTGTGCCTGGTGCGCACCCGGGTAATACAAACAGGTTGAAATGAAGTAGTGACCCAAGAGGCTTTGAGGTCAAAGGGGTCTCAGTTTAAGAAATGTCAATGACACGTTCACCCGAGGGCTTTGTCGCATTACTTTTTGCAGGAAGGATGAGGCCTGCTATTTTACTTCCCGCACTTCATGGGCGCGTCTTTGGGGAGTGATCAGCAAGTATGAAAGTGTAATGAACTTGTTTTCTTTTTGGAAAGCTGCTTTTTCTGTCTCCTAAATCACTTGTGAAGCGCTTGAGCAACCATCTTCTCTCCAGCATGCAACTGCACTGGTTTGGCCACAGAAAACTAAGATGACGGTTATAAGGCGCGTTGAATCCAGTAAAAGATCTATTCATTTATTGATTTACTTTTGTTTGATGACCATGAAGTATCGACGCCTGTGTGCTGTCTCCATACCGCCATTCTGTAATGTTCTGTTCGCGTTTGGTCTGCTCCTGCTTAACCGAGCATATCTTAATCTTCTGCAGAAAGTGAGCCCAACATCTGCTGTATTCAAAGACGATTGATGGGCAGCATTCCTTGATTTTTTTTTAACCCTTGCCCTCCCCAGTGCCCTTCCCGTGACGTAATGACATTAACAATTAGCCCTCATTAATTTACCAAAAACAAATAATCGCCTCAGTGTACCTCCCTTTAAACATATGGTTCTGATTTCCTAAACGTTTGTCAGTGGCCGCTGTTTGGGTAATCCTTTGGCCAAGGTGGCGTGGCCAAGAGAGGTCATGACTTTCTCCCTCTCTTCAACTTGTTTCCTCCCTAAGATCTGAAGGATCTGCCTTGCGCTCTACACTTGCAACATGGTTTGGTGCACATTTAAATGCATTCTTTGATGTGGTCAGTTCTGAATCGAGCTACGATCAAGAAGGCAGGAAAAATCTTAACGTCGCAAGCCTGAACCATCCGTTTATTTTCTATTCCACTTATCCTATTAGAGTCGCAAGTGAGCTCGCTGCAGTCTATCCCGGCTGATTTTGGGCAAGAGGTGGTCCACCCCAGACTGGTCGCCAGTCAATTGCAGGGCAGATATTCACAAATGAACCTGACAAAAGCCAGAGGACCTGGAGAGAACATGCTAACTCCACACAGGAAGGATGGAGCCTGAATTTGAACCACCAACCTCAGAACTGTAAGGCGGATGTGCTAACCACTTGTGCACCCATGTCTGAAGCACATCACATTGTATTCTTTGGCATTCGACTCAGCATGACTTAGATTTGTTCTTGGTTTTACTGTTTGGTGCTTTCTACCGCCTTTATTACCGATTTGTCTTACTGTTTATTGTGCATGTTAAATTGCTCCATGTACAGCACTTTGTATGCAGCGATGGCTGTTTGAAAGTGCTCTATAAATACTGTTGACTTGACTTGACTTGACTTGACATCACCCTAAATAACAAAGGGCATTGTATTTGTATTATATTGAACAGGATCATTTTGCAGTCTGGAGTAGATTCATATTGCTAATTTAGCATTATGATCTCCATCCATCCATCCATTTTCCGAACCGCTTGATCCTCACGAGGGTCGCGGGGGGTGCTGGAGCCTATCCCAGCTGTCTTCAGGCAGTAGGCGGGGGACACCCTGAATCGGCTGCCAGCCAATCGCAGGGCACACAGAGACGAACAACCATCCACGCTCACATTCACACCTAGGGACAATTTTAGAGTGTTCAATCAGCCTGCCATGCATGTTTTTGGAATGTGGGAGGAAACCGGAGTACCCGGAGAAAACCCACGCAGGCCCGGGGAGAACATGCAAACTCCACACAGGGAGTTTCACAAAATAAATAAAAAATTATGAACACTACACTAAATAACAAACAATCTCCCACTCACGCTTACTCCACACTAATGGTCATAATTATTGTAATAATTGAACAGACTACCGGTATGTTTTTTTTTCTTTTTAAATTAGCAAATCTTCTGATTACTGTTGGGCACACGTACACTTCAAAAGTCGTATTTCCTCAACGGATGATATGGTTTTCAATAATCATGTATTAAAATGGTAAACATGTTCAGTAAAACATAATTCATCTCAATTTAATTAAACACAAAGCCATGAGGGGATGTGCAAGGTTAGATTTTCCTTGCTTGTAGATTAAAGTAAACAGCAATGATTCCGGAAATGACCAAATCTTACTGTGGACTCCTGTGTTTTCATGATAGTGGTGAATGTGCCGGTTTTCTGATTGCTTGCACTTCCATCCTGTTTACTTAGGAACACATCTCTCGCTTCTCCTCCTGGTTGCAACCTAGTAATTCGTGGACAGAAATCAAGGACCTTGAAGTGTGTTAATGCTCACATATTGAAGTGTCAGAGAGCGTGGCTAAGATACAGTACCTATAAGGGTGCACAGATAAGAAAGCCTTGGCAGCATTTTTATGTAAGAACGTGTCTAAACACAAGTATGACTCATTTCTGGACCCTGCACCGGACTTGTGATGAAACAAACAGTCATATTTTTTTATACATATGGTTTTGAGGAGAACAGTTTGCTGTGCATAATTTATTTTTTTTTGGTACACGATAGTTGTTCAAAACAAAAACATTTTTCTCTTGATGAGCAGAATTCAGGAAGGAAAAAGAAGATACGCAACACTCACATTTTCAGGTGTCTGCGTTGGAACAAGATCGTTTGCTCCTCGCTTATTTTTAAATAGTTTCAGTTCTGTTTCCTGTTGAGTAGTTGTCTTTGTTTTCAGGGCTGGGCGTGGTCAGGTGAGCTACGCTCCTCGCACACCTGTTCCCCATCACTCATAACATCCGCTATTTAGGTTCCGGTCAGACTTCTGCTCCTCGCCAGAACGTCTCGTCACTTCTTAGAAACAGGTTCTTTATTCCTTCTGGCTAACCGTTATCCTGAGTCATTTCCTCGCTATGATTTTTATTTTAAATTAAAGATGTCTCGCTTGAAATGTTGTTCTGCTATTATTGTACGGTACACAATGTGAGACAATTGATGAATGTGGCGTTGCTACTTAAAGTAAAAAATGGCTTGGCCTGTTATGAACGATACTAATACACCGTATCATTTATGTACATGCTCACAAGCAATTTTGTAACAAAAAAGCAACATTTTTTTCTCTCTCTCTTTTTCTTCTTCTCACACAAATCTCCAGCTGCATAAATGAATGGGCTTAGGGGATAGTGGAGAGTGGAATTTCTCATTTGATTTATACGATAGACCTGCTGGTGACCCCAGCCGACTGCTGGCAGCCTGCCATCACCCCATTCAGTAAACACTTGGAAGTGACCAGATGAAGTTGGACTCCACATTTGGGTCAATCTGGGCAGGTTGGCCATTTCAGCAGACTTGAGCCTTGGCAGGTGTATGAGTAAATATGTCAAGCACTCAAGTTCATGAAGATTCATTGATTGCACTGGACCAGAATGGCCGTAGAATTGATGTATGAATGCTTAGGAATTAAGAGTAAGAATGAAGACATGTTCTCAATGACATTATTCGTGGGTCAGCACAAGATTATTATTATTATTTGTTTTAAGTAAATGTCAATTGTCCAATGGAATTAAGTTAACTTGATAGTTACACACAACACTTTTCAAGAAGGACTTGTGTCGGAAAGTTGCATAAGCAGAAAGGAAAATATTGATTCATAAAGCGGATGATGTCCTCTGAATACAGTCGACTAGGTACAGCTCCCATTTGCATTATCAGTACAGAGTTGGAAATCACGTAATTTGCAAATATGCATTTATTCCATGGCACAGTATAATTGTGCAAATGAAATAAGATTATGTCGACACAAGCAGCCATCAGCTTTATAGGTGAGATAGAAAAGATTGATAATTTGCCAGCCACAAAAAAAAAAATAAAATCTTGGCATGGGAGCATGTAGTCAACCTTGAGTCCAGGTTATTTTTAAGGAAAGCCAATCTTTGATCAGCCAAGCTGAAATGGCGAAGATAAGCGGGGGCTACATCTCTCGGCAGGACTGCGCACCAGTCTGGTTTTGCTATTTCCTCTCTGGTTTCAAGAGTGGTAAATAGTTGCTGCCCCCACCTCCCAGCCACTGCCCCCCCCCCCCCCTTATCTACACCCCACTTTCTTCTGGAGATCTCTGTCACTTTAATCCACAGAGTCTGCTGCTGGTTAACAAGGAAATCCTGTGTCAATTATCACCAACCACTTCCTGCTGGGAGAGCAATGGGGAATCAAAGGGGCCCCGAGAGTCTTTCACACCACAGAGGAGCAGTAGGCCTAATTAAATGGTCCTTGTGTCCTGCTGGCTGCCCATGGCCGGGTGACAGATAGTCCAGCCCAACGATAACCTCCTTCAGCTGATGAGTGTTTGGATAGGGGAGCAAGCGGTGCCCCAAGATTGGCAGATTGTGATCCAAGAGTCCAAATTAACCCGCCTATAAGATGCTGGCTTTACAGGGGAAAATGATGGATCAACTCTTTGAAATCTTGGTGATGATAATGTAATGTGGATATAAGAGATGCCTTGGGTTCTATAAACTATTAGGTCTTCGGTACGTTTTGCAACACTGCAAGCTGCTAGTGTCGGGCAAGTTCCAAAATGCGAGACAGCGTTTACAAACTATTATCTGTAACTGTTTAAGTGCCTGTGGACAGAAAAAGTGTCAAGGAGTTGGAGACGTGTCTGCCTTCTGATTACTGTTAAGGTGCCCATAAGCAAGAAGATCTCCTCTTTTGGGTCCTACAAGCCAGAAGACAAATATATATTGATAC
Organism: Hippocampus guttulatus; assembly: GCF_054856545.1. Classification (NCBI taxonomy): domain Eukaryota; kingdom Metazoa; phylum Chordata; class Actinopteri; order Syngnathiformes; family Syngnathidae; genus Hippocampus; species Hippocampus guttulatus. The sequence goes on along the minus strand of NC_141270.1, from coordinate 14,942,162 downwards.
ATAAAAAAAAAAAAAAAATGCTGGGTTGTTTTTTCCAGCCTACTCCCTGGGTAGTTGTGGATTTTGACCAGAATGGGTTATTTTCACCCAAAGTTGGGTTCAATATTTGGACCCAGCAGATTGGGTTGATCACTGGATTTAGACGGGCTGAAGAACTGAAGTATGCGACCGTTTTTGTGTGCCCAGATTAGGATACTTTTGACACAGCAATTTTGAAAGTCGAAGAATATAAGTGTGAACGGGTGTCTATCTACAGTAGAAGCACCCTACGATTGGCTAGCGACCAGTTCGAGGTGTACCCTGTTTTTCACCCAATCTAAAACGGGATGAGCTACGGCTCAGGTATTAAAAATAGTTAACTGGATGAATGAAGAGTGTAAAGACTGTGAAGCAAAGCAGCATTGAAAGAGAAACCCAAGAGCCGCCAAACAGGAAGCAATGCGAACTGAATTTATGGAATTGCCCTGATGATGATGTTCATTTTCAGTGGGGCTTTCATTATGGGTGCAAATTTTGGAATATTGACAGAAAAAACATCATCTGGTTGCCGGACAACATTTAAAGTGCATTGTGACACGTGGTAATGAGATTTACAGTATATTCATACAACATTACAGAAATGGTAATCATAACGCAAATACAGGCAATCTTAGAGGAAACTTTTAGTCTCCAAAATGAAGGACTTGTTTAAAATTGAACATCCAAAAATGTGGGGATGTGAACCCACGATGCGCCATTTGCACGCTTGAGATCGGGGCGTTCAAATTATAATTTGATATGCCGTGTTTTATCTCAGAAACCTGCACTTGGGCAGGAAGAGGTTTATGTGAAACCTTAATATGCAACACTGAGAATAAAAAAATTCCCAGACCACTTTTAGGTGGCGGCTGGTGAAGGCACAACTGAAGGTTCAAACTGCTTTCTATCAACTTTGAGCATCATCTGAAGTCAGCAGATCAACAGCCTGCCTACCTTGTAGGTGTCACTGCATTCTTAACTGTCACTTCCAGTTACGAAGATGGCTGCATAATATCCGACTAAACCATCAGTCGCGTTGCCACGAGAAACTCTTTGTTCACCTGAATTATCACTACAAATACTGCCCATGTAAAATATAAATCTGTGTGCATGGCTGACATAATGGGGCATTTAGAGGATGTAAATGTAGAGCAATAAAACACTGTACACTGGATGGGGAAGGTTTGTGTGGCAATGTTTTCTTTCCCGGTTTTTGGCAGATGCCCCCTCCTCTTATGCATTGTCCACCTTTACATTTTTGTAGAGTGGAAAGGGGGTTGCAGAAAAACCAATTTACTAACTAGGCGACATCATCTGTTTGGCCGTTTATCTCTGACACACCACCCCTCAGTCCAGTGTTGACAGTACATGATATTCCATTAATCTGCCTAATGAAAATTTAACCAGTGTTATAAACAAATAATTGGCCATTATCCTCTCAAAGATCCCGAATAAATTACTTGGGCGTTTTTTTTTTTTTGGTGCCTTCTGAAAAAAGCAGAAGACAGCCCCTCCTGATTGATGTTGGAATAAACGCAGGCACCATCGCAGCGAGTGGGTCTCGGCTAAGCCTCTGATTGACTTAATGAGAGTCTTTGGGGTGAGTAAATGTTCCAAATTGCTCAGTCATTAGCTTTTGCTCGGCTGTCTGAAGATACCCCCGGATCTGCGGCGCGGGTCTCTCCTCTTGTACCATTCCGCCTGCAATTACATTTTCATTTAGAGCAAACCTCTGAAGTCCGATAGGCAGGCCCCTTTTCATTATGCTGGCCTCCTTTTTCTTTTTTTTATCTAAATGGTGTGAAATGTCTCTTCATTTAGACCAATTAAAGTTGAAAAAGACGGCTCTGTAATGAATTATCATACAAATTATTTACTTAATACGGCAATCTCTCTCCCGCTCCTCCTCTCTGTGACACCAGGGTGCATCCTGCAAACGGGGAATATGTTGGTACAGATGAAGCGGCAGCCAACTTTAGATCTACTTTGAAAATGGCTTTGAATTTATACGCATTTTGCCGCGGTTCAGGCTCCCTTTGGCATATCAATGTCGTGGAATGCCTGCATATGGAGTGATGGAGGATGGGGAACGCAACATCGTATGTCGTCAGTATAGCTCATTTCATTTCATTTCATTTCATTTCATTTCATTTCAGGAGATGTCTAAGCTCTTCTTAATTAAAGACAAGCTTATGGTTTTGAATTAGCTCATTTAATTGGGGGAGGAAGCCTTTGTCCGTGAGACGGTGGAGAATACATCTCAAGTCTCCTTCTGGAGGCTGCTGGCTGACACATAAATACTGGGAGAGTTCACAACTATCACATCAGCTCCATCCATACCTCTGGGATGGCTTCTCCCTCTCCTGGCCTTCTCGCTCTGCCAAAAACTCCCCCCCCCCACCCATTAGCTTCTCACCAGCAGAGCAGCAATTCAACTCATATTCAAGCCATTTTCGCATTATTATTATTATTTTGCCATCTTACACAATACGAAGGAGTATATTTTTAGTACCTTTTTATATTGTTTGATGGCATTTATTTAACACAAATGGTTCTGAAGGGGTAAAGCTGGCGGGGCTGAAGTGGCTCATCACCATGGAGACAGTAGCTTGTACTTCATGCCAGAGCAGTTCCACCAAAGCCCCAAGATGAGGGGGCAACAGATAGAAATTGTTTGTTTGTCCCCAGCTTAGGCACCCTTCCCCTCCTTAAAATGAAGGGGATTGAAATAGTGTGGAAGAGTTGTCACCAGCCAACATTAAAAAAATAAATTTAAAAAATGTGCAAGGGGAAAATTCTGAACACATCATTTTAACAGAACACATAGGGCACGAAACTCCACAAGGAACCTACTACCTAAGAGGGGTCAGTTTAAGAGTGTTGTTAAACTCACTGGGTAATCATCTTAAGTACGACACGATTTGCACTAATTGTGATGAAATCACAGAAAAGTGCTCAAGTACCACTTTGGTTTGTTCAATGTCAGTTGATTCTTTCAACAGCAAGGAAATTCTTGCCTAACACCGCTTTGATTATTGCCCATTTAGGCGTCTTTTTAACAATGGCAAAAGAGAATTTTTGACATGTGCGTACATTGTGTATTTTTAAGGGCAGAGCAATGTTTGAAGACTTTTGTGAATATTTGAAATGCTTTTAAAGCGTTCTCGGATCATAGTCAATAGTTTATTTGTAGTTGCAACTCACAATAAGGGAAATCGAATCCCCTTTAAGGGGGCATCAGTTACCGTATTTTCGGCACTCTACGGCGCACCTAAAAGCATTCCATTTTCTCAAAAGTGTGCCTTATAATCCGATGTGCATTATATATGCATCAATATTCAGATTCATTGGACACAGTATTTTAAATGTTCTGTCAAGCACTTTGTTACAACTGCAGCGGTAATAAAAGCTCCATATAAATAAAGCTGGATTGTATTGTATTCTATTCCCTTTAGCATAGCTCCATGTAGTGGATGCATAAGGCAACCACAGCCGCTATCATAGCTTCTTTTCTATGCGCCTTATAATGAAAACATGTTTTAAAATAGGCCATTCATTGAAGGTGTGCCTTATACTCCGAAGAGCCTTATAGTCCGTAAAATACGGTATTAACGGAAATTTGCTATTTGCGGTTGGGCTCGGTCCTCGTGAATAGTGGGGGTCCACTGTATTGTTCGTACTTGCAGTAGGCCTTGTGATCATTTGTGAGAAACTGTCAATAGAGATGCAACAGGCAATATATACTCATACTGCAACAAAGCAACAGAACCAAAGCCACTCAGTATGCTGCTGCAGGATCGGTGTCAACATTTCACACGTGTTGATGAGCCTCATGACTGTACAACAGTGAAGTGCGATTAGACATTTACCGTATTGCGTGCACTTTGAGGAAGAAAGGCACTCATTCCAGCTTGTATATGACGAAATGATTCACATACAATTTAAAAGAAGCTAGCCATATCACTGTCACGTTAACATCAGGTCGTGGCAATATATCGAAGGAGATTATGTGATTTTTTTATCTGCTGTGTTTAGAGTCCTAATGTCACCCATTGAACAAGTATGAAGTGAATGAAATAGCCACCTGGTGCGAAAAGCTTTAGCTGTGTCATCTGTTCTTTTCTGTGAGATGAGAGGAAACTGTTGTAAAGCTGCAGGCTAATACTCCCTCCCTGCTACTTCAATACAAAGGGGTTGTTTCTTCAATATTAATAACCAGGTCCCACCTAAAAATTAATTTGGCAAAAACTAAGCGTGTACTCTTGCACAGAAGAGGTTAAAACTATTAATTAAAAGTGGAACAGGTTCTTATTTTAGTCAAAAGTGGGAAAAATCATGAGCCTTTGTGAAGTAAGACCCAGGAGCAAAGCTTTCATTAGCCTACACGCATGGCAAAAGCAATTCATCATTTTGCCTCAATGGGCAAAAAAGAGGGATCAACCTCACCATGCTATTTATGGTGATTTGCGGAAGTCTGGGAAATGCTAATATGATTAACATTTATCTACAACATGTTTTGAAATGGCCCACATGCCCACATTTTAGCTGGAAGATTAAGTTATTGCACTCACGGGAATAAAAGCAAAAGTAGAGTGGTACAGAATCTGCTTTGCTATGCAAGAGCACACAGATATCTTATATATATATATATATACAGTATATATACACACACACACACAAAATATGTATTTATTAATTTAATTTATATTTTCTTTTGCCATATTAGGGAATGATTTTTCTATCCTCCCCATGCACCATTTCTCTAAATATCTCTCTTTATGTGTGTCTGTCTCCAGATGAAGGCACGAAGAGAAGAGCAGCGCTTTTGTCCTACCAGAGTGTCTCTCACCCCAAAAAATAAATAAATAAATAAAAATATGAACTGTTCCATGGATTAGTCGAGCAGAGATTTATTTAATGCATCCTCATAGAGAATGGTTGAAATCTATTTTGGGATACAGCGCTTGCCAAGCTTTAAGCCTGGTAATATATGCCTGCTACAGTTTAAGAGAGAGGGTTCACAGACCCTCTTTATGTTGGGATCATGCTGATCTTACCGAGTCATTGAATATGAAAATATTGAAGGCTGGTAGCCAATTTATTGTTTTCACACAAAGCAGACAAAAGGCTTGTTTAATGCCCGCTCTCCTGTCTCTTGTTTGTATGGTCTGTCTAAATATTTGATGTCCTAGAGAATGATTGTGATATTCACCAGATAAAATAGTGCACATGCATATGCCATGAGAGGCCCTATTTAAGATAGCAGCTTAAGGTTCTGAGAGGCCAACAAAGCCACGGATGGAAAGACTGCACTGCATTTGCATTTAAGATGTGGATTTAGGAAGAGCTTGTGCAGAATGAATACTAATAGTGTGTCTAATTTAAAATGCTAAGTATTTACCTTAGAATTTAGTCAATCCTAAAAAAAAAAAAAAGCTTAAATAAAACACATTGTGGTTGTTTAATTACAATGATAGTCGACCTAAACAAAAATGATCAATTTTCATCGGGGGAGAAGCAACGTCCAGGCCATTGTTAAAGGCTCAGCCCTCAAAGTCCCCCAAACTAAACAAACAATCCCTCAACATAAACTCTACTACACTTCCCAGCATGCCTCAGGGGGATAAGGTTTGGACCGCTTCTCTTCACAGTGCACAGTGACAGAGAGTGACACAAAAGAGGAAAGCCAGGGGGTGTGCAGGAGTGGGGGAGAGAGAGACGGACAAAAGAGAAGACATGGGCTTTGCAACGGAGGACACGATAAAGCCAGTAGCATTATCGTCAGTGTGAAAGACGGGGGCCATACTTCAAACGGGATTTTCTCTCCATGACAGGATACTCCGCTGACGCAGAGCAAATAGCTCTCTGTAGCAGTATATAGCTTGAGGGCTCCTGGGCTCCTTTGGAAATGCAACAAACTACAATGCAACGATAGGATCTTGTGCTGGCTGCTTGGCACCCACGTTGCAGATGAATAAATACAATGACATTGAGGAGACATTTAAAATCCATCAAATTACTTTTATCAACAATTTCCCTTTTTCTTTAAGTTTTAAAACAGCGCTGACGCATAACGATCCGCATACACACTGATGTCTTCCTGCAACCCAATTATAATTGACATGGACCGACATCAACATTTGGAGTGGTTCATATTCAGTCAAGGAACCAAGCTGGTGATTTACTTGGAGAAAAATGAACTGTTATTTTATTGGTTCCGAAATGCTGCACTTTGCCACAAGAAGTTGAAAGGCACAATTCCAGATGAGCAAATAGGGGAGAAACTGTGATGTCATAGCATTTCAGGAAGATCATAATACTTACTAAGCACACAATCAGATTGCTTTGATATTATCCCTAATTCGGCTAACCGAGGCTTTAACCTAACTGCTTAATCAAAATGAAAAATTGGGAGATGCCCCTTGCTAAAGTACAGTATTCAACCCTTTCCAACTCTACAAACCTCAATTAAATCATGGCAATGTTGTAAATTCTATGGCTGCTTTCCATTAATTTTCCTTGACTCCCGATTTCACAAACAAGCGATCATATTTCAAACCATGAGTAAAGTAACTTTTATTACTCATAAAAGTCAGACCGGTGACTGAGGCATTACTTCGGCGAGAATAGTGAAGGTATTCGGCTTTACAAATATGACTCTTGCAAGGAACCCACAGGGTTCAATCAATTAGTCTGTGATTATTATTACTTCTGTTGTTATTACTAGTCCCAGCAGTCTGGCTGTTATGGTAACCCAAGATGCAGCCTAGAGTACTAATCCTTGCCCCTTCCCTAACCTTAACCTTTACTCTCTTAATCAACATCTTATTCAGAGCAAGTGGGCAAAATATTTACATGTTATCTCTCGCAGCGGTCAGTGAGAATGTGTCTTGAGAGAAGTCGTTTGTGTTCGCGCGTACGTTGCTGCTGTACGCCCAAAAGAATGTGCATGAATGCATGTACAGTAGGCACAAGTGTTAGTGTGTTTGTTTTTCGACCCAGACGTCTCGGTTGGTTTTTCCATATTTGTCTGACTTGAGAGGAAGAAGGACATTAGGGTTCCAACTGTCATTGTAAATTGTGGTGTTACTGACAGCCTTAGAAGTTCTAGTAAAACGCATCCTATAATTTGACACAATAAAAAATATAAAATAAAATAAAACAATCCGAGTCCAACCAGACAAGTTCCTATTTCAGACAAACAAAAACATTTGTTCTTCTCCAATCTTCAATATTTAAAGCCATCTGTCCTCAATTCTTAAAGTGTCTACTGCGAAGTTAGATCCAAAAGCAAACAGAAACTGGACGGCAAAATAAAAGAAAAGCACAAAAACATCGAGGCAAGCAAACATCAGAGTGAGACAAAGATATTTCCTATGCAAAGCTTGCACACAATGTCATGTGTGATAGCAACGAATCTGGTCCAAGTCACACGCGGGGGGGAGCGGGGGGTGGAGACAGAAATGAGGTCGGCTGCCTCCATCTTCCAATGATTCCCCCCTCTCAGCTTTGATTCTGCTGATCCAGTATCTTGCCATATAGCAAGGGACGCAAAGCAGATTTTAGCTTTGGGATAATCTCATTAAGAAACTCTAACCACCCCTAGTGGAGTGGTGGTGTGTGTTGGTGTAGGGAGTGTTGGAGGGGGGGGGGGGGGCCCACAGTCTGCACCGTGCCAGAGCCAGGCTCAGGGAGGCAGGTGTAATGTTATATAATTAGCCTCTAAACAGTAAAAAGGAGATTATTGCAAATGGCCTACTAGCCAGCACACACAGTGGACCTGCAGGTCCCGGAAGACTTAACGATCTGACGAGCCCAGAAAATGCTCTGGGAGTGGATGATGTGGGGAAGGAAAAACAGCTTGTCTGCAGCAAATGTGTAGTTTTCATCCAGATGACTTGGATCGCAAGAGGTTAAGAAAGACAATTTATTAAACGAGATATTGCAAATACCAACATTGAAATGCAGCTCCCCCAAATATGTCTACCTTCCTTTTTAGCCAGACACAGGTTACTTTTGAAGGCCTGGGTTTGTGCTCCCGCTGATATGTCTTGTCAAGCGCCAGCAGGGGCTTGACTGTTGCACAGAAAAAGTGAACAGAAGAATTTATGGAGTTGGCCTGATCCATGGAGCCCACACCTAGTCACTCATAACCTCAGTTGAGGATTACCATATCAGATTGTTGCCATATGTAGCACGCCGCACCACTCCGGGATCTGACAGTGATCAACTGCTAGCTATCACCAGAACCATCCAACAGGCTTTACTGTGAGGAGTTCAAACAATGAACAGACTCAAATAAGTGATTTCACATCGACGTACAGTAATGTGCCATCTTATCCGCCCCAAAGTGCTTAGTGATGATCTCAAAGTGTGGGAGGTTACAGCAGGTCGGGACAACGCTGAAGCATCCACTCGCTCTTGCATAAAGTTGTATAACAAATGAGCGTCAGCTCTTTGAACCGGCTGACCACACAAGCCTGGAAGAGTCACAAGCAGCCCAACATGTGGCAGCAATAAGATGGCCCTGCCCTTCCAAAGACATGTGGGAGACACCGCATTCCAGCGGAGCTCATTAAAGCTGGAAAACAAATCCAACAAACACCACCCCCAGGCTCAAACAAGCAACATGAAATATGCACAACAGGTCATGACAACTGATGCCTGCCACAATCGATGTTCATTTATTGCTTCGTTATTTCTCAACATCAAGTCCTCATGATATTGGATCAATTCCTCAAATGGTAAGACAGCCAACAACACAGTTTTTAACCGAAAGAACAAAGCATGTTCTTGCCATTAGATGACAGGACAATGGCATTTTGTTGCCTGATGATTCAAAACTTATTTGAAAAATGGTCTTGGAGTTCAAATGTCTTGACGATGAGACTGTGATTGTAGTATTCTGTGAGAACATGCACATGCGTGCTATGTGTTTGTCACAACCAAAACAATAGTGGACCACGGTTGTAAGGCGTGTGCTTAAAATACTTCTCAAGCAAATGACATACATGCAAGTACATTTCATGTATGCCAAATTCTAAACAGATATTTCCTGTATGTACTGTGCACATGCCTGGAGATTTTGTCCAAAAGTACACGACTAACTACAATCAAAACTCCAAGTCTACTTAAATTGTGCCGTACTTATTATCATTTGAAATGACTCTTGAAAATTGTACCCACATACTGTATTAAGTTAGACCTGAACAATTTTGAAAAATAATCCAAATGTGATTTCTTTTTCCCTCTCCATGTTGCGATTACGATTCAATATGCACTTATTTTTTTCCAAGTCCGCTGCACATGTATTTTTTTAAAGAAAAGCGAATAAATTAATCCCTATTAGATGAAACAATATCAGATTCATTATAACTACAGTGCCATGAAAAAAGTATTTGGCCCATTCCTGCCCCATTGTTGGACGTTCTCCTTCAGGATTTTCTGGTAGAGGGCAGGATTCATTGTCCTATCAATCACAGCCAGTTGTCTTGGTCCTGAGGAAGCAAAGCAGCCACAGATCACACGGCTACCACCATGTTTCACCTTTGGCATCATGTTCTTTTTATCAAATGCTGTGCCAGTTAAACGCCGGATGTAACGGGCCGCACATCTTCCAAAAAGTAAAATTTTTGACTCATTAGTCCATAGAATGTTTTTTCCAAAAGTCCTGAAGGTCATCAATATGTCTTTTGGCAAATGTGAGATGAGCCTTTGTGTTCTTTCTGGACAGCAGCTGTTTTCACCTGTGAACTCTACCATGGATGCCATTTTTGGCCAGTGTCTTTCTAATGATAGAGTCGTAAACACTGACCTGAACTGAGGCCAGCAAGATGTGGAGTTCTTTGGGTGATGTTCAAGATTCTTTTGCAACCTCCTGGATGAGTCGTCACACTCTTGGAGTAATTTTAGCTGGTCAAGCACTCCTATACTATTGGCAATTTGTTTACTTTCAGTTTGACTTGCTTGATGTTGGAGATATCTAAAGTACTTTGTGCACATTGCAAACCCAAATTCAAATACCGTATTAGTTGTACGCCTTTGGCGTATATTCTTTGAGCAAAATACCCTGCTTGAGATACCTCCCCTAGGCCTTAGTTCCACCAGCTTGCCCAGTTACATATTATGCGTTTATCGTCGCCATACCGTACATTAACACAAGCCTACGGTGTGTTTGTTAGCTGAGTGTATTTAAAAAAGGTGACGTGTAATGCTGTTTGTGTACATAAAACCAAAACAGACAGAGCCTCGACGAGGACTTTGAACGATTGCATTCACTTCGGATTGATAAGAACTCAATAAAGTCGAAAGCCCGACGGCGAGGCAGTTTTCTTGCTGTAGCAGACAGCTGGCGTGATTATTTTCAGCTCTTGAGCTAATCCCCTCTAAACGTAAACTGGTGAAAAACGCGCCAAATGGCTTTCGAGACTGAAATTTGGACTTGCGAAAGATTTAAATGAGTTTTATAGAAATGTTTGAGGCATTATTGGAAAACACAGTGAGACAATTGTAATTACTTTTCAGCCTGTCACATTTATAATCATTATCCCACATTTTAGACATGCCAATTTTTGACTCCTGTTAACCAATACAGCGATCAAGGCGACGCATAACATACAGTGTTCCTTCCCATTCCTCATGTTTTGATGTGCTTTCATTTATGTTTACGGGCAGTCGATGTTTGATATGCAGCTTTGTGACTGGAAACGCTTGAACCGTGTGCATGCCATTCAGAGGTGGCCCGCTAAGAGCTAATCTACTTGTCAGGGTTGACTGCCAAGCGCATCAGCCCACACACTTCACAATATGACTTTATTCATACTGGAGATCTGGGACATTAACTGTCTCTGCCCACCAGAACACAGCACTTACGCCCACCACTCGCACTGAAAGAAAACTGTGTGATGAGCCGACCGTATGTGAGCAATAAGGAACGGATCATATACACCTCGCACAACCTCTGTCACCTCAAGACAAAAACTTCAACTCCCTTTTACGCACCTTCACTTTGACTGCACTAGTGTGACTTCATGTGAGGAATCCGAGCCATTGTGTGGATGTTCTTATTTCTGTTCAATAAACCTACTGCCAAGAGTATGTTTGAACAAAGCACTTACACAAGTCATTCAGTCTCGAGGCTGTATCATTAAAAATAAGGAGGCCTTGGGGTTTTGAAGTCAAGGAGAATCATCATCGGGATACACCGAGTCAGCGTGAATATGAAGAGAACGACATTAAATGAGTCGAAGCCCAAATTGGCTTCCTGATGAATCGGTGGAAAATTCAACAACAGAAGCACTGCGGATGACCTGGAATCATCTTTAAAGACTTAACTTTTTAATCTGGAAACAAGAGATTCATTTGATCAGACTTATGGGCTATTGTTCCACGAGCAAAGCCTTATTAAGTTTGAATAATAGTGCCTCATGGCCATTTCATAAATCTCTAATAGGGCAGTGACCACAGTCGCTGGCACTTCATAAATCAATATCAACAAAATTGGAAAGCCGCAAAACACATAATACAGCAAATATGTCAAATGTTGTTTCTTTAAATACAGAAATGGAGTACAGGTCAAAGAGGCGAGTCACTCACAAAAGCATCAAGTTTAACCTCTTGAACAATTATTTAGAGAGTTATAACTGCTTGATAAAGAAGAAAAGACAGACATCTGCAACTGATTAAACCCTCACAAAAGGATAATGAGCGGGAGGAGGGACGTCACGTTTGCACACAAATTTATAGCTGGCTATTTCAAGCTCAACTATTATGGGGAAGATTCACGTTAAGATGACACTTTGGACACAAAACATACGAGCACTTTTGTTTTTTTAGAATAAAGACTGAAGAGGAGATAAACCCAAAGCACGCAAACATACACACAATATCTAAGCCACTCAAGTAAACCAGTCAATAAAAGAGTGGACAGTTGTTCATAGAAACTTGCTGCCAAGTCATAAAGCTTTGTCTGTAGTGAGAAAATTGTGTCAGGCGCGACTATGTAATTTGCCTTCAGAATAACCAGTGCTGGCTCATGACACACATACTCTGTAATAATAGCTGTGTCTTTTTTATTCCTTCTTCAAACCAATCAAATTTCAGCTTCCCCACTATCACGCTTTCAGTCGCAGCGCATATTTGCTAAAAGCTCTTGATGTTGAGGTTTTATAGCAAATAATTGAACATAAAAGTGCAACAATTCATGTTTTATTTTTTCCACAAATGTCCAATGCACAAGCCCTTGCTTACATGCATGCATCAAAACATCAGCTGGAAGATGTTTCGCATGCAATGTCTGTCTGGTGGCCTGGGCTGGACTGGCCGTCGAGCATGGCGATTAAATGCCCGGTGGCATCTTTTTTTTTTTTGGAGGGGGGGGGGGGGGGGGTTACGATTTAATTTGCACACTGTACACGCACACACACGCACACACACTCACTCACACATGCACGCCTTAAATGCGGCAAAGAATCCACTGATGGCGCCCATCTGAAATGCACCACACGCCGCTGCTTGACACTAATGCTCACAGGACCCTCGAACCACATGGGACTGAGCAGCACCCGTGGCCAAAGGAAATTCTCCTCCACTCCATGTGACATGGCTTGATAAACATTTCCGTAACGTCGCGAGATACACTTATTTTAAGAATATCATTGCCGCCGCACAACAGTCTGTATTTGTGTCACATTTAGTCTCTAATATTCTCAGGGAGAATGAATATATTTGTTGACTAACAGCATGGATAAAACCCTTAAATATTCAACATTTTTTAATCTGGTTTAATATTTCCCCCCGTTTTATGCAAATTGCAGTCTATTAGCATAATCCCATTTGAGAATACATCCTTTTAAAGTAGAAGATTATAACCTATTTTTTAAACACATAAATCAAACCTCATATTGAAATGGTAATGTTTTAAAGTATGCGCGCTATGCAGAGAAGCAGTGCATTTACATACTTTTTCCATTACTGGCACTACACAACATGAAGATACAAGTCGGAGCTGAAATAAACCTTATGAAGGAAGGCATCTTGGCAAATGAGAAGGATGCACTTAGCAAAGTATTATTTTCGAAGTGCTTTGATGAACACATGACTCACACGCGTTTTTAGTGCTTCTTACGGTATCATGTTTACATGATACCGTTAGCAATGCTAAGAGGAGAAGGTAAGACATTACATCCCGGCATTAAAGTGGAAACGGGGCCTGCAAAAGCTTCATTGCGATATTGAAGGGGATAAAGATGTAAGAAAGGGCCATTATGCAGCTGAAGTGGTTCGGTGGGGGCTTCTATCTCTCTCGGTCCCTCTTTATGTCTTTCTTGAACTTGGAGGGAGTTCAGCAGGTTTGAACCTGCAGTCCAGACAGGCCTCTGGAATGCGACTGCAGCCACTCAAGCCCGTCTGACCTGCCACCGCACCGGCTCCATTTCACTGGGCTAACCGACCTCCTCACTTACAATGGGACTTCAACTTTATCTCCCCTTGTAACACAACATTAACTGCCAAAGAGCTGGAAATGTATTATCAGCCCGCCCCAAAGCTTGGATTGCTTCCCTTATAAATAAGATCATTATACCAGCGGTAATCCCATTAAATAGATCATTTTGCAAATATCTAAATCCAATTAATAAAGTGTTTTCCAAGGGTGTGCAGCAAACACTGCCTGGTTGGAAGCTGACATGCCGTGACTCCACTTCCTTGTTACTTACTTGCTTGATTTGTGGCAACCATGATATTTGCATATCCCAGCTGGCCCCGAATCACGCCATTTACTTTCTTGGCATTTATGCTAAAATGTAAATGATGAGTCATGATAAGATGCCTTTTTTGAAATATTATTTCTCAAAGGGGTATTTTTTCACATGTCACATAAAAAAGTTGAAGTGATAAAGTCGCAGGCTGGTTTGCATTACTGCCTCGGTCTGATTTGTGACTTACTGATTTATGATGATGCCAAACTTGTTTGGTAGGATTTTGTGAAGTTGCTGTAGCGAGCGTTTAAAGGACTTTTTAAAAAGTCAAAGTGTTCTTGTCAGTTAATAACTTAAACTGGCATAGATTAACACAAATATGTTGATACTGTTTATTGTGATGGAGGTCAATTTATTTTAGGAGTTTCTTAATAAGTACATGAATGAGGACCTTAAAAAAGTCATATATATACAGTATATATATATATATATATATATATATATATATATATATACTGTATATACACATATATATTATCTATATACAGTATATATATATATATATATATACTGTACATATACAGTATATATATATAGCAATTTCATTACTTTTCAAATTCATTAATTTATTTTAACGTACTTAACGTAATTAACATACGGAATGTAAGTAATGCAACGCTGTTTGTTTTAGGTGTGTAGTAAATGAACACTTAAGCATTATCTATACAAATGCAACAACGGTGTTCCGGGGCACTGCTGTTATGGATGTGACGTACTCGTGGAGCCACACTGAATACTACATCTGCATCTGCTGTTTTCACAAACGACTGCATTTTGTTGGAAACTAACTCTTGTTTCAAAAACTTGAGACTTGTTTTGAAATGCTCCCCTTTAGATGCTGCAGAACACTGTTGTCATATAAAAATTGGACAAAATTATTTTTGAAAAACTGTCTCCGAATTTCCTGAGGAAAACTCCCCAGGGAATATCCTGATGATGTACTCTTGAAAAAAAAATCCCGCGTTGGTTCGGCCACATAAATATTGAAATGACTGCCAGATGGTTTGACAAATTAACCATTCACGGAGTTAATCCAAACGAGTTTCCAAAATCATTACCATAACTCATCAGTGAAAATGTCCTCTACGTGTCCTCCAACTTGAAAATGTGCGTGTCACAGCATTGACCATGTCACATGTTGCGGATTATTGTCTGTAATATTCCGAAAACGAAAATTGCTTCAGAAATGCACAAATAACTCAACCCAGAGTCAATAAAAAGTCATGAAAACCTGAAATCATTCCTCTCATGTGCTACAGTGCAAAAAAACAATAAAGATCCATTTGCAAAGCTTTGCCCGAGCGGACGAGAATGTACCGGAAAGTACACGGTAAGGATACTTCCTAATCTGTTCGTGGTTTTCAAGAGCCATCTGAAGTTGTTCAGGAAAACACTGCTGTGGTTAAATGCATCAAAAGAGAGTGCCTGTGGGTGATGTTAACACTCGTCTAAAGTCATCTGCCAGTGAATGATCTACGAGCCACTTAAATGACTGTTTATGGTACAAACCGAACAAAGCCACAGCGCTAACCAACCATTTCAAATGCAAAGCTTCACAACCTTAAAGGCTCTTTCAATAACTTTTGGATCATTGAGATCAATTTTCATCCACTTAGGACACGACGAAACAAATAGGTGCCCGTGTGTATGCATGTAGTCATATAGTGAGTAGAATCATTCATCATGAACACTCCTGACCAAATGGGACCAAATTTGTGTGAAAAACAGATCATAAAAAGAGAAGGAGAAGGAATGTACAGGACTCCAGAATCACCTTGGGCTTTTGAGCAAAGTTGTTGTTTTTACAATTTACAGTGGTTACTGTACTGTTTACACAACCAATAATGTTACCAAATGAAATTTGTAACGTCCATCTGGGAAAACATTCACATTTCACTGTGGAGGTTTAACACCAATAAGTGTTATATATGACCGATTCCATATATACCGGTATATATTTTTATTTTATTATTTCCAATTAGAATTGGGAATTTGGAATAATTTCAAAATTTCAAATAACCCGAGCTCAATGCAGTGTTCGGAATAGGTTGTTTTTGCCTTCGAGATTCCAATGCATCTCATCATATAATAAATCGATTACAATGTTAAACAGCAAATTTTAATCAGATATGACTTTATGTGTCCCTGAATGCATTTTTGATGCAAATTTCAAATATGCTTTTACTTTTTTCTTGCGCCTCAGTTTTCTTTTAGATGTTTTTTTTTTGTTCTTAAATTTCAGCTGTAAAAGCATGCACAATACGGTTTTCACCATGTGTTGTACTTTGTTGTGACGTTACAGAAAAAAAGATTCCGGCTGTTGCTGAACCCAACCCTTAATTCATACATTTTCCAAAACATATTTCCATATTACGTACAGAATTAAATGAATGCTATTATTATGAAAATGCGATGCGCTTGAGAAAAAAACCAGGGCAGATTCTGAGTCAGCAAAAAAAAAAAAAACGTTGCTATCGAGATTAATTTCCGTGCAGCTTTGATGAAAAATGTTGTTGTACAAATTTGTTGACCTGTGTTATTTTCTTTGGGAGCAGAGGCTAATATAAAACATAGACTGAGGCCAGCGCCGAACTCACCCAATGTATTTTTCTTCAACAATCTGTCTTTTTCTAATGAAGAGGACGAAAGTGAGAATGGAGGAAAAGGAGATGTCAAGATTGAGGTTGGCCGCCCCCCTTGCGGGGTCAAACTCAAGGGGTTAATACCTGGTGTCTGACACTGCACGTAAACTCTGCTGAGCTCATCACACTAATTAAACAGACACACATCCTCTCGGCGCTCCGATGGCCAATAGCTGCCAGCTAAAAAAGCACTCCATTCATGAAGGCTGGCAGGGGTGTGTGCGTGCGGGGTGAGCTCGCGAAATGCTACCTGCCGTTCTTCAATTTGATTAATATGAAGAACAATGGTGCTCTTGTGGCCCACTGAGCGCACTCCACTTGGTTTTGCTTCACCGCTTGAGGAGAGAGGACTGCATGTTTCAAACGCCCCCCGCCGCTGAGTCGAGCGGCTCGTGTGTGACTGCTGCTTCCTCGGAACGCTGATCTGGCTAAGCTAGTCTGGTGAATGACAACTTTTCAGAAAAAAATGTCAGCATGAAAAAAAAAAAAAGAAAACCCCCCAATGGTAAATGCTTGAGCAGGAAATAATTATGTAAAATATGTCATTGTATAATTTTAGCAAGAAGACGGAGACTCAGCTAAGAAGTGCAGGTTGCCTCACTCTTGTACATGAGACAATTTTCAGTTTCCAAAGTCAAAAGGTGTGAAGAAGCTACCAAAGAAAGAAGCTCCACGCCACTCATGGGCACCGCCCTCATGTGCTGCTTTTCGTACAGGACCACGGTGGTGAACATTTTCTTTCAGTTGTAAAGTTTTAGGACTCACATTTTTGTGTAAGTGCGTCTGCGCCATTTATAACAGAAGAGAAGAGCAAATGGAAGAAGAGAATGTGAGAACGACGGGGGAGGGGTTAAGAAGGCAAAGACAAAATATTGCAGTTTTGCTGGCGAGTAACATTTTCTTCATGAAATAAAAAACACTACTTAGAAGACTACAAAGAATAAATTCATTTCTGTGACATGTCATGAAATTATTTTTAAGGCTCATCCATGCTTTACGCACCTATTTGGGGAAGTTTTAATGTTTTGCAGTGCCTTTTTATTCATCCATTGATATTTTCATAAATGTAATCACAGACTATTGGTCTTTCCTACCCTTGAGAAGACAACGAACAGACATCCGCAAATTACCGACGAGGGATGAAGACATCAAGCCAATGAGAGTGACAGCATAATATTATGTGTGTCAAAACCGAGGCGACATAATTAATTGCAGCACTCGCTGAACTCAACAGACACGTTGAGCTTTGCCAAGACCGATATTCAATTCTTTCGCTTTCTCAAAACAGAGAGACAAATTGCGCCACCTGCACTCGTCTCCGGAGCTTGACAACTCATCTCACTTGCAAATTCTAAGCACTCAAAGGCTTCGACAAAGGAGGCTTGCTAACCGAGTCAAGGCATGATAGGTCTTCACGCAGCAATGTGATACTTTCAAAACAGTGGATGCCGTCAATAATATTGGAGGCCGGGAAAAAGAGCATGCAAATTCCTGATGGTGATCGCCCATATGGCCAAGAGCACCACGTCACTCACACACTGTTTGGAGAAGTACAGAACAGTTATTTGCCATGAATGTACATTTGAACAATAAATGCAGCTAGCGCAAAGCCGAGATGGATAGAAGGACTCATTTTTACACTGCATTTTCACAACCATAAAGGCACACTTAAAAAGTCTTCCATTTTCTGCAAAATTGCCAGAGCGCACAAATAAGTTCGGCGCCTTGTGTATGCACCGAGTTCCAAAATCTGTGAATGTGGTCGTGTGACTTGGATGAGGGGTCCGCTTGACTGACTGATGTTGTGCCGACTCGCTGCTTTATATAGAGGAAAGGCAGACGTAACTGAGGACAGCATGCGGACATTCAAGTGGGAAAAGGACGCTAAATGTACACTAAGTGTATATGATACGTGCATTGTGCAAAACAACATCCTGAAAATGGCACTTACGAAGAGACATGCTAACAAAGGCACGGTTTAAACTGCAAGCTATTAGTCACGCGGAGGACCATGGGAATCGAGCAGCAGCGAGAGAATCCAACATCAACTAATCTATGGTGCTCGGTGCTTTTGTTTTATGAAACAGCGCCACCTATCCATCTGGGCGAGGACGATTGTAGCGCAGCAACATCCGGCGGATTACAAGACAAAGCAAGCCATCTTCCGCTCCTGCTGCAGTAAAAAGTGTCATGCTCTGTGTTACATTAAATAAAGACGCTTTCTTGAAGATTTTAATCCTTTCCACTTGGCTTCCATCACCGACTGTTCTCTTAACCAATCCCTACATTCCGAAATACTCGCTAGGGCTACGGCAAATGATGAGGGACAAGTATATTTGCATATTGAAAAATACTAAAAAGATTGCCGAACAAACCAGCCTAACCACGTCACCAACATGGATGAGGCGTTGCTCACTTTCGACATCCCGATGAGCCACACTGTGGACAAGAAGGGGACCAGCACAGTAGCAATACGCACAACGCGGCAAGTGAAATCGTCTTTTACTGCTGTGCTTGGTTGCCATGGTAATGGACTGAAACCGCCAAAGTGAAGTTGCGAGCTGTTCATTTTGGATAAAGAAGATGAGGACTTTGATGGATTTGATAATGAGGATTGATCAAAAAAAAAAAAAACTGAATATATTGTTATATATTTCAAAAGTACAACTGAACTCAGTTTTGCTCCCGCTGCCTTTAACTCATTCACTCCCAAAGACGTTTTTAAACGTCTTTTCAGACTTGGTCCAGAATTGGCTGGTACTGAATGAGTTAAGAACATACACTAGCGTGCATGCATGCTGCCGTTTTTTTGAGCTATCATACATTTTACCATGCCTGCGTCCAATAATACAATGCGTCTTGTGTGTTAAATACAGACACTACACCTTTAATATGGTGCGCCGTATGGTCGTGAAAATACGTCAATGTAAAACTTTGGCTGACAAAGACAAAAATAGTTCCTTATTTTTTTTTTTCAGTGGTAGTAGTCAAATGTGTGTTTCTTTTCCAAATTGTGTCGGACATTATTATTATTACGAGAAGGTGTGCCGTTTTCAAATTAAATTATACCACATGTGGAACAATTAAAACAACAACAACAACAAAAGTCGGACCCATATTAACATAAGGGAAGTTTAAGCGGTGAAAATGGATTCTTGGAAAAAAGGGCAAAGAAAGTACAGTTTGCGCAATTCCACAAGTGTTTTCACTTAGGCTGACTGATTCGACCTCTGCTCGGACTGAAGATGGGACGCGAGGCATTACGTGAGGTCACGGGACACGCACCAATAAGAATGATGAATGCATCATGAGACTCACACTGGCAGGTGCTGCAAAGGTGAGCAGCGAGGAAGCAGCGCACACTAATCATCCAAAATAAGTCAACCCCCGAAACGGTAGTGCGAAGCTTGCACAGTTCAGCCATTTTTCGACGTTAATAGTATTTAACATATTGCTATACAAGAATGTGAGTTAGTGCAGAGCTACAAACAAAAGGTTACACACAAGGATATTGTGTACTGAAAAAATGTTGTGTTGAATTTACTCAATTGAATTTTGTCAAGTGGCTGTGCAAAATAAAATCATCTGGATCCACATGATTTTATTTTGTGCAACCACTTGATGAAATCCAATTGAGTAAATTCAACAAACACTTTTCTTTCAGTGTAGTTAAAGTATCGTGTTTCAGTGATGGCATTAAAAAAGAAAAAAGATTTTGCCTGACCTCTCACTGCATTTGGAAGCACAGATGTTTTTTTGTTTACACGTTTTATGATGCCATTTGATTTATTTAAGTCTTCAAAAGTAAAAAAAAAACCAAATCACATATAAACTTTATTCTTTATTGTTACTGTCTTTTCTTCAGTTCTGGTTAGAAACACCAAATGTTGCATGAAAGTAATGCAACAACAAATCATTCGATGTGAACTAGAATATACAAAGTAAAAACGCAGACTTCCATACACTCCTGTGTATTTAAGTGTATGCTTGAATTTGCAAGATTGTTGCATTATTCACTCGACTCAAAATTAAGACATATTTGAACAAAGGTTAAAGTTAAATTCTGAATTGGTCCCTGCACTAAACTGCCATAGTAGTTACCGTGGCTAATTCCAAACTCCAATTTGGATTTTGATCAATTATTTTCTTGAAAAAAAAAACCAAACAGCAATTTGGGGTTCTTCAGGTGCAACATTTCATGGACTGTTTTTTCCCATCCTTCCAATTCTCATTCATGTCCAACTCTTGCTTCCTTTTTGCACCTTTGATTCAGCACAAATGAAAGCATGAACAATGCACATTTTTAAACCTTAGTGGAGATTTCCGACTAACATTTGCAAACATGTGCAACTCGTGGTTGCGGCGCTCTCAAATGAAGCAAGACGGCAATAGAAAGATAATAAATCCCTGACAGAACAGCATAAAGACGATTCCAATTCAAGTTAGCAGCAGTTGAATTGGAATTTTATTTTTTGGGGGGAGGGGGTGCAGTGAGTGTAACTGTAAACTGTCTATTGACCTCATGCATGATGCACCAGAAAATGCAGCTGTGTAAAGGAGCATCACGAAACCCGCCACGTAAAGACATTGGCAGGCTTTGCTTGGTCACAGCCCAAACACACAAAACTCTCCACTGAATCCTGGGCTTGTTTAGCTGCTGGCACCCAAAGGCGTCGGTTCCATGTATGCCAGCTGCGCTAAAGTGCGCCCGTAGGTACACAATGGAGCAGCACAACCTGCACTCATGCCCTCAACCTGTCAACCTTGGCACTTTCTGAGCTGGATGGAAAAAATGCCCCATTCCAAATAGCAAGTCAAGAGCCAGACAACATATTCATACATCTTAATTAGTAATAATGATGCCCCACATGGTGCCAACTGTCTGATGCCAGTGGCTGGGTTGACTACACTCACTGCTACTTCCAGAAAAATAGTTTGAATAAAATAGGCAAGCGGATATTGTGGTCAGGTAAAATACAGCACAGCCTCTAAACGGAATCTGTTCATGAGACACTCAATCCCAATTTGTTTGGATTTTGCGCTAACAGAAAGCTTGTTGTTGTTACAAAACATCATAAAAATGCTTGGAAGATTTTTTTTTTAATCTTTGCTGTCACTCGTAGCCCTGTGTGATGCCATTTGAGCTCCCTTTTGGAACACCTAAAGCAAATGTAAAAAAACAAAACACTGGAATCATTAATTTTCTGGAGACATTGGTTAAATCACAAAAGAGTCCAACAGATGAGCTGCTTGACTTGAAAGGTTCCACGGGATTGGATTTTGATATAAGCACAAATAGTCATTATGATTTGGGAATGTTATAAAAGCTGAATTTACTGAGATTCATATTAAACCTGTAGAAAATGCAGAAGACTAAAATGATAGTTCTTGTTGCTCTTGTAACATTTGCCAGAGATTGCTCAAGAGCGCCCCTAACCCCAAGTCAGTATTTCTGCATCAGAGAAGAAGAGTGAGTGGGTCTTAGCAAGAAGCCAGGACCAAATTAGGTCAGGAAAGTGGTGTCATTCAGGTAAAATTAGGAAGCAGATTTTATGTTGACCGATTTTAAAAACACACCTATCTGCCCAGTTTGTTTTGAAACGCCATCAGCCCTAAAATATTTCATCCTAAATCACCATTATGACACTGATCTCAAAAGGACACAAACAACAGTGATTTATTTCTTTTTGTTTCACAAGAACCGTTGACAATTCGTTTGAAATGTATGAGGAGATCATCAATGTACATATTGGGTATTTAAAATGCTTAATAGGGCAATGGGCTGTTGTGACATGGTATAGGTGAGAAGTGAAGGAAAAAAAGCAAGCCTTTCTGCCAAAATAAAAGGAACATATCTATCTTGCAAATAAACAGGAAGTAGACGCAATTTGTTTGCGTCTAGTGGCCTCATTAAATTATGTGACGGTTTGGGTCTGCCCCCCCCCTCCCACCCCAGGTCTTGATTTGACACCTACTGTATGTCATAGATCATTCATTCAAAAAGGCTTGCCACAACATGGTGGAGGTCTGTGTTTTCAACGCCATGTATGTTTATATGCAAACATGTTTAGATCTGTCCGGAGCCGTTTGAGCTCCTCGCAACGAAACACACTTTATGGAAAACAAGTTACATTGATTTTTTTTTTTTTTTCCTGACCGTGAAATAGGCTACAGTCGGCTTCATGACGTCTGGATTTATGGCCTGGTAATTCCCCCTCTGGAGTAATTTGGCTGGTACATCTGCAGCTTAGTTGCATTCCAGCAGGGCTCCTCTGTGCTGTGAAGTCAGGAGATGACTGATTGATTGATTGTATTACCCTAGTTTTAGCATGGCTTTAGCAAGCTACTGCGGTAAAGTTTTAATGGGATCTATTCACTGCAAAGACAACGGCACTTCACGTAAGCAGCGAGCAGCCTGTTTGATGACGTTAGCCTGATGACAACCAATCAAAGTTCAAACTTGGCTGAATGTTTTGTTCCCCCCCCGCCCCCACATATAGTTTTATAGTGGCTAACACGACTAAAAGTAGGTCCCTGTAATCATTTTGTTCACTGCTTTCCCCTCATGTTGAGCCCTGTATCGTCAATTTGGAACTTTACAAAATGACAGAGATGTCTTTTTTCAGTTCTTTGGAAGCTTTCAGGT
The DNA here is from genome assembly GCF_054856545.1 of Hippocampus guttulatus. Taxonomy (NCBI): domain Eukaryota; kingdom Metazoa; phylum Chordata; class Actinopteri; order Syngnathiformes; family Syngnathidae; genus Hippocampus; species Hippocampus guttulatus. The sequence continues at coordinate 14,919,099 of NC_141270.1, read as the reverse complement.
TAGAAAACGAATATGCACACGCCACTCAGACACTGATAATGAGGTAAGCCTCGAACTTTGGTTTTGCTCAGACTGATACAGACAAAATTGTCAGTTTAAAACAAAATACTTAGTTTTAAAAAGAAAAAAAAAACACAAATAACTTTGATTAAAAAACAGACTCAAAATGGGTTCTAGGTACAAAGACAGCTGGTATCGGCTCCAGCACGCTGGTGACCCTTCTGAGGATGAAGTGGCTCAGATAATGGATGGATGGATATTTAGAGAGAGAGAGAGAGAGAGAATGTGTTTGAAATCATTCACTCATTGCCTACATATAATCACTAGAGTATGTAGGATTTTTTTTTTTTTTTTTTTTTTTGCAACGTACCAGAGCTAGTTGAGTTGGTGGGCCTTCCTAATAAATATTGAATAAATGATGAATAGGAACCATATATTGTTCCAAATGGTATTTTATGAAATGAATATATACAAAGCACTTGATGAATATTAGTATGATAGCCATTCTCCGCCTTTCTTTTCTTAGTCCATCCAAAATCTGCTCAAATTGATTTGCTATTCTTGATTACATAATATCTATGTGAAGACACTGATCATATTAATGATTTGTTACGATCATTATTTAACAAGACAGATAAATACCAAAATGCAACACATGATTTTTTCATAAATTGCTACACGTGATCATATTCCTGTGGAATCCCAATGTCCCATCCTTGGTCAACTATTATTAGAACAGGCCCACGGGCTGCTCATGTGGTCCTTGTGGGCCAAACTTCCTGTAGGCAGCATGCTGGTGAACCCCTGGTATTGGCTGATAACCTTTACAGACCATTTACAGATTCAAACAAAACTCAAACGTGGCAAACTATTTACAATATACAGTATAGGGTTACATCCGAAGTGAAAATGTGGTACTCTGGGAATTCCGTTAACTTTAAGATAGAATCATCAAGAATAGTATAACCTCAGTCAAATATTTATGCTTTTTATATCCACCCTCGACATTTTGCTTCACCTTTTACAGTCAACCAGTGGGATAAATTTATCTTGGTTCAGTTTTCCACCCGCATCTAATTTATTCCAATGCGCCGATTCATATATTTTTCCTCCAAGAACTGCATTGCTAATTTTTTACTTTCAATGTGCTGAAAAATAACTACAAAGAAATAATTGAAAAAAAGGTGGAACTTTAAATTCCTAACCCTTATTACACGAATGTTAACACAAAAGTATGTGATTTTTTTTTCCATGATCATCACTGTATTGATCATTAGCATCATAGTTCGTTACATTGCCCTCACTGAATGGCCAGATTGAATAGAATGTTTTGATAAACTACAACCAAAAATATGAACACACATATATATACACTGTATATAATGAAATGATTTTCTGACAGGTCTAATGAAAATGGAGCATGATTCTATTTGGGGGTTTATGAGACGGCTATTGTATTGTCATGGCTACTAGATGGACGTATTCTTTGTGATCTAAATGAGTTGGGGCCAGTATTTGGTGTTGACACTTTGTGTCTTTCCTCTAGTAGTCATCTGTCTTTGTTCACCTGATACCAGACGCGTGGCAGCTATCAAAGAGACAATAGCCTCAACGCAATAGCCAACATTAGGATCGGCAGCACATTTGACACCTGATTTATCTCAAGCACCAGCTGAGCTTTTTAGATGAGCTAACTCTGCAACAAAAGAGTCCTGCGTTGGGGGACAGGGTGGAGTCCACACTCTGGGGAGTTGAAAGGGGTTAAACTTGACATCTGGCCCGCGGTCCATCCAACAAGTTCTGGGCAGCTGTCCATAAAGGTCTGCTTTTCTCTTGAAGCACCTCCTCCATCTGCTGAATTTCTGCGCAAGCCCGAGGCCATCCCATCCGCAGACGTGTGCAGGTTGACACTGATCCTCCACTATGATGCCCATCCATATTTAAAAGGCGTGCGTGCAGGTGACCGATGGGTGGCTCTCTATGGCACATTCGGGCTCTCCCGCATCCACAGAATTTGTGGGATATTTCCTCAAATTACAGCAATATGAGATCAAGCACACGGAGCTAATGGACTTGAATTCAGGAGGCACTCAGGTGACACGTGCCAGCGCCGCACAAGCTGCCATGTATGTCACCTGAGCTGGTGATGTGCGTGTAAAGACGACAATGAGCTTCCCAATTAGTTCATGAATACAACAGGTGACACCTAAATAAAGCCCAATTACAAAGATATTTGTGTTCGGTGTCTTCCAAGGCTGATGATGAGTTGTCACTCTGGATGAAAATTTAAACATGGCTCTTGTTAGTGAATCAGCATCGACATGGTTATAACTCGGCATAACATTCAAGGAACGGGTTTTCACTGTCAGAAATGTACTCGGTTTTGCATTCCATATCATTGACATAAACTACTGCAGATAGAAATGCGCAATAAGCTTTTCGTGTTTGGTTTTGTATTGCTTCCACAAATCACACACGAGCAGTGAGTCAGCATCATTTAGTAACTTTATTGAAAAGGACAATACAATCTTGCTGTGCCTTTCAAAACATGCAGAGTACTCTTGCAACTCACTCACGGCAATACGAAGAGTGTTGCTCAAAACAATTGTTGCAATTGTTTCACCGTAAAGTACGAGTAAGCATTCTTTTGAAGGAGTACTTTTACACCTGGCACTTGGTATATAGTCACCATTCCTGAATTACTTTTGCCTAAACCTTCAACACAACTGTGTTCCTTCAATCCCCTTGCACCCAATACAACATTATTTCCAAACATGCTGGTTTAAAAACCTCAAACTGGCCAGTGAAGGCAAATATTAATGTAATATATGTCAGTTTACCGTACCTCCAACCTTTCAGGAAGGCACACTTTACACACTTGTTCAAGTAGAAGGGTTGTGTTCTAGAATCTGCCCAAAAATGGTTCTACTGAGATGATGAACAGACCATACAATGACTTCACACTTTGTCAGTTATACGAGAGGGCATGTGGATGAATTCTTTGGAAGACCAGGGACACATTCAGACGCCAAATCTCTGAATGTTAGTGGCATGTTGGTCAACCTAACTCATCAAATTGTATAATAGTTCTATGATCAGATAGGGCAATATGATCCTTTTGAAACCGTTTCGAAACTGTTCAACGAAGCAGGACAAGTGTGCAAGAAAATAATTCTCACCACGAGTTGTGCATCGAAACTTTTGTAATGTGTGATGGAGTGGGCTGCAATCACCCACAATTCTCCACATCAATCAGACATGTTATGGCCACGTGTCTGATACTGATTGCTGGGGAGAGAATAGTTGCACATTTTAGAGGAAACATTACCTCCAAGCATATGTAGTGTTTTGCATATTCAAAAAGCGGCACTGACTGGATGAAAAATATTATGCAAAGAGGCTGCTAAGACGAAGTATAATAATGAGAGTCACCCCCTTCCAGTGTTGAGCTAGAAAATGATTTGAAAATGCTCTTCATTTTAGATTTACGTGTTGCAGTCTGACATCTCCCAAAGAACCAAATTATATGACAGCATAAAGCAAATGTAGCAATCAAGCTAAAAGGCAAAAGAATGACAGCCAAAATTAATTCATTTCAAGACAATCACTTTTCTTTCATGTGAACAAAATCCCCTTCAGGGTCCAAATGTCTTCAATGTTTAATGTATCTCATCCTTAGTATTCATATTTCATCATTTGAAGAGAGCAGATAGCTGCTGTGTGCCTTCACTTTGCAGGCACCTGGTGGGAAGAAACATAAAATACATGCTGTTGTCTACCACGCTGATAGGAATCTACTGATTTATTTCGCTTGTAGGATCGTCTTGAGCAATAAAAATGTCCGAGGTGCAAAATAACTTGAATTCCTGAGAACGAATTTCACATCACAGCTTGCCACCGTGAAGTTTACAGTGAATGAAAAATATAGTGAATTTCCTACAATTTGTTGTTGTTGTTTTTTTTTTTACTGCCTGCACTCATAAATCCACATCGGATGCTTTTTCAAATATTTTAAAGCACAACAAAAACAAACAAGTCAACCAAACAAGGGATGTGACAACCATTGAATAAATAGAAACATTAAAACCCGTGGGTGAGGTCCATTTAAGCTTGAAAACTATGCATACACGCTTAAAGCAGTAACGAGTGTGTAACGAGAGGTCACACTAGAGCACATACAGTATTCGAAGGCAATCAGTAAGAAGGGGATTTTCCGCAATGGAAAACTGATTTTTATCTACATAATTAGCACAGCAGCCAGGCTAAAATGGCCCATTAGCTAAACCACATGGCTTTCCACCATTATACCGCAATTGTGATTTAAAAAAAAAAAACTATTAACACAAAAACCCAGATTATCTGTTCATCCAATAATTCAGTGAAAATACATGTCACTCAATGAAATATTTTTTCTTTGGAACTGGGTATGGGCCGATTACCAGTTTGACGGTTTACGATGGTTTTAAACAGTCAAGGGTTCAATTACCACAAAAATTGCCTGTCAACAAGCTTCTTTTTTTTTTTTAGGCGACCTGTAAGTAGCTATGATTGCTTGCTTGCAGAGGCAAAGTTAATGATGAAAAACCAGCCACTTCTTTTGTCCTCTCCTTTTTGGCTGAGCAGAGAGGGGAGGGCTGAGCTGTTACAGGGAGAGGAAGGACTGAGGAAGACGACAGAGCGGAACTGCACTAACTCCAGCATCCAGAGGTCGTTTTGCTGTCATTAATGTGCACTGTTCTTGAAACAAAAACAAAAAAACCAACAAAAAACCCCAATGATTATTAACGCCTTTTTTTTTTTTTTTTTTAAAGAGGACACCCTAGAGCTCTATTTATAACAAGCAATATTTTTGCTCATGGTTATCATACCGTGTCCCGTACCTATTAGGAATAACAAAATACATAATTGAAAGGGAATTAAGGTTCAATAACATAGCTGATCTTTACATATGACGTATTGTTGTATTTCAACTGAAATAAATTCTCTGATGGAAGAGTTGGGCTTTCTGTACAAAACCACATTTCCAGTCAAATAATGACTTTTATGGCAGCAGAAAACGATGCTGTTTGACACAAAAATTTTACGATGAACACTCGATCTCACCCGTGAATTCGGTATCATAAAGAGCAAAGTTGGAACACATACAACAGGAATGATATAATCAACAATTGAAGGTGATTAAGGTCAAATGTAACTTTGGATCTAAGACTGCCACGCTGCCAAGACAAGACACTGTGCGAAATGCAGCTGCTTTAATGATAAACGTAAACCTATAGATGTATGCATGGGCCTTTTTTTTAACACTCAGTTTGTTCCCACTAGAAACAGCAATGTGATTCAACAGCTTTCTTGCAGTGAACTGAAAATTTGAATGACATTTTCTGTCTAAAATATTTGTAGGGAAGACATGATGATTGTGTGTATTGATTGTGTTTGGACTGTTAAGAGGTCACACAAACAAAGAAAAGTGCTGTGATATATATATATATATAGTGTCGTACAAGACAGACAAAAAGAATATTTAAACGAATTAGGATTATACATAGCTGTATAAATCCATTATACAAGATTGTTTTTTATACCAGTGTAAGACACACACACACTTATGTTATTGGCAGGGTATTCGGATACAGGAGCAATCTGCCATAAAGTACCTTACAAATACATTATTATTCAAATGTAACAGAGCTTTGTCAGTGTCAATCAATACAGATGCCTCAGTTCTTTGTATTGAACGAGAAGGTCAGGAAATAATTCGCAAACAAAAACATTCGCCAGTTGAAAGGTGACACAGAATTGAATTCCAGCATAACATAAAGCAACATTCTTAAATTAGGATTATTGCACTTCAAGTAAAAATATCATTTCCAGCTAAAAACTATTCACCAATACCCTTCAATTATCATCTTAACAATTAAAACAAAAGCAAGCACGACCAAGGGGACTCAAATTTAGAATGTCGACTTTGTTCATTTAAAACAATAGTAAGCAACAGATGAGAGCCGATCTGAGGACACAGCTCCGGAATTAACAGCCAGGCTAAACGTGGCAGTCCTTAAGAAGTGTAAACATAAGTGTTACGAATGGTTTGATCACAATGACTTTTTAATAAACAGCATGTGCTTGCTTTCCGAAGCGTCTCGTAAACATAAATTTGGCTTCTTTTTAACTTCAAGAGCTTGTCAGCACACGATTGAAGCTCAATGTGCAAACAGAGCTCTGTTGCCACAGAAGTGCAAGCACTGACATTGAAACTGAGCTGCGTGTAATCACTGCATTTGATTTCAATGAACTGATGAGTTGATGTCATTTTGTTGAAGTACCTAATGCACAGTATTGGTCAATTTTAACAGTTGATGAATGAAAATATAGAGTTGTACTTAAAGGAAAAGTGAACTGTTTGCGTTCGATTGGAACAGAAACTTCTCCTTCCACTTGCATTTACCGCACGATACAGATGCACAAACCTCTGCCCCACTTGTCTCTGTTAGAGTCTTATTGTTGGTGCCGGTACTTTTTATTTTTTATTGAGTTTACCTGCCTTTTTCTTTGGCTCATAGGGTGTCCGCAGTATGCTTGGGGTTTCCTCCATGACACGTACCAGCAGGTCATCTATGTAGTCCTCCAGCTCCCTGATATGGGCGTCTTTCTTTTTCACCACTTCTTTCTGCTTGATGAGTTCCTGCACCACTTCCTCAAAAGACATGTTTCGATATGCTGCCATATTCCCCTGCATCACTTCCTGGACATGGAAACACAACGGACAACAATTTAAAAAATAAATTCTACTCAGCAAAATTCAGTGTGTGTTATTGTTGGCTTAGTGTTGCTAATAAAGGCAAGTTGGTGGGTCACTGTCTCAAGTAGTCCCAATGTTAAGTGGAGTGCACAATGTACATGTACAGTATGTTTGCAAAGTTCCAGGACTCGTATCAGGAAATGTTATATTTCAGGGTTTTTACTCTCAATGTAGGCCAGATGATCAACCAGCACGCCTACTAGGAGATTCGATAGTGTTTGCTTCATTCAGGGCATGAGAGGAGGTGAGAATTTTTTTTTTTAACATAAAATGTGCATCCACATGATTTAAGTACGATTTTGTGCATACCCCCAATTTTGTGAATGAGGCCCAACTGTTCCATGGCCGAGAAGAGCATCCCCATTCTTAAGAAACCTCTCTTCTCACCCAAACTGGCTCTGTGTTTGCCCCCCCCCCCCCCCCAAGCTCACCAAGGCAGCTCACTTTGTGAGGCAAACAACATCAAGATGGCAGAGGATCACGGGAGACCCCTCCTCTGGATTTGGAAGACACCTTCTTGACATAATTCGCCTTATACTTTCTGGCGGATGTAAAGACACTCCTTTCCACCCCGTCCTCACCCATATGAGAACTCTTATTAAGGCACAGCATCACCATGGGCCTGTTTAGGCAGCTTTTGTATGAGAACAGGAGCTGTAATCGTTTTTAATGAGGGAGTACTTTATCACTGTAATGCTGGGCATCCTCCCCCAGATGGATAGAAAAGCAAAGGCTTGAATCTGTTTAAAATACCAGTGTTATCAACCTTCACGCCCATGCCTCAGTCATAAGACCACTGCAGAGTAAAGACAATGCATAACACCTCGGAATTGGACTGTTTGCCAGGTGTCTTATCGCTTCTTGAGCACAAAGGCTATTTAGGAGGAGGACACAGGCCAAAATGAAAATTCTCAAAGATTTTGATGACTGAAGATTAAAAATGCATCTAATTAAAAGACACAACCCTTGGGCTATTTGAGAAAGAAGTAGCAAACTGACCGCTGTAAGGGAATAATGTTGGGTTCAGCCGATGGTGTATTGCGCCTACAGTCTTGTTCCCTCGCAATGAAATGAGCTTCAGTGGTGGTAAAGGTCTAAATCTGACCATGAACCGGCAAAGTAATGATGACCATTTCTCGACGATCAGTAGTTGAGGAGAAGATAAGGCGTACATTACCTTTTCTAATGAGCTCAGCTTTGAGAATTTAAAAGCTTCATCCTTTGAAATGTACGTGTTATGCCCCCCCCCCCCCTCACCCCACCCTGCATGTGGTTAATTAGGGCCTTGAAGAGGAGGAAATGGGAGCTGGCATTTCTGCAAGCCGGTGCAGCATGTGCAGGGGCACATGTGTGGATAATGACAGACCTCAACACTCGCGCAGAAAGGTGACGAAAGCCATTATCAGCATCCCCTTTCTCATTTAGGCATCCCTTGAGCTATTGCTCTTCTACAGAGAGCACATTTACTGAGCAGTAGATCACACGTTTCAAAGTTTCTGAAAACATAGATTCAGGAAGATACTTCCGCAGTAGTATCATGTAAATAAGAACAAGCCTAAATATATCATAGTTACATGACTTTTCCTCAACTACAGCGTTCAAATACAACCCAAAGAAAGTAACTAACCTCATGAATATTTCATGGTAAAGTACTTCATATTCAGAGCAGGCACGAAGATATGAATGTGCAGCTGCTAATTAGTTGAATAGCACATCTGAATTTTTAGAGGCCATGGGGATCAATGTCACCAGCTGCTGCGTCAAATGAGACTTGTTCTCCATTACAAAGTGTCAAAATCTTACAAGTCCATTCTTGCATTTCAGTTCAAGTAAATGATAACATGCAACGGAATTGCATGCGGAATCATGGTCTAAGTTGTGCTCGGTGTCTCACATTTTTCAAGGCGTGGGTCTCCCTGCTCCCTTGGCCTGAGGTGAGGTTTTCATTTCCAAGTAGCTTTTTGTCACTGTAAAGCATTCAAACAGAAGCACAGGTCAGGAAATTATGCATACAACTGTTAGGCGGCTCTGATTTTGAATTTACCAAGGGAAAAATAAGGTTTAAATACCGGTACTTGAGAAAGGAAACACACGATTGTGTGTAAACAATAAACTCCAGCTTTAATGTTTGAAACACATTTCATTTTTAGGGAACGTCCCAATACGATCATGTTATCGGATACCGGGGCTGATCGCACGATATTCAGGTGATCAGTGATCGTTTCAAAAAGATTGGTTTTCATAAGTTTCGGAAATAGTTCATAAAGTGACCACACAATCCAAAACTATAACTATCTAGTCAAATCAAACAGTTTGATTTCATATTCCACAATGTTGTGCTTGTTTTGATTTTCGAGTGTGGCGTTTTTGTTTTTAGATTCTGTTCCTCACAGTTGAAGGAACAGATGTAATTTGATACAAATTACAGACCTCTACCTGCTTTGTAATTGGGAAAACTTCAAAAATCAGCAGTGTATCAAATATTTGTTCTCCCCACTGTATATACACACACATATATACATACACATACAAATGCATACATGTCGATGCACATTTCTATATTAATTGGAGATCAATTGGATGGATATTCTTTTGTTCCATGTATTGCCGAGACTCTATATCAGCAGATACTTCAAACCAAAGACTCGGAAGTCAAAAGAGAGTGATCAAGACATCTCTATTAATTATGTACAGTACATTAAACCGCCTCAATGTATTATTGCACTACATTAGGACTGACCAATGAGCTACTGGATGATAATGACTGCATTTAAGATGATGGACCTATAAAGATAAGTGGTTAATTGAGTGGTCTATCGCTTTTAAAAAATCTCATTATGATTGCTCAGAGGGCTCCGTTATCAAGCCAAAGCTCTCTAAAGAGCCTCTAATGACACCTTCCATTCAGATAAAGTAAAATGTAGTCTCAGTGTTCCTAAACTCTCAATGGAAGCCAGGAAAAGACATAACAGGTTCGATGGAAAAGAAAACACTTGACAACAGACAGAGACAACGAAGGGAGTCCACGAAAGAAGCTTTCTCATGCTAATGAGAATACTGTAAACATCCTGTAGCTTGGACGCAGTCAACCGAGGTTACGTCTCATGGTCATGGGAAAGCAAGATTTGGATTCAATGAAAAACATAGTAACGCATAGTTGTGCCAGTACCTCACAACATTATCAAGCTTTATGTACCTTGCCTTGAAGTTAGAGCTGAAAGGGTTAGTGTGTAGTTGTGAGTCACCACTAAAAGGGTTGGGGGAGCGCAGGTCTCCAGAACTGCCCGAACGACCGCCACTGCTGGTCTTCCGGCCGTCCTTCTTTCCAGTCATGCGTTCTAACAGGCTGATCTTCTCCTTTTTCTCCTTGGGCTTGTCCCACAGCTGTCCTTGCTCCCCTTCGAATGGGTTGCGGTTGCGTGGGAGTGTGGCATACTTCTGTGGCAGGGTGTCACTGATATCAGGAAAAGGGTCACTGTGTGCCTCGTTGTCTTGGAGACCTGGTACCTCACTCTGGGAACGCCTGTGAGGAGCAGCTGTACCTGGACCCAAGAAGCAAAGTCACTGCATGATTCACCAATGTTTATATGCCTTTTGAGATTACATAGACAAAATTGTTGCTACGCCTCTTTTAATGACAGAAAAGCCCACATTGCTTACAGAAAAAAAGATCATCTAACAAATGTAATAATATAACTAACTGTAACTAAACAAATCAGTCAGTGGTTTTAAATTCTGCTTCAATGAAATTATTTTGACAAACAAACTCATGAAACAGGCCAAAATGATGGTTGCCTTAGAAAATACTGCAAATAATTTGGCCATAGGGATATATTCAACCAAGGTGTGTCCTCTAATGAACATTAAAAGTCTCTTCAAACTTATAACCAGTAAGTCAGCCTATTTAAAGGGTTCTGGGTCTTGCAATAGGAAAATGAGCCAAAACACAAATCTCAGAGCGAAACAGTGGACTATTCTGAAGCGGCCTTCTAGGAGCCCTGACATAAATCCATTTGAACAGCTGTGGAAGAAGATGAAACACACCACCAGCAGAAAGCACCTTTCAAACCTGAGACAAATGGAGTAGTTTGCTCATGAAAAGTGGGGCAAAATACCTGCTGAGAGTTGCTGAATTTGTTTTTGTCCAGGCCTGTTTCATGAGTTGTTGTTTTCTTTTGTTTAAAAAAAAACAATGCTATACCAAAATTCAAAAGCAATGTCTGGTTTTGGTTCATTTTATTTTCTTTATTTATTACTTTTGTGAGATTAAAGTTATTTCAGTGACTCATTAATGTAGGGGTTACAACAAATGTACAGTATATGTATCCCTTGATTGACTGAGCCAATGGGACTTTACTTTGTTTAATGGTATTTGCCCTTTGGTACAGGTTGTTCCCAATATTATTGTATTGGATTTATCTGTATCGTGAATTGGGCATAAAATTAAGTGCATGCATTTGAGAGTGACTTCTGTGACTCCAAACCCCTTTGAGGTAAATGATTGGGGAAATCATATGTATTTTTTAAATTCTTTTTAATATTTATGGTACAGCTTGCATATGTTCCAATGGCTCTGTCGTGTTAAATGGTATATACATATGACCCCATGTCATAAATGATGCCATTGAAAAATTGTAAGGTAGATAATCAAGTTGCAAAATGTTTATTTGACCTTACAGCTCCCTTCGACAGCTAAACTTTAAATATATGACCAATGATTTAGGCTACGCACCACTTTCTTCGATGGAATTCATGGAGTCCAGTTTGGGTCGAAAGTGGGTCCCAATGAGATCTGACATGGAGTGGGCTGCAGAAAGTTTCTGGGCCCCAGAGAGGAGCGATCTCTTAGCCTTGGGTTTGGTTCGCAATTCTGGGGCAGTTGGGTGATAATTAGGGTCCGAGTCGCATGCTGCAGATCGAGGTACGATGGCTGAAGAGGTGTCACTGTCATGTTTGCGACCCTTCATTTTCACCTTTAGTTTAGAAAAAGGCGAGCGGGGCTTCTCCTTCATGGAGAGGTCAAACATACTGGCGGTCATATTATTCCGCATGAATTGGATGCTGACTTGGATGCGTCCTCGCTCCTTTTTCTTCTTTGATGGCTTGGATTGCAAGGTATACCAGCTAAAATGAAAAAGGAGAAAACTTAGCATATTCAATGGGGACATTTATATACATATACTGTATACATACACACTATATATATATATATATATATACTGTATATATTTTTTTTTAAACAACAACAACAATAAAAGAATCTCTGTTGATTATCTCTTTAAACAGAATTTAAGAATATGATACAAGGCTAATTTGATCATACTAATCCAAAATGTTGACAGCAATTCAGAGGATCAAATCCTTTGATTTTGGTCGAATTTGTTATTCGAGACAAACATTTTTTTTGGAAGAGAGAATAGAAGAAACGGGATGTTCTTGAATAGGCATATTTCAGGCTTCCTTTTGGGCTCCTATTCATTTAACCTTGCTGCGTTTTCAACTGGAAGTAATGGGATTTGTGCATTCAAAATAAAGTGGCATTTGCACAAATCTGCCCTTTGTTCAGAACTGCAAAGACAAGCAAGTGGGACATTGAATCGCATGGTGACCGAACATTTCATGCATGCTAACCAGTCACATCCTCTGTGTTATGACGACTGTGAAAAAGACAATTCGGTATACCTCTATTTATAAAACAAGTAAATCCAAGACCTCTTGCCATCTGTCAACAATGTGAAAGCACCTGAAGTCAAATGCAAAAAAAATCTTTGAAAAATTAATTTGAAAATTTAACAAATAAATTGCAACTACAAAAAAATAATAACTTTTCTTTTTTATTGCAGTATTTAGTCTTTAATAAGATGGTAGAATCTGTCACTGCAAGCAATAGTGGAACTGGTATTAAAGAATGGCAGCTGTTGAGCGCTATTTTAAACCATCAAGCCCATGGCCCGGTAGCCGAATCATGACGGGTCCATTTCCCAGGCTGTACGTCGTGCTCAGTCAGATCAGCAGCCACAGCATGCCGCTGCTATGGGGCCGGCGCTGCAGCTCAAGTGTGTCTCAAGGCCAAGATAAACCTCCCTGCGCTTGGAACCACAATCCTTCTGCTTGGCCCCCGGACCGCTGGGAAACTCCTCACAATCAACAAACACAGGTGTGCGATAATTATGGGCTGCCTGCTCAGATATCGAGACAGTCTTTCCTCCCCAATATGTCAGTTCAAAAACATCACAAAAGGGGCCGCAGCAAATGCAGCGTGCAGACGGTGCAATGTGGTCATAGTGTCTAGGGTCCTGGTGTCATTGTCAGACTTGCCGGCAGGGTGGGAATAGGCCAACAAGTAACAAGGGCCATATCCATTACCAACACTCAGCTGAAAAGGTCCACAGCCTTGTGGTGAATGAGCTCAGGCACAAAGGGAGGAAAAAAAAATATGTCCCACTTTCACACTGATTATAACATATTGCAATTCTGTAAACCAAAGGGCAGAAAGGAAGTAATGTATTTCCATGTTGGTGAGCTAATTAACACCAGATCCAATTTAGTCGATCTGTTCCTGTTTCCTTAATTCGGGGTTAAGCAACAGCATGTGTGTTGTAAGGATCAAATCAACCTAATCTTTTAGGTTACCCTGGAATTATTACATAGTTTGGAATAATTACCTAAGGCTTTTGGAGGAAAAAAAAAACATCAACAACCCATTTTTTACAGTCTACGGCCTGCCTGTTCGTTAGTCCGTCTTTCATCAGTCAGTGGCAACACAAATTTGTCAGGTAAGAAAGCAAAAATGAACAAGACGAGGCAAACGCCGTGACTTCAAACACATCTAACAATTTGAAGTAGGCCTGTGTAGGTGTTTCACATGATGGCACGGTCAACGGGTGGTTCGCAGATATGCCTCACAGTTCTACGGTCGGCGGTCTCAATCTTATTGTATGAAGTTTGCATGTTCTCTCTGTGCTTGCATGTTTTTTTCCACGCTTCCCCCCCACATTACAAAAAAACATGCATGTTAGGTGTAAATGTGAGCATGGATGCTTGTTTTTCAAAATATACCCGGTGATTGACTGGCAACCAGTTCAAGGTGTACTTTGCCTCCTGGCCAAAGTATGCCGGTATTGGCCCCAGCTCACCCATGACCCAAGTGAGGCTACTGTAAGTGGTAGAGAAAATGGATTGAGAGATGGGTGCCAAACACGACATGTTTAGCCAGCTCCACTAGTTATGAATAGGCCAATTAGTGGTATCCATGTTTGCAATCAGGCTAAAAAAGAAAAAATCCAAAGGTGAGCCATTGCGAAGCACAATACTTAGCCTGCTGTAAATAGGGGCGAGCTTTCACTTGAAGCTGGTGTCTCGGGATGATGTAACAACAGTGACTTGTAATACTCTAGTTTTACTTGCACACAATACAACTGTGTCCCATTTGTGCCAGAAAAAGCAGCATTTAAAATGAATAATAAAGAAAATATGGATGTCAGTTCATCATAAGCACAATCCTGTATGTACAAAACTATTTTGTGCCGACAGTCAAGATGACTGGCCTAATGTGTAAACATGTTTCAGAAGTTCTTTAGATATCTTTTCACTTTAGTTGTATAGATATTAGTCCGAGTGCACATTAGGGTGGAGGATATTCATACATGCATACCTTACACTAAGAAAATAGTGCCGTCCAGATTTACGGTAGCATCACATCCCAGACTACTCTTTTGAATACTCACTCAGTTTTCTGCCGCTGCTTGTTGTCAAACACTTCGTTGAGGTTGATGGACCTCTGACCCAGGAACTTGTCCAGCCCAACCAAAGAGCGATGCATGACAATGAAGCATAGCTGATAGATTTCTGGGTTGCCATCCAAAAGTAACCCAGGTAGTTCAAAGGAAGCTTCTTCTCTCCAGACAGGGTTGAGTGTCTTCTCTGCCACTGATGTCGAGTACTTTTCCTTGCCCAGCTGGATGATAGTGTATGCATCATTGGAGCCATTTTTCCCCTTGGACTGTAATCCAGCAGCTTGAAGAACAGTGGCTTGGACATGAGTTGGAAACCATTTTTGAGACTGTTCGGCCAGTGACATTGTCTGGACTGCTTTTTCAACGGTTCTCTTGCAGTGTTATGAAAACAAGTGGGTAATGTAAAAAAATACATTTAACAAGGATGTGTTATTCATGTTAATGTTGCGGCCCTGAAGTAATATCGAACTTGGTAAAGAGAGTAAGCCTCATTTCATAAAGCCACAATCCCAGATATCCAAGCCACTGCTGAGTCATCTGGGGGGGGGGGGGGGGGGGGGGGGGGGAGATGGAACCCACATGAACACAGAAAAGAAAGAAGAAATACAAATGTTTAACAAGGTATCCCTTTAGCTAACATGGAAATATAACACATGTTTTACTTTTTATATGTGTATACATACACAAACACATGTAGAGTAGAGAACAGTAAATAGACAATATATCAAATGTTTTCAGGACAGGTGTCACAAAATATATACCGTACTTCAAATCCAAACTACAAGCTATAACTTTTCTTCTTCAGTGAGGGCCAAACGGTCAACCTCCATGTCTCGATCCTGCTTCATTCGGTACGTGACGGAGGCCAAAATTGTGGTAGGACTGCAACACCACAACAACACAATGAAATCGAACTTTTCCTGGCCCGGAACACCATCACATTGCTGGAGCAACCTACCTTCCCACTTACTTAGGACCGTCCTATTGTATGTTTGTGGGTGACGGGATATATTCACAAAACAAGTGCAATTGTGGTTTTACAAAAACGAGTATTGCATGTTATTTAAAAAAAATCTTATTAAGCTCATACTGACCCACTTTTATAAGTTTCAAAATAAATGTTATGATGTTAAAAGACTTATGCTATTATGATAGAAAGCAAAGGATGTTCAGAGCAAAAACAAAATGTATTCCTTATCTCATGTTATTGTCTCAATATGATGTTTGTTAGATTATTGTAGATAAAGATGTAAAAGGAATTAAAGGTAGATGTGTTTGTAGATTTGGAGTTGATTATTAGAATTGGGGCAAGGCAATATTGCCCAAAATTCATATCACATTATCAATAAGATAAGATAACCTTTATGCACCCCCTAAATCAAGATGTAAAAATGTAGATTCCAAATATTTTTTATTAATAATAATGTAATAACAGAATTTCTGAATAGATTAATTATATACTCCACGTATCTTTTGTGACAAGTCCTGGATCGTTTTTGACAGACCTAGTTATGTATTATGTACTGGTACATATTAAATTAATTATAGTATATTTACATACACAGACAAACACCCATACCAATACAGGTACACATTCTGTGTGCGTGTAATATCATACACGTAAGCCAACAATTATTGCATCCCCATTATGTAGTGAAACACATTTACTACATGTATGACGACATCCAGAGCTGCATCATTGGGTTAGTCCTCCCAGTAAATTGTGATGCAGCAGATTGACAGTCATAGTACTGTAAATACAGTTTAAATGCTTGAATTTGCAGAGATTTCGGTTCGCCAAAACTATTCAACCAATTAAGCCAAGCAAAAAAAAAGTTTCATAATGATAATACAATGTGTACAGTACATGAAATGAATCGGTGTGATTTTCTTTCCCTACATATATAAAATGACAATGTACACCATTATGTTTATCTTCACAATTAAAGGAAGTTGATGTTTTAACGCTATCAATAAACATTAGCTAATATCGATCTTCAAACGGATTTTGCCATTGCTTGAATCAAGCAGGTAACATTAGCTGTAAGCGGCTAGCTGCCGTGCTAACAGCTCCATTGAGCTCTTTTATTGATTCTTACCTCGCAAGCATGCATAGCAATCTTTCGGTCCAACATATTCTGGCTTCATTATTACATAAATGCTGTTGTTTTTATCCACGACAGATGACTGCAAGATAATATTAGGTGGAATTGCAGTTGCTGCTCTTTGCTAACAACTGTCGAGCGGATGCAAGGGGCACTTCCTTGTCTGACGTCACTTCCCTCTCAGGCCGGCAGAAATATGAGGAAGTATAGTACAGTGCTGTACTGTACAAGAAACCAGTCAGCTATTGATTCAAGCCCACGCCCACGAAAATTATGTCTGGCATGCGAAAGCAAGGAAGCCGACGAAAATTAAGCCACGAGTAACCTATTATTTAGTACCTTGCAGTTTGAGCAATGAGTCTACATGATATAACCAGGCGAGATTTACACCACTGGATCCTGTTCTGGTGTTGCATCCGAATAAACATATAAAGTTTCATGTATTTTTACAGTAGTTTTATTTTTATCCTTATCTAATATAACATTTTTGGTGTGTTTGTTTTGCTCAGTACACACTACGAGGAAAGCTACGAGAACACTGGTTGATATGAAACTTGTTTGAGCTTTTAAAGGAGCTCCAATCCTAAAGTATCTAAAAACAACTACTTTCAACATTGTGATTTTTATTTCATTATGTAGTCTAATAGAAGAGGCAAAGTAATGCACCTAATTCAAACAATAACAAGGTGAAAATGGTACAAATATGATCACGTAATATACATTATGTAAATATTTTGAGGAAAAGAGAGGGAAGTTACACTGGGAAAAAAAACTGTATAGTATTGAATGTACTCTCCTTTTTTATTTTGTCAAGGGGTTGCACATAATAATCATCTGGCTGTAATTTAATTGTTTAATTAGATTTCTGGATCCAATCAGGGGCGGCCCGGTAGTCCAGTGGTTAGCACGTCGGCTTCACAGTGCAGAGGTACCGGGTTCGATTCCAGCTCCGGCTTCCCTGTGTGGAGTTTGCATGTTCTCCCCGGGCCTGCGTGGGTTTTCTCCGGGTGCTCCGGTTTCCTCCCACATTCCAAAAACATGCATGGCAGGCTGATTGGACGCTCTAAATTGTCCCTAGGTGTGAGTGTGGGCGTGGATGGTTGTTCGTCTCTGTGTGCCCTGCGATTGGGTGGCAACTGATTCAGGGTGTCTCCCGCCTACTGCCCGAAGACAGCTGGGATAGGCTCCGGCACCCCCCGCGACCCTAGTGAGGATCAAGCGGTTCGGAAAATGGATGGATCCAATCAGGTTTTATTTGTGCAACCACTTGATGAAACAACATTGAGTACATTTAACGAAAACTTTTTTCCAGTGTCTGCTGGAAAAAAAAGTTTTTCACTCAGAAATTCGAAGGGAATTTTAGAATGGAGAGTTTTTGAGTAAATGTTACTGGCATGGTTTATTAAAAAAGCACTCAAGATTACGGTAGGTTTGAAAAGCTAACCCACAACCTTCAGGTTGGGAGACAGCCACTCTACCACCTGAGCTATGCCACACCTGCAGCATGTCAGTATATTACTGGTGTCTCCAAAATGATACCTCAAAAACTCAGTCCCCGAATGGAGGTATGAATATTCCAACTGACACATACTTCTTACCCTTGAGTGACATTTTCCCCCCAATTAACGAATACTGTGTAAGCAAAATCTACAATAAAAATCTCCATGTAAAATCCATTATTAGGTTTTTATAGTAAATATCAATACGCATTACAGACATCAAAAATTAACTACTTGTTATCATTGCTGAGATATTTTTATTTTTGTTTTTGATGTGCCAATATGCACTGATATCAATAAAAATAAAAATACTTCAAAAAACTTCACCACCGTAACATAAACCTTCAGGGTAGGAGCCAGGTCAACCATGGGCAAAAGTCTACTGCACGGGTGTCAAAGTCAAGGCCCGGGGGCCAGCTCCAGCCCGCCACATCATTTGATGTGGCCCGCAAAAGCAATTCATTTGTCAACTTCCATGATCCTGGCTAAAGTCTGTACCGAAATGTCAAATTGTGATTGTGTAATAAATAACATTGAAATTTTGCAATCATTTTGTAACCCTGTTTACACTCACTTGAACAAAAATCGAACAAACCAATAGCTGTTTTTAAGATGCGTTACAAGGACGCAGTGACAGTTTCAACAAAGGCTTAAGTGACAGCTGAAACTGTCAGCTCAGTAAGAGTTTTTCTCTTCACCAATAGAGACCATTGCCTGGAATAAAGAAACTTTAAATCTAATTTAACAAACAGGTAGTTGACCTGAGTGATTATAAAACTAGTAATTTGTTGTGTACAAGTAATAATACAATGGAATGGTTACGTAAACATTTATTCAATTTCACTTTCATAACGGCCGTCCGAGGGAAGACGTAACTCCAAAGTGGCCCGCGACAAAAATGAGTTTGACACCTCTGGTCTACTGCAACATAATCTGCTCTGCAAAATGGATAATGAGCTCCACTCGACGCATCACCGACACTATCTGACACGCAAGTCTCAGTACACATGGACCTGGACAATGCAACTGAATGGTCCATTTGATCACTCTGCTGTTATTTGGATAACTGTCAATTCTAGAGCCAATACATAACACTTCATAAAAACAGATTACAGAGTTAAAAAAAATGTAAAAAAAATAATGAGACAATGTATCACTTCAGTTGTTCTCCACGTTTTAATTTAGAAATGGAAGGCCAGGATACATTTAATTGACATGTGTGGAAAACTATGCAAATAGACATTAACATGTCAGTAATGACAAGTTTTTGCTCTAAATAGTGTTACATTTGAGGGAAACATTTCCCATTTTCAATAAAAGTTTGTGTTTTGTATTTTCAACAGTACACATTTTAATCACAATTACAAGAATGGCTTTATCGAACATTGGTACTTATAAGTGAAGTACTGAAATATAAGTACTTAAGTAAGTCATCACAATGGGTGTTGTATATTATTGACAGTGAAATAAATGTTTACCTTGGCACTTGAGTGCATTTAGTAGTCTGTACACATTTACTTTTAATTAGGTACAAGGTGTTGAATCCCTACTTTTACCAAAATAGATCTATTTTTAAAAGATAAAGTAAAAAGAGTAAAAGAGTGTGAGTAATTTTGTCATCTCTGCAACCGTGAGTTCATGTGCACACATGAACGTGTGACACGCTGTGTGTACTTTACTCGAGAGCAAAATCATACAAACATCGTAAGTGCTTATGTCTCCTGAGTGGAACATGGAGGCACAGATAAGAGGTACCCTTGAATGAGCACAGATGTGATTGTCAGCCCACTTGACAAATGCATCTTAACCAAACACACCAGACTGTTGGTTTTATCGTGGTGCTGCTTCCACTACCATTGTATACACAACCACGCTGAGGCTGGCTTGGCCATCTATAAAATACTGTCCTATATATTGTTTTTTAAATTGATTTATTCTTCTTATAGTTATAGTTTGAATGAAACGTAGCCAAATCAAATGACAGTTTATTAAAGGCCACATCCCGCTGTGCTGAGAAAATGTTTGAGAGGGCAATGGATGTTGATGTTTTTGTGGCAGGGTTTGTTCCAGGTCGCAAACGTTCGCAAAGACGTTCAGTGGAATAGGGGATTGAAGTCACTGATGCTATGTCGAGCATGTCTCAAACTTCACATCAGTTTATTGTAGCCAGTAAAGTGAGCCGCCTTCATGGTTCTTGCGAAATGGAATTGTTACAGAAAAACGGCAGACAACGCTGACCAAAATTGCACTTTGACATAAGATAAGATGATAATAAGTCAAACACTTACTTTTTACCCTCCACAGGAACAAAATATCAGTGCCCCACTCCTTGGTGGGATCAAACATGAAAGACATTGCATTCCCACATCACCTGTATCCTTTTATTACCTGCCCTTGCCAGAGAATAGATTGCGGCATTGGAAAGTAAAACATCAGTCTATAAATTAGGCATCGGTATGGTCTGACCTCACTCACAAGGTCATAAACTCTCCAACATATAACTGAACCAGCTTGCAAAGTTTGGGTCCACATGCTCAACCATATTAGATGTCCATCGAGGGCTATCATCCTCTGTTGTGCATGTGGTTGTGGTTCAAACCACATTATATAACACTCTTGGATTATTTTGTACTACATTTTTTTTCAGGTAATATCGAGCCACCATACAGTACATCTGCTCGGGGAAGCTACTAAATTTATGCTCCGAATGTGAGGTTATGTACAAGTTCTGCAGGACCGACTGATTTAAAAGGTCTTCAGCTTTAAGTTCGGCGATCAGTTTAGATCCCTGAGTAAATTTCAATGAAAAAAGGAGAGAGGCACACAAATCACCCTAGCTTTTACTTTCAGGAATGTTTTTGTGGAAATTCATTGATATATGGATGCAGATGTGCGACTCCAATGTGAAGAGTAGAGCTAACACAGGCCACTAAGTCGGAGCCTGTTGACTCCCTAAAAGTCTTCATTTCCACCCCTTAACCTCAAAGAGAGCATGTTGTAAAGTCCAACTCGTCTGTCGCCCAATCCGATAAAAATGCTGAAATGTCTCTCATTCTTATGCTTTATGCACAATGTATATAAGATTTATCCATAACTGCGGATATAAAAAAAAAAAAAAGAACCAATCAAGCCTCGCCAAGTGTTAAAGGCAGTGATTCCTAACCTGGGTTCGATCGAACTCTAGGGGTTCGGTGAATCGGTCTCAGGGGTTCGACGGAGCCTCTGCCATGGAGGTTAAGACACACCCAACTCAAGATGTCAATTAGTTCTGACAAGCCCGCTTGGCCATCACTGGCTGCAGATGATCACATTACAGTGCTTGTCCAATCAGTGCTGCGGGAAATTGAGTTCGCTCAGTCGTCAACGTGTGACTGTCGTGATAGTATGTCGTAAAATTAAAATAAAAAGAAAAAAAAGTATACTTATCTCTTGAAATGTTATTTACTTTTTTCAGTTTTTAATAAATGCCTTTTTTTATACCTTGAATTTGTAAAAAGTCATATTTTTGTTTTTCACTAATGAAGGGTGCGGTGAATATCAACTGGTTGGATTCGGTACCTCTAAGAAGGTTAAGAACCACTGGTTTAAGGACTGCCAAGGGGACATTCGTCACTGTCGGATTATTGTCCTTGCTTGCTGTTGGCACAAGAGAAATTTTCTAGACGCTTCTTTCATGGTTATAGTCGCTCTTGTTTTGATAGTTTTCTTGTTCAGTCAGTATTTTTTGATTTGTTTTATTATTCTTAGATTGTTTAAGTTTTGTGTAATTGAACTTTTGCATTTGGTGTTATGTATTTTTGAGCGGTGGCCCGGTAGTCCAGTGGTTAGCACGTCAACTTCACAGTGCAGAGGTACCAGGTTCAATTCCAGCTCCGGCCTCCCTGTGTGGAGTTTGCATGTTCTTCCCGGGCCTGCGTGGGTTTTCTCCGGGTGCTCCGGTTTCGTCCCACATTCCAAAAACATGCATGGCAGGCTGGTTGAACACTCTAAATTGTCCCTAGGTGTGAGTGTGGGCGTGCATGGTTGTTTGTCTCTGTGTGCCCTGCGATTGGCTGGCAACCAATTCGGGGTGTCCCCCGCCTTCTGCCCGAAGACAGCTGGGATAGGCTCCAGCACCCCCAGCGACCCTAGTGAGGATGAAGCAGTTCGGAAGGTGAATGTATTTTCGAGCATCAAAATTACCTTGTCGTTTGCAAGCGTTTTCTGTTCATATATTCGGTTTTCCTGTTTTTGTGTCACTAGCATTTTCTGTTTATACATTGTCGGGCCTTCGTTTTTCTGTAAATAAATATTTTTTGTCCCATCGTTTGTCTGAATCTACATTTGTTGAATTCGCTTACCATCTGCTCCATTTTGGGATTGCGTCACAGTGGACCTCTCCTTTTCCCGGTGATAAGTACCAGTCTGGCCCACATCAGCACATCTGCGGCACGGATCTGAGGTTCAGGGTTTGAATCCCAGCTCAGGCCTTCCTGAGTGTAATTTGCATGTGGTCTCTGCGCTTTGGAACCTCCAGCTAAGGTGTTGATGCAAGTGTACATACATGATCAGTTGTGAATATGTGGCCTGCCATTGGTTGCCAAGGTTTCTCTCCTTCAGGATTGTCACAGCCCATACAAAGAGGTAACAAGGCAAATGATCATTCTGGTGCCTCGCAATTACACACTGTACATTTCCGCACTCTGTAAAAAATTCTAGCCTGAACACCAAACAAAGTATCACAACAAACTCAATGAGTAATATAATAAAAGCAGTCAATGATTGATAGAAGCACATTTTATTCCTTCTGTAGTAGTAGTACTTCATGCACAGTTTGGGGTGAGCAGCACATTCACAGGTCATGTTTAGCGAGGCAGGGAAACAGGTGTCCACCCTGCCATCTACCCACATGTGTATGGCCTGAGGTCATCCCATAAACAGTGATATCATTTATCAAAACTGCTTGGGAGGCGCTCTCATGACAAGAGCGTGTTTGTGAACAATTAAAAGCTGTTAACCTCAAATAAAATGGGAAAACATATCTTTAGTATACTTTTTTTTTAAAGCACGCTGTGAAATGGTTTACTGGAATGATTTAACAACTTCAGCAATTAACGTAAATCATGATTCAAATGCCTTTCGTATCATCACCATTGGAATGTTCGGTCCACCAGCATGTACATATTCTGTAAACCCGGACCAGATGAGTTTACTTGGAAAATGCTAATAAAACGGTTACCTTGAAAAAGCTATAAAGTAATAAAAGTTAAAAGAGGAAAACGTACAATCATTCAGCTCAGCATTCTCAGTAGTTCCAATTATAGTGGAAAATGATTTTCCAGAATATCAGTAATTGAATAAACATAATGCTTATTCTGTACAACTTCAAATATGAAGCAATGGCAATAATTTAACAAGAATTATTCTTCGTTAACTGGTTTTAATTCTGAGTCAATTACATTCAAAATCTCTTGTAGAACTGATGGAAGAAATGACTTTTCGCTCTGAATGTCAGTCCATGTGTCCAAAGTCAGCTGTGTTACCCACCAAGCCATCTAGCTATCAAACATCATTTTATGTTACATTCATTCATTCATCTTCCGAACCGCTTCATCCTCACTAGGGTCGCGGGGGCTGCTGGAGCCTATCCCAGCTGTCTTCAGGCAATAGGCGGGGACACCCCGAATAGGTTGCCAGCCAATCGCAGGGCACACAGAGACAAACAACCATGCACGCCCACACTCACACCTAGGGACAATTTAGAGTGTTCAATCAGCCTGCCATGCATGTTTTTGGAATGTGGGAGGAAACCGGAGTACCCAGAGAAAACCCATCAGGCCCGGGGAGAACATGCAAACTCCACACAGGGAGGCGGGAGCTGGAAGTGAACCCAGCACCTCTGCACTGTGAAGTCAACGTGTTAACCACTGGACTTTATGTTACAAAAACGCTGAATTAACTTGAATCAACAAATACATTCAAAATGCAAGAGGCAAATAAAGTGGCATCACACGGAGGGGCAAATGCTTGTGAATGTTTGTGAACGTAGAGAATGTTGGCTTTTCATCAGGGTTCGTCAAAGGTTGCAAAAGGGGGCAAAGATGTTTGCAAACAATTTCTCTTGTCCCCAAGAAATTTGGATAATGTTAAAAATGCTCATAAACTGACCATCCTTCTTTCACAGCACTTGGCAAAGTTTATGTTTCACACAGGTAATAGGCTGGCAACGGTTCAAAAATACCTTCGTTCAAATTCAACAACACCACTTGACCAGCAGAAAATCACACAAACCAGTCCAAAGGGGGCGATCCATTATTTCAGTCACCAGTGCATGTCTTGGGTTGGACATACTGCCAACCAATCAGTGAATAGGGGTGTGGTTAAGACAAAAAGTACACATTTCAAGCAGTCTTTTAAGCTGAAATGTCATAGCGCATTATACACCCAAATTAGTAAAGTATGCTTGAATTACTCAAGCGGTGCAACAAAAATGATAAATTCATGCACATTGTACTCTTTCATTCAAGTGGAAATAAAAATTGGGTTTACAGGGTAGATAATAAATGGGATAACTCTTGTGTGCAATGTAACCTTCATCATGTACAGCACGTATATGAATTTGCAGAGACACATGCCTTCGTGCTACAGAAAAATAGAGTGAGCTGTATCATTACATTCACAAGCTCGTTGTGCAAGAAGCAGGATGGAATCAGCTTTATTCCCAACAAGGCGATATGCAACCCACATAGCTACTCATTTTGTTCACCTGTATAGCAATTTGCCTATACTAAATATGAAATTAACATTTTCTTCTCAGAAAAATTTCACTCAGTATCAGCCGCAGGTTCTAGGTACTAAGTACTAGCCGCAGGAACAACACACCTGATTCAAATAATCAGGATCGTTCTAATTCTGCTTCAGAGCTGGCTGATGATCTGATCATCTAAATCAGGTGTGTTGCAGCTGGGAGACTGGCGGGACAGTAGCCCTCCAGGCCCGGAGTTGGAGACCCCTGGCCTAGACTATGTCATCAAAATGTCATTGGACTCAGCAGAGATCTCTGTGGAACTTTGTGACTTATGGAAAACGTAATAGGTTGGAAACTGATTTTTCTTTTTCCTTGATTGGGCACTACACAGTTTTTATTGCATATTATAATACTTTGTAAAATGATTATCTAACTGCTGGCTGCTCAGTTAGGCCTTCACCAAGTCATTCATCCCCTTGTGACATGGTGTGATTTGATAATGGTTGCGTTGCGATTAAATAATACCTGTTGTAATCTTCTAAGTATCCTCGCTCAGATGAATCAAGGGAATATCTCCTCTTTTATTGAGGGGCTCGAAAAGAATTATGTAGTGTGTGTGTGTGTGTGTGTGTGTTACTATGAGTCACCTTAAATGTCTCAGAATCAACTTTAGGTATCTATAGTCGTCATTCCCAAGTGTGGTTCCTCAGTTTGGTCAGATATTTTGTTGGTCTTTCAACATCCTTCTTGCTCTTCTTATCACAGCAAAACACATATCACAGACACGCTGTCCTCTCCATATACGATAACTTCATATGAGTTAACATGTCTGCCAGATGTTTTGATTTGAGCAACAGCTTGTTAAATGCCGTTTCAGTACAGTTTGTCAAGATGATTAGATTATTTGTGCTGAAATTCATAGGAACATGATTTCA
This sequence comes from Hippocampus guttulatus, assembly GCF_054856545.1. Taxonomy (NCBI): domain Eukaryota; kingdom Metazoa; phylum Chordata; class Actinopteri; order Syngnathiformes; family Syngnathidae; genus Hippocampus; species Hippocampus guttulatus. Next base: position 14,893,298 of record NC_141270.1, on the reverse strand, counting down.
TCTTTCGTCAGATGTAGACTTTTTCAAATACTTTGTACACTGATACAAGATGGTGATAAAAAGTTTGCGCTGGTGCTACAAAGAATTCTTTGTTGGTTTGTATTTTGACAATCAAGTTTACAATAGTTTAATGGACAGTTCACATGGATGTACCGTACATTAATTGATATAAAGTATCTGCTTGCTTGGTGACATACTGGTGCCACGAGATCATTTTCGTGTTCATTTTGTCAGTGCGACAACAAAGGTCAAGGCCAGTGATGGAGAGATGCTCTAACACTGTTTCATTCTTGCGTTATATCAACCACAAAAGGTTAGGCAGATGACATTAAGCAGAGCCGCCATGTTTGATTGGCAATTTGAAGCTCCTAACCTTTTATGTTATACAGTTGCCGCTTCCTGATGATATTAAACAACTCCTTTTACGATGTCTTCTTACAAATACTTCTCTATTCATGTAAATGTCTTACTTCGTATTCACAAAAGATTCATGGTGTGACACCGAGGCAGAAAAGTTACAATGGAAGAAAAAAATATAATAATAAAGGCCTCATATTACTCAGGAAGGACAACTAAGGAACAGGAAGTGGAGAAGGGCTAACTTGCAACATGTAGCTGAGCTGGAAAAACAAGAGGGAAGATCAGAAGTTCGCAAGGTACGGAGTTGGAAGCAAAAAAATAAAATAAAGCTTAATCATACCTTGGAAGGATGATCCCTGGAGCATGGTTAAAAGAAGCACTTTGTCAATCTTTGGACCTTCTTGGAAGCTGCTACTTCCCCCTCAATAAGTATTGTAGCGTCTGGGCAAATTGGTTTATTTGCCCTGCAGATTGAGGACATTTGGGTTTCAAACACCACAGCGACACAATGTCAACATGTCAGCTATCGGCTTGGTATTTACATCTGGATCTGATACACAACTTAGAAGATAGCATCTTTGCTTTGACCTCAACCATTTTCATTTGATTTTAAGTATTGGAACAAGTGACTGACAGGTGCATTTTGTTGCCCAGGTGTGTCCTGTTAATAATCAATATTAAAACTTGAAACAGTGTTGATTGTGTTCACTCTGTTCTATATTTCGGTTTTGCTTCATTAGACATGTTGGAGGTGTGACCAACATGAACATCAAAGAGCAGGCTGCGGTTGGGAAATTGATTGGATTGTGAAGATGAGAAAAATACGTAAAAGATATCAGAACAATTGCAAAAACATTGCCCATTGACTGTGCAACTTGAAGAAGAAAGAAACCACTGGTCCAATAAGTTCCAGATGTTTAATGGGGAGACCAAAGAAAACAATAACTGTTAATGACAGAAATATAGCCAGAATCTGTCAAGAAAACCCTACCCTGAAATAAATGTTAATGAAATCGGTAACAACAATAAGAAGACCAGGTTCAAATTTGAGTTGATTTTTGAACCAAAATTCTGGGGCAAAGATTCATTAACTGATGAGAGCTCAATCTTTTCCAAAGTAATAGCAACGTTAAAGTTTTGAGAGAGGAATGTGTTTATGACCCCAAAAGCGCAACCTCAATTGTGAGAAACAATGGAGTTAATGTCATGGCTTAGACTTCAATGTTTCTGTTGAGATAACATATTCATCTTCATTTACGATGTTTCACATGACCCTGATTAAAAACTTTTTTCCAAGCAAATACATTTTAATTTTTTCTTTCCAGTCACAATAATAATCCATCCATTTTCCGATCCGCTTTATCCTCACAAGGGTCATGGGAGGTGCTGGAGCCTATCCCAGCTGTCTTCAGGCAGTAGGCAGGGACACCCTGAACTGGTTGCCAGCCAATCGCAGGGCACACACAGACAAACAACCATCCGCGCTCACACGCACACCTCGGGACAATTTAGAGTGTTCAATCAGCCTGCCATGCATGATTTTGGAATGTGGGAGGAAACCGGAGTACCCGGAGAAAACCCACGCAGGCACGGGGAGAACACGCAAACTCCACACAGGAAGGCTGTGACGCGCTAATCCCTCAAACACCGGGCCGCCTGTCACATTTAAAAATCATTTCAAAATGCAGGAAGACTTTGATGGGATCAAGACATTCTTCTGACAGGCACCCAGCCTTATGAAGTACCGGTAAATGAATTTTGAATCTCTACATACAACAAACACACGCACAATTTCTGAACATCCACTTGATTTCATGATAATAGGCTGTCTTTACAGTAAAATGATAAATTGAACACGCCCCATAACCCAACATAGCATTATCCAAACACCACCCACATAATTGGTGGCATCCCTCCCACTCCCACTCCAACATTTGTACAATCAATTTGTTTTCAAATATTTTCGCCTGTGTTTATTTTAAAAACCTTTTTAAGTGGCATCTTCAAATGTGACTTTTGTCACAAATGTGCTCTATTTTCCGGGATGAAATGCCAATTTGATGCTCATCATGCACCCTGGTGTACCAAAGAGCTGTTTAAAATACATCAATGGAATAACGGATTAAATATTTCTGTATTTTGCTCATCATTTAGGAAATGCATAATTATTCCCGCTGCTTGTTGACGGGATTAGAATTCATTGTTTCATTTCTCTCTTAGTCGTTTTATATATACAGTATATATATATATAGAGAGAGAGAGATGTGACTGAAAATGTTGCCTATTAGATTCATTTACTTACTTTTATAGAAGCACTTTTAGCCATTTATATAGTTACACACACGCATGCGTGTGCACACTAACACACACACACACGCGTCCAAGCACACACACACCTTACGCTTGCAAAGTTGTCAAGTATGCAAGAGAAATATTCTGGATAATGGGGACACACATGGCTGGCAGAGCTGCACCCGTCTCATATTTCACGCAATGCGAATGACTAATCCATGAAACGTGTGGGTTGGGTGATTAACACAGACGACACCAGCACTGAAAATATGTTTGCTTTGAAACTGCGAACGCTTTATGAACATGGAACTATGAATAATTGGCAGAGAAAGGGAGCCTGTTTAAATGTAAAACTTAGAATCACAGTTAATGACTAATTGCATTAAGTGAAAATAAAGTGTACTTTTGTTCGTGGCATAATTGGCTTTTTAATGCGGTGACGGTGATGACGAGGCCTCTCCCGCTGTGCAGCTTTTTGGAGTGAGCCCTCTAACTCCCCTCCTAATAAATGCATCCCCCTGGAAGGCAACCCACAGCGGTAAAGTGTGAAGCAAAACAATTAACGTCTCCTTGTATTTATGACTTTGTTGCATGTAAACATGAATATTGTTTGGCAACACTAAATTGAGTGAGGAGTCTTGCGCATATGTATCCAAATTTTCAGTCAACTTGAGCTCAACCGTGAAATCAATGTTCCACCTGTTATTTTTTTGATTTTGTTTTGACACTTGCCAAATGAATAAACGTTTAGCTTAATCCATCTCAAACAGAAATGCTCGCCACGTTTTAAAATGTCTCATCAAAAAGTTCCAGGATGACAAAAAGGGTGGTAAAATATTGATTTGTAAATTTTTTAAAAACATTAATTTAAATGTGCAATTAACTTGACTTGAAAGAGACTGGATTTCCATTTGTATGTCAAACACCAAGTCTTGCATAAGTGGCATGGATTGATTCCTAATTAGAATCATAGTTTACCACAATTAAGCATAAACATAATATTTAGCCTGCTTGTTATGATTTGATATACACCAACATAACACAGCTGTCCGTTCACAAATAAACAGTGAAAATGTGCGAGGACTTCAATTAAGAGTCTACGGGAAGATATTTGAGGTAGCGGGGAAATTTGGTTTTCAGACTGGGAAGGAAGAGGAAGATTCGGGGACCAACGAGGTGGCAGTCGGGAGAGAGGGATGGAGTCATTCCTTGATGTAAAGGCCACAAACAGAACACTTGTTGTTGCTGAAAAATCAAATCTGTCAGCAATTAGAAAAGGGCTAAGCAGCACTTGTCCGGAGACAATGGAGCGACAGAAGAGCCCGTGAGCAATTATTAGAGCTGATAGAGTACCTTTATCTAAACAGCAGGTTAGTTGCCCAATCTCCTCCTTTGTCATTTGTTGCAGATGTGAAAGGGGAACCACTTAATCCGAATAGTGTTCCTTACGGTATTATACCCGCTGCAACAAGTGGAGGGTGCTGCTTTTTGGACAATGGCCCAATAATCCCGGAGTTGTTGGAGTCTAAGCCGCTTCATGAAATGTTTTGTAAAAGATATGTTCATTAAATGTCAACATTTTCCTAATGTTCTTGTGCTTCTTTAGACCAAAACAAAGGAAAGACATATTATTTTGTTTATTTATAGCAGAGTATGGTATCATTTCAATGGTCCGGCCCATTTGACATCTACCGAGACCGTTATGTGGCCCACAATGTGAAATGAGTTTGACACCCCTGGACTAATCCGACAATTTGGTCCTAGAAAGTAGTCTGCGCTTGTCGTAAAAACAGCCGCATCGCCATTTTTGTCCTAGACATGGGTCCTTATTAACTGCCAGATAAGTAAACTTGATTCAAATGGAAGAAAAATGAACAATCCAGCTTGTGCTATCAATTAAGGCCAAACTGCAAATTGAATTTGCATATGACGTGAACTCGTTTAATTAATGACGTGTGAATTTGTAATGTTTCTGAGAAAGTTAAAAACGCACAGAATCGTATAATGCGCGCGATAACTTGCTTGCTGACACAGGCAAAAAAAAAACAGTTTTTTTTAAAAATCAAACATTCAATAATTGTTAAAGAAATTACTTCAGGCTCTCTGTTGTAACACTTCAATTAAAATTTAAATTGAAAATCGTATTAATATTGCTTCAACTAACTTTTAGGAGAGAAATAATGTATTTGGAGTATCAGATCGAGTCAGCTGAGATAAAACTACAGTGCTAATACTGAAAATAAATATTTTTTTCATTTGCCTCTGTGGGGTTCCTGAAATTGCCTGAAAAGCCGAATGCTATTTGTAGCTAGTTCAGGGTGAACAAAACGGGTTACTCATGTTACGAACACATGAGCGCGCACACACACACACACACGCGCGCACACACACACACACGCACACGCGCACACGCACACGCACACGCACACGCACACACACACACACACGCACGTGCACACTTATATGACCGCCCCTACACAGTTCTTGGCATCTTCCTCTTAAATCACAAAGAGGGCATTTGTGATGATGAGAATTCAGAGGCATCCTAAGTATTTATGTTGGAAATCCAGATGTGAGAATTATGATCTACCGTAAATCCATAGAGAGCGATTAGTACTCCTTGTGTTGTCATAGTTGCACCTAAATCACTCAAAGCCAATTTGTAATGATTACATTGCTGCATAAATTATAAATACATACATACATACAAATAGATATATATTTTAGAAATATGATTTAATGTGGTTTGCAAACACATGCTTGTGGAAGTCAATTATTTATCTCTTGTGCCCTCTCAGCTGCATCACCTTGAAGCTGAGCATGTGAGGACTGGATTTGTATTTATTCGGACCCCAAACCTCACTGCCATTATCGGTCATGGAAAAAAAAGAAACATCTCTTCATATGACTTTGTCATGTTCTTTTTTTGGGAAAGAAAAATAAATGTAATTACCGTTCCCACCTTGATTTTGAAAAAATATATATCATGTCTGATTGGACATTTTTGTTGAGGAGAATTGGTGGTCATGGAGAACACATGAGGAACATTGTTTCTTTCCATCAGAATGCTTTCACAGCTTAAACAAATTTATTGAGAATTCTTTTGATTGACAGGAGCGCTCTCTCCCACAATGTCTTCTTTTTGCTCTCACATTCCTCATCAGCAGCTGTGCACCGTTTTGAATGAGATGAAGGCTCAAACTTTCTTCACGACACACACACACACACACACATGCGTGCATGCGCACGCCGACTCAAACAAAGTGAACTTTGATACAAGCCTGAATGTGCTACTCACGACACATTTCGGAAGTGTTATTTTGTGCCACTGAGAGTTGTGTAAATGAGACGAGTGTACAAGCAATCAAAATTGTTGTTCAGTGGTGTTGTAGGTTTTTTTTTTTAATGAATGTAACTTGCGGCAGTCTGCTGATGAGTTTAAAATGCTGAAAGTGTTTTACGTTTAACGCTTATGAGGAGCAAAATAAATAAATAAATAAATAAATAAAAAGATTAAGAGTTCAATCTAAATCAATTGGGAGATAATTATATGCAAATTTGGCAACACAAATACATGAATAAAGTCAAACAGGAAATTCCAGAAAGACTCCTCAAATGACTAGCTGGAGATGTGTTCTTCAGGTTTCCCAGCACTGAGTGAGTCAGAGGCACAGTGGAGGTCTGTGCAGGTGGCATGGTTGCAGAGCCCGCCGGGGGTTTTCAGCTCCCACTAACACAACCCTCCCAACTCTTCTCCACAGGTGCTTATTAGCACATATGAGCTACCACATGTTCCCCGCTCACCCACTGCCCGAGGGTGCAAAATCAGTCTTGGCCCATAATCTTCACAACCTGACCAGGCCCTCGCTCTCACTAACAGGGGCACATGGCGGAGCATTTATGCGCTTGAGCAGAAGGTATTACCCTCACGATTCCTTTTCTTCTCGCTGAACTATTCGACCTTTCCAAGCATCCTCTGTTTTGTTTCCGTGTGTTAGTAGTTTAAGGTCAAAATGGCAAGCGATATGGATGCACATGACACTGTAAGCTGGGATAGCCATGCTCAAAGGCAAAGCAATTACAGTTGTTGGAGATTATCTGCGGACAGATATCAAAGACCTTGATGGAAGTGTTTTACACCTGGTCAGCATGACAGAAACTCTTTGTCATCATAACAGCCCCCCACCCAACTCTGACTCATGTGAACGGTATCGCTGTGTGCATGCAAGGGGTCTGCGTAGGTAGGGGGTGTTCTGCAAGATGGGATCCATCCATGTTTGAAGTGAGCAGATGGTTACCGCATTTGCATTTAATGCCATTCAGATTACTTGTTTTAACTCGTGCTAAACACCTCACTCGTTTGGGCTAATTTGATGAGGTCATGGTGTGACCCCGTGACCCCCCCAACCCCCCCTTTCTCCATGTTCTTTAAGTGAAACCAGCTGAGTCACATAGAGGAGGAAGGAGAGGGAGGGAAGGGTGTCATGGCAGGGTTGGACCAATTACAGCCGAGCTCCGCATAACCATCGGAGACGACTCTGAACACCAAGCTGGTGTGAAGGCTTTCACCTGACAGCCGCTCATCTGCGCAGAAAAACAAATTCAGAGGAAGAAAGTTCAACAAATTCAGCTCAACCGCATCTTAACGCCATCAAATTTGAAGATGTTTGCTGGGAAGGATTGCACCTAAACATTTTAGTGTGTGAGTGTGTGTGTGCGTGTGTGCAATTGTGCGTGTGTTTGAGAGAGACAGAGAATGAGCGAGGGCAGAAGCCAGAGCAGGCGGCCCGGTAGTCCAGTGGTTAGCATGTCGACTTCACAGTGCAGAGGTACCGGGTTCGATTCCAGCTCCGGCCTCCCTGTGTGGAGTTTGCATGTTCTCCCCGGGCCTGCGTGGGTTTTCTCCGGGTACTCCGGTTTCCTCCCACATTCCAAAAACATGCGTGGCAGGCTGATTGGACGCTCTAAATTGTCCCTAGGTGTGAATGTGAGCGTGGATGGTTGTTCGTCTCTGTGTGCCCTGCGATTGGCTGGCAACCGATTCAGGGTGTCCCCCGCCTACTGCCCGAAGACAGCTGGGATAGGCTCCAGCACCCCCCGCGACCCTAGTGAGGATCAAGCGGTTCGGAAAATGGATGGATGGAAGAAGCCAGAGCGACCTACAAGATGTTTGGAAAGTATGGATATCTTTAACTTTATTATGACTCTTATTTCAAACAAATCACTGTATTATTGACATGAATAGTTTTAATTAAATTGAAAAAAAAACTCAATTTAAGGCTGTCTTGGGGCTCTCAAAGTCTGGATTTGGGCACGCTTGTCCTTAAAAAATGGGACATATCTGGCCACAGAAGCATTCTTTCAGACCGTATCTTTATGACTGTCTTGTGACAAAGCCGTTGACCCCCGATCCAAAGTCATCTCAGCCAGAGTCATGTGAATGGTTCATTGTTGACAGATAAGGTAAATACATTTATTTATGGTTATTTCAACTGCACGGCCTATAGGATTACAATTATGACCCCAACATTACAGCAACACTGCATACATCCCAAACTCTTTTTTTTAAGACACATTTTAAAGATGCTCATGCTTATGTGTGAGCGAGCATACTTTCCAGTTTGACTAGACTGAATTATTTTGAGTCTTTAGTGGTAATTTCTATTCTGCAAAGTGGTAGCTGTCATGACGTGTCAATACAATACTAGGTTGGGTGCAAATGCATGTGCAATTATGCCTTGCCCAGTTCCACCTTTTCCAAGTGTGCTGGGCCAAGGAAGTGTTCTGTGCTTGAGTTTATTGCACGGAGAAACGATATTCGTCAAATTAAATGCACTGTACGTCTGCAATGAGCGTGTATCAAAGCCACACACACACACACAAAATTGTTATGAATACGTTAAAGTCCCACCTCTCACATATAGTATACTTCCACACAAGTGTGTGTAATTCAATTTTTGAAAACGATGTGGAATACAAGACGATTTTAAAGTAATCTTTTCAGAAGAAAAATGAAAACCCTCTCTATTCATTCCTCTCTGTCGAAATGTCCTTGCTACAGCACTGCATGCAACACACACGTATGTGTACACACACACACAAACACACACACACACACGCACACACACACGCACACACACACACACACACGCACTCACGCTCACAAACTTCCTCCACTCAACATGAAAGGCAGTCCAAAGGAATATAAAAGCCCTCTTATGGAATGTTAGTGAGGTCCGTTGATGAGCGGATCCACTGCAGCAAACCAGCTCCTTTCTATTGCTGTGGACTTGAGTGTTGACCAGCCTCCAAAAAGGATTCTCAGACCGAGAGGCTACATTTTCCTAACCTCCAAGGCCACCGCCGCAAAGGCGCCTCAAGAGAGCCTTGGAAAGCCATTGAACTGGAGAACGGCCCCTGGCTTTTGATCAGTTCACAAGTTACAGTTTTGCTGGGGCCCCTTTTTTATGCAAATGGCAAAATCTTCAAACACTGTGGAAATACGTCCCTTTCGGATGTGCCTTAATAGGTAGTGCTTTTAACATGGTAGCCAAGACTTGCTTGAAAGCCTCTTCAGAGTACTGAAAGACACGCTCGGTGCCCAGGTTTAGACGGTTCCCTTCAAGAGCTTGTTTGCCGACCAAACCAAAGTTTTGTGTATTGACTGGAAGCCACATTGACTCCCACTGAATGGATCAGCATCAAGATTATCAGGAACCATTTTCCAAACGCCTAACATCTACTAAAATTCCCACAACACACACACACAAACATATATACTGTATATATATATATATGTTCAGATCAAACTAATCCGAATTTGAGAAGTTATTTGAATTTTGCGTAAATATAATGCAAACCGTCTCTCCCAAGAGTATTGTAACTCGAAGATGTTGGACTGTCAGGTTGCATTAGGGGTGTCCTCGATCCGTGTTTTTCTTTGCCCTCGAAAACTGCTCATTATGTTCGTATTGAAGTGCACCCTGCTGCAATATTGGGACGAAGAGAGAGTCGCGGTTGAACCAAACTCTCATCAAGGTCAACTTCCAATGGAAAGAGCCAACAATGCTTGTGTTAATCCTTCCCCCTCCACCATGCTCTGACCTCACCCAGTGGCTTGTCGGACTCTGTGGTGGGAGCAAACGAGAGGTTTGGCTCGTCCCGTTACTCAGGCTGGCATTAGGCGGCCCCGAGCTCTTGGATTATCTGCCAATTAGCACCAATTGCGCTGGACGGCATTAATTAAATGTTCTCTCTACATTTTTTATTTCCGTTTAATTTTGCCCCTCTTCTTTTCCCTCCTTCGCTATGGCCTAATCAAGATTGTCAGCACTCTTTTCCCTTTTCTCATTTAAAATAAAAGAGTTGGGGTTTAATTTGGCTTAAAGCAGCGTAGAATATGCTTGCCGGCGCTGCATTTGTTGGAGGGAGAAAGAAAGGGAGAAAATCATTTTATGGGAGATAGTGTGAAGGACTTCAATGAACAGAGCGCAAGCTTGCGTGCACTGCACCATATTAGTGGCAAAGTCAGTTTTAAAGGAATAACGTGTTAACTCGCGATTGTGCCCCCTGCAGCGGAAGAGTTTGGTGGGTTTGGATTAGGAGACTCCATTACATTCCCCTAATAACTGGATAAAGCTGCCTCATCCAGTGCAACTGATCCTCAAGTATTAGAGCCCATGGCTCATTACAGTGTTTCAGCAGCTGATCTCCAGACAGTTGATTTCTGAGTACAGAAGACTGATAAAAAAAAAAAAAAAAAAAAAAAAAAAAACATAGCTGAAGGAGGTGCTGCCCAAGCATGCAATGCAACTTTCATCTCCATGAAAATGTACGCATGATTCACGCAAGTGCGTGTTAGTCTGCTTCCTGCGATTCAAAGTAAACGAAGTCACTCAACTCCCCCTACTAATTTAAAAAAGGCAAATGATAATATTTAGTCTTCTATGAGGGAATTTCCACAGAGGTGGATTTTATCACCAACAATTTTGTTTTATACAGACGGATAATTGACTATGTTCTACCCATAAATCTTCATAAACTATGCTAAACTCACACAGTGTAATTTCAGTCTGTAATCTGCAAATGTTGGGACATGTCACATTCTGCATCAAGATGTTCACACATATATTTTTTAAATCCTTTTTTTTATGTCTTATATAGTCCCAAAACAGGTCCACACGCACCCACATGCACCCCCCCCCCCCCGCCCCCACACACACGCGCACACACTGTAAAATTATTTGACCGCGACCAGTTTGGTGGTTTTAATGACCGCAGCCATTACTGACAGTGAAACCAAAACATTTGGTTAGATATGAGATGTTGACAATTCTATTCAGTACATCTGCTAAAATGGCAGGCTATGAAGGTTTCATGAATGAGTTAGTAACTCGTTCGGTAAATCTTCATACAGACAATAATAAACTAATTTAGATCATCTTAGGGTTTTTTTTTTTTTTTGGTGTTTGTTTTTCAAAGTTGACAAATTCATCCCCATCCCGATACGCACCCAAAAGAGATTTGGGGAGTTATAAATATAATTGTGGAATCTTATTGTTAATATATGATTTTCACACGATAAGCACTTTATTTTATATATGTATGTATACAGACGTAGCTCCATTTGGCATGATAGATTCACAAGGAGAGCTGTTTTGTTTGTTTTGTTCACATTGGCAGATAATCTTAAAAAGGGTTCGATACATTAATCTTGTGCTTTAGGAAAAAAAGTTTGTAAGAAATTAGTTTTTAGTATAAGGGATATCATAGAATGGTCAAAAAACAGTTTGAATTATGGGATATCACTTTTGCACAGTACTGTAGAGAAAATCAAGACTAGACACTGGTAAGAAAAACAAAGTGTGTGCAGTCGACAGAAAGCGATGAGTTTTTTGCCCATTTTTATTAAAATGCAAAATTTTTGTCATTTTAGATCAAAGTGAATTGATGGAGAATGACCTTCATTACAAGGTCTGAACATAAAAAATAAAAAAAAGCGCCGGCATGAGAATGTGGCAGAGGAGCGAGCAGATTACATATAAAGCCCAGCTTTCTTTGATGTTAACTGTCCAGACCAATTAGGCCCGAGGAAACGAGTGAATCCTGTCGCTTTCATGGATGGATTCAGGTTGACTCGCACTCTGCTGCAACCACACACCAACTTCTGGAAATTCAATTAAAGCACATTTTAAGAGGGACTTTTAAAATATGAAACTCTTTTCATTAGCAGAACTTTTAAAGTAGTATCAGCATATGCTCATGTGTCCGGGGAATCAAATTATTGAGACGAAAAAAAGTGATCAAATGTGAAATATCCTGGCGTGTCGGCTCATGTCCTGCAACCATGTGTCCATAGTTACATTATGTGTGTGTGTGTGTGTGTGTGTTCCTTCATCGTGTGAATGTTTTTTTTTTTTAAACTGTGACTGCAGTTTATACTTTTGAAGACCACAGCACTTTGTGCTATTGGCAGACTGACTTCATTCTTATACTAAATACAGAATCTGTTCCCTGCCGATATTACAAGAAGGCCTCGAGATTCTTCATTTTATTCAGGCAAAATTTAGGAATGCTTTCTTAATTTTGAGAACCTCTTCAATTCTTTTCGCCTCAATCATCAACTTATTTTCAGTGCATAGTTGCATTGAAATCGAGCAAACTGTCATTCTCAAGAGGGTTCTGATTCAAAATTGTTGGAAGGTCAGGTTGCTGGGTGTGGTGTATCTGTGTTTCATGTGTTTGGGTGTAGACGTACTTACTGTACGCTGCAGCAAACTATTTACAGGGAGCTGTTTTGATTGCCTTCTTTAGCTCCTGGGGTGGAGCTCAGGTGAGGCCGAAGGTCACCAGTCATTAGCAATCCAAGCTTCCCTTCAAAGTGTTAATACGAGGTCAGGTTGTGGACTAGGAATCCATTGCCACAGCTGGCACATTCACTGTCTCCACACTTGTTATTTTCACTAGTGGAGTGAAAACAATCCTGCTGCTGTTCCCCCCGCCCCCCTAGTCTGCCGGGCTGACCTTGCCCTTGGGCCACACCATTGTGCACCAACCCCAGCTGTTGTCACTCTGCAGCGGCCCTCTGCCTTCTGGCCTGCCCCCTCATGCTAGGACTTTTTTTTTTCTTTTTTTTTGTGGTGGCCCCTTCCTGCAGGTGTGCAAAGGTCCCAGCTCTCGCTGTTTGATTATGGTGCCGGCCAAACAGCAAAGCTTGCCTCCGCCTCGGTCCTGGGGGTTTGATTCAAGGCCCCCCAAATGCCTTTTAGATCCCTAATCCTAAACACTTAAGCCCTTCCTGATGGGTTCAACTTCAGGTCCCAACGATTTAACCAATCCAAATAGTGAGATCAACAAGAGGTCGGATTCATCCTGATCTGCCCCCCCCCCCCCCGCCCCCCTTTCTCCTTTAATTCAGAGTATGGACACTTTCCCACTGAGTCAAGATCAATAGATCACAAATATTTTTGGAACTCCCTATTTTTAGGAAATGCAAATTCACATTCAAGCGGTGCCAAAAAAGAAGTGCGCAAGTAGCTACACTACCCTCCAAAAGTATTGGGACAATAATACTGATTCCTTTATGTTAAGCTTATATTTGTGTTTGACAGTTAAAAGATGAATATGAGATAAGAAATCAACTTTCAGCTTTTATTTCTAAAGTGTGTAATATTTGGATCTCGTACACAACTTAAAAGAAAAAAAAAAAAAGTCTGCATTTATCTTTATGATATCCACATTTTCAACACAGTCCTTTTTTTCTTCATAAAATGCATCCTCTATTGGGTTTAAATCTAAAAATCAACTTGGCTAGTCTATAACCTTCTACTTCTTTTCCTTGACAAACTCATCTGTTGTTTTGGCAGTGTGTTATCTTGTTTCATGATTAGGGACCGCCAAATCATAGTCCATTTTTATTTTATTTTTTTAGTTTACAGTTTACAGGTGTGCCAATAGCATGTCTTTTACATCATTTTGTAAAAATACTCCATGCATCGTAAAATCCAGCTCACTTTACACGTCTTTTTTTTTGCCTTGCTGAAACGCAGCTCTTTAAAGAAGCAAGTGCTGTCCCGTGCGAATAAGCCACTGCTCACCCCGCTGCCCTCTACTGCTGGGCCAATTGTGAATACGGCTTTAATTACCATGATGACTGGGGGCGGAGTTCGAAAATGGAGGCTCTCAGCTTAGTCTTGTGGCCAAGTCATGAGCCGACGCTGTAGACTTCTGAGTCCATGTCACTGCTGTCATCATGTGTGATATTAATGCAGATGAGCGAGTGCATACCAGAAGAAGAAATGCAAGCCCAAGTCATGACATTCCCTCCATTGTGTTTCACAAATGAGCTTGTATGCACGTTAAGTCCCATTCTTTCTCAAAGATTCAGTCTTTCGATTACTTTGGTTAAGGAATATTTGTCTCATCAGTCCATAAAATGTTCCCACAGAATTAGTGAGGCTCATCTCTGTACTTTTTGGAAAATCCCAAGATGGCCTTGCTGTAAGACTCCATTCTATTGTACATGAGGTGTTCATGAACAATAAGCGGTGATACTTTCACTTCTGCATACTCCATCCATCCATGCATTTTCTAATCCGCATAACCTCACGAGGGTTGCGGGCATGCTGGAGCCTTGCTGTCTTCGGGCAGCAGGCGGGGTACACCCTGAATTGGTTGCCAGCCAATCGCAGGGCACACAGAGACGAACAACCATTCACGCTCACACTCACACCGAGGGATAATTTAGAGTGTTCCATTGAACTGCAACGTTTTTGGAAAAGCACGCAGGCATGGGGAGAACATGCAAACTCACAGGAGCCGGAATCGAAAGCCTGCACCTCTGCACTGTGAGGCCGTCGTGCTAATCAGTCGACCACTGTGCCGCCTCTTGTGCATGTTAGTGATGATATCACTGACCGTGGTTTTAGGGTCTTTCTTTACAGCTCTCGTCATGTTCTCTCGTCCAAGGCTCTCAATTTCATTGTGGTCTCTCTTTTTATTTAGGCTGTTCCAAATGGTTGTACTGGTTATGACCCATTTTCTGTCTGCTTCACAGTTGCCTGTTTTTCAACCCATAGAATTCTTTCCAGCTTGCATGCTGCTCACATCTCTAACTTGTACATATGATGTGTTCAACGGCGAATCCCAAATCTAAAACGGAGTAAAGACATTTTTAGTGTTCTCTTTTGATGTTTGAACAAAAGATCTCAATACCTGTACTTAGAAAAACTAGCTTTAATGTTGATCTCTTGTCCAATATTCATCTTTTGAAATCAAGCCCAAATGTTTTCAGTCTCAAGCAAACGTAAAGGAATGTGCCTCATCGCTCCAAATCTTTTGGAGTGGAGTATGTACCTTGTTTACCGGTTGGGACTTATGTAGATCTGGGGAATTTCTTAAATGGAATCTCCAAATGGACATTTTCACTAACGTGTTAAAGTTGCATTTTGATATGGGAATTAAATCTCGACAGAGTAAGCGGGTGGTTGCAACCGAATGAACAATTTCCAAGATTACCATTCTCTTACTATTATATTAAAGGTTGATCTATTTTCACAGATTGCGTGTCTTGTATGTTGCATAGATTGAAAATATGGCCAATGTCAAGATACAATCAGGAGACTTGCAGCTTTTGATCAAGTGTATAGATGAGATCTTTTGCATTTTCCTCTTGCTGTTAGAGTAAACATAGCTGTCCGGGCCTCCACCTGCTTCAGGGGGCTTGAGAAATGAACTTTTCCTGAAATGTCTGTGACCTTTGACCATGCCGGAGCAGGAAGGGGCTGCCAGCAGGCAAATGCCCTTCTGTGTGGCCAACTGCCATTTAACCTCATAATTGTTACAAGGCAGCTCCTGGTCGCCCAAAACTTGGTTTCCGGAAATCACTCTTAAGCAATCAAATAAACGCTCATGTGGGGAATTTGCCATGCCCGAGGCTCTCAGATTGGGCCTTTCAAACAGTGATTACAAATTCACTGGTTGGACTTGACACCGTTGAGACCATTAAACAATGAGTAATATCAATATTGATGGATTTTTTTTTTTTAGGTGTACAGGCTACATTTTGTTACATGTGTCACGACAGAAAGCAAATATATATATATATATATATATATATATATATCGGTCAAAAAGCAATAACCCTTCATATTCTTGTCGAATCGGCTACAACAGCCCAATCAAAATTTCTCACCTGGGATTTCTCTGGGTACTCCAGCTTCCTACCACATTCCAAAAACACGGCTCTTGGGTTTACTGGTGACTCTAAATTGTCTGTTGGTGTGAATTTGAGCTTGAGTGGTTGTTTTGTCTGCATGTGTCCCGTGATTGGCTGCCAACCAGTCCAGGGTGTACTCCGTCTCTTGCCCAAAGTCAGCTGACCCTCGTGTGGGTAAGTTCTACATAAAAATGCATGAGTGGATGTTAATTGATACTATATACACATATATACATCTATGTATACATCTCTATATTTATAGAACATCACTCCATCGGGTTATCTTATTTTACATCCACGGAGGGGCAAATTATTCAAAGTAGCTCTCAGTATAATGCAGTTCGCTTCTCAGCCACTGCAAAAGACCACCAGAATAATGTACGATTTGGTAAATGATTACCTTTTCGACCAGTGGTGCTTTCATATGGACGAATAATTAATGTATAATAATTAATTTATAATTATAAAATAGAACACTTGAAAACTTCAGAAATTAAATATTTTTTGTGAATTTTTTTTTGTTTCAATTTTTTTAAATGAAAATAAATTTGGTACGTGCGCTCTGTATCACTGCATTTCCGAAACCGGCAAAACACGTTGCTCTGTTAAAACCGCTGTCTCTGATCACGTCCATCAAAAGTAAACATGAATATCGTCATAAAAGCTATTTTGTTCATATCCCTCTTGTGTTATTTCTCATTAAATTGTGCAATTTGTAATTGTAAATTGTGGCCAGGAAGCAAAAAAAAAGGAGTTGGCATCATCTTCTTCTTTTTGCCAAACTTTCCTACTGGTGTTGCTCTAATTTTTGATTAGTGTTGAACCACAGCAGGCCTCGGGCTGTGCTGTAGATACAATATCCACTTGAACTTTATCACGTTGCTCTCCAGCACATCAAGCTTTCTGCGTGCTTGGCTGCACTTGGTCATTTTTCCATCCGCGCACATTCGCTGTGAGCGGTGCGCCCACCTCCAGACGCGGGTTTAGCGCGTTTCCTCGGCAGCCTCTCTGATAGTCGAGCACTATGTGATTGCTTCCCAGGATCAGAGCGGCAAGCGGCGCAAGCGGGCAGCTCAGCGCACCTCGCATGCTGCGAGATCAAAGGTCATTTGTGGAAGCCTGGGATTAAGAGGGAGGTAAAATTATATTTTATATCCTCTTGCATTGTTTTTTGATCATCGTATCTGACCCAGTTCAACCTGCAATCTCACAACACCTCAGAGGCGCCTGGAAGGTGTTAGTTTAACAAGAGGGGGCTCCAGAGTGAGGTTGGCTAATGTTATGAAACAACAGACAGATTCGACGCAACCTTGAGCAGCAAGTTTGGAGAGAGCTCTAAAGAGAGTCCAAGGTCACTCAATGTGGGAACTGTTGCAGTCTCCTGGGTCAGACGGAAATAGTGTCCCAAAATCAAAGGCAGCTCATGAGTGATACGTTCTCTGAGGTCACATCTATTTAGTTCTGCTCGCGGAACGGATCACGTACACTAAAAGGTCTGGAACAGAAGGGGGTCAGTGATGACGGCTGCCGTATTGCCAGTCTTCAGCGAAGTTATGATGCCACTTTAGCTGAACCGGTTTTTAGTTCATATTTCATGACATTTGTATTTTTCCCCAGGCAGTACTTTTTTTCCCCTGCTATTATTTTAATGCACGTTGCACAGTGCGAAATTGACAAAGAACACGCTGTATTATATTAATGTCAGAATTTGCTCAAACAAATACACAGTGAAAGGGTGGCATTGATTTAATGTTGCAATTTCAAGGTTATTGTAATAAATGTCATGGTATTTTTCCATAAAAATGAAAACAGCAATGTTTGTGTGCTCTAATTATTAACCTACAAAGATATCACCCTTTGGGTCCTATTGATCCCTTAGGGCATGTTTGTTTGTTAAGGGGGTAAACATTTTCTTGTTTAATGTGTTCAGGTAGGAGAATTAGGTTGTTTAACAAATGCTGGATTGCTCAGAATTTATTTTGAACAACCACTGGACAAAAAAACAATGGTGAGACCTGATGGTTGAATAATAAAACGATTTAAATGTATTACTTAATACTCAATAATGAAACATAACAAAAGGACAATATGAAACGTGGTTTCACGTCATGTGGCGAAAGATTTTTAAGCAAGTTGCTCAGAATGTGTTAATGGTGACACTTTATTCATACTGTGATGAGTTTTGGTTATATTACAATTTGTTGTACTTCATTTAAAAAAATTTGTTCACATTGAATATTGCACCGCATAATACCTGATAAGAATTCAACATTAACGGTTATAAAATAATAACTACCATGTTTATGTGGTTTAAATGAAATATTGTTTTACGGTCGGGTAAAGGAATGTAAGGCATGGCATGCAGTATGTTTCATAAGTATGCCTTCTTGTATTTATGTGTTTTTACATGTTTCATTCACATTTCAAATATTGAGACTTTGGGGATATTAATATATGCAATGACTTACAAAATTTACCATGGATCATTTTTTGCAAAGCTTATCCCTCAAACCCTCTGAAATGTCATAATATTAACCATGAATAAACTATCTTGTTCTCGAAATAGACGCATATGGAAAACAGTATGTTGGCCTTTTTTTTTTTGACCTTATAAGAAAATGTAACACATATTCAGTGATTAGATGTACCGGGAGACATTTGGAAATGAGATCATCTTGTTGTTCGGCTCGCGTACAGGAGGGTTTTAGCTGTTCCTCAAATGTAGCGTATAATAGAGCAAGTCGGGATGAAGACTGGATGACAGGACCTTGTGTGTGTCCAGGGACTGGAGACACTGCCCTCCATGTGATTCAAAATGTTCCGTCAGAGAGGGAGAGGACTATTAAGTGGTGTGCTATTTACACATCATAAGCCAGTCTATTATATTGACATCTAGACGACCCAGTCCACCACTGTTCTGTGCACGCCGCGGCCCAGCTCTCTCTGTTTGCTCTCAACACCGGCATGCTGATTGGGTGATTTTTTTTTTTTTGACATGACATTCCAACGGCGGACTATGCGCAAGATCTTTCCATCTGAAATAGTCCGAAAGCATTCATTACCCACAGAGAAATGAGACAAAAGGTCAAGAAAGCAGTATGACAGGGTGGAGCTCTGTGAAGTGGAGGTGGGCTTTACAATCCAATTGGGGATTAAGTTATCTCTTATATCTCTTACTTACAATAAATCCACACGTCTCCATCAGAAATGTCTTGTTTAAACTGTGGAGGAGCATGAAGCAAATGTTTGACTTTATTTAAAATTCATTGTTCAGTATTATATTGCCGACTGGGGTGAGGCCTGAGATTGCAAAGGTGAGTGGACAGGCTGTATATATATATTTTTTTATTTTGATCCAGAAATTGTTTAATTTCCATCGAGTTGTTGTCCTCTTCACCAATCTGCCATTTACCCATGGCATTGGAATATTTGACATCCGACAATGGGATTGCATCCAAAGTCATTCCTGTAACTACTGTTGACATAGGTGCCCCAAGTAAAATAAATCGATTTTGCCCATTGATGTAAATGAACTCTGTGTGAACCATTCAAAGAATTTATGCATGTAATGGATAATTTATTCTCTTTATCTGGCTCATACGTATGACTAAAATCTCTAATACTTTCATTTCAGTGTGATTTCAATAATATGCAAACAATCATCTTCTCTTGAAACAATTAATAACAGCCACACCTCCAACATCAAATCATAAAGAACAAAAGGTTATCACAAAACTTTGTATGAAGAAAAAAAATGGCTATCATAATGAATATGTATACCTCTATAATAGAAACATTGTTATTGGCAGGCATGAGTAAATTTGCATTTTTTGAGGTGAAGATGAAATTCCAAACAACACAACACACATTGTGTCACATTCACCCATGATCTGCGTCACATTAAATCATTTCTAAATAATGAGAAAGACTTTTTGTTAAATTTATGCTTGGTAGTTTACAGCACCTGAATTGGGTTACAATCCAGGAGAAGTCAGATGTAGATACAGTAGGCCTACAGTATATCAATATCAAGTTTAATGGAGTTTAATGAAACCATTTTTCATGTGTGTCCCTTTTAATGTGATAACTTTAACGATTAAGTCATCCACAAACGGGGTTTGCATAAAAAAGGGGAAAAAAACGGAGTAAAAAATACTTTGCGGGAATGAGACATTAAATTAGTTTGAGAAATATTTGAATTGGAAAAGACACAGATCGTACGGATGATAGGGATCTGTGAAAAATTTGGCAAACAATTTCCTCTCCACACCTCTCCCGTGAAACAGCGCCCAACTGAAGTTGGGAGGAGTGGGAGGGGGGTGCCCCAGTGGGAGAGCCTCTCTGTGGTTACGATACTCCATCTAGTGGCTGCTTTGGGTTAAAGGCTGGGGGTCAGGAACCCGGGGAATTGTCAAGACAGACAGACAGGCAGATAGAATGATAGGTAGATAGACAGATAGATAGATAACCTCGCTCAAAGTGTTGACACGTTTGAAGAAAATGACTGTGAAATTAAAAGAAAACAGCAACCTAATTGGGTTCGGTTTGATTATGTTTTGAAGACGTCATTAAGGAAAGCTACAATCGTGTGTGAAATTGCAATAGCATTTGTATTGAATTTGATTGAGGGGGTAGAAGAGGTTTGTGGAGGTGTTGAGACTGCGGCAGTACATGGTTTTGTGTTACAGGCATACGAAGGCAGAAGAATGTGTGAAAGCAATGCCCTCTGGATCCCCTCGTTTCACAACACTATTATCCAATTGAAAACTGATCTTCACTACTCCCATTGTGTGCCTCTCTCAAAGAATAAATGGCCTAAAATTGATCTCAGGTCTCTGAAGTGGGTCTTTGGCGCACCAGTTTACAGATGGAACCATTTTATTCACTTTTGGAGGCAATTTACAAACATGCAAAACTGACTGCCCCACTCCGCAACCTGCGAGTTCCACCTGTTTCATAATCTTGTTGGAGGGAGATTTTCTTGCCTACAGAGAGGCGGGTGAAAAAGCTGGGACGACGTCAGTGTGTTTTAACAATTGAACTCGGTTGCAGTGATCATGTCATGCAGAAAAGGAGCAGGATTTGCTAATGTAGTGTGGCTCCTGCTGTCAGCAGTCCAGCACTTAAGAAACACCATTCATACTGCATCATGCGCTGCAAAGAATCTTGTGTGTTCATTCTGAATTTTACATGAATATGAGGTAAGACGTGTCCAAAACATCAATTCAAATAAAAATTTTAATTCGGAGGTTTTTGGCTAAACATGAACGTGGAAGGCTAGAATACTGAACAAGACAGTCAATTTATTATTATTTTTTTAACATACACTCCCTTTTAGGTGTACCTCTGGGTTTTTTATAGGGTCACATATTGTTTGTTTCTAAACACACTAATATTGACTCACTGTCATTTTGAGAAACTTTATCTTGTAAACAAACATACTACACCAAGTTTATGATATGACGAGTTGCAGTAAGCACTACCATATATCCACATTCTGAGGGTATTATTGTTTTATTTCCGCCAACGTTTTTAACAGAAGTATAACCACAATTCCACTGATGACCTGCAAAGGTACTGCTGCTACTACGACTATGACTACTAAAAAATGCCATCATTTGAATAGTATGGTTTATAATCCTCAGATGTTGCAACCTATTTACAGAACGGCCCTAATCAGACACATAAACACCATTTCAATTGCTCATTGAATGGGTGATGCAATCTATGATGCCAAAACTCTCTCTTCAGTAGATTGTCTTAATGGGCCTGAAAGCACTTGTGCAAATAAACAAGCTGTAAGAGTGGAGGGGAAAAAAAAAAGAATCCCATAGACTGCGCATCAATCCAGCGGGGACCCACATTTCCAACTGGTGCCTTTTACTTTATTAATCCCACACATCGTCATTTCGAGGGTCCCTGAAAAGGACTTATAAATTACTTCTAATAGCCTCCAAATCAAGCAGCAATTAAAACTGCATTAACCTTAATGAAACTGAAAAATTGAGACCCCAATTTACTGGAGTTGTGTTTGCACAAGCGTAGCTTTCAATAATATATGACGCAATGGGCGATGTGGGATGAGCACCTCCTCTAATGTGAACCTCCTGCGTGTGTGTGTGGGTGTGTGTGTGTGTGTGTGAGCGCCTGAGTATGAGCGTTATCATTATAGGTCTTGTTAGAGGTTAACTTAGCAACATTGGGGCGTCTTTAGTACAGCCGATGAGCTCGAGCCACATCGTGCCAATCAGTGTCACAGGTGTTCATAATAGTCTGTCTAATTGCTTCATTATTGGCGTGGAGGCCTGAGCCCCCCACCCCGTCCGCCACATCTGGATTTCGGGAAGCCCGGCACAGCAGAGAAGCCTCTCTTGCGTTTTAACATGTATGTACATGTTGCTGTGATTTCCCAGGAGCGCTGCACTTATTTGTACGCTGATTCTGACTCAAACGCCTCTAATGGAAATTCCCAAAGCTGGAATTTGTGTGTGTGTGTGGGGGGGGGGGGGGGGGGGGGGGCAGGGGTGGGGGGGGGGATTGGGAGTTTGTGGCAATTTGTTGACTGAGAGCTCATTTGTTTTGCTGTGAATGAAAATAGGAAAAGGAAAAAAAAAAACAACAAAAATCAATGATTGTTCTTGCAAAGTAGAGGCAGTGGTGGCCAAAGCACATACTCCTTACATTTCTGCTAAAAAGTATAATAATTTCTTTACTTACGTACAGTGGTGCCTTGACTTTTGAGTTTAATTCGTTCCATGATCAAGCTCGGAACTCAATCTACTCATCCATCAAATTCATTTTCCCCATTAAAATTACAGTGGTCCCCTGAATCTTCAAAAATCATTTCTTCAATGAATTTTGTTTCATCTATTCACTTTTTTCCCCTCCAGGCCCAAACCTTGTCTAATATAAAGATTGACATGAGTCACTGGAGTCTGATTAACTTGGCCATACAGCAACTCCTTGTTGAAAAGTTCACCTTACCAGTATGCCTTTTTCAAAATAGGCAGAGAATTTTTCCACACCAGACGCCGATGGTTTTTCGGCCCACGCAAATCACAGCACACTTGCCACACCACAAGTCATTCTTGAAGCCAACAACAATTTTTTTAAGTCCATGAATAAGAATGCTTCTCCAAAAATCTGTTGGATCACTGTCACGAATGGACCCATGCTGGATCTTGTTCGTACTTCCATGTCACTTCTGTCCATATTTTTTTTCCATCTTAACCATCTCATCACGTTGTCATTCACGGCGATGGAAAAAGCAATGTCTGCTTTGACAGAGTAAGGAGTCGAATTATACAAATATCTATTTTCTAATGGTGTAAAAAGTTAAAAAAGCAAAAGTACAGATGCATCCCTGAAAGCTCTACGGCACAGTAACGACGTATTTGTACTTCTTTGCTTCCCAACACTGAATACAGGTAGGCTTGCTCCTTTGTGTTGAGTGTGCTGTGACTTGCATGGCTTTAACACCCTTGAGATTGCCCACAAGAGACTCGCTGTCCACGTCAATCAAGCCTCTCCTCAGTGAGAACAACCTGGGAGGGGATGCGGTGATTATTTATGATGAAAGCAAATTAAGTCACCAGAGATGATTCGTTTTATGTCACGCGACATGAATGAAATAACTTTAAAAAAAATACTGACGTGGCTGTCAGATAGGTCAGTGTATAATGGCCACAATATTTCCATGAGGCCCATAAAATTAGGTCACTGGTGTTCATAACAATTTCCAGCAAGCGCCAAAAGGTCTTCGCTCCATCGATCAGATAAGCTTTCAGGAGACTCTGTGAAACTGTGCAATCGAGGACTGAGACTCAACCTCAATTCTCCAGCCACCTCACGGCCACCCACACAGGTTATGTATCCATGCTCACATCAAGCCCGGGCCTGCGCGCGCCAATTAATTTGGAGCCATATGGATTTCAACTGTGACTTTTGGCAGCTGTTCGGCAAACCCACCGCTCAATTTGGAACACCAGGGAGTCTCGGTGTCACCTTTTGGGAATTTAGCGGATTCCTGTCCGATTTCGGTCGTCAGACTTCATCAGGAGGATTGTTTGTTTCCCCAATGGGGAAATCATGGCCCAAAAGGACTGTTATTTATGCTCCAAAGTGATTGCAGTCATTCATAGGAGTCTCGAGGCTGGCTTGTAAAACCCACTCGAATCTTTCCAGTGTAGATCTATTTTCTCTCCAAATGATTCTGATCATTCTGTGCATTCTCGTATTGAACAACAAATGAGTGTGGTGGTACAGTTCATTCCCACTCCTGTCAGAGGAATGGGCTTCTTTTGATTTGATTCTACCTGACAAGTGAGTGGGTCATCGGTCCTCGGAGACCTTGTTGAGTTTTCACGTGGAAACATAACATGCGATTCTTTGTGTCCCTCAGATGTTTACACCTCGCACAGATGACTCTTTGTGATTGCGCACCCAGCCAAATCCATTTAATGACATCATTACAAATGACATCACGGGTACGAAAACTGTGTTTTGCATTTTACTCTCCCAGCACTTTGGGAGGATGCGGACTTTAGAGCGAAGGACGACAACCCCCAATGACTACTAAGTATGTGAATCCATTTAAAGCAGGGGTGTCAAACTCATTTTTGTCACAGGCCACATTTTAGTGACCGTTTTCCATGCAGGGCCGTTATGACTGAAACCAGAGAAAGAAGTCAATAATAACGGTTTATTCAACTATTGTTTAAGTTACTGTAATGAGGGGTTTGGTGACAACAAAATGCTTACAGTATCACTCTTATTTATTACAAATGAGAATTTGAAATTTTGGTAGCGATTTTAGCAATCATCATAAAAGTTGCCATCTTTGATTTGCTTTCGCAGACCACATAAATTAATGTGGTGGGCCAGATCTGGCCCCCGGGCCTTGAGTTTGACACATGTGATTTAAAGGCATTGTCTAGGTGTTTAATATTTAAGTGCTGAAATATTGCACCATTTTTGGAGCTTGTGCACCGGACTTCGGAGCAAAACAACAGCCATGGGATGTACTTTATTGTGTCAAAGCAATTAAATGCCTACTTGATCATTTCCCTGGTAAAATGTGGTAAACAATTTAAAAGAGGACTCCATGACTAAACCTCTCCTCGGGACCGGTAAAAACGTCAGGAGGGGGCCCCAAAAAAAAACAAAAACAAAAAAATAGCCAAACTCTTAATCTAGAATGCGAACATTGGAGAGGAACCAGTTCCCAAACAAACATTCTATTTATGCTTGCCTCCAATTATTAGTTTTAATTTATGTAACCCCACTTCCTCCCACAGTTTAATTAATGACGCTTGTTGTCAGCTGTGTTTAAGAGGTAATGGACAATGATGAATTTTGAGTGTTTACTGCATTTGCGAAAAATCCTTCTTTACTCCTTTGTAATGGGCTGCCAACAAACAAGAGATTAACAGTGTTTGTCACTCTTCCTGCAGCTGTGCTATAATGCAAAGCAAGGAGGGAATGGGGAGGGGTGGAAATGGCATTAAGCGCATAACTTTGAAATGGTGACTTGAAATAGCTACCGTGGTCAGAAGAATTGGCATGCCCCTCCAACACCTAATCCATGCTATAATTCCTGATCTAATTAGAGGAAGGCTCAGCGTTAGGCATGCCATAAAAGAATAAAGAGCACAGACCACGTGACTACGTGAAGGGAAGATGGAGGCAGTGAGTCAGAAATAAATAGAAAAACAATACATGCACAGTGCGGTAAACTGAAGAAATAAAGATGCACGGGCAAATAACAACATAGCCCGCTTTCAATGAAATATGTAAAGTCAGCGTTTAAGATCAATTTAGTAACAGTGTGTTTGTTTATGCACATTTATCAGTTTGTCTGTTTATCGACACACATCACCTAACATTGGTTGGTTCATTCGCATTCACATGCGAAAACCTGTCCAGTCACATATAAACACAAAATCTGTCTGTGCCATTCATATACGGATATTTTGTGCAGTATCTATATGTATTTTGATTTGCCCATTCACATACAAATGCAAAGTAAAGTGATTTTTCAGTCAGACTTCCCGAGAAATTACTAACAGATTTTTGGTCTGTGTTGTATTTTTGGCATCTTTCAATCCGTAAACCGAAGTAGAGTTGACAAAAGCTGCATTAAAGCATCCATTTTCCATGCGGCTTATCCTGCTCAGGGTTGCGGAGAGCTCGAGCCTATCCCAGCTGACTTCAGGCAAAAGGCGAAATACAGCCTGGATTGGGCGCCGCTCAATCATAGGGTCCAAAAAATAAAAATAAAAAGGATTGGCAACCTTCCACGCTCACATTCACACCATCGCTGAGTGAGAATTGAACCCTCGATGCATACACAGACTTGGCAAAAGTTAGTCACGCTTGAACTGACACCTTACGTGTTCTGATTCATCTGTATATCATGGAGTCATTATGGCAGACACGAGGTTCTGTTAGCAGCTCTGCGGCGGCAGGAACATCTTGTAGATACAACACCAGACATGATCGGTCCCAAACCAAGGTGCGTTTCATCGTGCAGCACGAACTCAAAAATTTCACGCGAGACTTTCCAAAATCAAGTGGTGAGATAAAGCAACTGCCTTGGGTTGTCAGGTGAAAGTTTAAAAAAAAAAAAAAAAGAATTTTCACTGCACATCACTAAACATTGCCAATCCATATACAGTCGAGCCACAGACGACGCTAATGGAGGATTAAGCTGCTAAATAGTCACGCCTCCTCAGTGCGGAGCTCTTATGCAGTCTGAGGTCTGAGTTACATTCATGGGGATGTCAGTAAACTCCCATGTGATGTATCTTTGTGGGTTAAGAAATGAAATACACTGATTTAGAAGGAAGATAGATGTGCTTACCAAGGTCAAGGAGGCTCCCCAGCGTAATTACAAGCCTACCAAACACAAAGGGCATTGTTATTGGACAAGTATAAAGCTGCACATTACCAGAGCAACACAGCCGTTTCTATCAGCCGGCACTAGCTGGGGAAGACAAAGGGTGGGCATCAATTTAGCCGACTTATCTAAAGTCTCTAATTACTTGGTTTATTTGATAAACAGAACAAGGCGAGTCCTTAAATGATTCCGCAAGATCCAAAGGGGATTAATTCCGCACTCCTTGGAAAAACAAGTCACTGGTAGAATCCTGATTTTCACTCTTTAATCAGGCATTAATTAGCAGCAATAGGGGGACCAGTTCAACATGGCATTTGGTGTGATTGCTGGAGAAATAAAAAGCCTGTATTAGCTTCTCCAGAGGCGGAAGTGAGCGCGCCGGGCTAAAACAAAGATGACAACAGAATAGCAGCGAGTATGAGTTTACCAGCTTTGGGGCGATGTGCTTTTTAAGTCTGCTGCATTCAGAGCATCTTGTTCACAGCGCCTGGCTCATATATTTTCCTCGTTGCAAGAAATACAATGATGATTGACTGACTGCTTACATAAGGAGTGTTCATTAATCACCTGACTAAACAAAAAAAAAAATTGAGGAAAATTGAGAGAGAACTAATGTTGCCCCTATGCCCCCGACCTCCAAACAAGGCTGCTGGCTCAGAAAAGCTGGCCCCTCACTTCCGACCTCAGGTTAGGCAGACCGCCCGTTGAATTTAAGCATACTGTATCATTAAGCGGAGAAAAATAAATTCACGAGGATTCCCATTATTTATTGTTACTCGGCGTTCTATACCTGAGATGCCTTTAAGTGTCAGTTTCTGAACCGAACTGAATCATGTTTCAGATTCCAGAAATGCACGTTCAAGACAAATTGCGACAACAAAAATATTTATTACACAAAAGCGCACCGACAAAGTACAAAGTGAAATCGCTAGTCACAAGGAGCCCGAAAAAAAAAAAACAATGCATAAAACAAAAAGCGCTTGCAAAGATAAGGTACGGGTAAGAACAATAAAGAGAGTGCATTTATTTTAAAAAACATTTGAAACAATCATATTTTACAAACATACTTACACATGCTTACATGTTCAAAGTGCTTGTCAGAAAAGGAATTGAGGATAAACATGATAACTAAATGTCCGAAGTGCACAAAATGTGGCCACAAATGTATGCAGGCAATGGTCTCTTTAAGGCGGTTACCATTTGTCAAGCACACCTGTCAAAACCAGGTTTTTAACCAAATAAATGGCAAGTCTAACCTGATATACAAGACACACAAAATGTCGGATGAAGACAAAATGCTGAGCATTTACTGTCAGGTGTTAATGTGGGTCCATGCTCCTGTTTAGTGCTTGAGCCACCAGAGGACGCCTTGAAGGCCCTGACTTCACGCCACCAGGTTCAGATGTGTTAAAAAAAAGTTTTTTAAAAAACGATGTTCTGAGATAAAAGACTGGATGTGATACTAGATTCGAGAAGGACCGTTTATGTTTGAATGTTTTTTTTTCCCATCATTTCTCAAAACACAGAATGTTTAACATTAAAATCCCATCATCAACGACAACAAAGCACCTTACTCGCAATTTGTCAGCGCACATCGCACCCTCTGCGGTTCCAAAACAATGAACAAAATGGCCCGTAAACTGTGTTTTGCAACCATTATGCTCTCAGTCTGTTGTCTTATTTTGTGAGCTTGAATAAAGAGGTAGCGTCTCAAGCAATCTTAGCTTTGTTTGTTTTAGGTAATTGCTACTTGTCCTAGCATCCTGCCGGCCCAGATGATGCATGAAAATTACCATTCCCCTGCTTCAATCAAAGCCGAGAGAAGAAATGCGAGGACAGTGGGAC
Source organism: Hippocampus guttulatus (assembly GCF_054856545.1). Lineage (NCBI taxonomy): Eukaryota > Metazoa > Chordata > Actinopteri > Syngnathiformes > Syngnathidae > Hippocampus > Hippocampus guttulatus. Next base: position 14,864,688 of record NC_141270.1, on the reverse strand, counting down.
CACAGGAGAACAGATGGGTTAAGGATGGAGGCGAGTGAGCCAGGAACTCTGAGGCGCAGAGCTCCCTCCGTGCATGACAAGAAAGGGCACTGTCTCTGATTAATTAAGGAGACTTGGTAATCAGTTTAATAAGGCTGAAGTTGACGGTGAGAGGTCCCCTTTGGCTGACGAATGCCAAGTGTAACTGTGTTCAGCACCTCACTTTCCTCCACCAAGTAAACACGCTGTCTCTATTCACATAAATAGGTTCTTTTTGTGTGTGTGTGTGTGTGTGTGAGATGGTGGAGAGAAGGGGTACTCTTTCACCAAATTGCATGAATACCCAACATCAGCACTTAAGTCATGCCCAACAATGGAACAGAGACTTGCAGACAAATTCATGATTTTTTTTCACCATATGAGAGCTAATTTAATTGAGGCAGTTTTGAAATGAATATTGTGTGACGTACTCACTAGACCTACACACACACACAAAGAGGCTATAATTTAGTGATTGAATTCCGGCGTGATAGCGTTCAGCTTTTTTACCATAGTGAGCTAGCAGATGGTCAGGGGTCCTTTTCATTCTTTTTCTTCCTTAATGGCAAATCTCATTATGGTAGTTATCACGGGATAGGGAATAAGACGTCGACAAAGGGCTAAAAATCGGCAGAGTATTTGCCTGCCCGTGAGCATGATACTTTGGTGGGTCAAATCATGGTGAAAACTCTATTTAACTGCTTGTTGTAAGGTGTCCTTGAGTGCTTAGGAAGGCGCCCACAAATAAAATGTATTATTATTATTATTTCCCTTGCCGTTGGTTGATTTGTGGGCAACCCAGTGGTTAACACGTGTACTTTGCACTTCTGAAATTCGGGGTCTGAACATTCCGGCGTGGAATTTGCGTGTTCTCCTTGTGCTCATGTGAATATTCTCTGGGAATTCTGATGTCCTGCCACAATCCCAAAACACAGACACTGAATTCATTGAAGAATGAATTGTCCACACTATGGATGTGGATGTAAGTATGAATGAAGTAGACCCGTATTCTCTGACTGACTGGCGACCAGTGCAGCTGTACCCCGTCTCTCAGCCAAATTCAACTGGGGGGTTCAGTTTACTAGTGGGGCCGGTGGTCTAGAAAAGTGATGGCTGGCTGGATGGATGGTGAGTTTGTCTTTTGGTTTAGTTAGTTCCAGTATGTTGTAGGATGATATCACCGTTTCCATGAAACAGGTGCAAAGCAAGAACCCATTTAAATTTTGGTGCGAAATAAAATTTGGATTGAGGAATGTCTTTGCTCGAGCGAATGTTTGCTTCCAGTTCGTCTTGTTCAAATGAAACTGGCAAATACATTACTGAAACTACAATTGAACTATAGTGGTTTCTGGTTTCCAGACTGATTTATGGTTAGATGTGGGCAATGGGTATAATAATACAACTAACAATGATGCCAAAACTTGGGAGAAAAAACTGTTGGTACTGAAGACACCAGAGCAGAACACAGAAAAGTTAATTACTCAAGCCAACAGCTGTATTAAAACCTGCTTTTCTACCATATGTGAACATTAGACAGTCCGTTTCTTAATAAGCAGCGTTAATTAAGGAAATGACAAAATTAATCATTTTGTTTTGTTTTTAATAGGGAAAGGAACCATAATAGGTGACTAACATGGGTCAAAATGATAATGAGTGGAAATGGTGAGAAAAATACCCACCAAAAAAAATATCTCAATGAGCGCTATGAAGGGTTACAATTTAAAAAAAAAAAACATTACTAATCTGGTAACAGTTGTGAAATGTACCTTGCCTTTAGCATAATAGAAAGGAACAGATGTAAACATGTCTTTGATAAACAAAAACGATTCTCCTCAGATATGTTCGGATGTTTTGAAAGAAGGAGTGCCTCGTCATTTTACTGGGCAAAATGATTTGCTCAAACACTGTACACAAGTTTCTTAAGTAAAAGGCAGTTTCAAGGACAGTAAAACACTAGCTTCGCCCACTATGGAGGAGTCTATTCCAGGTGACTTTGGGCAAGAGTCGCCTGCCCATTACAGTGAATGGTCATTTCTAGTTAAGAATAAGACAACCACTTTTGAAATTATTTTGAAATGAAATATGCAGCAAAAGGGACAGTTTGTCAAAAAGCATGACTGAATCGAATATGACCCCGAAGGTTTTCAAAGATGGGGCACACGATTGTAGCTTCAACAAGCAGTCAGAGACAATACTGTACTTCAGTATTTGAGACATTCAAGGAAAGCGATTTATGATTTGAATGTGGGCTGACTTCACTAATCCCTCCCTTCCCTTGAGCCTCGGACCAAAGCTGCACCCTCACTGACGTGCATAAGCGCGATTCCCAAACATATGCCTTCATTGTAGCAGGCGATTATGGATGTGCATAGTCGTCGTGATAAACGCATGTTTCAGCAAATAACGCTAGCAATACTAGCAATACTAAGCTAGCATTAGCACTGTAAAGCCCATATACAGTATCGCCAAGCGGCAAGGTTTGCAAGTGTGTGCGCACGTTGTGAATGATGTTCGTTCAATGTTGACAACAGTTGCAAAGACGTTCGCCAGACATTTTTCTTGTCGCCACAGAATTTTGAACATGTTCATGATTCCAATGTTTTGAAACCATTATAATTGTTGGCGAAGTCTTTGCGACTGCGACCTTGACTGAGCCCTGATGGAAAAACAGCATTTACATTTGCAGCGTGCACATTTGCAAACCTTTTCCGCTCAGCGAGATACAAGACAACATCAACCAAGGATGCTACATTGCTAGCATGATTGACACCTGATCGGTCATGCTTTCTGTCTCCGATTGGATGATTTTCTTTGGATGCATTTGTTTCTTAAAAATCAAATGAGAGGTACAGTACTAGATGGGGCCACGCAGGGCAGAGTTTTTTCCCCCCAGATCTTTTTATTCATGTACTACTGTAAATTCATGACAGTTTTAAAAAGATGGGCTATTCTCGAACTGATGTTTGTTTGTTTTTTTAAATCAAATTATGACACTGCTTGCACGTTATTTTCACATTCTGTTTTGGTCCTAATGTACAACTTAAACATACTATAGTTATGGCCCAGATGCGTGGCGTGAAAGTCATGTCTGAGCAGTTTCTGTCGAAAGTAAACTCAGAGGACTCAGTCTGAGATAAGAGAGCGCCACATAACGCGTCGATTTTAATGACGGTTCACCGTCCCAAAGCTGAGACAGTGAAGTGGTGGTGATGGAACACAGACGTAATTTTAAGCAGTGCTAAGTGGTCTATTGTCATTCAAATGATGAATTATACTTGGCAGTGGTTTTAGCATCACTTTTACAAAGCGCTGCCATTGTTTGTGTCGACACAACGTTCTATGTCTGAAAGAAGGGAATTACTTGGAAGAGTTTGGAGCTCCTTGGGGCTTGCACACAAATTAGTTCCTCGCTCAACTGGCCTGAGAGTCAGACAAGCCTCGATCAAGCAGCGCAAGAGCTTAACCAAGGACCACAGTGCCACTGTTGTCATGTCCGCTAAGAATTACCGGTATCAAAACAGAAATAACGAGTTTCTTCCGCCTTTTAATTAGGGTGCCACCGTATAATTGCCGGCTAAACAGTAGGCAAGTGTTCTTCATTTTGGAACTTAGCAACACATTACCACATGAGCTAGACTTTCCAGGGATGAATCAAGGAAATGTAACACCTGCAAATGTTCTCTTTGGCACTCATATACAAATACATCACAAGTAGCTACATGAACAAAAAAAAGCACAGAAACGAATAACTCTCGTGGATGCAAAAAATAATTAAAAAATCCAAATGCTACTTTTTGGACTCACTTCACACATCTTGACTCTCTCTTTCAATGTCAAGGCTAAGGGGGAAACAATGAGAAAAGGCATCATGAAAACATGGAGTGAACCTAAATATGGCATTGGCACATACCAAACCACAGCCCCGTACTAAATTGTCCACCTAAAGCAGGGGTGTCAAAACTCATTTTTGTCGCCGGCCACTTTGGATTTAGATATCGGAAGGCCATTATGACAGTCAGACCATAAAAAAAATGTTTAATCGTCTCATTGCGTTATTACTTGTACACAACAAATTAATGGATTATGAGTTTTGAAATCAGTTAAGTCAACTACAATAGTTTGTCCAAGTGAGTGTCACAAAATTACCATAATGCAAAATCTCGACATTATTTATTAGACATTACAATTTGACATTCCGGTACAGATTTTAACAAGGATCATGCAAGTTGACACCCAATTTTTTTTCTACGGGGGCCACATAAAATGACATAGCGGGCCGAATCTGCCCCCTGGGCCTTTTGTTTGACACCTGTGATTTAAAGTGTTGCTTAATGTTCTACAAATTTGGGGGCCTAGATGTGTTGGTGATGCGCACAACGATGAAACCATCCAAGAAAGGTTGGGCCAGAGGACTATTTTCAGCATTGTGGCACTTCTTAAGATGTGATTACCTCTGTTGGGACTGATAAATGGTTCTATAAGGAAATTGAAATATTAATTAACTTCTTTAATAATTCATTCAGAAGAATGGTAATATGTGGTTTGGGCATAGAAGATCAACGCATAATAAGTGCATGCTCAGCGTATTTGGTCATTGAAGTGTTTTTAGTCCATGATAGCAAAGGAAAGAATTAATTAAAAGTTCCTTTTGATTTCTTCCATTCCTTAAGTTAAACGAAAGGATAAAATGGATGTTTCCCAAGCAATTTCCACTAAAGGCCATCGAGAGGACGTATAAGTAACCACAGCATAAACTATAGTTTTTTTTTAAAATTATAGATCAAGTACATGTTTAGGGAAGCAAATCATACTTTGTTCTGTACTTCCCTATTTCAATTTTGAGCCTTAATTTTACTTTACCACGCCTCAGTCAAACTGCAGAATGAATTGATGTTTTTATATGGAGTCAAGCCATGATAGAAAATATCTCCGGGGCTCTCCAGATGTTGCATCAAAACTAGTCAGTATTTTTTTTTTTATACCACTGAGGTACAGTAGAAGTGTTTACCATAGCACCAGGCATATTGTTCATACAAAAGACTGTCAAACTCATTTGCTCACGGCACAGAGCTCCCTTTTGGCTTTCACATGAAGCAACCCCTTTCTGTAATTATCAATTGTGACAGCCGTAATTACTGGAAGACTGCTGCACTGCATGAATGACATGGCTTTTGTGTTATAATTCTGTGCATCTTGACAAACATGACCCATTAAACAACCCCGTGGCCTTTTTCCCGAGCAGTGATTACACTAATTAAACCTGCAAAACATTTGAGAGCTGCAGACGTGCCAGAATTAAACAGGTCATTAAATCAACTGAGTATGTCAACATCCACACAGCTCGTCACTCCTCCGATATGCTATCAACAGAAAAAGGAAAATAATGTGTTGTATGACATGCAAATTTTACCTGAAGAACTAACCATATTGACACAGTTACAGATATTCTGGAATATCATTGCTGCTACTGTACCTGGTTCTGCCGCTCCATGCATGTCTTGGCTGCCAGCATCTTACGCCCTTGCTGTGATATGCCGCACCATCTCTGGGGCTTCTTTTTTCAGCCTCCAACGAGGGTCCTGTCTGATATGGTAAACCCGGGGCTCTAATAATCTTGTTTTTATGGTCTTGTGCTTCTATGATTATTGCCTCTATGCTGTCTTTCAATCCAGCCTGTTCCAGCCATTGGTATGTTTTCTCAAGGTCAGCCACTTCTTCAATTTGTCAGTACTGATGGATGGGGAACCGCTGCTTGAGTCCACCAACGAGTTATGTGTGACCTGGTGTGTTGCCCAGGTGACTCCTATCAGTCTAATCAGCATCATTTATCAGCTGCTTGACAAACAATATGCCTATATACCATACCATACCATTTTCTATCGCTTATCCGGAATCGGTTCGCGGACGCAGTAGCTTGAACAGGGAAGCTCACTATTCCTTCTCCCCAGCCACATCTTCCAACTCTTCCGGAGGGATTCCAAGGCATCCCAGTGGGACATGCCCGAAACACCTCACCAAGGAAGACAACAAGGAGGCATCCTAATCAGATGCCCGAGCCACCTCATCTGGCTCCTCTCAATGTGGAGAATTAGCGGCTTGGCTCTTGAGTCCCTCCCGGATGAGCGAGCTTCTCACCCTATCTTTAAGGGACAGCCTAGATACCCTGTGGAGGAAACACTTTTTGGCCGCTTGTGTCCGAAAGAAAGAGTGGCCGCAGATACCGTGGGCTGATTTTGCTTCCGCTATCTCTATGGTATGGGGTGATCGCAGCAGCCCCTCAAAATGAGCAATTTGCTCCTCAAGTGAAGTCGTTGATTAGCAAAATTGCTAACTCACAGAAGAAAAAGTTATTTTGAGCCTTTTGAAGTCAAAGGTCTCCCAACCTCTCTACTCCTGCTGTACATATTTCATTTCCTGAAAGTTTTCACAAGACACGAACATTTTCCGCTTCCACGTTTGCGTTCCACTTTGTGTGAGGTGTTTGGAGAACCAACAATATCTTTGCGATCTTCCCTATGCGCTAATCCTATTCTACCTGCTGATAGCAGCAAGCGATAGTGCCGATGTCTTATTATCACCAACATATGTTCCCCTTTCATACCAGAGAAGCCTCCCAACCATTTAATGGGATTGTTGTTGTTTTCTTTTCCTCCTCTCCCTTTACACCCGCTCTGCACAACAAACACTTTTCCTCGAAGTCGTTCGACATGTGCCCAGGGAATTTGTCTCCGTGTTCCCCAACAAATCAGCCTAGGTCAGGGGCTAAGATTGGCCTCCAGTTACAGACTATTGAAAACAGCTCCTCCACATGACAAGGGGGGAAAGTGGATTTTCCAGCTTAAAAGCAGAATCATCTCTGCTCAAGGCATTATCTTGTGTTCAAAGAGATTAATAACAGGCGATGCTATGGATAGGGTGGTGCGCCATTCTTAAATCAGCCCTCCTCATATTCACTGACAACATACTGCTTTGAATACTATCTGGCTAGCTTTGATGAAAAAAACCAAACATATCATTTATGAACAAATAAGAACAATTTGGTCTTTTGTTGGTTGATTCTTCTTTCGGTGAAATGAGACGGTGAAGTGCTAAAATATGATTTGGATCTTGAGAAACTATACGTTAGTAAATTTATCTTGGAGGTTTACAGTGAAGTCCGACTATATTGCAGGTCATCGTTTGCAACCCACTCTGTCACCGATTTGTAAGTACAGCAATCTGTTTTTGCATGTTCTGTTTTTATGTGTTTATGTTCCGCTTACATCTTGTTTGTGGCCACCCTTCCCTCGGAATGAGACAATCTCCGGACGAAGACATGGCTGGACTTTGTTGTAAGCAAACTGTAGGTGATGGCGCAAACCGCGATTGTGATTTCCCCGCAAAATGCGTTTGACACCCCTGCTTAAACTGATGCAACTTTTACTACAGTTGATTAGTATTTGCCATGATCGTTTCACAAAATCCAACTGGGAAACTGCTTGGGAAGTCTGAGGGGAAAAAAATCCTCTACCGAGAGAGCTTTTTGTGATCTCTGCAGCAAATTACTCGGTTGTGACATCCGAAGTCATCCAGAACTTTTGAAGGCTGGAAAATTCAGCTTCTTCACTTCTCAGTCAAGATGTTTTTCATTGCAGGCATCAAAGCGAAGAAATCCCATGTTGTATTTTATGAGTTTGGACTCACGTCTCATTACCGAGATAATTAATAGTTTAATTAGCACACATTCTAGGCAATTTACAGCATCGTACCCACATACAAAATTCACAGGATTCACAATGTGAAAATCGATTCTGCATAATTCTGTTCATGAGACCTGACGTACCACAATGGCCACCAAACGACTGATGTTTTGTTCATAACCTCGCATACTGATTCGGCCAACATAATGGCCAAAATACGTTGGAGACCAATAACGTCAGTGAATGAATTTTATTTCTTGTTCCCTTAAAGCAAGAAATTATTTCCCACATTTGGAAAAATAACTACATGAGCATTCTGAATACAAGCGATCATCCTTCCGAAGCTATTTAGAATTAACGGTTGCAAGAATGGGGAATAATCATTTAGAAGCGGCTTTATAGGCAAAAAGCAGAAACAAAGATCAAAGTCACAATTTTTGACTGGTTAACACGCTGAAGAGCGCTCATCGCACAAAGAGCGCCGAGTGGATGCTTCAAGAAACGCGTGCCTGTTGTTCAGATACAGAAACAATGGTATGTCTTGCAGCATGGGAGACGGCCAACAGCAAAGCAAAGCCTCCGTTTCATGTCTCTTGTGCACCCCCCCCCCCCCAGACCCCCACTCAGCCGTTCTCTCAACTTCCAGTTTATGTTAGCTAACAACAATTTACAGCAAGCAAATTTCATTTTCTTCACACAAATCCTATCGCACATTATCCTGTACATTGCATTAGGGGCCTAATCTTTCCTTTCTCTTCCCCGGGAGAAGAAAGGAGCGCCTTCATGATTAACCCACTTTACAGCAATAAATAAACGCATCATCCAGTAATGTACAGCAGATTTAATTTGAAGGCCAGAACCGCTCAAATCACCGAAGTGTAATGGAAAACTAACACAATGCAGACTCCAATGGACGCCTTGGGAATTAATTTGAATGGGATTTTTTTTTCCTCGCTTTTAGATGGATTTTCTATCCCACCCTCAACCAACACACAGTCTTGCGGGTGTTAATTCTTTCAACTGTGCAAGAAATAAAACTAAACCATATAAGTTTCCTTAAGAAACAGTTTTATTCACTTAACATAAAAAAAAATCTTTTGACTTCTTTTGGTCACATGTAACCCATGTTGCTTTTGGTTTCCCAGCGTTTTTTCGCCTCGAACCTGAAAAACAAACAAACAACACTGCATTACTGTAAACTTGACACACGCATTCAAACTGTCAGCTATCATTTCATAATGACGAATGATTCAAAGTATCTGGACTTCAGCAACTCCATTTTAACTGTACTTGACACCATGAAAGATGGGATGGCAGACACAAACATGAGGACAGAGACTTCGTACCCCCAAGCTATTTGTCTCTTCTTTTTCTTTGCTGCCCTCAAAGCGTCCTCTTCCTGTTTGCGCTGCACAAAGTCACGGCAATCAGTGGCTTTGGCGATTTTCACAGCAAGCTATTTAGAGAGAGGAGAAGTCCAATAGAAAATGGAAATCAGTCTGAGGCATAAAATAAAAACTGTCTGACTGATGCGTCAGGGTGCTTTTTTGTCACGGTCTCTGCTGCCTCCTCCACACCACAGCGGGGCTCAGCATCCAACGCAGCATTTGAGGGCTAAGCAATTAATCACATTTAAATCAATACTGCAATGAAATAGGATGTGTGCGTGTGTGTGTATATATACTGTACATACACACACATATTTTATATACAGTATATATATACACCTGTATATATATATATATATATATATACTGTATATATGTGTGTGTGTGTGCGTGCGTGTGTGTGTGTGTGTGTGTGTGTGTGTATGGAACATAGTGTAGACCAACGTGTCAAAGTCAAGGCCCGCCACATCATTTTATGTGGCCCGCGAAAGCAATTCAAACATGGCAGGTTCCATGAAGCTAGCTAGAATATGTACCAAAATGTCTAATTCTCATATGTAATAAATGAGAGAGACGTAAGCATTTTTTTTGTTGCCAAACACCCCATTACAATCACTTAAACAATAGTTCTATGAACTATTATTCTTGACTTCTTTATATGATTTCAATCATAATGGCCCTCCAAGGAAAATGGTACCTAAAATGTGGCCCGCGACGAAAATGATTTTGACACCCCTGATGTAGACAGTCCAAAATTGATGAGTAAGATGAAAAAACTATTGAGGGAGGCTGTCAAGTGGCCATATCTCCCCAAAAAAAAAAAAAAAACACAACAAATTCCAAAGGTGCTAAAATGCGTTATCGTCCCATTAAACCAAGGTTGAACTTTTTGTTTAAACTCTGCTCACCCCGCAAAAAACACCATACTTAAAGTGAAGCATAGTGATGGCAGCATCATGCTTTAGTGGGGAAGTCAAGCATTTTCTTTATGCGGCCCCATTCGTTTAAACGACGTGTCAAACTCAAGGGGGGGCCCGCCAGGTCAATTTATGTGGCCCGCGAAAGCAAATCATGTGTGTCAACTTGCTAAGATCTGTACCAAAATGTCAAATTGCCATGTGTAATAAATAACATTGAGATTTTGCAATAATTTTGTTACCATGTTGACCCTCACTTGAACAATAATTGAACAAACTATTTTAATCGACTTGACTGACTTCAAAACTACTACTCTATTAATTTGTTGTGTACAAGTAATAATTTTGTGGTTTCACTGTCATCACGGCCCTCTGAGGGAAGATGTAACTCCAAATTGGCCCGCAACTAAAATGAGTTCGACACCCCTGGCCTAAACACTTGTCCACACCGTTTTTTTATCCATCTCGGAGGGCGGCCATTTTGCCACTTGCTGTTGACTGAAAATGGCATCGCAGTGCCCAAGGGCTTAGCTTGCGAAGGTCACATGACCAAACCCAGAAAACAGGTAAGCCGTGATTGGTTGTTACCGGTTCACTGATTGTTCATTTAAAAAAAACATTTCTTTTTTGTAACTCGCTGATTGGTGATTGGCTCAAAAATCGTGGTCACATGAAGCCTATTGTCAACACTTTGATTAGCAAAGAGGGCACAGGACATTATCGCAACCAACAGGTCACAGGTGCTCAGAAGAAGATTCTTGAACAAGTCAGTAAAACATACTTATAGCTTACATTATCTATTTGTTGTGAAAAAGAGTTCACAATAAACAAAGGGGGGAAAAATGGCAAATGCACTTCTCAATCATCCCAAGTAGTGACTTTTCTGTTTGAAATAGCGGAGGCAGCCCCTGAAAACAGTAGTGACGAGAAGGACCGTGACAGCAAGAGGCAAACATTCAAATCCCAGGGAAGACACGAGTGTATTGTGAAGCAGAATAATCCCAATAACCCCAGTCACACAGAAGCACGGGAAACAAAGAGAAAATCCTGCCTCTCCTGTCACTCCTGAGATAGGTTTATTATTCGAGCGCGGGCAAACTTTGATAAACAACTTGGAACAATTTCACCCAGCGTTGGGGGTAATTCTCTGTAATATTCACAGCGCAATCAAAGGGGAAGAAAGTCTTGAGGTAATGAAGAAATCTGCCGCCACTGCACCACTTCGGGGGTTGGGGGGAAGAAAAAAAAAAGACCTGGTCGGGAAAGAAATGTTTCAATTATAATTAAGTGGGATAAACTTTATTAGAAAGACTGAAACTAAAATATCTCCTAATGCATGCTGGGATTAAGCAGGTCAGAGCGAGCAGGCAGAAAAAATTAAACTCTAAAGGCTTTTTATCACTATATTTCAGGAACCAAGGGTGTAAAATGTTCTAATTTGGGATACATTAAAAGCCATAAAGGTCTTTCAAAAAGATTAATGGTACTTTGCTCGGATTTAAGATAAGGGCTCCGGCTGGCTGCGAGTGCCGGGCTGTGGCTGGGCCCTCAAGGCATTCATCTTTACAGCCACTACAAGATTTGTGAAAGTGTCTGTATAACCTGAAGCGTACATACGATGACAGTCCTCGGCCGTTTTCTAGCTTTTAAAATTCTCCAAATCATGTTTTCGACTCTTAAAGAGCCTTACAACGGCCAACTATGGCTGCATTTGCAGTAGATTTGCAAGCAGATGATAGCACACCGGGGCTTTTCCTTGCTCTTTGTTGGATTGGTGTCGATGCTTCTGAGCGGCTGCGATGGGGCGTTGAGATCACACACACACACACACACACACACACACATACAGGATTATTAAATTATGGTATTGACAAACCCAACATCAACTCTGTGGCTATGAGGCCTCATTGTTGGGGAACAATCAAATGAATCAGCATGACTCTAAATGGGTTCATGTCGAGGCATCTTTTTTTCCCCCGATTTAGAGATTACGCGCCATCGTTTCCTGTTACACCCAAATTAAAACACGCTTCCATGCAATCGTTCCCATTTTTGTTCATTTAAACATATATTTCATACAAAATATGTAAAATTAAAGAAAAGGTTCACAATTACGCCTCTTTAATCGTTTTAGTCTCTTGATTGTCTTAGCTGACGCTCAACATTAAATAATGTCAAACAGGTTACCTAGGAGACAGAACAGATCAAAGAAAAAAAACCCTCAAATGTCTGATTAATCAAGCCTGCAAACAGCTTATTTCCTTCAGCCTGCATGCAAGTATGAAAATGAGATTCCGAGAGCAGTACATTGTGCAGATTTGTTCATTCTTATCTGAACAAAGCCAGCGGCAGCTTATTTCATGGATCACTGGCACTGTCAGCACTGTGGCGCTGAGCAGGTGACGGCTCCTCTTTCTGTGGCGAGAACAAAATTAGCAAAAAGTCGGCACAAATTAGCCTCTCATGTTTTCTGTAATATGACATTATTTTTCATTTACTTTTTTTGATCCACTTTTCAGGATTTTTTTTTCTTTCCTCCCCCACCCCATGTATCTTAGTGCCAAATCCTCTCACATCAGAAGCGAGTGCAAATAAGAATGGAAGTACAAAGCTGGGACAAAGGCACGAGACAAGAAACCTCCTGCAGTCTATGTTTTTGTGGCCCTGAGAGGCGGTTCTTCCCACTGCCGTGCATATTTTATGATGAACTGCCTGTCATCCTCATGTTCCCGTTCTGTAGTTTCTCTCTCTTGTGTGTCCTGTGCACAGCCCTGTTAAGAAAAAGGTTTATTCTGAGGATTAATACCCTGACCTTTGGTAGATTTGGATGCAAATAAAGCAGAAAAAAGAAAAAAACATCATTGTGCTCAATGCTGCCACTGCAGCTTAAGGCCACAATGAAGGTTAAGTCAATAGTACAGATTCATTCAAGTTTGAATCGTCATGGAGATTCAAATGGAGGCCCAAACATGGGACCCCACTGCGATTCAAAAATAAATAAATCAACAAATAACGTAGATAAGTAATATAGCTGCCCGCTGCACTGCATATTACGCAACTGAAATCATTGTTAAAGCGCTCAAAACAGTCCCAATCAAAGAGCTGCAAAAATACAAGACCTCAATTAAACACGAAAACCGCATCTCCATGTGGATAAAGTGTTAAAGCTTCTTTGAACAATATCAAATAAATGATGGCTTTAAGGACGAAATTGCCTTAAAGCCATTCATAAATTTCCTATCCAGAAAGACTCTTCCAATTAAATCGTGTGAGAGGTGGATTAACAGGGGCTATGTGGCTTTGCCTCACTAAATCACCTCCCCGAGCTGCTCTGCTGCATTTGACGTGTAAACGATTAATGACCAACCTAATTCCCTTATCACACTACCTAAATGCCTAAATAATGTGCCCTTAGTCAACCTTGGCAAGAAGGCCGATATAAGAAAGGAATGAATATCAGATTAGGCAGTGTGCGTGCGGTATTTATTCCGTCATAATTTCTTCAAACCGAGACAAAAGGGTAAGAAAGCATGCCTTGTTGCGGCAACATTGGGAAGGTCAAAGGATCGCGAGATCAACGGACACCACCCACATCGCCTTCGAAAAGACAGAGACCCCGCGTCATCCGAATGTGAGCCAACGGGCTGAATTCAACGGCCGTAAACACGCAACCAGTTTCAAATCCTACAAAAGACAACACAAGCGAGAGTAAATTATCGGAGTCATCAAATGAGCATTTCGACAAGGGGTCACCAACATGGCGCAGATCTACACGGTTAAATATTTCTTCTTAAAAAAAGGTGCAGTCGAACAGATCAAAGCGAGTTCTACCGACTTTGCCAATGTCTTTTGTAGGATCTGCACGAATGGAGGATCTGCAATAATGGCTCACTGCAGCAAAAAAACAACAACAAAAAAGAAACTCCGGGGAGGACACAGCCGAACAACAATGTCTCCATTTTCTCATCAAGTAATCTGATTGGAGATACACATGACGTGTCGTCATTAGGGAACCCCCCCCCCCTCCCCCCTCCCCCCCCCCCCCCCCCCACACACAAAAAGTTCACTTGCTTGTGCACAAGCCATTATCTTGCCTCTTCTGAGTGGGGTGGGCTTATTAGCAAGCTTTGAACTCACACTTAGAATAATAAGCCATCAACAGTTTTATAAGCTAATTAGAGAAAACAGTATAATTAACGAGTGACTAGCAGTAAACGGCAATCATTACAAAAAATTTTTTAAAAAATAGAAACCACGGGTGCTAAGCTTTCACTACCACCAATTAAGGCATAATTACAAACAAATTATATATGTGTTTTGCTGTGGGCTCCAATTTAAAAATTGCTTTAATTAAAAGAGAAAACATGCTAATTAATTAAACAGCACACAAATCTACATTGAAAAGTATGCTTTGTCTCTCAAGTAATTAATGAAATACAATAATCCAAATGAGATTCCCAGGCATTTGATAAAAGCTTTGTACCCATTTTGGAAATCCATTTCAAAATTAATGGGTGAAAATTTAATGTGAGTCATCCGGAGATACAATAAAAGTTCATTCGCTGATAAATTGCTTATGATGAAGGGAAACAGAACAAAGAAGAGAGTTTGACGAAACTCGGCGCAGGGTGGCCCGAGGGGGGGTTGAGCAGGGACAGTCAGCCTAATTCTCTGATGGTGGTGAGGAGAAAGTCGAAATCTGATAACGCCAACCTTCCATTAATGTTCTGCTCATTCTTTTTCCAATTACAACACAGGGAGGGCAGAGTGAAGGTGTGGAGGAGGAAAGGGAAAAAAATAGATATTAATATCACAAAACACGCTTAGTTCGGCTCTTTGTTTTAGCTAAACTGCCACGTTCGTTGCCCTGACAAAATGCCACAGAACCTTTGTTTCACAGCTAGTCAGGCTGGCCTTTCAAAGGGTAGATTTCAAGGAGAGCGTGGCTTTTTCTTTGAGAAACTGCCACTGAAATTTGAGCCATAATCAGAAATTATTTAACCGTAGCTGCCAACCCACAGAACGTGACTTCCACAATTCCAATTTTTATTCTTTTTTACATTTTGTCAAGAACATTACCGTATGATGGTTACTGCAACGTATAATGTAAAGGATACAAAGAATTACGCATAAGGGGTGTTCACATGCCAACTTTTACTCCGGTGTAGCACCGGGGCTGCCCGCCGTAGAGCGTTCACACGTACAAAGTTATACTGGTGTAGCCCCTGAAAACAGCTTAAACCGGAGCAAACTTAACCCTGCTCAGGAGTAAATGCTAATTTGCGGGGGCAGCACCGATATAAAATGGGACGTGTGAACGCTACAGGGGTAGGCTCGCTACTTGTGAGAAGAGTTGATTACATACGGGTATTGAATGCGTTGCTTTCGTGCTCTGTTGTACTTCCGTCATCTTTCCTTTCTCTCTCTCATCCTTTTACAGTGTCTGACAGACCACAGCGTTGTCTGGAGAAGTATGAACCACGGTTTTTCGATATGTCACAAACACGGCGGGGAAAAGGAAGTACACTTTACACATCCGCATGTTTTATTTTCCTATTATTACTATTATTATCGTATTGCACGGCCGTAGAAACTGCCGTGTGAATGCAAGTGGGGCTGCACCGGGGTTAACACGCTTCTCTTTGGTAAGAAGTTTTATACGCGTGAACGCTCCACAAAATGTACACCGGTGTAAGATATATCACAACAAAATATATCGATGCAGCACCGATGCAAATGTGTGCCGTGTGAACACCCCTATATATTTCAAATGCAAAACACCATAATTATGCTATCATATTGTTAATTAATTACGGTAGAAGTATTTGTCAGTGTCATGAATTTATTCCAAGAACCTTGTAATAAAAGCAGGTCTGCAGACCCACTTTCAGTTTGTAGAAAAAAAAGATGACGTCATCAGGATGTGCACGCATTTTGGGTGCAGAAAGAACAGTGGGGTCCATTATGTTCGCAAGATTTGCGACTGACTTGCCCGCCTTGCCTCGGACCTGACATTTGACAAGACAACCATCCGTATTCAAGCATATCAGTAAGCACAGAAAAAGAATGTAAATGTAGGATGGAGCAGGGGTGCAGGGTTCGATTTGGGCTCTGGCCCTCCTGTGTGGAGTTTGCATGTTCTCCCCGTGCCTGCGTGGGTTTTCTCCGGGTACTCCCACATTCCAAAAGCATGCATGGCAGGTGAATGGCACACTCTAAATTGTCCCTAGGTGCGACTGTGAGCGCGGCAACCAGTTCAGGGTGTATCCCACCTACTACCCGAAGACGGCTGGGATAGGCTCCAGCACCCCTGCGACCCTTGTGAGGATAAGCGGATCGGAAAATGGATGGATGGATGTTGGGCGGGGACAGAAGTGCATGGTAATCTACATTTGAGGACAAAACCTGAGGGACAGGCTTACTGCAATACCATGAGCTTTCCCACAATATCGCAAAAATTATTGTACCGTGACAGCAACACCACGATAAAACAAAACTGTGAGCTTTCGTTGTCATCGCATCCCTACAGGTAATAATGAGATACTTTTACAAAGAAAACCAGGGCTTGCCTGATGAAAATGTAATTTGGCCTGCAATATAATCTGCTAGAAAGTGTCTCTTATTCTTAGGCCATGTAGTATATTTTTTCATTTTCATATTCCTTGGCTCCTGCAATCATGAAATGGACCCGACACTACCTATTGTGGCAGACTGAATCGAGTTTCTGTTTTGAAGTGGTAATGCCTCTCTTAATAGTTGAGATGAGTGCTATGGGGAAACTCGACACACTAACATGGCGTGACAGTCTTTTGTCATAAAATAAGACCACTTTCTCCACATAAAGGACAACCTCAATTTCAAAAGACCTCACCTGCAGTGTTATTTAAAAAGGGGGGGGGGGGGGGAAGCGAGTAATTATTAAGGATGAATAAAACAATTATCAAAGAGTTAATTAGTGAAAGAATGTTGCTGAGTTCAAAGGCAAGTTTTTTTAGTTTGACTTGATACTTGTAATGTGGGGACCAAGACCGACTTCTCCCTGTAACTAGTAAATATTCTTGCAAAGTATGAAGTATATTTTCTTCATTTTAAGACACATTTGAAGTGGTCATTATCCAAATCCACTCCGAGACTTAGTAAATGTTTTGTACTACAGGGTTCAATCTTAGGGCTCTTGCTTTTCCTAATTCATCCAAAAGACGATATTGAGTCGTTTCTATAACCAGAGAGTTATGATTTTTTTAGCTATTTAATAATGCTTAATTGAACTCAATATCATGATCCATTTTTACACCCGTTTTTTTCCTGAATTTTAGGTGCTGTGTTGGCAAAAATACAGTTTAGTATACTGTACATGTTGCCTCAGATAAACAGTGCATTACGTGTTGTAACAAATGTCTGACATATAGTACATAGCGCTCCTGCTGCAGGGCTAACTTCACTTTTGACTTCGAGGCCTTGTAGCAATGCAGGTCTAATTTGTTATCAACTTCCTGCACTGCCTCATTTAGCTGAAATAGCTGCAAAATCAATCTGTCAATTATGGTTTCTGGACGCTATCACATCTCCTGACAGAGCTTGCTTGGGGCTACCCAATGTGTCAGTCACTCAATGTTATGCTAATTACAAAATGAATTAGCCCACATAAAACTTATAAATGCAAAAGCATGTGGATTTATCAAAATACAGCAAACCTGTCTGCTTAATTGGAGGACTTGGACCTTCGAATATGTGGTAATGAGCTTTATGGACTGGTTCAGAGCCAATCATTTTATTTTCCCATTTGTGTGTGCAACGACTTCCAAGAAGAGGTATCATCACCATGATGAGAAGAACCTACAGACATCTTTATGACAGAAGAACCCTGACCCTGCACAATTTAAAGGAATACATGAGGTAGCTTTGTCTAAGCCATTTAGAAACTTGTGATCATTTGCTACCTAAGATGCGATTTCTTTACTTTGTCTTTGAATGCTGGTGTCAGACGGACATACCTCCAAAAGCATCACTTTAGTAATTTGTAAAAAATAACAATCTCATATGTGGACTGACCAGTACTATAGATTTGTGGGGAAAAAATGGAAAATTTACCAACGCCAGCAATATGTAACTACTTTCACTTAGAGGGGGAGTCAAGTCAAAAATGTTCTTTACAATATGTTCTTTGTACCTCCACTAGTCTAAATGTTTTCTGTTCTTTGCACCTCCAATAGCCTAAATGGTTTTCTGATTAATAATGCATTGGTGGAAAATTCATGACGCAGAAAACACACCCACCACTTTCTATTTCTCAGGGGGCTGCCATTCTGCCTTGTATTATCACTTGCTGTCAACTGAAAAGGACATCACAGAGCCAAGCAAGGGCTCCGTGGTGAACCTAACATAACCCCAAACCCAGAAAACAGGTGAGCCGTGACTGTTATGAACTGAGCCCGTAGCCACATTTTCAGTCGACAGCAAGTGGCAGTACAAGGCAAAATGGCCGCCCCGGAGATGGCTAAAACGAGTATTCGTCCCATTACTGTTTAGACTAGTGGGGGGTGCATAGAACATATTTTTGTAAAGCAAATTAATGACTTGACTTACCTTTTAGAAACAACATTTGTCATCATGCACGAATCAACACATTTTTAATATTACTTAAAAAGAACTAGAATAACAATAAAATAACCCAACCTGTAATATTCCCAAGTGATATATTTCAGCCTTTGTAATGAGTTTCTAAAATACTTTTGCCATATTGTTGTTCAAACAAAACAAAACAAAAAAAAAGAAAGTAAAAAGTAAACTCAAACCGTTAAACATGTAATGTGAGCTCAAGACAGTAGAAATTGTTAATGCTGACAGCCGGCTTCCCGTCTCCTTCCATTTCTCTCTGAATAAATCATGTCATCAAGATGTCAAAGCATTTTCTTTACAAAACAATGCCTACAGGGACAAACAGACCTCTTTAGTTCTTCACAGCTGTCAGAATGCTTTTGCATCTTTTGCAAGGATAACCTGTTCATACTGTTTCTGGGACAAAAAAAAAGCCTGCCACAATCTTGTCTTGGTGTTATGAGCATCCACAAATTAAAGATCCAAGCCATTGCATAGCAAATGACCCACTCAATTAGAACCTTGAAATTGATTCTGGCCATACCGGGGACAATTGATCCTCAATATATTTGTCACCAAGCCTCTGTCAAAAGTGAATCGGACTGCTCTAAACAAAAACTATATCCGCACAACATGTAGTGGCATTCAAGATACTCAATAATCAATCCTTGACAATTACAGCTTATTTGATATCATGTGTCTCTGTTCATCCTGTTTGTAGAGGTCTGCATTTTTCCGCATTTCGGTTCGAAAGTGACTGCTGCAGGACTTTACCACATTTACAGTAAGTTCTCTGATGGAAATGAAATTAGCACGGCTAAACAAGGAGAGGAGGATGGATGCCAGACTGCTGTCAGGTCCCATCATCATTCTGGCAAGACAGAAAGCAGGTGCCAGGAAGGCGAGAACCTCGGCTCAGGCTAACACCAGCCACCAACACTCTAAGAGGCTTTTTCAAAGTACAGCGCCAGTGCCAGTCACTATTGCTTTTCTTAGAGTGCTCAAACTTCCCCAGTCCACTCAAAGTTGAGGTTAAAATATAATGGACTATACAATATTTCCCCTAACCCTTGATATTTATCAAATTTACTTCATGAACTCGATGTCATATGAGAAGAGGACATTTTTCTTCAAAAACATTCTCTGGAAATGTCAAAAAATAACATCTGATGTCTCGTATGATATACACGTCAAATCAATAAAACATCTTTTGATAGAAAATTAAAATGAATGAACCTAAAAAATTAAATAAATACTTACAGTATATACATTTAATAAAAAAATAACTCAATAATTTAAAAGAACAACATACCAAATCTGTTGATGTAAAATTAAGTAGAGCGTTTGTTTGATTTTGTTTTTACAATAGAACTGCTGCTCATACAAACCTATTCATCAAATCGAATTGATATCAGATATCACCGTAATTATTGGATTGATTGATTTTATGAAAATGAAGAACTAAATACATAAATAAATAAAAGAAAGCAACTGTCATAAGAATCAAACACTGAAAGGAATATCTTTACAGTCGCACTTACTGTTGGATATTTGTGGATATTTGTTGTATTTACATTTATAGTAAGCACAATTATTTCGTTTGCAGATTTGGTACTGATGTATAGAAGAAAAAGAACGTGATCCCGTATCACTGCTGATGGTGACACATCATTTCACATCCACATCATGATGACGATGATATCAAGGAGCATATTTATTTAAACTAATTTTTTTTTACAAATTACGAGCGAATGGCTAAAAGTAACATCATTACGGTAACCATGAAATTCCTAAATTTGCGTGCCTTTGAGGGGGAAAAAAACCCCAACATCGTTGTCACGGTTACCTGTTTGCAACTATTGCAAAATGCAAAGTGCAGTGAATGCTGTCAGCAAAATACATCAAGAAACAAAGAACTCTGATTTTAAGACTCACCAAAAATGGAAGGAAGGGAAACACCAGTACCGCAGCTGCAGTGTTTCTTTTTAAATACAATCACATGTTTGGGGGCTACACTTTATGCTAAATTAATTTCCAAACCACTCGATCCTTGATGCCTACCAAGGCGGTAAGTTAGAAACTTCAGGCACTGCATTTAGGAACATGTACACTTCAAAGGTATGAAACTCATACCTGCGGAATTATTTAAGAGTTGGCTTGAAAGCAATGTACCCTTCATTAAAAAGCAGAGCCAAAAGTCCTTTAAAACTGCAGCACTTCAAAACTAAGGGGAGGGCTTTCCATTAACTCAATGGAAAAGGGCTGCAGGACTGAATGGTGGGTGTCTGGGTGTGTTTATGTTCCTCTATGTCTTTGCGGCAGAAATGGCCACGGATCCATTAGCCTGATTTGTCACAGCGCAAGCACCCCAAAGATCTCTTATCAGCACAATGTACCTCTCGAGTGGCGAGTCTGTCGCTCATCTCCTCCGCCTTTGCAGTGTCCCCTTCAGCTATGGCCTTCTCTATGCTCTTTTCGAGGCCGGACTGCATGAAGAGAGAAAAAAAAAATCAGGCTTTTTTGGGGGAGAAATAAGGGTACAGTGGGGGAAAAAAAAAAATCAAAGAGTAACTTCAAAAGTCCCCAGGGCCGTATTTTTAATATGATTGCTATTACTACAAATATGTAGATTTCCCCCCAACAAATGAAAACCTTTTTGATTGGATATTAGTGGGAAAATCTTAAAAATGCTACAGGAGATTACCAAACATAAATGTCACTTTAATTACAAATTTCCATTACGGGACGAAGCAGAGCTTTGTGATTGCAAGGCAGTTCTGCTGTGATGAGCCTATCTGTGGAAGCAGACCGCCAGATTTCTTCTGCCTCAAAATATCATCACATTAAAAAAAAAATACAAGTGTAGGAGGTTGCTGCAACTGTGACTCCTTTGATGAAACCTTTGTGGACCTCATCTCAAACTATATCACATGAGGAAAATAGTGTTGATTCCCCCAAAACATCCACACCTCATCATGACGTTTCGTAACTTGCTATATTTTTGAATGTTGTCGACATCAGCGCGGGGCGTAAACCGCCTCTCGCCCACAATCAACTGGGATCGACCCTAGTTTGGAGAAAGCGATGTCGAGGATGGACGGAAATTGTAATGCAATCAAGAGAAAATGTATTTGAGGGATGATGAATGCCTCATTATACAAGTGTAAAAAAAATGTTTTGGATTCATGCAGCTTCTTAATCTTTTCATGGCTGCACCCATCAAAATGAAACTAAATCGGTACAGCGTCAATTAAATGAAATATTAATATACCACAAATAATAACGACAATCATTTCAAACTGAAATGGGAGCAGCTTTTATGCTCTGGGTCAGTTATAATGCTCATTAATCTTACACCCATTTTGCTTCATGTGCAGTTTCCAATGCATCTGAATATAAAAATGCACAACTTGTGAGACATGCCGGAGGAAAATGTGCTATTTTCATCGCTTCCATAAGTACTTAGTCAAACCCTTGTTCCTCTTGCGAAGCAAAATTTGGGTTTTTATGAGGATTTGCACAGTGGAGGAGAACCCTACATCTGACTTTAATCTCAACCACACAAGAAAGGAATGTGCCTCTAATTTTATCACTAAATGTGTCTGAACATAATCCTTAATATTCTACTCAATGTCAGGTTGAGTTTCTTGGAGGATTTTTCTAATCCAGATGTCATATCATATAAAACAATGAAAGAACATGGTGGCATGGAAACACAAAGGATGTGACAGTGTTACCAACAGCAGGGACAGACACGGCGCTAAAACTCACTCGCAGATAAGGTGGAAGGCGGAGGGTTTTATTACCTTTAGAGGGGGGTTGGAACATGCAGGAGGATGAAATCGATCATTTACACCAAAATATTGCTTAAGACCATCCCAGTGCTTCTCCAGCTCCTCCTGACGCTCTCTGTTGACAGGAAATGATAGTTTCACAGTCATGTGGACGACAGCATTTGATGGCCCTTCAACATTATATTCAGTTCTCATTTTTGTGTTGTGCATGATGGATATCATCATAATTATGGATGAAAGGATATCAGGACAATTTGTACCTTGTCGCTGTTGGCTCTTTGCCCTCTGTTTCTGTCAGGTGACAAAACAGACATTGTTAGCCATATACAAACCAGCATGTCCCGATCAGGCTTTAGGCGATGCATTAAGAAAAAAAGAGCGTGCATCCGATCTTTCTCAAATTAATATGCAAATGTACATACATCAATGTGTAGGTGTTATATGTTGTTATATATATTTAAATTATAAATCAGTGCCAAATGCTATTTGCAATACTCTCAAAATAAACTACATATTCTCTTTTTTTTTTTAACTACTAAATTTGATGATACACATATTGAACATTTCAATATGTGTTGGTCCGTTTCAGAACTTTTTATCATGACAGCTTTTCAACCCGAAATGCCAAGCGGGTTCTTTAAATCTTTAGCTTTGTGACCTTTAAATGTTCAGAAAATAACAAAACCATCTTTTTCACACGATATCGAATCAGCTGAAATTCACGTGATCAACCCCGATTTCCGACCTCTTCATCTAGGTACACGTTATCACCAACATATAAACACATTGTTTCTAATTCTCAACACTAATTATTTTACTGTTATTTCAATTGGATGCATAAACAATATTGGAAGACCAACAATCAAGCACACGGTGTCCGCAATGTTGTTTCTACTTAACAGGATAGTTTTCTACGTTGTTTAAAGTAAGTGAGGAGCTGTAAACCATATTTAGTTAGGCTGTTGCGTGTATAGCATTTCATTTCCTCAAATAGTGGCCTTCACTCTACTGGACGGTGAACTTGAACACTCGAAACATCATAGCACTTCTCCCGAAATAGATGCCAAACCTTTTTTGACAATAAAAAAAATAAACTGTGTTCCGGTTAGCTCTCTGACTACTCCACAGTACAGTAGTGTTGTGTGAAACCATTTTCATGGCGTAGGGGCAAATCGTCAAAATAAATTAAATTAGATTAATATATTTATTGCCATTTTCTGAATTTCCTCTTCACTGTTTTGTTTGATTAATAGTTCAGAAAAAATATATGGTTTATATAGTATATACAGTATAGTATAATTTTATAGAACATTATTGATTGAGTAAAGATCTCTAGACTAATTCAACACCTTTTTCCAAATGCATGCCTGGTCACCCCTGAAGTTCAATTAAATAAAAACAGTTATTTAAAAAAAAAACATAGCCACTACGAGGAAAAGTAATATTTACGAAAGATAACTGTCAACACCTTTATTGCGTTGTCGCCTTTTCCTTCTTTTTTTCCTCGGGATTGTCGTCATCTTCGTCTCGTCTTTCTTCTGACGCAGCTCATTAAATTTCTTTGAACAGACAGCACAGTAAGTACCCAAAAGTTATGCAAACATATATCAAGTGGAATAACAACTGCTTCAGACGTACATCCCATTCAAATATACAGTGCAGTACAGGTTTGACATACAGCGGAAACGCTGGATAAGAGCACTTAAGGGAGACCAAACAAAAGGTAACGGGACGGTCATGCATATGGCGGCTAATAGTAGGGTTAGAAAAAAACGGGATTTGTTTTCGACAGGAAATTGTTCTTAAAGATCTTCCCCAGTTGCATTGTGACACAAAGAAACAGCCAAGCACAGATGAACAGTAGCTCACGTGAGACATCATATTATATACAACATACTTGCCACATTTCCTGGGAAACACCAGGCGGGCAACCTGTTGGGAGGTCATTTGTAACATCTGTAACCGTAGGCATCTTCACGTTTACTTCCACTTCTTTCTCATGATGCTCCTCTTCCTGGTCATCCGGACTGAGGTCGTCTTCTGTTAAACCATTGGGTAGAAGACCGCTGTACATACTGATAGAAGACACGTTACGGGCAAAGTATGTTATTCCATTACTGTGATAAAACGGACCGAATTTGTGATAAATTCATATTTCACCAGCAGCCGTGAATAGAAGCTCACATTTCCGGGTAAACATGGTGACGTCATGAGTAATGGTGGACCGATTGGTTGTGACTTAGTCAGATGACCTGAATACTCAATTACATTCGTCCCGGCAATGTTGGATTGCAAGAGACATAACTCTATGACTACTACTACTACTACTACAACTACTAGTAGTAGTAGTGGTAATAATTATTACTCATGAATAATGGTGGTGATAATAATAATAATAATAAACTACAATAGGTACTGCATTTCAAAATAATTAATTGCAATCATCACACTGAATTACACCTTTTATTCTATTCAGAATTTCAGAATAATATGATACATTTAAAACCTCATTTCCAGCAATGCACTATCTGTATACATCGGCTTGCGCAGTTTTATGCTGTCCTGTCCTTCAACCATTTGAAATAAGTAGACTCATTGCGTTCACGCAGTTCTTTTGAACTGAGAGCTAATTCCTGAACACAAATTGCTAATTGCATTTTTATTTTTATTTTTTATTTTTTTAAGAAACCCCTTTCCCATCAATCCTTTCATTATCCGAAATGATTATCCTCAAAAGGTTCATGGGCATGCTGGAACCTCTGTATTGTTGTAAAAATGTGTGTTTAAAAATGATCATACTGGCCAGTTAACTAATGATTACAGTATAATTGATGTTCACGGTGTAAGATCCTGGTCTGCTAGAAGTTGCTAGCAAAGAAGCAAATGAAGATCCCGTGTTCAGTCAGCCAAATAATTTGCTGTTCGTAGGTGGTTGAGCTCCGCTGAAACAGTTCCAACCATACTTCTGTGAAAATTGTACTGTACACTAAAGCACATTTTCTGACTTTTTGACTTCCTCTGTTCTTTCTTGCTCTGTGTTGCACGTTTAGGCTACTTCTTGTCCGCCTTTAGTGATATTTCATTTGCCATCACAGACATGAGAAACTAGTAACTTGAGGAGAGGATCTGTACCTGCACTTGGAAGGATGTTTATCTGCGTCAGCTCCTCCAGCCTCTTTGCACAATCCCAAAACATGCATTCAACACTGTGCATTGTCCTCAGGTGGAATGTGAGTTTGAATGGTTGTTTGTTTGACAATTATGGTCTCGCTCAAAGTCAGCTATGATGGGCTTGTGCTCACCCGTGACCATAATGAGAATACGCAGTTGAGAAAAATGGATGGATGGGCGATACATAAACAATACAAACACTACCATTTATTTTGTTATACTATTTTGTTATAGAACATGATTTAATACAATTGAAAGAAATAGTAACACTACTGCCACTATAATAATAATAACAATAACAATAATAATAATAATAATAAATACCTAAATAAAATCAACAAAGTCATTGTATATTTAATTATTATGGGTAGAGTACTTTATGAACAGTCATGTTCAAGCAAAGAAATTTGGCAACAACCGAAGCTAGTTTGCAGCCCCCAAACTACTGTTTAAGGACACTTGCAGGTTCTAGTGATGTACTTCTAAATGAGGTGAGGTCCATAAATTATAAGCACGCCTTCAAATGTGAACCTATTTTTGTGCCATATTCCTGGTGAGATAAGCTTCCTACTATTGGCCTTCATTGCTTTGGGCATTACATTATTATTAGGATGATTAGCATGCAAATCTTGTATAACCCAGAGCGCTGGCACATGCACATCTACCCTCAAATTGCTCTTTCACATTTGTTCCCATTAAGTTTTCTTTTGGGAATGTCATATTGCAAAGCTGCGGTAAGATTTCGCTTTGTGTGAAGTGGACCGAGAGTGACACATACAGCAAACATGTTTGTCTGAAAAAAAGTTTCAGGAAAGCATATGTTTTCAGGTAAACTACTAATATTTTTATTGATTGCTTAATCTAAGGGCGGCCTGGTGGTCCAGTGGTTAGAGCGTTGCAGAGGTACCGGGCTCAATTCCAGCTTCGGCCTCCCTGTGTGGAGTTTGCATGTTCTCCCCGGGCCTGCGTGGGTTTTCTCCGGGTACTCCGGTTTACTCCCACATTCCAAAAACATGCATAGGCTAATTGAACACCCTAAATTTCCCCTAGGTATTGATTTTAAATGCGAATAGTTGTTTGTCTACGTGTGCCCTGCGATTGGCTGGCAAACATTCAGGGTGTCCTGAAGACAACTAGGATAGGCTATAGCACCCCCTGCAACCCTTGTGAGGATAAGCGGATCGGAAAATGGATGGATGGATTGCTTAACCTATTATTTTTCCAGTCTTGTGGAGCCAAAATATTCAAATATGTAGATTATTGCTGTGCATTTGACCTTTAACAGTAAATGTTTATGCATATGCCATTTCTATCCAGAAAATGTATGCATTTGTTCTTTTTAAAAGGGGTAGGATATTCTTTTCACTGTCAGTTCTGAACTTCATTCAATGCCATTCACACAATTCTCAACCATTATTGAATCAACTTCGTCAGTATTATGGCCGTCTATTATTTCTGACCAAAATTTTTTTTCAGAAATGAGGCATCATTGTGAGTAAAAAAAAAAATTCTAAAAAAAAGGAAAAAAAGGAAGACAAAATTAGAGGGACCTTGTTGTGTCCTTGACCTCCTCATACCGTATATGAGAGATGAGTTTTTCAAAGTGCACTGCACGTTAAACCGGACAGATAAGCCTTCTGCTGTATTTAATGTCATCTTCAACATGGAAAAATCTCAAACTCATCCTCAAAATATTCAACCATGAACTAGTATCACTCACTCAGCATTATGGGGACTTAAATTACATGTGTGACGATTTGATGAGCACAGTCGCTTCTGAAAGTAAATTTGAGTGCTCACATCTCACTCATGCGACACTATTTTTGCTGTTACTGGTACAAATGATGTATTTATTGATCACCAGACTTTGTGCTCTAATTCACACTTGAATAATGGCATGGAGACTTCCCGAGTGCGACCTCTGTGTCGTTCTCTTTCCCTGCCACGTGCTCCGGGTGGTTATTTCCATCATTTCTTGGTAATTTGGAGTTGGCTGTTTAAAACTTCGAGTTTCTTATTAAGTTTTGGCCATGGTGGATAAGAGTCAGGCCTGTAAGAGCACAGAGATAAACTAATCATCTTAAAACCCTAATTATTAGTATCTTGCTGTGACAGACTGTTTTTTGCAAGGCGACCAAATTGAGCCTCAAATGAGGGGAGGCAAATCTGCAAAAGTGGTAATAATTTTAAGTCATTTCGATCTGGCGTAGTGTGGCAGAATTCATTAGAGCAGATTAGCACTGTGTGTACGAAGTGAATTAGATATCTAATAGCAAACATGGAGGTCCTCGCCAATAGGAAGTAAGATGTTATGAGGTGATAGTAGATGTTTTAACACTTGTGCTATTTAGAGCGATCGCTATTTAAGCGTCACTTAACTCTTGACCTTTCACCTCACTGTGTGTTGTAGTCGTATAGAAGTGAGATTAGTGATCGGCAAATCCAAAACGTTTATTTATTTGTTAGAATATGAGGTTAATTATGTGTGTGAGTAGAAGGTTGGGGGAAAAATACGATGACATGAAATAATTCGCTGATATAATTACAGCAGAATTGGGTGCACACAATTGTCAGATACATGTGTTGCTTGACCCTGGTTAGCCAGTGAAATAAATCCTCCTTCTATAGCCTTTGTTAATTTGTTTTTATCATCTCCAAGTGGTGTTTGTGCAGGCAGCTCAATTTGCATGTGTAATTCCACTGTGCAAATTGACAACAAGTAGATAATTCGAGGAAATAGGCTAGTTGCAGGCCGCTGCTATCTTCCCGAGCCTGTTCATTTTGAGGAACCGCTGAGGCATGAAACTCATACATCAACTATTTTCTGACAACGCTCTGGCTTATTGTCCCCTAAAATGTCATTACAGCCATTATTTATGAAGCTAATTCATTTATTAAACCATATTTACTCTGACGGAATTTGTCACATTCTATCCGTATCCTGAGCATTGCTTTGGAACAGTGTCTCTCAATGAGTATGTGTGAACATGGCCGACCCTCACAAAGTTTTGACACAACCTTATTTGTCACACACAAGGCAGAATATTATTAGGGGGTTGCTGTTTTATCACCGTAACTCTTGGAAACTTTTCATGTTGTAAGTGCGTATACCTTTTGTTGCAGAAGTCCATTACCCGGCATCCTTCTTCCGTATTTCACCCAACACAGCTGAGTAATCATAATCAGATGGAGCGAAGCTATTTCAGAAGCACCGGTAATGACAGATTCCCTCCCAAGTGAATGTTTAGCGCGTCGCAGCCAGACGTGTTCTTAAGTTGTGCCGTCTGGTCTGCTGCTGCTGACTTACGCATCGAACAGGTTAAAGCAGCACACATCATGACAGTGTGGATAATTTACAATCGTGTCTATGAAGAAACATTTTGGCGGGTTTGTACATGTTCTCTTGGGATAATTCAATCATAGCATTCAGCTGCGGCTCCTTTGAACTTACCTGTCACCCAAAAAAAAAAAAAAAAAAAAAAACACCGGCGTGGTGATGAGTTGTGTCTAAACTGTTTTACGATATTGATTTTGGAGGCATGACATTTGAATTAATACGGGGTGTTAGCTGTCATTTAGGAAGCCAGTCTCTTTGGCTCCAGTAGGAGACAGGCGAGGTGGGGGGCACTGAAGATAAGACTGGAGTATTTACTGTGAAAAGACTGTAAAAAGGATCAATGTGGAGGGTTGAGAGACATGAGGTGGTGAATGAAACAGTAATATCTGTGCTTACTGTATGGGCGTCAAGGTCTATTTTGTGCTCGATAACACAAATCACAGAGACAGCGCACCCTTAGTCTTCTACATGTTGCACACTGTAGCAAGGTACTGGCAGTCTGTCCGATACAGCAGACCCAGTGAGAGGCCACGCGGTGACAGCCAACCAAGGGAGAAAATTAGGCAACTTTGTAGCACTCCATTGAACAGCAATAAGCTTTTAGGGCTTAGCAAGCATAAACACATTAAAACTGATGAGATTCATCAGCACTCTTGTGTCAAATCTACTGAGCCCACGGGCAGAGCTCAGCACCAGCCAACTGTACAGGGAGGGAAGGCAGGAGAAGCACAGTTGCATCCTTCTCACAATCTTTCCTGTTTAATAGGTGATCTTTCAGGAAACTCGTCCTTTTTAAAGGGACACGGGTTTAGGATTATTTAGCGGACATTTTCACTTGTTTTACATGTTGTTTGATGGTAAACATTAACTGAGAATTGTTTATATGAAGAATTGATCATTGTCTGTCAAACTGCTGCTTCTTGTGAAGTAATTTGACTTCATTGGCCTTACAACGCTTGTATATAAAATTTCAGCGAACAAGTCAAGGCAAAAAAAAGAAGAAAGAAAATTACTGGACGATGGCTCATATCTCGCAGAACTCATAAGTCAGCTCACTCATATCTCAAGGCACATGCACCACTCTACTTTTGGTACAAATGTACTCTGTGTGGTCTTAAAACGTCATAACCTGTGGCAACTCTTAACACAGAGGCAGCTAATTGCGAGGTCTAACTATATATTTTTTTTCTCCAAACAACCTGTCATAACTAGCCATCGCCAGCAAGCACATGCCCGTGTGACATATTTGATGTTAAATGCGATCGCTGAGCTGTCAAGACAGAGCGCATATTATACTGATAGAGTGATACATTTAAATTGAAATCATTATCTTTCAAAGGTGAGAAGGCCTTTCAACTTGGATTCCCCATTTATCTGTTGTCTCTTTCTTTCGAAATAATTGCAGGTCCTTTGCCTTCCGCATAGTTTCACTGGAGCCAACCGGATAGGCATGAAATTAGCCCAATTTGAATCTTTATTCGGTCCAATCAGATGAGCGCAGATTTAATCTGGACTAGCCTGCTCATGCACCAGACTCTGACCCCTCAGATGAAATGGACTACGTATTCATAGGTTCACTTGTATGGTTGATTATAGCATAGGATTGAAGGAGCAAGCTTTCTTCTCTGTCGTTACTTCAATTTTCCTGTGAGAAAAGGGAGCAACAATATTGTGTGTGTGTGAGTGTGTGTGTGTGTGTGTGTGTGTTTTTTGTTTTTGTTTTTTTTGCCGAAAGAAACCTTTCACAGCTGTGAAATATTAACTAATGGTTTGATTATGATAATAACATCCAGGGTTGGCAGCTGAAATGTCATCTTCGATGCAGGAAACCATGTAGATAAATCAATATTTCATAACCAGAAGTGTTCATTATTATGAAAGTGGAATTACAGGTAACACCTCATCACTATATTATCCTCGTTTTAGATCAGACTGCAATGAAAAGAAAAATAATGACTTCCAGCATTTAATCGTACAAAAAAAATTGATTAATTGAAAAGATGTGCCCAGCTGGCCAGTGTAAAGGTTGGAATTTATGACTCTAAATTTGTTTTCACATAGAAGCTGTGGCAACAATTTGATTTGAATGCCAGAAATGATTGTCTTCCGGAATAATTTCTCATTTTTAATTACCTTAATTCATAAAATATCCATTAAAAGCCAGGAAAGCAATGTTGTCTGTTGCCTGGAAGTGGAAAATGCTCTAATTTAGTTTTGCAAATATGGTCTATACTTTCGATTTAATAACGTGAAGATGACAATAAATGCTTGCTTTCTGAATTTTCATTGCTCCCTGTAACCTTCAAGGTTGATGGGGGTTTTTTACGTGGCTTTCTAAAAGCTCCCTGCTTTTTCATGCATAGTACACTCTTTTTTTCTTTACTCAGTTTATTATGTTATTACCCTACCTTTCGAGTATTGTAAGTTCACAGGTATGATGGCATCGTGGCACAGGAGCAGGATATTGTCAAAATCTTTTTTTCCACGGAGAAAGAGAGGGGGAGAGAAAGTGGGAGACGCAACGCCTTGCCTTCCTCATTACACTGCTGTCATTTACTCTTCATCCCCCGTACTCTTTAGTGGCATTAAGACGGGATGTAAATTTGACAGTTAATGCTGTTAGAAAATGGCTAGTTCAAGAAGGGCAGGAATTAGAGATGGGCATTAGGCGCTGATAAGCTCCTTTCCTCTGCCGCGGCAGCTGCTTAACATTCATGGGAAAGTCATCATCAAACAACGTTATCACAGCTCTGTTGACGGCTGAGAAACATCATCACTATGATAATTTTTTTTTTTTTTAAATAGCTGTGAGCCAAAAAAGCACTCTTTTATTTCAGCGGTTTGTTAATGAGATAGGAGCTTGTTGGTATGGGCAAAGGCAAACTCGCCACTCTCCGACGTTTGTTTGAGTCCCCCAGCCTCTCATCTTGTGCTTCCATTGCACCTCCTCCACACTGTTTAATGTGTAGGAAGGTGCGGCGGTAGGAGATGGGGGGTGCATTTTATGTGCTCCTTTCCAAGTGCTCTGTGTGCATTGCTGAAGGAGGGCCTTTATGTGTACCTTTGCAGATCAGGGGCTCAAAGAGAGGAAAACACGGTTATATCAACAAACGCTCCCTCCCAACAGCCCTGGCGTGGGCACCTGTCACTCACCTGGGATTTAACGGCACATCTTGAATGGGCAGACTCTCATGCCTATTGAGGCTGAGTAAACTCCCAACGCCTTATTATTCATTCGACTATCATTTGTAAAAGCGCTTCTTCCGCTGGATCTTAGTGGCTTTAATAACGATGGCTTCAAACTGCATGCATTGTTTCTTCACATTAAGCCATACTGCTCCAGACTACTTGAGTCAGACGTATCATATGCTCCGCTGTCACTGACTGGAGTCATTCAAATATGCACCAGCTGCCAAGGCTAAGCAGCTTTCTTATGGAGAGAAACGCAAACTGTGGATTGTAGATACCAAAATCTGATTTTGGTTTTATCAGTGTTTGTCGAGTGGGCTTGGAGAGATTTCATCTCTGGAAATCCTTACCAGGGGAGATGACAGTTCATCAGCGTGTTCTCATTACTTTTTAAACTTTTTTTGTTGACGCGAGAGCTTGTTGGCTAAAGGTGAGCTTCCAATTAATAATGCAGATTGTTCTCATGAGAATATGGTGAGAAACCGACACGTGTTTGCAATTCAGAGTTCGTACATGTGCGTAGGAACTAAGGTGCTTCTTTGTAACATGAATGATTTCAAAACGTACTGATCACGGGGATACCTGCTCCTGGCAAGCGAGAAATCAGTCCAAGGGACAGACTGAACTGTCTTCAGTATTTACTCCAAAAATGTCAATCATATATTTGTATTTTTATTTAACCCGTTAACCTACAGGGCATGGTGCTGAGATATCCTGGGCTGGAAAGTCATTCATAGTAATATCTCACAGTCTTCACACACATCTCGCAGGTGCTGTAGAGGCATGAACGCATGCGGCAGCTTGATGCTTGACTCCACCGTGCAGAGAAGCTCTCAGTAATCAGCATGGCAGACTTTCTGGGATAGATGAATACTCAACACTGAATCATGCCCCAGTAGAATATTTCACCAGATCTATTAAAACTGGATGCCTCCATGTTGTATAAGAAGCTTTTTCTGTTTTGACTCGGAATTCACAAAACAATTTTAAAAAGCTTCCATGGCAAGCTCTGTTGAAATGAGTTTAACTCATGAAGAGATGGAGGAATAAATAATACACACTGTAATCAAACGGGCAGCACCCATCATCCGCTGTCTAATATTTTGGTTTTCTTATTCTTTTTGGGGGTGCCAAAGTATGATGCGAAGCAGTTCTACACCTCGTACCGTGTCGTATGCTCATTGTTGTGCAGGTGTACCGAAAGAAATCCCTGCTGGGTGAACCCCTATACTGTCCTATACTACTATACTACCTTCCTATACTATACTAGTACAGTATGTCATCATGAAGGTCCAATTAAGTCAACCATTAAGATGCAATGAAGTTCTCGCCACACCACTAGGCACCAGCCATTAAATAAATATTTCATATTCATTTGGTCAACGTCAATGAAATGTCAAATGTTTTCAAGTTACAGTATATAACACTCTCCATCATCAGGACATCAAGCAGAGGGTGTTTTCACCTGCACTCCTTTATAAACAAATTGAACTCGGTCCTCTGTGAATTTAGGTAATTTACCACTTGTGCTTATAAATGCTTAATGATTTATTAAAAAATCTGTCAAATCATTCTCCACACAAGACCCTCAGCCGTCTATGTGCTGGTTAACTCACCTCATTGTAATGATTTGTGTTTTTGTTGACTTTGTTTAGATTCGATTTTGATGTGTTTCATGTTCTGTCACGTGGGCGGCACAGTGGTCGACTGGTTAGCACCGCCTCCTCACAGTGCAGAGAGTCCATTCCACTTCCTGTATGGAGTTTGCGTGTTCTCCCCGTGCCTGCGTGGGTTTTCTCCGGGTACTCTGGTTTCGTCCCTCATTCCAAAAACATGCATGGTAGGTTAATGGAACACTCGAAATTGTCCCTAAGTGCGATTATGAGCGTGATGGTTGTTTGTCTATGTGTGCCCTGTCATTGGTTGGCAAATAGTTCAAATGTACCCTGCCTACTGCCCGAAGACAGCTGGGACAGGCTGGAGCACATCTGCAACCCTCGTGAGGATAAGCTGATCAGAAAATGGCTCGATCGATATTCTGTCATGTTTTTCAGTATCCCTTATTCATGTATCGTCACCCATTAGAATTTCTCTTATTTAGTCTGTTCCTTGTGTCTTACCAATCAACTTGCTCCAGCCACTCATGCCTTGTTCAAGTGTGCCTCATTGTCTCGCCAGTTTGCTTGTATTTAGTTCCCTGCTTTTTTTCAGTCTGTGTTGGTTCATTGTGATTGCTGCCATCTTATGTCACGTCAAGTTTCCCTAACATTTGGAGTGTTTACAGTTTTTGTTTGCCCTGTGTTTCTCTGTTACTTTGAAAATCATTTCTTTTTGTTAGGAGATTCTTCTTCTCTACACTTGGTGCTGCCAATTTTGCCACAACTCCTGCAGCGCTTGTCTGACATTCATGTCATCAATCAAAGTCACATCAGTCAGGTGTAACTTGTTGAAACGATATTTCATCAAATATGACGGTGATCACATTTTCTCACATTGTCAACTAACTATTGGCATAAATGGAGACAAGACAAAGCTACAGCCGACACAAGTCAAACGCACATCTAAAGCTGCCTTTGGATTTGACTCATATTGGTCTGTGAGCCCCTTGATGTTATTTCATATCTTCTGTACAGTAAATAACTGTAGTATAGTCCATTGAACCTTGAAAAGTGGGGACTTGTCAGAGCGCCACCTATGGACGTTACTGTGAAGTAAAAATCCTTATCCAATAAAATTATGCCTGGAAAAGATGGAGCTTATCCTTGTGGAGTGAGAAAACGCTGCTTCGGAGGATAACTGTCTCATTCTTCAACTTCTCCATAACCCAGCCACTATTTGCCTTCCTGTATTTATGATAATGAAATGTAATTCCGGCCCTTATTGACACGCAGTAGTCTTTTAACCACGTAAATGAATCTTTTTTTACCCTTGCTCCCATATTTTAGTCACATTGTCAAAATCCCCATTTCCTCTCATCAATCCGATATTGCACTTTGTGGCCCTCCATTGCTGTTGCCCTTGCAGTTTATACAGCCTATTCCTCTCATTCAATTTCTCTCTGTGTTGGTGTTTATTTTGGTGAGAAAGACTGGATTATCTCTGATGAAATAGTTGTTATTCAGATTAAAGATAATCTAGTTAGTAAATCCATTAAAGAAGAAATCTACGTATAACCCCCGCTCCCCTTTGCCCTCTATAGAAACCCGTTCTCTTTTGCTCATCTTGGCTGCAGAAGTGCTTTAAAAGCTCAGTAATCTGCTGCACTCTCTTAAAACTTCATAAGTGGTATTAACTCATCCACTGAGGATAATTTGTTGTCAATATCAGAGAGTCAAAATTAGAGCCAGCTAATTTGGATCCTCTCAGAATTCTTGCTTTACATAACAATTAGGAGTTTAATGTAACTATATTGCAATATTAGCTATTATGTATGTAGTTTTGGAAACAAATCCGCTCATTCAGTGCAATACAAGTGGCCACATCAAAGAAATAAAGTGAGGAAGCCAAGTGGATTGAAGCTCACGAAATACATTACACACTTATTAAAGTAATTTTCACTTTGCCTTCTAGACCTGGGCAAAAACACTCACATTTTCATTGTACTCTGAGGAAGGCCGTGTGGACCCCCCCCCCCCCGCCCCCTCCTCCCTTTGTTAACTTTGAAGTTAGCTGAAAATGTATATAGGTAGACGAGGGTGGCATCAAATAATCAGCAACTTCAAAAAGCATGCTGCCACTTAGCACTCCTAAAGCTAATGTCCCCAAGACATTCAGAATGGAAATTATTCAAACTCATTTAGTGGTAGCAAATTGGTCTAAGTTCAATCAGAAAACAGACTGACACTGAATAAGAAGTGCAGCCTAATTATGCTTGTTTGTCAAATGAAATTTTCATTTGGGCAGAAATGAAACCTCGGAGCCAATACTTTTGAGGTGAGAGCCGAATTGTATTATCAGCTAAATGCAGTAAAATCCACAATCATACGATGATAATGAAAATGGAGCCAGTGTTAACATTCAGGCTTCCGATGCCCTGGGCATATGGCGATAAAAATTAAGTACCATCGTCCTCTGCCAGGCATGCTGAAACCCAGGCTGCTCTTTAGCCTCTTCGATGCATTTTTGCATTTTAAAAACTTTATCAAGCTGCTGTTGCAATGTGGGAAATGTCAACGTGAAATGCACTGAAGGCAAATTAGAATTTCATTAATAGTGAAATTATTACTTTTGACTGATGTGTTACTATGCTTGTTAAGAGCTGGAGAGTGGAACACTCGTCTGTCTGGATGGTAGTCTTGTCTCTCGCCATTTGCTCCTGCACGTTAGCGTTCCAGATCAACAAAAAACTGCAAAGCCTCAATCGTTTCAGGAGATGAGGATTATGTCATTCAAGACATTTACTTGTCAGTGTTGCTTTTAGGTTCTACTCATTTTATAAAACCAGAGAAGACTTTCAACACCAGTGGATTGGGTTTTAGCACCAACGGTAGCATCATTACACATAAAGTAGAGTAACCTCCCACAGTAATGGTATCACAAGCGCATACAGTACATGTAACATGGAATCATTCATGAAGGCCGGGCTTTTTATTGATTTTCCTGGTAATCCCCTCAGTGTTAATATTGTCACTGACGTCGGAGAAACAGGTAATAGGTTGAATAACCTGATACATTTTATGTTATGCAAAAATGGGACAACAGATTTGCATAAATGAAATACTGATATTCACGTTGCCAATCGTTTGGATACACGGCGCTCAACTTGTGTTAACCAGCGTTATCAATGTCATTTTGTCTTTGGCTTGACTTTTGTACAAACTAATAAATCTGAGATTTGACACGGAAATATGACCCATTTACACAATGATTTTTTAAATATATGGGAATAAATGCGAACGTAGTCATACAGAAACAATTGAGCTCTTTTTTTGATCTATTGAAACACGATTTACATTTCCAGAATCTTAATGGTTACTTGACTGAATGTGCAGTTTTTAATAATAGACCATTTTGCAACTTCATATCTTATGACCCACTTTCTATCGCTGTCTGACCACAAATCCGGCAACAATGCATACTGTACATTACATACATACAAGGTAACAAGTACACTGTACAGTCGTGAGCTACAAAAGAGGGCCACCTCTGTTCAGGTGTACACCAACGTAAATCAGGGAAAGGTAGTGTAAGCACTATCTTCAGAAGTACAGCATATTTAATGCAATGAAAATATTATTATCGAACAATACATTTCGTTAAAATGTCTATGAATGTAGTGTACACGACGGCTGTATCGTAGAATATATCTTGTTTCTAATCTAAACTGTTTCACATTCTACCTTATTTTTTTAATCTGTTTCTTATAGCCCTTGTGCTTGATATTACTTGAACTCTGCTGAAAATGGCACTCGCAGAGGCTTCTCCCAAACAACAGCGATATCACTGATCAGATGGTAAATTCCAGTAAGCCATTTCCTTCGGTGGGGCTTTATCGGCAGTGGTCAGTTTGCAGCAGTACAACAGCTTACAGACTCTCTCCACGCACTGTGGACATAAGCTTTGATGAACTGACAGCTAACGCTTGTGGATGTTATATTTCCCCCAGTTCATATCAGCGTTTCACTGCTTGATATATTACTAGAAGTAATATGAACAAAACTTAGTCACACACAACAGTTTAGGGCTGAGTTTTTCACTGGTAGGTTGATGAAACCTTTTTTGTTCAATAATTCCTCTATTCTTGGTCCTTCCTCATTAAAGTCACGAGTCAGAGTATTACTAGTGTTTTATTTACCGTCATTTAAAAGATTTTTCCTTTTCATTATAGTATAATGAGTCACTCAATGATGTTTGAAGCAAACTCGTTTCAAGGGACATCTTTCAAGCGGTGGTCTTGATGATAACAATGGAGGGGACATGTCTGGCATGCAACGTCGAGAGATTGGATACCTCGGATTCGTAGTGGAGCTCTGACCTCTTGTGCTTTTTAGTGGAAGTGCATTCTCGAGCCTCTCTGATAGAAAGCTTTGTATTATTGTAAAAAAAGAAAAAATCTGAATCCACTTGAAGGTTCATTTTTCACTCCAGCCATAAAGAGTGTTTGATAGAACCCGCAGGAGACTTCTTTTAGAAATGGTTCTGATCAGGTTTTGAAAGGGCTATAGAAATGTTTCCCCTTGAAGGAACATTTCTCAAAGCGCACAAGTCAGTACAACAAAGCGACGGACGTAATACATGGTCAGATATTCATTTCATTGATCTGCATTTTAAGTGGTTCTGTTGTTCCATATGGTTTAGCATTTTTGCTCCCTCTCATGCCTGACTTCTTTTCATTTTCTCAGTTGCCCTCTGCTGCACACTGTTAAGACAAATAGACCACAAAATATACCACCACTCGACAAGAATGCACAGCATAAAAATGTATGGAATGAAGCAGATGAATAACAGATAGAGCAACGGGATGCTATGACAATCTCTGAGGCCAACGATAAATGTTGTCAACAGAACAGTTTTAAAAGTGTATCGAACCTGAAAACAATTTTACAGGAAGTTAACAGATTGACAACAGGACACACTTTATCAAGTCAAGTCAAGTACAACTTTATTATATACAGCACAGATGAAATTTCCTCCCTCTTAAACAGACAACAGACAACAAGAGGAGCCGCTGCGGGTGCCCGCGCCGCCATCAAAAGAACACTCAACATAAAATGACAAAATAATACAACACAACATATAAAACAGTTGTGCCATCTTAACCACTTTTCCTCCATTCACTTTGTTGTTGTGTTTGCAGGAAATTGGTTATAAAAATCTGCAAGATGTCTTTCTGCCAGACATACTCGTAGTACGAATTAGTGAATCTGGAAGATTGCTTTTGAAAAAAACTGCAGAGTTGATAATAAGAGACCCACTACGTGTGGTTTAAAACCAAATATCCTCTCATAACAAAGATGTTTACCATCTGTATTATACGCCAAATTTAGATTTTTCTTGAATATTGCTAAAATCATGAATGTAAGGTTGACATATTCGATTTTCCTCCTGTCACTCCTGATCAGCAATGTGCTTTGAAACCATTATAAGACACGCAAAGACATTGGTGGAATGCTTCCTATTCCCTTAGCCATTGTGAATTCATCACATGAATCAATCTCTGTCAACCCAGCGAATCCTAATGAAGCAGAAATGTGTCACATTTGCGCCACAATGAGGATAACTGGCAAACTTTGCCCGGAAAATGAAACTATTATCTTCCACAAGACGAGCAGAGACTCAATATAAATAAATAAAAGTTGCACTTATCTAGTGGACAGTGTGATTACCGAGTTGACATCCAAATTGACTTGTCTTATCATCTTGTAGTGGTTTTCAGCTGAGTGGAGACTGTAGATGAAAGCAAAATAATCTTTAAATAGTAGTTCAAGATGGCTGCTTGATAAATTGCTCCACAACAGTTTTGATCAATGAAGCATGCATTCAATATATTGCCTATTTAGATATGTGAGATAAACTTAACTGGTCTTGTAAATGATTCATAAGTTATATTTCCTTCACTATCTGGCAAAGACTTGAAGAATGTTTGGGGGGGGAAGGCACATTTTGAATACATATTATATTGTCTTTTATACGTCAGAAAATCCATAACCTCCTTTTACTGTTTATTTATAAAGTGCTCTACTTTATAAATATGACGTCATTTCGATTTACACCGTTCATACATTCTACTTTGTTTTGTTGTATTTCAAAGCATTTGCTCCTATCTTATTGTTTACTACCAGATTGTCAGGTGACAGTGAAGCGGCCATCCTAGTCTACTAAATATTTGTTTTTTTAGATATACGTGTTAGCCCAGTTAGACAGCGTACTACTGCATTTAGCGCAGCATCACAGTCGTGCAAGCATGTGACGAACGCAAGTCGA
Source organism: Hippocampus guttulatus (assembly GCF_054856545.1). Lineage (NCBI taxonomy): Eukaryota > Metazoa > Chordata > Actinopteri > Syngnathiformes > Syngnathidae > Hippocampus > Hippocampus guttulatus. Next base: position 14,824,674 of record NC_141270.1, on the reverse strand, counting down.
CCGCCCCTGAATTGAATTTGCTGTGCGCTTGTAGGACAACGTTGTCATGATTGTGGAAAACGTCAAAGCTATTTTCCTCTTTACCAGTCAATGCATTGCTTGCTTAATAGTAATTGGATTCTTATCCTCCTGTTTGCTCATCACTTCCTGCTCCTCCTCATTCCAACCCTAAACTCCATTTAAAGTTTAATAACATTTTAGAATAGTTCCCATTCAAGTAAACAGAATCTGATTACCAAGCTGGATTGAAAATATACGTCTGACGTCAGTTTATATGATTTATTTATTCAAAGGAGCCCCTGGTGAAGATGATTCCCGGCAAACAAATGGCAGCCGTTCCTTTTCAACAGCAAAGTGGGGTTTTTTTTGTCTGTCTTGAATTCTTCATGTTCTCTTAGCATATCCGCGTGGGCTTAATAGCAGGAAACACAAGGAATGAAAACTATACTTTATTCAGACTTTTGTTTTTTTCTAATGTGGAGTGCTTTGCTTTGTTACTTTAGATTTTTGTAAAACCAGACGGTACATTTAGTAGCGGCAAAACAGTCGGACTCTAAAACTATTCTGTGATCGTTTTGAATTTCTCTCTCTATGCCCCTCATTGTGTTCGAGGACCTGCCTTGTACATGTTCTTGCCAGCTGCTTACCAAATGAGGTTATAGTGTTTCCCTACCAACTGTAAATTTCAATAATTTGTTGGCGGAGCCCTCTCGCCATCCGTTTATCATACTATCAATGGCGACTCAACTTCCCTCTGCTGCTCCTTCTGAAACCCTGACCCCCGGCCCTATTACAGTCCTGTAATGAAGTGCAATGGAGTGGTAATTGGTCTGCATTATAGCGGATCAGGTAACATTAGACTTATTTTCTTATCACAATGAGCCCTGCTGGTGACTCTCAATGAGAAACCAAACACACTCTCTTTCTTTTGCAGGCTATCATTCAAATAACATTTGAACTAGAGACGGACTCCCCATTTCAGTTTTCCATTTCAAGATTGCAGTCTGTGTCTTCAGATTGGACTTTTGTTTCTAGTTTCCTCCACTTTAAAAGTCTCCCAAACCACTGGCAGTGGCGATAATCTGGAGCTTTCTCAATATGGGGAAGTACAGTAAATGAGAAGGTCACCAGGTAAATTATACAGTTACAGCTACCTGTTACCTGTTAAAAAATGTTAGGAATGTAATCCAAGTACCATAATATTTAAGTAATATAACTGAATCACATTTAATTACTTTTGGATGACTCCAATACATAATATGGTGGGAAAAAAATAAAAGGAAATTAAATATCAATGCAATATATATTTTAACATATTAGTATGTCTTTTCTGTCTTTGGGATGCTGGAGGAAGCTAAAATACACAAAATTCAAATTCAGAACATGAGAACTGTGAGGCACCATGCAACAGTGAGACAGGCAGACAGACAGACAGGATCGTCCTCTAACTCCCACATGTGTGACCGACAGCAGACCACATGATTTTGACCAGTGACACTTTCCGTTGTCAATGTTGCAGTATTTCAAATGAATAAGTCAGTCAGTGAGTATAGGATTCAGTCACTGTCCATTTCCTTCGAGTCATTTTGAAACTGACCGTTTTTGGGAAGCCCAACATGTATCCAGTAGCAATGGTCATTTGCCGACTGTAAATGGCCAACAAAAACTTTCCAGAGGATGAGCAATGATGTTCCATTGAGCTCTATTATGAGCAGTTATCCACTTAACTGCAAAAACTGTTGCTTGACCTGTTAATTTGAAAGTGGGCGAGGGCTCAAATCAAAGGTTTGTCTCCATGCATTAAAAATGTAATGCTCCAAAATAATAGATTATTCAAAAAAATCTTTTTGATCGGTGCTAAAACCAATAATATATTACATTGGATTAAAATGAATCTTTATTGTTCATGGAAATTAGACTAACAAGTGAAGGAATCGCTTCTAAAGAAAAAAAAAAGATCAATGCAGAAGTGACAAAGTTGCAGTATTTCCTTATAGTAGCTTTAAGTCATGCAGCTCTTGGAATTTGTGTCCTGAGAAGCAGGATGTCAGGTCTCAGTTGTGACCTAACAAAACTAGCAGAGCCGCTCAGTGTGCAAAGTAAAAAATGAAAAATAAAAAAAACAGGATATTGGCTAACAAGGTTAAAATATAGGAGCAAAATATTCTCTTATTAAATTTGGGCTGTAAGGATTTCACTTGAGCCGCCTAATAGATAGTGGTTTTAAGGGAGACCAAACAAAAGGTAACGGGACGGTCATGCATATGGCGGCTAATAGTAGGGTTAGAAAAAAATAGGGGATTTGTTTTCGACAGGAAATTGTTCTTAAAGACAGGTCATGGATCACCCTGTTCTTCACAGGGAGCTTCAAAAGCCAAAGAGTGAACTTTTGCCGCAGCCATTAAAATGACTCCATGGCAGAAGGTCAAAGTAGAAACCAAACTAATTGTATAACTAGAGAGAGGTGAATCGAAGTAAATTGATGTCATGGCCGGGATTTATTGTAAGACAAGTGTATACGCTGTCTTTTGGAACTACAGTATTAGAAAACTATGATTGAGGCCATTGCAAATACACAGGTGATGCCAAAATACACGAGACAAGCCTATAAATGTTTGCGTGGCCATCTAACATCTTGGGAGTTTGATTTGATGAGTGTATTTGGTTATGTAAATAATTTCACCAAGAAATGTGGTGGTTTGGTGGTTGGATGCTGCCAATTGCTGTTTTAGGTATTACCTCAGGAGTGCCAAGATCTGGTTATTCAGTGCGATGGCTGTGATCATCCATGATGACCGTGTGTTCATTGGCATTCAATTTGTCCAGATATGGGTACATCCATCGGGAAAATGTTCCACTAGTATAGCCTTAAACACTTTCCACCAGACATAAATAAAAATGTGTTTTACCTCAGAAACCACTGAGAGTCCAAACCTTCACTCATTGTTTAGATTGAGGCTTTCACTTAGCTGACTTGTTCTGAAGTCGCAAATATATGATGAAACTGTATTTATTTAGTTGTGGCGACTTTATGACACTGAGTAAATACTATGCAGTTGACTAGAACAAGCTTGACTTAGCCAGTCACGGTAGGCTAAAGAATGCCTGCATTGCATTGCTTCAGTGCTTCAGAAATCACATAGAATTATCTCATACATATACACTGTATATATATAGAGAGAGAGGGACAGATAGATAGATAGATAGATTAGATCACAAGACTTTTACTTTTTTATTTTAATTCATTTATTCACTTTAAATAAATACTGAGTGCATTTCAAATGCCGCATATATTTAAAATACTGAGATACTTAGATGCTGGTTGGTTGTTACACACAAAGATAGTGACGGTGAAAGAAATTTCAGTCGACAGAGGTAAATGATTTTCTGCTGCCCTCTAGCGTTAAGATTAACGTAGTGACGTTCACAAACAACCATGTTGCTGAAGTAGTTGAGAAATTTACACACGCACACACAAACACACACGCACAAACACACACGTGAAAGTGAAACAGCTTTTACTGGCCTGCCTGTCATTGAGATGTTTACATTGACATCAGCAGAATCTGCAATTGTTTTTTGTACCACCTTAGCATGAAACCCATTGTATTTAGTATTTACCTAGTTAAGAAAAAAAAAGACTTGAAGAAAAACAAATACACTTGGATTCTTACTGATGCTATTATGACTCTGATATTGCAGATGCATATAAATAGTGCCTATTGTGTGTTGCTCAAATCCAAAATTACAATATTGCATCTGTTTCACTCAGTGATGTCTGTGTGTGTGTGCGTGTGTGTGTGTGTGTGTGCGTGTGTGTGTGTGCGCGCGCGTGCGTGTGTGTGTGTGTCCTGGCTCCCTCTTTCCTTGCCCTTATTTTGAATGATCAGGCCTCCAGGGGTGAGAAGGTTTCGCATAATCACTGACATGTTGCACATTTTAGTCATGACTGTGGTGTGTTGCACACTTCTTCAACTGTTTCAGGAAGTGGGCGTGAGTCTCTAAAATCAGGAAACTGAATGTTGCTATTGATACAAGGGGCGACGGGTGAAAGCTAACTCATTCCTGTTTGCAGAACTACGCAAATTCACTTGTTTAGGAAGGACATAAAAATACATTTTTTTCAAACTATGTTCCCTGTGGACTGATTTTACACACTTTCAAGACACCATAACCATGGAAGAACAGCTGGCCTGTGGGGACTCAGGTAAATTAGTACTCTCTTTCAACAATCCTTGCTTCACTGGATGTGAAATATTTGTCATTGTTCTCAAATGTGATTTATTTTAAGAAAAGAATACATTATTTTCATTGCCAACCCTTCTGTACAAGCACAATAAATGCGGACGAAATACTTTCAGCCCTCCTTTGAGGTTAAATTCATGTCAGTTTCTTCCCTGCCTCACAAGTTTGTCTGTTGATCGCGCATGGCAGCAGCCCATTAACAAATACATGTCAACTCACTCAGCACTGCCATGAGTGGGAACTGTGATGAAGGTGATTACTCCTGTTGGGTTTCTTTCCCAGTTTGCAAGCACAGAGGTGAACTTGACCTGATTAAACACTTTAATGAGTCAAACTAAATTACTCTGACTGCTGTTGACACAGTGCTGTGTTTGCACTATTCCTTTTGGACTCTCTGCACGGAAATAGCCAACAGTTTGGACATTCATGCTCAAACCACACTCACCTTGACATTCCACAGCCGGACAGCCGGTATGTTGTCGAGCATTACCATGATAAACACTAGCAACAGCTTCATGGACACGAACCTATAATATCGGCAGTGTCACATCATTAGCATAATATTTGTGATGATTACAAGGATTGTAATTCATGTTCCATGGTTTGGCTAGATGATAGAGGTTTAGCGCAAATAAACGTTTCCAGTTTTATGGAGTGACATTCAGCCAAAGCTGGGGATTCCACTCTCGGCCTTATTAAGATATCCTTTATTTGTCCCACACTGGGGAAATTTACATTGTGTGGCGTATGCATGTTTTCCCCTTGTTTGCTGAGACATTGCAAAGCATGTGTGTAAGTTTAATTGAAGACTCTATATTGTTCAAAGTTGAGCACCTTCAGTGACCAAACATGAAAATTTGGACCGGTTCACTTTTGCAGAGGAAGTCACTTTGCTTGCGGAGCACAGTTGAGGGGCCCTTGAACAAGGCCCCTTTTGACTCTTCTTCTTCTTCTTCTTCTCCTTCTTCTTCTTCTTCTTCTCAACATCATTCCTTGCAGTGTAGTATTTACACAGATAGACTGAACATTTTTGTTTTGGTTTGTTTTTTTTTAACTTTAGGTTTATTACTCTGACTTACTAAACAGAATTGTAGGCCAATTCAGCCAGAACATTTGGGTAAATTGCCTTACATTTCTGTACTTCTGGACATAAACAAACGCATGCATGTATGTTTGTATGTATGCATAGTGTGTGTGTATGAATAATAAGTATTCTATTTATAAGGTGAACTGTGAATATAATCAAAAATGTTTTACTTTTTTGCAATCTACAGTGAATTCTGCATCCCTCTCAACGCATGAGCTACTAATTCTGCACACTGCTGAGGCACAGGAATGGGCAACATATTTGCAGCAGATCTTGCAGCAGTCCTCGGAGAGGTTCCACAAAAGCTCAATTTTGCTCTATACCATCGGCCCTGCTGGTCAGGTCCATGGGTGCAACTTCGAAAGTTTCCACACCTTCAAATGCGTTGTGCTGCTCCTCACTGGAGGATTCGTAGACTTCATGTCTGAGCCTGAGCCACATGGAGCCCTTCAGAGGCTGCTCCACCCATCACACAGAGTGGTGGCGCTGTTGTGTGGCGTGTCTGAAGAAGACATATCAACGCTCGATGGCTTTGAAGACTGGCCCAGTTGGAGGAAACTACATGCTGAGGATGAGCCCGCTATCTATGTCTCGGCCATTCTGGAAACCATCACTAGCAGTAGGCTGGAGTCTTCATATTTTTGTTATCTTTATTTGTCTTTGTACAGTGTAATTGTGCTAACGGCATTGTTGCTGCTACTGAGCATTTAGAGTCGCTCTCAATTTGGCTGTAATTAGTTTTTAGCTGCTACTTAAAAAAATAGCAGGAAAGGATAATGAATAGAGATGTGACAATACAATACAAAAAACACACACTCAGAAGCAATAAAGTAAAAATACCCACTTAAAAATGAAACATTTCTAAAAATAAACAGTTTCTCATCTTGTGGTTGTGACTGTGGGCGCACTGTAGCATACTGAGAGCTATTTCACATAATTTGTCACTTGTACTTACAGTATAAGGAAGGCTAAATATTTGAAACACCTCTTGGTAATAAAAACACATTTGATTAAATGTACCTTTTAGATATCATTGAATCATTTGGTGTCTTTTGTTTGGTTGCTCGTACATTAATCGAAAAACATATGCTACAGCCGCAGTTTATATGTCATTATTAATGAGTCAATTGTTTGACTGTTGTTGTTTCCTGGTTGTTTTCTGAAAGGCAGGCTACAGGCAGAGCGTGTGATCAAATGCGCGGCCTCAGAACAGCTGCACGTCGCCCGAGCCTCCTCAAGGGAGGATCATCTCACCGCTGAAATACAGGAAATGATGTCAGGAGAGTGTCGAAAAAGAAACTTGGGGGATGATGAACATTCAACCAAGGCTCTTTCTGTAACCAAGGAAATTAGTCCACCCTCACGCATCAACTGCCTCACTATTCAACCAGCCCGACTTCTGTGTGGGGTAAGTGTGTGGTCATTACATCATGACACCAAGGGAGATGTTAAAAGACGAGTTGCCCCAGACATGCATCGTAGATGCTCCATTGTTTCATTGATCTGATTCTGTTTGTTATTCAGGTGGAGGAGAGCATTTTTATCGTCTTTAGTGATAGAATAGATGACCTGTCATCACCAGAAGTGGAGTTTTCCTCTGGAAATACCCCATCAAAAACAGTTTCATGCACTGTTGTAAATGAGTACACAATACGTCTCACTGCACCCGGTAAGTCATTTCAGAATTCAAGTCCTTGTTGGTTTCTTCACTGACAAAGATTCCAAACTTCAATCTTGTGTTTTAGCGCAACACTGTGGGAAGCCTGTTCTCATGACAATCATTGGAATACAAAAAGTAGAAATCAGTCATCAAATGCGTTCAGAATCACGTTTTGAAATTACTTTTCTCCCAAAAAAATGATGATTGCTATTTTACTTCCTAGAAATGCCTGCAGGGGAGGTATCGCTCACCCTGTGCTCGAACCAATCACGTATAAGCCTGAAGTGTGTCACATATTATACCAACATGGGAGAAGTCAGTCGCTGTCTTGAAAATGCTGCCGATCCCATAAATTTCCTCTGTCAGGTGAGGCGTATTATTTATTGAGTCAGCATGCTAATCTCCCGGGTTTTGATATTCATCCTGTTTTGTTCTTCTCCCAGGCTTTCAATTTGATGTCCAATTCAATTGAGTTTTTGGACGAAATTCTAACCGACTCACTCAAATCCAAGATGCCAGCATGTCTTCAGTTGTTTGGGATCAGACAGATAGAGGAGCACAATATGGCGGCATGTAAGCGCAACACACCTCGCCTTGCTAATCTGTTCGAGGGAATCCTCATTGAGGCAGATCTGCGGAATTTAACAATTGTCACAATCATGGAGTCAAATTAATCAAATTAGAAATTAGACTTGTGCTGACCAAAGCCATGAACTTTGCAAAAGTCTTGGACCACCACTAGATTTGTTCTTTGAGCCCAGCTGTCATGATGACATGTACGTACACACATCTAAGTTATCATGGAGTGTCTCTCTGATGTTTGTTCTGTTGATACTTTGCCTACAGTTGTATACAACGTCATGCAACTCCATAATTTATTTATTTATTTGCAAAGTTAACAACCATACAGTATAGTCCAACCAACAAAACAAAGAAGAGCTGAACAATAAAAAGCATCATTTTTCTTCCTTATAGTGACCTATCTAATTAGAGTAAGCATATGATGCAAACAAATGAAATTTGCTTTGGGAATTGAATTGTTTGAATGAAGCTATTGTATTCGTGGGCGCATGAACTAGAGTGCAATTTCGTGTCATAATGCATACACGGGATGTAGCTACATTAGCAAATAAAAAATGGAATGAAAATAATTGTCTTTGTGAGACCAAATCTCTCGTTTGGGATTTAGATAACAAAATTGAATGAAGAGTGCCGACATAAATAAATCTGTCACTTAACCTTTTACTGGTGAATCCTAGTGAATAGTGAAAGTTTGCCAGAAGGCTAACCAACACTGTGTCCTGTAGATAAGCGCAATGAGGAACTTCCCACGTTGCTCCACTTTGCTGCAAAGTATGGCCTGAAGAAGCTGATGAGCTTCCTCCTTCAGATTCCCGGGGCGCTGCAAGCTTACAGCGTGATGAACAAGAATGGAGATTATCCAAACACGCTGGCAGAAAAGAGCGGCTTCCCAGATCTCCGACAGTTTATTGATGAATTTGTTGTAAGTCCAGAAATTACATATTCTATTTTTTTTCCAATCCACACACACACACACACACACACACATATGCACACACACACATACACACACACACACGTCAGAGTTTAAATTAGACTCGTTCTTGTTTCCTAACAAATGGAGCAGACTGCAGATATGCTCAAATCTCAAAACGAAGATCCAGAGGAGTGTACAGAGGACTACGAAGAGATGTCGTCTACCCAGCACTCAGGTTGTCCCGACGACATATATGTGTCAATGCTGGGCGGAAACCCCGAGTGTGAAGATGATCTATGTAATTATAGTCTTTATGTGATACATTTTGTTCACATTATTCCAAATGACAATGTTGAGCAAGGATTGAAAAGATGTGATTTGATGATTTCGCCTGTAGATGAAAAGATGAATGCTCTTGTGGAAAACACAGAGGATGCTATGCTGAGGACGTTTTTTCAAGGTGAACAACCTTTAAAAAAATGATATTCTTGAATAGCAATGATGTAAAATAAACAATTTTTTTTTTTACTTTCAGCAAAACCTCAGAACAGTGTAGTCCAAGGTGAAAGAGAACAACCTCAAATGGAAAACGCAGAGCCCAATGACCCTGATGAAAGTGATAATGAGCTGGACCCATACAGCCTCGCTAGTGAAGACATATATGATACTTTGGATGAAAATAATTGCCACAATGCAGCAGTGCTGTCCCGACCACCAGCCCCAATCCCTAGACCTGAAATTGAGCCTGAAACTGAAAAGCCTGTCACCTATATTTCAAGAGGTACTTCACATCCAAACATTGCACTTAGTATAATTTTGCTGCTGGTTGACACAACTAACTCTGCACTTTTAACAGTATTTTCAGATAAAGCTACATCCCAAAGTCACACCATGGCAACGTGTCCGCAAGGTAAACAAAATGAGTACAGGGGTATTTCTGAGGTTGAACACCATCTTCTGGTCAACCTCTATTTAGTTTGATTTTAAAAGCAATTGTTCTCCTCCATCTATTCACTCATCCGTCCAGTTCCTCCACTTATTGCAAGGCACATACGGTTGAGACGACAACTATTCACACGTACAATTCACACCTGGACAATTTAGAGTTTCAATGAATGTTACATGCATATCTTGGAATGTGGAGGTAGCCGGAGAACCCAGAAAAAAGAAGGCTGAAGCCGAGATTCGAACCTTGAACCTCAAAACTGCGAGAGAGACATGCCCGGCGTAGGCAACAGTAGTGCCTAGGAAATAATATAAATATAATCTGTTCCAGGTTACAGTTTAACCCACCATCATAACTCTTGTAACAGTTATACAAGATTAAAAATAAATATACCGCTGGATCATAAAACTAAAAAAAAAAATGTAAAAAGTAACTAGCCAATCTTACAGCGGGTATCAAAAGTTTCACACCTCCATCCCAATGCCAGGTTTTTGTGATATAAGAAAATGAGAGGAGTAGGAATCATTTCAAAATTCATTCCAATACTAATATGACGCATAACCGTACATGAAAAATAAACAGCTGTGATAATGTGGTTGCACAAACATGAACACCCTCTTAACTGTTCACTGAATCAGTCACACTTCCTGTTAAATTGGAATAAACACAAACCTGCCAGTATGCATTAAAAGTGACCCTGATCAACCCCAACTGAAGTTCAGAGATATTGAACACTGTACAACATTTGCAGCATAATTAACAAGGGCCTCTCCCCACCTGCAGGTCAGTCTGCGATGGAGCCCCCCATACCTGTATATGACTTTTTTGCTGGAATGAAGACGCCTGGTCAGAGACAGCTCATAACCCTCCAGGAGAGGGTCAAAGTGGGAGAGATTACTGTGGATGAAGCTGTCCACGAATTCAAAGCTTGGCAGCTGGACCATGAGAGCAGAGCAAGCTCAGTGCGCTATCAGCAGGTGAAACCGTTGGTTACCACGTGTGAAATGTCCATTCATGAGCAATGACTGCATCTCCTGAATGTCTGTTTATTTCCCTCAGGATAATCTGAGAAGACTGAGAGAGAGCATCAACAGGCGTCACAATGAGAGAGAAAAGACAAGCAAGGAGCTTGGTAAGAAATGTTGCATATGTTATGTCTTTACCGAGGTTAGAATAAAGTGAAGAAATACAATTTGATGAATTGCAAATTTAGGGAAACAACATTTTCAAGATTTTTAAATAAATATACTGTATGATGCTGTCTGTCTCCTATCAGACTATCAGATAAGTGCCCCGCTGCAGAGAAACTCATTTTGGGGAGCCACTGTGACAATGGAGTGTGCTGTATATGACGGAACACCCAGAATGGTGCCTCCATCCACCTCAGCTGCTCATCTTATCCAAAGAGGAAGCTGGAAGACAGGGAGCACGTCCAGTATATCGAGTGGGTCTCACTGTTTTTAAGATATGGCGCAGCAGTTCCTCGTGTTTCCTTGGACACACAATAAGGCACAGGTGTCAAACTCCCGTCCTTGAGGGCTACTGTATTATCCGGCGAGTTTTCCATCTCTCCATGCTGCAACGCAGCTGATTCAAATGATCAGCTTGTTGTGGGACCGGAGTTTGATATCTCATGCGTTTTGAATATTTTGCCCATTTCTTATCGTGCTACATTCTCCAGGCACAAATAAAACATCCTGTAAAAACATACTCAGGTTAATTGAAAAATACGAATGGCTGTTTTTACTGTTTATTTTGGTTCTGTCAATAATTCACAGCGTGCTCGAACTCTCGGCCAAAGTCAGCTGGGATAGGCTGTAGCTCACCTCTCACCCTCACGAGTACAAACAGTATAGAAAATGAATTAATGGATACTGTAATACTGCACTGACAGTGTCAGTCAAAAATAAGTATTTTTAAGTACTTTTTTTTTTTACTCACTTCAATTATTTTATTGGCTTTTCTGACATTGTGTATGTTTATCTAATGACATTAACGGTGAGTGTGCGTCTTCCTTTACATGAGGTACTGAGAGCAACAGACTCAGCACTCACAGCAATTTAAGCTACAGCAGTGGGACAGAGCCAGATTTAGAGGTAAGCCTGAAAAGGGCTGCAAAGCATTCCCGTCGCCTTTTGTTCAAGGTGTTTGTCCACGATTGAATTACAACACAGTATTACGTATTGTGTTTTGTCCAAGGACTCTTTAGAAAATCTCCCCCTTCCGTCAAGACCTCCACGGCCTTTTGACGCTGCTCCACTAATTCCACCCAGAATTCCTAGACGCAATTCGCAAAGGTTAGTCTGTCCATGAACACATGCACAGTAAAAAGAATGCAACAGTAAACAGAGCAATATGACATTGTCCAAAAATATACTTGGGAGACATAAAGGAGAATGTCCTGAATACCATGTGCGAGTGTTATGAGACCAGAAGTAAAAATGGAACATGATATGTAGCAGGACCCCTTCCGTGGAGCTAAAAGGGCTTCCATTCATCTGAGAAGACTTCTTTCCTGTTTGACGGGGTTGAAGTCAGGGCTTGTCTGGTTCATCGACACTAACCTCATCCAACCATGCCTGAATGAATGATGCTGGAGATTGTGTTGTATGTGGTGTGCTGTGTTGGTCATTTAGAGCCCCGTTTTTCAACCTTGATTGATTTATTGAGGGATGCATTTTACCTAAAAAAAAAAATGTACCAGCACACCATCAAAAATGTCACAAAAAAGTAGCTGGTATATTCGCAGGAAGCTCTTGGAGTTTTTTCTGTTGTGCAAATGGTAGCAGGTGAACGCACAGGTCTATTGTATCTTCGACCATCTAATACACGAGCATTTTTGTATCTTCGACCATCTAATACACGAGCATTCAATTCTTCTGCCTTTCAGCGCTGGCGTAAATGAACAAATATTTTTGCTCATATGAAGTGACAGTGGGGCAGCATGGAGTTTGACTGATTTGCACGTCCGCTTCATAGTGCAGAGGTCATGGTTTTGTATCCGGCTCCGTCCTCTTTGTGTGGAGTCTGCATGTTCTCCTCATTGTCAGATCCCGCTTACCTTATAGGACTATCGGGAAAGCCCTGTGGTCGAATCTTCGTTCAAAGGGTCAAAACTCCCCTTATCCCTCACCCGCTCTAACACGGTCACCGGAGGGGATGGGAATTTTCCTAAGATGACATGAGAAAGACTCGTCTAAGTTCTCACTACCTCAGTTTTAAGGAGTCAGTCCTGTTTTAGGCCCTTTCATCCACCTTTATTGAGTAACCTGAAGAGAAATAAGGCGAACGTCAGGCCACTCCCTTTTTTGGGGAGCTCTTCTTTTTTAGATCCGGTGCACTTGTTCAGACTTAGATGGGATTTAGATGTCCTGGTAAGACTGCAAGGACTCGTTTCTAGTTTCTATACAGAGCCGGAGTAGATACTTAGATTCCTTAATGACAAAAACCGGTGTTATGGGTGTTGCCGTTCTTCCATTTAAGAGAGGGTGAGTGTGGTAAAACAATACGGCTCCCAAGAATAAATTGAAGAATAAATAAATGTATGTTTTTAGAAGATTTAATAAAAAAGCAATCATTTGACTAATATTATCGATCAAATAAGATCAAATATATTAAGTTGATAATCATTAAAATATGCAAATTATAACAGCAATTATATAACAAAAAGATCGAATGATTGTTATATTTTTTGAACATTTCATAGCGAAGCAATCATTCAAACAATAATCACCAAGCAAATAAGATGGAATGTATTGAGGTGATAATCATGAAAATGTGGAATTGATTACAGCATTGATATTATAAAAAGATCAAAAGATTAACTTATAATTTTAGAAAAATCTAATCAAGAAATAAAATGAATAAAGAGTAATCCATTAAAAAGGCAGACCAGTAAAAAGACAAAAATGATTTTTAAAAAGGCGGAAAGCTTTTAGATAATCAGTGATCAGTTCATAAAATACTCGACGAAAAAATTAATTTGAATTACAAAGGAATAAGACACATGACGCTATTCTCTAACGCGAATAATAATGTATTCTGTGTGTGTGTGTGTGTGTAAGTGTGTGTGTGTGTGCGCACGCCACAGTCAATTTGTACATAATAACCACCAACACAAAATATTAAAGACATTTGGCTTTGGCATAATTTATGTGTGCAGCCCGGACTAGTCGCAATCAAATTGCAGTTAAGTGTGGAATTTAGAGTCTTAGGTGAACCTTACATGTATGTTCTTGAAATGTGAAAGAAGCTGGAGTATCCAGACAGAAGTAGGTGATTGGAGAATATGCATGGAGCCCAACTTCAAAAGTTTGAAGCAGATGTACTAACAACTCTCAGTGCCATCACAAAGGAGCTTTTTTAATGAAATGTTTTCATTCTTGACTGCAACTGCAAGCCAACACACCTGCCACCTTCTCTTACAGCACTTCAGATAAGATGTTGCACGAGCGGTATGTGTCCTGCCCGACTCGAGCGCTTCCTCAAAGACCTCCTCAAAGACAGACCAATTCTGCTCCTCCCATTCCACGTCGACTGCGGTGATGGACAGAGCTTAACTTCTTGTATTCAATCTGGGTTCAGTTTGTGTGCTTTTTGTAGTGCAACAGAGATGAAGAGGTTGGGCAGTCATCACTTCAGTTTAAAAAAAAAAGAGCTACTCTCCACATAGAGACATTTTCCCAGCTTTTAATTAATTGTGAATGCTGTATCATACAGTATCGTTTTGAAAAAAAGATGATTGTACTGTGGAATTAAGAACTTGTTAGGTGTGCCAAAGAAGCATGAGGTTTGTTTTTTGTGCTTTGTGTGTGATCTTCCATTGTTATGAATAGATCGTTAATGTAATATAGGAGTAGAAAGTTTAATGCATACGTTTTTTTGTTTTTTTTTACTGGGTTCGTGGATTTCTGTTTGACAGGTCCGGAGGTGGGAAATAAGATCTCTCCATATGTCTCTCCCCCTCTCCCCCGGTGCTCTGCAATTTCAAGGCAACGCGCCACCTGGCGTTGAAATGCCTGTCATTACAAGTCCAAAAGAAATTAATGCAATCATTCACATCAAACCTTAATTGTGGACCAACCTTCGTCGGGCTGGATTAAAAATACAAACAGGCTGGATCCGGCCCGCGGGCCGTAGTCTGCGCACCTCTATTAGAGTCTAAATTGTCCCTAGGTGTGAGTGTGAGCGCGAATGGTTGTTGGTCATTGTGTGCCTTGTGATTGGGTGGCAACCAGTTCAGGGTGTACCCCGCCCATTGCCCAAAATAGCTTGGATCGGCTACAGCACACCGACAGCCTCGTTAGGATAAGAAGATTAGACAATGGACGGATGTATGGATACTTCACTATATGTGTCTGACGGTCAAATTTATGCAAAAGACATAATGCCTTTTCACTCTTAAAATAGGAAGAACTAAAGCAAAAGGTCACTGTATATACTTCAGACCTAAATCCAGATAAACAACAGTTTGCAATACGTACATTATATTTCTCTTTTACTCGCACGAAAACCGGCTCACCACGGTCCACATAATGTTAGACGTCTTCCGGACAACTGATTGGAACTTTCACATTAAAAGAGCAGCTGTGCTGAATGCTTTTGTTGTGAAGGTTCTGCTGCAGCTTGACGCAGCCGAGGCTTTGTTACGTGCAGTGTGTGTGCGTGTAAGGGCGCGCGCTCGCGCGCGTGTGTGTGCGTGTGCGCGTGCGTGTGTGTGTGCGTGTGCGCGTGCGTGTGCGTGTGTGTGTGTGTGTGTGTGCGCGTGTGTGTGTGTCGCGCAAAAAGGACGCTGGTAGACAAGCAGAAGCCATCCCAGCACAGTGCAGACTCCACGAGCCATCACAACACTGGATTATTACCAGCAAATACAGGTAAGCACGTGTTTTCATTAGTAACATCACCGATGTTTTTTTTGTTTTTTTTTTAAATATTGTTTGAATTACCTTGCCAACTCTTTCAATAGCTGACTTTATTGGACTGTCGCTAACGCTGCCGCAGCGTACGCCATTTATTGTTAAATGTCAATTCAGCTTATTTGATCCAACCAACGCGTTTCTGTCACTCACTTTTGTTTTCGGGACAGTCACTGCAGCAAAGGCAATTGCACACAGTAGAACCAAGAGCCTTTAAGTGCCGCATGCCCAGCAGAGCCAATCCACGATTTTATTGCCCACCAACGACATTAATCACTTGTTAGATCAGACTGCTGCTTGTCTTGTCTTTGGTTCCAGGCTTTAATGGTGATGACATTTTGAGCAAAGGAGAGAATGGGAACATGCTTTGACTCGGCAGTCGAGTCAGGAACATCACTCCCATTAGTCCACACTGTTGAACATTGACAGACCATGTTGATTTAATAGAACTACTGTACTGTAATGGTCTCGAATTAATATATCAGCAACGGCAGCATAGTACAACAGTGTTTAGCAAGCCGGTCCACAGTTCTGAGTGACATTTCTGGCCGTTCCAAAGGCATACATGTTTTGGTCAACTGAAGACTCAATATTTTTCATAGGTGTGAATGTGAGCATCAATGCTTGGTTGTCTAAATGTGTCCTGTAATTGGCTGGTAACCACTGCAAAGTGTCGCTATCAAGTCTCATGCCCAACATCAACTGGGGTAGTTGCTCAATAGAAAATGGATGAATTTATGTATCATTACTTTTGAGATTATTATGTGTGGGTGAAATTGTCTCTAGCAAGCTATTTTTAAGGCCCTTGTGTCTCTGTTTGCTTCTGACTACCATGACTTGATTTATTGCTATGTATTATTAAGTCCACGCCACCTCTTCTTCTGATTACTACGAGCAGTATTGATGTCATATGTATATGTTCACCACTGCCCTAACTTGATTGTTGCCTTATACATTTTTCTTCCTGGATTTAATTTTCACCTAAGAGTGTTACGTTAGTGCACAGTAGTACACCCCGTATAATGTCAGTAGTCCCTGCTCTTATTGACACAGGAAACCCAAATGTTTAACTACATGATCTACCAGGACAAACGGCAGCATGTGACATGGCCAACTGTCACACTGCACACGTGAGTTTAAAAAGATGCCGAAACCTAGAAATCACTGAATGGCGATCGCTGTGTAGATTAGATGTGTCATTGGTTCTTTTACATGTCCTTACATCACGAGGTTTGTATTCAATGTTTTTCAGATTCAATATGAAAGGGTGTCTTGCCTCCACACTTTGGAAAAACAGAATAAACTATCACCCGCCTCATAAAAATTCAAATGTCCCTCAGTCACTGTTTCCACACTCTCATTCACATTCTTGATTAGATTTTTGCATTCAGTCCAAGTGATGTGCGTAACATGACGCTACACAGGCTTGATAAAATATTAACCTCAAACAAATAATTAATCAAATGGGTCTGAAGACAGATGAAAGCCTGACCTTTTTTTGGTGTGTGTTTGCCACATTCCCACCATCTCTTGGTATAAAGATTGGGTTGCTGGTTTTATGTCCCATTACAGGCCCAAAAATTGGGGACTCGATGAGAGGTGCAAGTTAGCTTCCAAATACACTTCCATTCCCTCTCTCTAATATGTCCTAAGGATCCAAATTGTGAATATTTATGTTTCCGGCCTATCTCTCTTTTGCACATTATTTTACTCCTTCATGGCAACAAATAAAGGTGTGTTCTTGTTCTTATCGCCTGGTTGGACAGGATTAGTGGAGCACCTCCACTGTGTTTATTCAAAAAGAAAAAGCCTTCTATCCATTGCCTTTATCTATCCAAAAAGCATTGATATATGAAACGGTGTTATGTATGCTAATATACTGTATGTTACAACAAGTACTGTATGTCTTGCTTATAGCTGACATTGACAGTAGTCCATGTAGCAAGAGGGCGACAAGGTGTTTTGCTTCCAAGTATTGACTCAGTGGTAACACAGCAGCGAAAAACACACAAACTCCTGCTTTGCAACATGACGTGTAGTTGTGAGTGTTTACACAGAGAAGGATGCATGTTGGATAGCCGCTGGCTCAGCCGCTGTTCATTTTGTCAAACCAAGGGCCGGAACTAGTCTTACACTGTCATATGCAATTGAAGGCAAATGTTGTCAGCTACTGTAGAAGTGCTTTTATGTTTTTGTTTTTTTATTTTTACTTTTCAGACATGCTCAAAGGCTTTGTGCAAATTATTTTGCGTTGGAAGATTTTTAAACATCCTGCATCTTGATTTTTTCTTTGAAGGATATATTGCTGTGTTTAATCAGGACAAAGGGGATTAGCACAGGACCTCTTGGTATGAACCTGGCACAGTTATGAATATTAATGAAACATTTCAAGAGTCACTCAACACCACCGCCCTGACATCCCACTGTGGCTTAGTCTAAGAGGAGCAATCGCTGCAAAGCTTGAAAGTCTGAACTCACTTTTAAAGATTTATGAAAACCATGTACTAATTAGCTGCTCACGTGTTTTGAGCTGAACCGTTTTCAAGCATAGTAAACATTTAGAGTTGTAGTTGCATTTCTTAGCTGCTCGTACATTATTTGCGGCGATGTGAGCAGTATGATGATTGGGATCCATGTCATCTCTGTGAGAGGCTGTAAACACATTGAGGAACAGTGCAAAGATTCATTGAAATTTCAGAAATAGATGGAATGGAAAGTTCCAAATAATGAGCGCATTGACAGGATTTTGGAATGATGTGGATACTACATGCCAACAGCAGGCTTCTGTTTTCATTGCATGTTAATGTTACAACAGGTTACTTAGCAACCACCTCATCTCCCCCTTGTCCGCTTTCTCCTTTGGGTGAAGTGGCGAGTGAAGTGTGATGCTTTTTCTTTTCATGGTCCATCACGTATGGACGCATGAAAACAAAGTGTGCAAAATGCAATTTGTGCTTTGATGATGGAATTGAACAGCGCCAGCCTCCAGTGCCACACCCACCCGCCCATCTGCTCTGTTCTGTTACAAGTCAGCAGCTGATGGAAAACAACCGCGTCAGTGCAGCTGCTGGAAAATGTTTTAAAAAGAATAAGCATGTGAGGTGACTCATCATCACGTAAACCACAGTGATCAATGTGTGAGTGATACATTGCAAATGTATAACTCACTTTTGCTGGTCATCACTTACAGACACTCGTCACCATATGCAGATTTTCTTTCTTGTAAAACATTGGAAGCTATAAGGGAGAACGTAATTATGTTTTGGGACTCTGCTCATCCTCTTCTTTCCCATCAATAATAAATCCGTACATCAGCAATGACAAAAAAAAAATGGTTCATTCAATTGTTTCTTTTTCAGTCTCACGCGAGAAATAAAATCATTTTAGGCTTCGATGAAATCATGCCACAAGACTGAGTTTGTTTTAATATGTAATTGGTCATTGGACCCAAATGTTTGGTCACGATCATTAATATACGTTAGCTTCGGACTTTCCACAATCAGTCAACCAAGACGTATCCACATAGTTCCTCGTGTATCATTGCCCGTGGTTGACAGAAGAATGATCATTGCAGTGTTGTTGGCGTGATCTGCACTTTGATCATCTCAGCAATATGTAATTGTCCATCTTATTACAGGGGCAAGTCTATGATCAGAAGTTTAGGGGTGCTTACAGTTTTTGTGCCAGAACACATCCGATGGACGGGTATTGCATTCGATTGGCAGGACACACAACCCCCACCCACCCACACACCCACACACACACACACACACACACACACACACACACACACACACACACACACACACACACACACACACACACACACAAAAGAGGTGTTTCATTGATAATGGGCATCCACTCAGTTAGCTTGCAGTAGCACATTGGCTTTAATATTAACACATTACCGTGTCCAAAGTGTGCTTCTCTCAATTCAAAAAGGAGTGTGATATTGTCTGACCACCTTTAATGTTTGTAGCTAAAAAAAATGTTGGCTAACACCTACCTAACAACATAAGCAATAACTAAGATCAGGCCTGGTAATAATAAAAATCTACTGACTGGTAGAAATGTAGAAATTTACCACAAGGTTTAAAGCAAGGTAGGGCTACTCACTCAAATTACTCCATCTGGAAGACTGCATGTGGATGTGTGGATGTTCTGTGAGAAAAGGATCCATCCATTTTTGAGTTAAAGGGAGGTGTATTGTTTTTTTTTGTTGTTGTTGTTGATAAAATATTACATTTCTTACAAGTACTGTATGATTTTAACACTTCTCTAGCTTGTTAACAATAAGCACATACACTAATTAAAATCTTAAAATATCTCAATTTTTTGGGGGGGGTTGATTTATCTTAGGGATGCTTCAGAACTCCCCAAAAATTATCTAGACACACCCATGTCTTATAGTGAGGCTGATAAAGTGGTCGTGGCCCAGACTGACCGTCATCTAAAAAGCTAACTTAATGCCCATTACAAAACCTCCAGCTCACCAAACCCAAACCATTGAATATTGAAATCAAACTCACCCATGTGGTCCATTTTTCATTTTAATTTTAATTGATTGTTAATTGAATAAGGAAAGCGCAATGATACATGTTATGTTATCCTCCTAGGGTGGCATCATAAACAACAGAAATAAAAGCCGATGAATAGGAACAGCTCAAGTCTCACAAGATTTGCTGACAACTTGCAGTGAATGTTGAAGACTTTGTACCCCTTCACGCTATGCATTTTTTATGTAATAGCAATTTTGGACTGATTTCTGAAATCAATCTTTTCCAATCAATTGCCTATACAAGTGGCTGAATTTTTTTACTTGGCCAACCAGGCAAAAAATAAAAAAAGATGACAACAAAGTAGTTAGCCAAGTGTGTACTCTGTTGATCTCCATTACTGCGTCTTTCCAAGATTTTATTTATTCTAGTTGTGAAGTTTCATCATAAGTCATAAATTACTTTTGTTGTGGGTGTGATTTACGACACCCCCACGAGAAGAGAAAATGGACATTAAGGTACAATACTGCACTTTCTGAAATACCTCAAGTATTACATTTAAATGGGAGATGTGTGTCAATACACAAGAAACCAGGCTAATACTGATTGAGTTGCCTGTTGTATTTTTTGATGCAATGACACAAGTCAGACATGGTGTGTGTTCCTCAAATAGCCAATCAGAGACCCGGTGTAGTCCCGCCATGAGCCCATTTCACACGAGGATAATCTCATAGCGCTTAAAATTGCTGGATTATCACATTGCTATTTAGATTCACGTTTAGCCGCCATATCCTATGACTCAATTATCAAGTAGGCCTGCTGCACAAAGTTCTCCGGGAGTTATATTAGGGAACGTGCTCAGAGCTTCCATTCCATGCATCAGACAAAACATCCAGCAGAGATGAGGAAATTCTTGAAGCGCTCTCACAGACAAAGACTGAACATTGCCACTCAGCCAATGTTCAGTATGCCCTATGAGCTAAGTCATAAGGAATCCGACCACAGCTGAGCTTGTTATCTTGTAATGGCATCAAACAACACAGTGAGCATTGCTTAACGATCCCCCGCTAAGTTGCAGTCTTTCATCCTTTTCATATTTTGTCCATTAAACTCATTTTTCTTTTTAATTCAGTAATTTCAGCCTTGTTTTTGGCACTCCATGTTTATGTATATTTTATTGTAGGAAACATAAAAAAGGGGTTTTGCCACACTTTCTCATTCAGCACATCGTGCTGCTAATACTGGTGTGCCCACCTTGGGCACCTGGGGTCAGTATAAAGGCCAATTCATACTGTAGTGTGTTGGGGAGGCGATAAGCGTCAACACGAATGTCTCGCGATAAATAAAGAAATGAGCTGAGCCTTTTCTACATAGTGCATGTAATGTATGTGGGCAAGGGCGACGCAATCGCTGATGTACTTCAGTCGCTCTCGCACCACGAGCGGTCACAAAATGT
Source organism: Hippocampus guttulatus (assembly GCF_054856545.1). Taxonomy (NCBI): domain Eukaryota; kingdom Metazoa; phylum Chordata; class Actinopteri; order Syngnathiformes; family Syngnathidae; genus Hippocampus; species Hippocampus guttulatus. The sequence continues at coordinate 14,803,371 of NC_141270.1, read as the reverse complement.
ACATTTAAAGAAGAGCTGCTGTCAGCTACAACTCACGTCCAAGCACTCTGCACACAGTTTGTTTGTCTACATGGGTTGCTGCAACGTTTGTGTTCCAATATCTGTTGTTTAAAGGGTTATAACCAGAGATGCACAAAGCGCGCACTTTAAATTGAATAATGCATTCCAGTTCAAGTATGTTATTGCGCTTTTGCGCACTAGAAAAATGGAGCTCATCAGTCATCTTGACTGTGGTCAGACTACGCAGCTTCAATATTAAGTCAAGTTAGCCATGACAAATATTGTTTCTTCCAACTTTAAAATAAATGCTAAGTGAGGCATTGTTATCCATGTATAGTTCTCCTTGTTGCACATTGGGTAGCATATGAACAGCTCTTGTTGTGGCGGCTGGCTTGAATACCAACGATACATTTACCGTAATAGATGGTGGCTGGTGAATTTGGTTTTCCCTTAACAAATTCCCAACATCGTCATATTACACTGTCATATTGTGGGCAAACTTAATACCACGAGTGAACCCACTCAATTCACTATATAAACAAAAAACATCTTATAAATGTCTTATAAATCAACGTCTTATAAATATACACAATTTTGGATGAAGTTTTTATGTCGTCAAGTAGTAAACAACCTTTGGGCTATGGGCGCATGATCCATGCTGTCACTCTTCAAGTATAGCCTGGAGGTATCGCTGAGAATAAGTAGCGCCCTGGTTACTGTCGGCTTACTGACGTTCTTATTGCGCTGTCTCTTAAATCCGAGCAGGCCTGTTAAAAGCCTGGCTTTGGAAACAATGTTTGTAACAGGCATTTTGTCCAAAGGAGCCAACTGCAATTGTCGCCAGAACAAGCACATCTGCCATCATGGTGTTTTGTAACCCTGAAATCTGGTCACGATCACATCCCAAATTTACCATGGACGCGGTGACTATCTGTTCAGCTCTCCAAGCAGACGGAGACACATCTATCTAATGTTGGTGTGTTGCAATAGACATGAACGCGAGAACAACTTGTCTTTAATGTCCTCAACAAACCTCAAAATAAACCCTCAAGTGTGACAGATGGATTCATTAAAGCTTTTGCTTCTCATGTTACTATGATAATTTAACTAGTAAGGTTTTAAAGAATTCATTGAAGAGGTGTCCATGCCGATATACTTTAAGCTCTTTCCATTATCAACATGAATATGTAATCCTTCTGCGAGGCCTATAATGACATGTTACATACATTTCCTTTTATGCTGCAGTTGTTTGAAAGGAACTTCAAATAGCTTGGTGGAGGAATGCGTAGAATTCCCGGCTGCTTTCCAGGATGGAAGCTGTTTATGGAAGAGAACTGGGAGGGCGCGGGAGAAGGCAGGGGGGTGATTCATAATTAGGAGGATAAGCTGCTGCTCTGCTGCAGCCTTTTCGAGCCATGTTTGGAGCTGTTTGGTGGGATGCACACACACCGCTGCACAGTTTCTCACCTATCTGCCATTCGTTGACAAAACAGAAGTCCAAGGGTGTTATATAACATCCATGTCTCTGTCTATTTTATAGGTGAGTTTGTGGTGTTTTCTGAGAACCTCATTCAGGGATGGGCGGGCATCTCACGCCCGCAGTCCGAGCGGATTCACCTATTGCAATGTTTTTTCCAATATTTTTGTGTTTTCGTGTGGGGGGGCAACACGTTACTGGAGGTCTATCAGCAGTTTTTGAAGAATTCAACCCCCCCCCCCCCCCCCCCCCCAATCATTGTTCCCAATACATTTGAATGGCCATCATCATTTCAGTTGCCCATCCCTGACCTGGCTCTTTTGAAAGACAGACTTTGTTTAGTTATCTATGGGCAGAGTATGTGGAATAAAGTCACACAGTCATTAGAATTTGTGCCATCCCTCTAGCCAGTTTTGTTTTTATGGTAGCTCACTTTCTAGTGCTTACTACAACCTTGACAGATATACATTTGGCAATATCATTAAAAACATGTACTGTAGTTCTTTGTTTGGAACACAAACTACTTTTTACATAGTCATAATAAATGGATCATACTGATGATGATGGTGTTGATCCAAAGCAGTAGATACTTTATTCTTTGTGAATCTTCTTGGTTACGAAAGTGTAAATTGACAACATCCTCAATAATCCTTATCTTAATTTATGTATAATTTAATACACATACTGTATCATTATCTGCAGAGAATTATATTTGTTTTCACTGAGCATTATCACTTCATTCTTCCAATTCAAGACTTTATTCTCATAAGATTGGACACGCTAAACTGTCCCAAGTTGTGATTGTGAGTGTGAATGTTTTTTGTGTGTGCGTGTGTGCCTTGGCTTTGGCTGGCAACCAGCTCAGCATGCCGACTACCCGAAGACAGCTGGGTTAGGCTCCAGCACGCCCCGCGACCCTTGTGAGGATAAAGCGGATCAGAAAATGGATGGATGGATGAATTTATGGATTTATTTATTCGTTCATTTATTTATTTAGATTACATCAGCTGCATCCCACAATCAAGTCTTATCTCAAAATTTTGACATCAATGCCTTGTAATAATCCATCCATCCATCCATTTTCTGATCCGCTTTATCCTCACAAGGGTCGCGGGGGGTGCTGGAGCCTATCCCAGCTGTCTTCGGGCAGTAGGCAGGGGACACCCTGAACCGGTTGCCAGCCAATCGCAGGGCACACAGAGACGAACAACCATCCGCACTCACACTCACACCTAAGGACAATTTGGAGTGTTCAATCAACCTGCAATGCATGTTTTTGGAATGTGGCAGGAAACAGGAGTACCCAGAGAAAACCCACTCAGGCTCAGGGAGAACATGCAAAATCCACACAGGAAGGCCGGAGCTGGAATCGAACTTGGTACCTCTGCACTGTGGGGCCGATGCGCCAACCACTAGCTCACCGGGCCGTCCGCCTTGTCATCATGTTTTTATTAAATTTTATCTTTTGGTGGGGGAGAAAAAAATGTTAATTATTTGGGAAAGATTTAGTGTTTGGACTCGCTCTAAATTTCATCCAACACCATGAATGCCTATGCTTCATGGTGATAATGTAAATAAAGTAGCAGACCATTTCGACTGTGAACAAACTATTTTTAACCAGAATGAAAATCCCTCTTCTCATTTAGCAACATACCTAGCATATATCAATTAGCATACAAGCAATTGTAGACATAATAGCCGTGCATCATATTGACGGAGGGTATGGAGGGTTGAATCTCAGAGCAAACACTTTATGTGGGAGGGGAAATAGGATTGGATGTGGCGGTCTGCATGCATTCTGCAGAGTGGGTGCCACATTCTCAGGTGGCATGTGGTGACAGGTCCATCTGGGCACACCTGCTATCAGAAACAAACAGACCCCCTACAAAGTCAAGGTCAAAGCTGGGACGCTCTGCTCAGATCCCCTCAGATTAGCCAGACGTCTCAGGAGGCTTCAGAAGGTCTTGACACATGCGGACAGTGAGCTGGACCTAGCATCCGTCTGAAGACAAGCTTGTCCTTCAACGTGTAAGTAAAGTTTTGTCATGTTTATGATTGCATAAAAGATTTTGGGGAGTGGATTTGGGGGTAAAATACATCTTAGTTCATGTGGACATTTGGATTCAGTGTGTGCGTGGGGTTTGCTTCCCATTTCCCAATCTTTTTGGCAACTTCATTTGTGTTGTTTGTTTCTCAATAATCACAGTATAATCTGCATATAATGTCAATTAATCCAATTTCTGAGTTACCCCAATTTTCATTTTAGATATGTAGGCTCTAGTGATGTCTTATTTTAAATTGAATAGGTGAACCTTTTTCTACTCATCTTTTTTTCTTTCTTTCTGTGACCGACGGTTGGCCATCCTAAAGCTTCTGAACTAGTCACTAGTCATTTCCTCAGACGGAACAGATGAATCTCTTCTGAGACATCTCTTCCTAAAAAGGCCAGGAGTAATCTTTGCTCCTCTGTGTTTATACAGCAAACTGAACGGCGTGAGCTTTCATCTCGCCCTTTATCGTTCTTTATACTTTGGATTCACTGCCTTGGCTTCATGTGAGGATGTGTAAAAGTAACGGATGCCACTGGTAGAAGTAGTGAAGTCATGAAATGATAGTGTTGATATTTGGTTTGACTTGACTCGGTTCTGGCTTACCGTTGAACCAAGGTAGGATAAGCAGTAGACCAAGAGGAAATGGGGATGGGAAAGGTTTCTGTTTCATGTCCCCTTGAGATGTTTTTGGATTCACTTCAACCCCCTCATATCCATTAAGGCAATTTAGCCTCTTGCATATGACAAGTTGAATCTACTGTAGAACCCTGCCTATTGTTTGTGCTCGGTCCTTTATTTGGGGTTTTAGGATATAAGAGAAGATAAGATAAGATATCCTTTATTTGTCCCACACGGGGGAAATTTACAGTCTCGAGCAGCAAAATTGGGGGGTAGAAAGAAGAAAAACAAAGTGTTAGCATTCACAAAAATAAATGTTTCCGTTTTAATGTACACAGTTCAATTAAGTGCAATATATATAGATATAGATAAGGTGGCTCTGCTCTTTACAATTGTTTTTCACATAATTTTATTTTTATTTGTATTCTTTATTTATATTTATGTATATTTATTTATTTATATTTATATTGGCGGGTCAAAAGAGGTAATAGTTTGCCCAGCTGTAGTTGAGATAGGTACACTAGAACTGGCTGTGATTTAGTGCAACGACCCCTCCCCAAACAACTAGTGTGTCTGTGCCTTTTCTTGGAATTTCGAATGGGGAAAGTCTCTTAAATCAGCGGTGCTGGCTGTGCTCAAAGGGAGGCCCGGGAGAGTGATGGAAGTCTTTCACTGTTTTAACACTGTTTCCCTTGGTGTTTCCCTCTGCATGCAATACTGGTGAAGTTCGGAATAACACATGCTTAAGGGGACATGTGTAATTTCTTCACAAAATGCGATCAATCTTGTCCTATTTTAGGCGTTACATTTGACCCAGGATTTTTATTTTCTTCAAAACACTCGGGGCTCAAACCTGTATTCTACTCCAGCGTAACTTCCCGACCTTCCTTCCAGTTCTTTCCGGTGTAGTCTTGATTATGCTTTGATTACAACGAAGCATGCGAGCAAGCATTTTGTTTTGCTCAGTTGTCACAGTTCTTCATTATGAAATACAGTGCACGCCTGGTTAAAAAGTTCAGCCTGATCCACAGCTAATATTAGAACCTCTAGTGGGAAAGTGCTTTCGTCTGATGCAGCTGGGACAGAGGAAGTTTCACGCATCACCCAGCAACACAGTTGCCTTCAATCTAATTCTCTTTGGTGACATCCTCCCCGCGGCAAGACAAAATATGCCACTTGTCTTTCCTGCATCTGGCTGTTGCACAAGCTTTTGCTTAAACATGTGATGGATGAAAGCGGGCGGCCCGGTAGTCCAGTGGTTAGCACGTCGGCTTCACAGTGCAGAGGTACCGGGTTCGATTCCAGCTCCGGCCTCCCTGTGTGGAGTTTGCATGTTCTCCCCGGGCCTGCGTGGGTTTTCTCCGGGTGCTCCGGTTTCCTCCCACATTCCAAAAAACATGCATGGCAGGCTGATTGGACGCTCTAAATTGTCCCTAGGTGTGAGTGTGGGCGTGGATGGTTGTTCGTCTCTGTGTGCCCTGCGATTGGCTGGCAACTGATTCAGGGTGTCCCCCGCCTACTGCCCGGAGATGGCTGGGATAGGCTCCAGCACCCCCCGCGACCCTAGTGAGGATCAAGCGGTTCGGAAAATGGATGGATGGATGGATGGATGAAAGCATTGATTTCGTTTTGTTGGTATCTGCACCCCTCAGGGCTCTCCAGAAGAGGGCGGCGTGTCACCAAAACCCACTCCCAGTAAGTCTCCACAAAGTTGATGGAATTCTGCTTGGAGAATGAAGAACTGAGCTGTTGTCTCTGCATGCATGCGTGTACTTGAGTCCCGTCAGGTCCCAGGGCTGTGAGCACCGTCAAGATCACGCCTCTGTCAAACATGAAAGGATCTCCTGACCTGATTCCTGCCGCAGGTGATACTGTATTTCCCCTCCTTCTCCTCATGAATCTTTCAGCGTCTGTAAGTGTGGGACATCTCATACTCCCCAATGAAAACCTAGAAGGATGTGGAATCATGTTAATAACAAGGGTGCGCTGTGCTCTACTTCCTGCTCTGACTGAGTGATCTTGGCAATTAGTTTTACATGTCAGGATATTAATGAGATGGCCTGGTTACGGTGTTCTGATTTGATCATTTGGGCCGTGAGGATGCAAAACCATGATGATGAAGCGCACTGATTTTTGAATATGCAGTGGATGTTTTCTGAAACGTTCATGACAATCATTTTCAGGCCTGGACCCCAGCAGGGTGTGCAAAGGGAAAGGAGTGGTGACACTGAGGGCCACCCACGTCCACTTTGATGACGAAAGCAGCGGCGGTGCGGAGTCCAACGCTGTCGCAACGCCAGGTAAGCCTTCTGAGCGGATGCCACAACTGCTTCACAAAAACTCTACATGAAAAGTAGTTTTTCTTTCTTTTAAACATGTTGAAAATTTTCTTGCGACAAGGAAAACAGTTTGCGACCATTCAAACAGTTGGCAAACGTCTTTGTGACCTTTTGCGACCTTGAACAAACCCTGACGAAAAATCAACATGCGGGCCTTGCACAAACACTCGCAAACCTTTGCCGCTCAGTGGCATACAGGCTGGTTGCAACTGGTTAGTCAAGGTACAAGGCATTTGAATATGTTTGCACGTGATTGCGATGCACATAATTGCATGTGCCGTTATCATGATGACGATATTTTTTCGGTATATTGTGCACCCCTGGTAAGTCTGAATGAATATTTACTGTGGATTATGTGTCCAGTACCTGTTTTTGATAACGTAACAAAATAGGGAGGGGGGGGGGGGGGGGAGTCTTAAAAATAGTTAGTAGAAGCTGCTTATTTTTAGACTGACACAAGACAAATGGGGTTCTCATAAATTCCCCTTGGTTCTTCACATTACTCCATGTTGCTGCTGTGCCCATTTCTTTCATTTAAGTCCCTTAAGTCAGCCGTGGTTGAGTTCACCTTTTTCTATTTCCATTTTGTCTTCATCTGCAGATTCTGAAAAATTAACCATTCTATTCCGATAAAGGACTAGAAAGAACAGATCTGGGAGTACAAGCAAAAAGTCATCAGATATGTACTAAAGTACAGTACAGATGCTGAAGAAAAGTCTGTTTAAATTCAACGCCAACGTACTCTATTTTGCACTTCAGCCTGACAATTACTTCCTACCACTGCTTGTAGATGTTTGTTTAGCTGTCAGACTTATATAACTAATCATGTTTTGAAGTAAATCCGTCGTCGTTAGGCAACTAAGGGTCATGACAAAGGGCAATTGCTCAAATTTTCATTTGCGTGTCAAAGAGCTCTTTTGTAGTGACGTGCCCACATTGCACTTTGCTGCAGAGGCCTTGACTGTGGGCCTGTTTGTTGCGATGGGCACATCGGGACAGTGCTGGAGGCCAGCCAAGTCTTTTGGGGCGATGCTTTAATTGTTGTCGAGTCTGACTATAAAGGCCACTGCCACAATGAGGCTTTGCAGCTCACTGAATAGGTGCTTTGTTCTGATGACAAAATTCTGAGTTTTTGGTAGAATCTTTTTTTTTTTTAAATTCCTTCCTTGTGAGGGGATATATCAACATATCTACCGAAACAAAAACGTTCCCCTCTTGTGATTGGTGTTTAATCATTGATTAGCTGAATTTGTTGGCTAACTGCACCGGCGTTCAAAGAGAGATTTCTGGACTTTTTGCAGGTGTCTGCGGAAGCCATATGAATGGAGGCTTGGCTGAGGGAGGCGGGAACATCCCAGCTGATTTCCTGCCTGTAAACAGCAGTCACTGCCAGGTATGATTTTTTTCACCCCAATTAAGTATGACTTGGGTAACTGACAAATGTATTAGTTATGTCTTCATTTTATTAAGTGTACCTTCCACATCAATGTAAAGTCAAAGTTTGTCAATTTCTTTTTTGTTGTTTTTTTTTTTTTTGTCACTTTTAGACCTCGTCACCGGAAAGCATAAAAGAAAATCAGGCTCCAGTGACATGTGTCAACAACAATTGCTTCCCATCACCCCCCGCCTCCATCTATCCATGCACTAGCTCTGTCAATCCCACAATAGTTTTGCTGCAACACAACAGAGGTGAGGCATGCCATTCTTTGAGTTGGGCATTTGTGTTTTCAGCATTCTAAACCTGCTGTTACAATATACGTGTCTGTCACTTTACATGTTTTAACTTGGAAAGTCCGCGTGCTTAGTCATTTTGTGTGCTGCTCCTAACCAGTGCTTCCACTTTGTTACGTTGTTGTTGTTCCGTCATCATGCTGGCCTTTGTCTTTCTTCCACAACAGAGCAGAAAAAGCAACTTTCTCACTTGAAAGGTATGCTCTGGGCTCTTGGTGTAAGTTTTTTTTTCCACTCTCAAAGCTGTCATCATTTTAGAACAACTCACTATTTAATGGTTATTAAATTGAACTGGACCAAAATCATGGGCATGGTATTTCCTCATTTTATAAATCATATTATATTGGCCCTTACCATAGATGGGTTGAATCAAATTCTATGCTTAATTATTGGTAGCCACAAAATCAATTATTTTGTTCCAGATGAACCTTTATAATCTATTATGTGTTCTAATAGATTTCTCCTTCGTTAATCAGATTTTGGAAAGAAATAAGTTAAAAAAAAACAACTTTATAGTAACTACAAGAAAAACAGCACCATCATGTTGGGGGGGGGGGGGGGTTGATTGTGTTGCTGTGCAGGCAAAGAGGTAGGCAGACCCAAGTGCAGAGAAGCAAGCCATGAGGGCAGGAGTCCAGGGGCATTCTCCAAGAAGTATTAGCCAGCTAGCAAGACATAAAAATATAAAACAAAGTACAAAACAATGGAGGTTCAAAGTAACAGAGAAACTAGGGGAACAGACTCACCAGCACGGACGACAGGACAAGTGTTTTACAACTGAAAATGAGTGAACAGAAACCAGGAACTAAATGCAAACATCTGGACAAGACACAAGTGCATGGAGAGAGCTGATTGGGTGACTCAAGGGGAGCCCGGCTGACGATACCAGTTGAAGCTAAAGGCGTAATGACTAGATCGGGACGCAACAAAAAGGAAAAACAGGAAAACCAATCAATGCTATATAACAACATAGGAAATGGAAATGATCTGGACTCAATGTGAAATGAAAATCCACAAGCAAATCTGAAAGTATAGATTGCAGACATCCAAATTCAAAAATTGTCCAGAACAGGGCAGACGCAAGATGTCTCCGAGGTGAGATTACAAACAAACATAACGTGACATACAATATACATAGACGTGCCATTTCTATTATTTCGAATCACCCAAACCTACCTTGTGCATCAAAGTCTATCTGTCTCTCTGTCACCCTCTCCCATTAACACTTTCATGCACCCTGTAACATGATAACATGTTAAGCTGTCCGCTGTAGTAACCCGCTGTCCCTGAAAGGGTTAATGAGGCATCCATAGATGAATATAACCTTTAATAGCTTTTTGTTCAAATGGTGCACTTGCATTATCAAATGGGATCCGGTAATAAGATGTGCATTGCATGCACAACATTCATTTGAAAGAATAATAATAGCCGCAGAAATATACACTGTTGCAGTGTTTTAACGTCAATTGTACTGAGAAGTATTTCAGATATTTTGGTGGGTAGTCGGCATGATGCAGTACAACAGTACAGACTACAACCACAATAATAAACACATCAAAGTAATACTTCTCGGAAAAGGGTCGCTCAAAACCGATCTTCATCTTTTTTAAAGTCGTTGTGTTGAAGTTTTTGCTTCGGCACTCATTCGACGAGTGCAAGTGTACCTAATTTGGCAATTGAGTCAGAATGGCCAATTGGATCCAATTCTAAGGTTTGTCTTCATCTATCAAGTTCTCCCGGTCTCAGGACTTATTGTGGCCTTTTGTTGTCTTGCATTGCAGACCCCACCCCAGAAAGAGACAAAAACCCTGATCCTGGGAGAGACTCTGTCAATTCAGATGCGGACATGGACGGCAAAAGGCTGCGACTGTCGCTACACTCCCCCGTCCTCAGTCCTCTCAACAGGCCCATTGTGCCGGCGCGGGTGAGTAACACAACCTCATGTCATCTTTCGAGCCACTTACGTACAGACGCATGTACTGGGATACTAAGACATGAATTGAAACTTACTATTATTGCTTCAATCTTGACTTTCTGTATCTGTCTGCTGAACTGCATCTGCCTTGTCCAAACAGTAATATTCATTTGGGTTCCTTTCAGAACACTGAAAAGTCCAAAGAATGGTACAAGACAATGTTCAAGCAGATTCACAGGATACCCGGTAAGAGACAATTTCAACTCTTTGTACGCTAATGACATTTGCTGGTCACGTTTCCCTGCGCTTGTCCATACGCTGTGTGTTTGTGCATGTGTGTGTTGATGTCATACTGCGGCGTGTCTCTCCATCACTTCACTCAGAGACTATTGAGGAAAACCCTTACCGTCCCACCTACATGTTTCCTGAAAACTATGACATGAAATCAAAAGGTATTTTTTTGGGGTAGAATTCTATTCTCATTGACTTCGCTGATCTGACCCTGCACATACTACCACCTCTACTTATCGCTCTAATATAACATCCATCAACCACAAACCTAAGTGAATAACGTGTTTTTACTCTTGTCTAACAATCACTTGAAATACAGTACATGGCACAAAGAAGTGGCTCACCCGTGTCACTATTCTTACACTTTTAATATCTCACATTATCAATCTGCATCTGCTGCATTTCATCTCATAGTCTTTTGAGACCACCAAAAAATAATAATAATAATCTTACCATGTTTTAATGTTATTATATCATGGTAAAAGGATTCGTTTTAACCGGATAAAATTCAAGTTTGCAAAATGATTTTCTCAAAATGCTCCATAATGCCATAGTCGAGATGGATTTACAGTGTTTTGCAAAAGAGCTCTTCACATTGACACTCACTATATTGAGAGACATTTCGTATATTTTCCTCTCTCATTTCGCTAAAGGTAGCCAAGTCTTGAGCGACCCCTCAGTGGCAGTAGTTCTATGCTAATGCAAACTACATTTGTAAATAAAACACCTTGCTTACACTTTCTTGACACTGTGTGAATTAAAAAAGATGAGTGCTATAGAGATGGAAGGATGGAGGTTTGCAATGGCAGAGTTTCTGAAGCTATTCTAGTCCAGCATTGCCATTTGATTTAATTGTGCACGTGTACCTTCTGCATGTAGTTTATCGTTGTTGCCACTAGATGACGCTACAGGCCAACCACAACCACATGTTTTGCTCGGTCTAAATTGATTCTTGAAGCTGTCCATTAGAAATGTTAATAATCCGAGGTGGCTTTGTTCCCCTGGTTTATTTTTGATGCCGGTTACAAAAATGTCAACTTTTTTTCTAGCACATCACGATTTTGACATATTTTCATTTTTTTGTTTTTAAATTTGACCTCGAAAGTCTTGCGTAATGACGGATTTTATTATGCCCTGTAATTTATTGCTTTGAAGTTTCTGACCCTAACCTTTAATTTTTAAAGATAACCAAAAATATTATTTTTTAGTTTATTATTATTATTATTATTATTATGGAAAATTGATGTGCACGACCCAAAAAAATTTGTTTCGGAATAAAAAAAATCAAAAAGTTAATCTAAAAGAGTTTACTTGCCCCTCTGATTAAAAAAAATAACGCAAATTTGTTGACCTGCGCAATCACTGATTAAATGTTTGGCAGAGCTAGGCAGAAGTTTGTATTCGGATAACAGCTGATGGTTAATGACATTTGAGGCTGCATACCAATCCTACTTCAACACAGAACTGTGTGTCCCTCTCAGCACAACATGTGGTTCATGTCAGTTCTATTAATATTGTATATCGATCCATTTGTCGTAGTACTTGTCCTCATTGGGGTCATGGGTGAGCTGGAGCCTAACCCAGCTGACTATATGGGCGAGAGGCAGGATACACCTTCAACTGGCCCCCAGCCAGTTCTATTATTGTCGATGTTTATTTATAATGTCTCCTGGATGGGCAGTTTTTGCAATACTCTCGCCGTGATGCTCATTGATGCTTGGCTCCCATTTTAGCTCAGTAATGCTTCTGTAGAGTGCTTTGCATTGACACTCTTTGATTACATTTCGTGAACCTTTGATCATTTGTAGAGTGCGGAAAACAACGTTTTAGTGCCTTCTTCGCCTTTTTAAAAAGTTGCATCAGAAATACAGCACACCTACAGATTATTAATGGCTAAATATATTTCTAAATATTTGATTTTTGCTCACTAGAGAATGGTCCAAACCCCTATGGCTACTTGGAAGATGGTGAGTTTGGAAATTGATTTAACATACTAATCTCACTTCAAGTGAGGCATGAATAGACTTAATAGACATAGGTGTGGTTATTTACGTGTCTTTTTTTTTTTTTTTAAGTAAAAGGTGTGCCACGATCTCAAAGTGACACAGATGTTGGGTCAAGAGCAAGGTCGATGCCAGTGCCGACACGGTCCTCATCACTTAAGCCCTCTGCCAAGAGGTTTGTGTCCTCCATCTGCAACTTGCATCAACATCATAACGCCCTCGTGGAGAATAAAAAAGGCTTAGTCATTTCAGAAAAGGATATTTTTCAAATGAAAGTGAGTGAGTATTTCCATATTTATTTACAAAGTACATACATTCACCAATCACAACACTGATTGAATCATTTAAAATGAGACAATGTAATAGCCTTTAAAATAAGTAAGTTTACACTATGCTCAGTTGAGCATTATCATACTCAATGAATTATCTGTATCTGTATAATTGTGGGTATATGCAATATTTAGGGCAGTACAATTTTAGACTACTCTTTCACTCTGGGTTTTGAAATTTCATTATTATCCTTATTTTGAGATTGTGCGGGTGTGCTTAATTATCATCATTATGTGAAACAACTGGTGCGTCTTGCTTCTCAACTTTGTAAGGTGGACTGTTTGTTCCATGTGACTCCAGCTGCATCCGTCAGCACACACGCACACACACACACACACACATCCACATACACGCACACACACACTCTTAGAAGTTGGCAAAGGAGAATGTGCTTGTTGAGAGATGAGTGATGCAGGAGAACAGGTGATGGACGGATTAGAAGATTGGAAGCATTAACCACTATGGCTGTGGATGTCGAGGTCTGACCTTTCCTCCTTGATCATGAAGAAGTCAACACCTGAATACACGCTGTAAAACATGTGACGTGTGCCAACAAGAATGAAAATAACAAATACTGTTTCTTCCTGATTTTTTTTCTTCTGTTGTGGAATTCAACTGCGAAATGAAGCATTGTGCATTTCGTCACTGAGCCCCACTTTGTTTTACCTGACTACCAGTTAGGCTTAACCGCGAATTGAACAGTTCTGTTGTCTTTGAAGGGAGAGAAGCGCTGGGCTAATCATCAGAATATTTCGATTAAAAAAAAACATCTTAGCCAAAGATGGTTGCCATGGTGACTACATAATGAGGACCAGCTCTCTCCCATCCCATTCGCAACCCGCCCTGACTCTCGCCTCTCCACAGAAATGAGTGGGAGCCGCCGGATAAAAAGGTAGACACCAGGAAGTACCGCGCCGAGCCTAAGAGCATCTTTGAGTATGAGCCGGGGAAATCATCGGTGCTGAAGCTGGAGAGAACGGTATGTTAGCCACCTGCCTTGCTCTCTCTCTCTCTCTCTCTCTCTCTCTCTCTCTCTCTCTCTCTCTCTCTCCCTCTCTCTCTCTCTCTCTCCTTTTGCTCTCTCGCTGCATGTTGTGTGAGCAGCACCCCGCTCCTACATGCATCCATCCCCCACCCACCTCTGCATCTAAGCTCCCAAGTGGCTGCTTCGGCTCCGAAGGCAACAACGTCGTGCCGGGCACATTCCTAAAGGGTGTCCTGTTCCTTTGACAGATGATCCCATCTTACGTCGGGGAGGGGTATCGCTTACAAGGGGATCCATTGTCGTTCTTCTTCAATTTAAGGTTATTGGGCCGAATCGGCTCGCGGGGCAGACACAGTTCATGAATGCTCGGTGTTTGGCAAGAGGAATTGAAATGCTAACCTTTAGACATGTGCCGACCCAAATGTCAGTGTCCTTGATGGCTGTCCTTCTCTTTACATGAGGATTTGCTGCTTTGTCCTTGATTGACAGTGTGGTATAGACAATGATAACATTGACTCAAACGTTGCTGGTCTAATTCCAGTTGAGCATATCTAACACAGGATGCTAAGACTGTAATTGTTTCTGTAGTTAGTGTTTGTCTGAAGGTCTTGTTTGTTATCAGTCCTTTCCAGTTGTTCCGAGGCTGACAATTCCATTTCAGTTAGCAGCTCAGTTGGTCAATCTGTCGGGTTAAAAGTTGTTTTCCGTTACCTCATTGTGACACATATAGAACAGATATGGTATGAAAGAAGGGTGGCACGGTGGTCCAGTGGTTAGCACATCCGCCTCTCAGTGGAGAGGTGCGGGGTTCGAGTCTGGCTCTTCCTGTCTGAAATTTGCATGTTCTCCCTGTGGCTGCGTGGGTTTCCCCCGGGTTCCAAAAACATTCACCATAGGTTAATTGAACACTCTAAATTGTCCCTAGGTGTGATTGTGAGTGTGAATGGTTGTTCGTCTATGTGTGCAATTGGCTGCCAACCAGTTCAGGGTTGCCCAAAGACAGCTGGGTTAGGCTCCAGCACGCCCGCGACCCTTGTGAGGATGAGCGGATTAGAAAAGGGATGAATGTTCTGGAAGATTATGTTACAGCTCACGTTTGTCTCGATTTGCATGCTTTTTCATCATCGTTGTGTATCTGTTGATTATATCAAATGAAAGTGTAAAAACCAGCATCCTGGGGTAAATGACTTTTTTAAAGGATAGGTTCATTGATTATGGCAAATTGTAATACAAGCCTCCTTTATATAGCCCAAACGTAACATGTCAATTTATTAATGCAAATAAAAGCTCCAGGCTCTTAAAGGTGAGTCGGACCAGTAATTTTTTTTTCCAAGTCTGTACTTGTTACTTAGCAACTTCAAATTGACAGCACTCTGGGAGGTGACTTCTGACCAATATTTTAATCCCACAGTGAGTCTTTTCTTTTACACGATAAATTGTGATATTTGCCACAGCGATACTTTTTGAAAAAGCTATTCCCCCCAAATAATTAGCCGTGTTTTAATCAAATGTGAACCTATCCCTTAACAAGCAGAGCTCTTGGAGAAATCCTGAGATATCATGTCTGATGGCTCATTACCTTGGTGTGTTATTCCATGCTGTCTGAACTGTCTTCTCTTTGTCTTTCTCCTCCTGTTCCTCTTGTTGCCATGCCCCTATCGACTCAGGATGTATGTCCGGAAGATGTAGATTTAGAGAATGAGCCGTGGTATAAATTCTTTTCAGAGATGGAGTTTGAAAAAACGGTAAGTTGTCAGTGTATCTTATTTAATTGCATGTGATAACATCGATGCTTAAATAATTCCAAACAAGCTGTCTGTCTGTGACTCTGATTGCTACTTGTTTGCGAGCATATGAGGGGACATTGGATGCCCCCTCTTCAGGTGGATGCCAGGAAGTAAACACCCACCCTCGCCCCCTTTGCACGCCAATGCCCAGGAGAGCCAAAGCCAAGATTCAAACCCCAAACCTGATCAATAAAAAGTAGCTTTATAATATACTTTAAATATAAGGACTTGCGATAAAGTGTGAGCTTTATGTGACTTGCTTTTTAACTTCATACAAGTGTAAAAATAAATTAACCACTAATCAAAAATGTATATACTCATCGTTAACTTTGATGTGTAGTGGCAAATGGGATGAAGAATATTTTTCACATTCAATTCCTAATTTATTTATAATGTGGGCTTATTTTCAGTTTTGCCAAGAAGATGGCAGAGCCACTATAATTTCCATTTGCGGTTCAATGATATTAGCACACTCTTCCTCTGTCATGCCTGCACCCCTTTGTAGTGCCTTTAGAACACACACACACACACACACGCACACGCACACGCACACGCAAAAGGAAAAACAAAATTGTGGTGTTAGTCCTTTAGCCACTCACTAAGCTAAATTGGTGCATGATTGGCTGAGGTCATACACAAGGTCACGCAGAATGATGTTTTTGACCTACGCAATCTTTTCTGAGACTTCTTTGGCAGGATGAGGCAATAATTCAAGATTGGAGTTTATGATCTAATCTCTTGCCGTAAACACACCTGATATCGCTGGCTATTCTCAGTTGTGCCTAAAATAGTCAACTGAGATCTATTTTTACTCTCTTCAAGAGTGTTTGTCAGCATTATTTTTCTGTCTGTGTGTCTGAGTAAGCATCAGCTCAGGCAGAAATACTACCACTGTGCTGTGGTTTCGATAATTATACAGAGTAGGGGTCAGGAGAGTTTATTATTGAAGCTTGTGCAAGAAAGACCGAATAAAACGTTGCTTTAAATAATAATATTTTTTACTTCTTCCACATTATTAACTCAACTCACAAGAGTGAAACATTCTTTTTGAGGTGCACCCTGAGAGCATAGAGGGCAATTCATCCAGAAGTCACTCCCCACACCACACAGAGAGGCTGCCGGCCACTCAACAGGCCCCAGGATTATCCCAGGACCTTGAATAACAATTTCTGCCTGTGTGCCCCCTGGTATATTTACCAAGCTATCTAACTTGTAAAACAGACAAAGTTAAGGACATCCATGCCGCGGGTGCTTGGCACCAAACAAAAATGGTGCTGGCCAGTCACGAGCAGATGTAGTCCTCATTTTCGCCACCGCACCCTGGATCATATGAGGTAGCACCAGTGAATTCGACATGAGCTCATGTGCTTGTAGGGATTGAGTCTGCTGTTCCCATGGAGAACAGCTCCAAGTTAGTGGAAGTGTGGAGAAGGATTAGCACTGGAGGTGTTTGACTGTCAGCCTGGATTGATGCCCGATAAACTCGGCCTGATGACTACTCCTGTTTACTGTTAAAGTCACTTCAAAAGCGACACCCGGTATGAGGAGCGCTTGACCTTAGGATGTACTAACTCATTGGACTTTGACATTGGTACGCATGCATTATTACTGGAGGACAGAAGTGACTCAAGGCAGAAACTTCAGTGCTTAAGTGAAGCCCTTGTTGGCTCTTGCCCAGGAAGCTCTTGGAGTGCGGTGGACAACATCTTCTAATTAAAAAGTAGCACATAACATGTTCTTGAAAGAATGAAAGCCTGATTGGGCACGTTGTTGTAACACAGCCAGGAGCCTTTTTTTTTTTTAACCGAAAAAGCTAGTTTACTGCATTTATTGAGTATGCTTGAGTAGCAGTTTCTTTGTAAAAAATTGTAAAAATACAAATACATTAATAAATAAGTCTGCCCACATGAAAACTCATTTGCCGACTATCAACAAGTGACGGACAACAGTTACCTGTAACAATTCAGCGCACGCAAGGAAACGTAATTTCTGAAAAATCGACTCATGTTAGGAGATAGGGGCTTGAGGTCATACAAAGGCAAGAATTTACCACAAGCTAGGTTTGTGTGTACCATAGGACAATAAATTGACGCGTGTGTGTGTGCGTTTGTGTATGTGAGGATACTATCATACTTAACATTGCCATTATCATTACTTGGCTACCATGTCCTCTGAAACAGCCAACCAGCCTGTCAGGGGATGACTGACAACTGTTGACAATACCAAGAGTTGCCCTCTTGAATAATGTTAACAACTTGTGGATTCAGGAGCAGTTCTCCAAAACACAGTGGCAATTCCGGTCAAACAGTCTCACTGAGATACGTACATGACCGGGAGCTGGAATTCCACACGTCAGGATGAGTATTTTGCTCCGCTATAAGTGCCAGAGTGACTCCATCTGTTGAGCACATGCTGACGAGGGGGCTGTTGCCATACTGTCTCAGCGCTGAGTATCATGGAACCTCCCCCCTGACCACCTGACACCCCCTAAAGGAGGCAACATCGTAAGCCCACCGGCTCTTTGTACTTTCATATTTAACCTCTGTTATTCACTTAACCTTTACCTTTAAGCATTTAACGCTGATGCGATAAGTGGCGCATGGCTGCACCAGATCGCTCACACTGGGGGAGCTGGTGGTGCCATGAGAGCATATCAACGTACAGAAGGTGCTGGAAAGAATGGGATTCATGTTACCATGACCTACTCATGATGACTATTTTGAATATGAAATGGGCACACAGGAGCCTAGCCTCTGAGTAGCTGGGGACACCTGTTAGGAAGAATGGAATTCCGCAGAAACTTTGTCATCGTGTCAGTTCAATTCATTTTCAATCTTGATATAGTGGTTTGTGTAGTTTTCAAGTCAAGCAACCGTTTCTGCATAAGGTTATGTTTTTCAGTGATGAGCGTCAGATTATTATTATGATTTTTCTAACTTTTTGGAAAAGTGACACGAATTACGCATTGTAGAACTCATCTGATGAAGGTGACTTCACTCCTAATCAGCCTTCCGCACTTGTTTTCTTACACCGTTCCATTGAAGCTGAGCGTGTGTGTATGTGCGTGTGTGAGCCAGATCTTCAGGGGGATACAAGTCACGGAGGTGCAAGGAAGAGCATGAGATTATTCAATGACACGCGCATTCTCTCCAAGTTAACATGGAACATTTGGCTTTATAAATAGAACATCGACCTGGCAGCCTGATGTCCTGTTCTTATAAAGACAGACGTTTATTCTGATGGGTTATTAATGATCATTCTGCCCTGGCAACTAAGGAGAAAGGCATGTTGTGGCAAATGGGGTGTTGAGAATGCTCCTTGTCTGGCCAACGGTTCGAGAAGCGTGGTGGTGGAGAAGTGGATGTGGTATTAGCAGCGAGGCCGGTATGGCTGGGATGAGGATTGTGCAATCGTATTTGCAAACAACACTCGCGCTCATATTCCTAGTGCTCGTGTCACGTCCGTTATTTTTACCTGCTGTGACGTCTGAGAGGAGGAAAGCAGCAGAAACAGTGACCTAAAATTATAGCCTCACTCAAAGCGCTGCTGGGTGCTGCCGGAACACTGAATGGCCACTTTTGGACTCACTACTCACTACTCACAACTGCTCCTGCACTGATCAGTTATTGTTTTGCTTTTTGCCCTTCGACAACATTTTATCAGTCTGTTCTGAAATGTATTTTCCTGAATTCTTGCAACACTTGTGCCTCGAGTGTGGTCCAGAGTTTCAAAAGTGTGAGTGTGTAATTCGGCCTGTTTGCACCACCAGCTGGTTAATTGTCCTCCGGTCTGCTCGAGTGGTAATGAGAGTGACTCAATACCAGACAAAAGAGAACGGCTTCACCGGGAGACAGCAGGCCATTGGCTAAACCTGTGACAGCCCCCTCCCCGCATGGGCGCCCCCTGACTGATGCGAACCCATCCGCCCACTCACACACCCCTCCCCTTCCTCCACTCTCCTCACTGCCGTCCCCGCCCCCCTCTAACTTGCATGCAGGCCAAAACACATGCGTTCTCCTACTTGGTGCCAAGCCCAGTCCGGAGACGCTAAGAGCGCAGGGTGCTGGAGACTGAAAGCCACATCAGCGAGTGAACAACAGAGAGGAAAAGCGAGAAAAGAATTTGGCCATTGCTAATGTGCCTGCCTCTGTTCTAGCTGGAGGAGACCATCCTGTGGATCTATCAATGACTTCTTTGTTTGCTTTGTTGCAGAGTGCCCCCTCCTTCAGCCCCCTGGAAACAGCCTCCGACCTGAAGAACTAGTGAGTTCATGCTTCTCAATCTCATACCAATACTTGGGCTCACTTGCCCCTTCCACTACGCTAATTATTATTCCGGCATGTTGTGGGGGATAAATGTCAGTGCGAGACTGCTCCCCCTTCGGCGGGGGATTCCTGCTTCCTGAGGGGAACCTTTGAATTAGGCGGTAAGCTACCAGAACACGGTGTTCTCTGTTTATGTTTGCTAATTTTGGACAAGGTAGTGCTTGGAGAGTGGCGTTTGTGTCGAGGGGCATGGCTGCTATGTGGTGATTTATGGATTGCATCAGTATTAGACACCAACCTGTATGTCACGAGGATAGCTGCTGTAGAACATCAAAACTGTTATCTCCTGCAAGAATTAACCAGCGACTGGATTATTTAAAGTACACAGACAGGTCCATTGTCTTATTCGCTTTCCTCTCTGTTTGTAATAAAATGTAAAACATCTACTGGGAAAGAGTTCTTTTCCCTCCCCTTTTTTTGTTCGCACCAACTCCCGTCTGGTACTCGCATTATGTCGTTACGAGTTTCCTATTTATGGTCTTGAATTGGAATGGTCACTGATTTGTTTTTAAATTTGAAGAAAGTGTTTCTCGGTCGGTTGCTCGGATGCAAGTTCGTGCTCACTAACATTTTCCAAAGGAAACCACAGCGCCACAAGTAACTTAGTTCAAAGTCTCATACCAGGGTTTTTTTCCCCTAAGTTGTTGAGAGAATGTCATGTGAAGTTGCTATTTGATTTTAAAACACAAAACATCTGAATGAATGAATGAATGTAGTTTGTGTGTACAAGGCATTTGCATTGACAGGAAAAATAAACAAGTTAGCTGGGGTAGTGGGATTGCTAAAAAAAAAAAAAACTGTTGACAGTAAGTTCTGAAGTCATCCCTATATCCAAAGTAAAAGAGGATCTTAGGTCAGTGTTTTGGCCCGGCAGCATCCTGTCTTGATCTTCCCAGAACCTCCTCAAGAAGTTATCTTGGATCTCACATTGCTTCTGAATTTAAGCCACAGCACTCCTTACTTACCGAGAGCCAACATGATTTTATTGGCTTGCTGCAGTCGGGAATTCACATATTTTTCCAGCAGTTTGAAAAGAGCTTCTTGTCACGGTAGTGGACAAGCACCGTAAAGAATCCATGCATGTTGCCAAGCTTGTAAAACTCTGACTTGGTAGATACAAAACCCACTTCACCAATGGACAAAATTTTCCTTTTGACAGAGGAGGACAGAAATCGAATGCTTGTTTGCTGCCAGTGATCCAAGAGGCCCTGTCGGTTTAATGACCACCTTTTTCTTGAAATAGAGCAGCGCCATGAGTGGCACGTGAGCAGAAGAACGAGAGTGAACATGAGACATCATGCAACTGTAAGGGATGATACGCTATGCGGGAATTTATAGGAACATCTGATATATTGGCCTTTACGGAATGCCAAAATATCTGTGGTTGTGAGTGCTTTCCCTGAAAGAGCTACCTGTAAATTCTGCACTCAGGTTCATCTCATTATTTTGACTTCCGCAAGTCTCCCAAGGCAGGAATTCCCTCAAGACATCCTAAATAAGAACCATATGGAAGCTCACTGCCGAATTAGTATCTTTCTGTTTATCATCAAAACACTCCTCTGAATGAACGAACTTTAATATGCTGTCTGCGTTCCACTGTCTAGCTCCTCCAGCAAGTCTGGACACAATGAGGTGGAGAAGGATGGAGGATCATCCGAAAATGACCCTGTGGCTTCAGAATGTGACCGTCATGTTTACAAGACTGTCCTGGAAGGCGGTGATATTCCCTTACAAGGTCTACGAGCCTTAAATAAGCGCCATGGCAGCTCATCCTCCCCTAAAGGTATATACCGACCAATTAATATGGACACAAGTGTGTATGGTAGATGTGCATGGACATCAGGGTTAGACAGCCCCTTAGGTCGTTTGTGTAAAACGAACATTGAGCTATAAAAACATTGATGATGAACATGTGTTTCCGTTCTGCTGGAGTCCGCACATCTTTGCTTCCAGGCTTCACAGCTTTAGTCAATCACCCCACAGCATTCATCCCCAGTCACTTTTGATTTATTACCAATGACACGGATGATAACATTACTGGACATCTGCTTTGGAAAACATTTAAGGGCGAAATGAGGTTGTCTTTCTCAGACTACGGAAGCTAACCTTGGGGAGTGTTTCCCTTCATGCTGCAGTCGCTAGGCAGGTTTAGGTTGGGCAGGACTTCAGTGTCTTCCCTCGTCATAGAACAGAGACCCGGGGAGGGGATGGATGAGAAGGGATGAGTGAGATAAAAAAGATATGTGCTCTGCAAAACCGGGGGGGGGGGGGGGGGGGGGATAAACAGGAGGGACACAGAGGGTGGGCATGCCGGAGGAAGTCAGCTGTCAGTTTGAGGTCAGTGGCCGGAATGTCTGAGCACATGGCCGGAGAGTCAAACATTGTGGGAGGAGAAAAGATGGAATGCAAGGAAGCGAGAGAATGGGCAGATCAGGCGCATGATCCGGCACTGTTACATCACACCGTGGCAGACAGTTGAGTTGTTTCTACGTTACAATGTGTTATGTCAACAAAACTGATCAATGAGCAGAAACCTCCTGCGAGGCTTAATCTGTGGGGGCACCTAGAACCCCAGATAATGATTGCAATATGTTTTTTTGTTTGTTTTTTGTTTTCTTTCAAAAGGTTTAATCACTGTCATTTTTTAATATACTGTAATGACACATGATTTTTTGATTGTCTAGTCTGTGGGTTTGCAAATATTTTACACCAAGTACCACCCAAAAAAATACTTGGCTCTCCAAGAACCATCATAATGAACACCATTAAAATCCATGAAAGTAGTAGGCCCCAGTGTTCATCAAGAATAAGATGGGCATTTAGGAAAATTGATAACTATTTTAATAATGGTTCAGTCCAAATGTCTTGCACATAAAAGTTAAATAAACATCGTACCTAAATGCAAATTCTAAAAGATTAAATGCAAATGTATTGTCCCAGCAAGTTAAATACAACTGAAAGGTACATAACAAATGTATTTAACTGGATATTTTTACTTATTTATTCTTTTATTTATTTAGGTTGAGATACTTTATTGCACAATGTACAGTACGAACATTGAACTCAGTGATTATTTTGCATACCACTAGAGGGAGCCAACTTGGTCACATTTTGTACGTTTCACGTTTTTCCATGATAATTTTCACATTTTTACAAGACATGTTTTTACATGATAATGTTCACGTTTTTACATAAGCGTCATGTTTTTACATGATCATTGTCATGTTTGTACACGACAAGTATCACAAATTTTAGATGATCATTTTAATGTTTTTGGTCCATTTCATGTTTTTTTTTTCCCTCCCTGATGTGGCAGCAATACGCTTCCGTACCGATATAATAATGCTCACCTTTAAAAAAAAAAAATCATGACAAAACTAGAGATGTTTGCCTGAAAGAAGGTAATCCTAGGCCTGGATAAAATGTGGACAGCCTTTTTGCAATTATTTTAAATTGTAATACAGAAACATAGGCATGTAAACAAATGTAAATTAGCTCAAACCCACATTAAATTCTTTCATTGCACTTTCAAGCCCAAGACCGTGCATACACACAGCAAATATCTTTTGTTCCATCTATTTGAGGCTGTGATAAATGCCTTTTTTGATGTTGAGAAATTTACAAGCATTATCAAATGTAATGGATCTTTGTAAGAACAGCCCCGTTTGAAAGAAATATACAGTATAAAAAGAGAGTTCTGTTCCAGCTTCCACACTGTCCGTTTAGAGGCTCGTGCTCTAAATGCATTTGCTACTCTAGTCAAATGACAAACACCAGACGTCCAAACTTTCCCATTCGACTCAGTCACTGTTCACCAGGCTCACTGTTGAACAAATTTACCAAAGCTGCCACATGCTCCTGTTAAAAAAACAAACAAACAAAAGCTTTCTTTATCATCATTTTTCAAAAAACAGAACCTCTTGCTCCATTATGAAGGCATTTTTATTGCAGAATAGATAACTTGCCACATGCTTTGGTTTATAATATCAAGCGGACATCTCCCATGTGTGTTTATTAGTACAGCAGATGAGAGGTGGCAGATGGTTCACTTATGCTGCAAACGTGTGTCACAGCATGTGAAAGTGTTGTGTCATTTCCCGCTCCCATCTGGATCACTATGGATAGTTCAGAAAGCTAGGAGGTAGTTTACCCTGACCAATAATTCGTATTTCCAAACACCCAAAAAACAAGCATTGCCATCACTCATCTTAATGCAAATGTAGGGCATTCATAGGGCATGTTGAGGGAAACGTTAACATGAATATGAAATAGGTTAAATGCAATAATTTTTAATCTTGTTTTGAAAGTATTGATACTGCAGTCAGAGTTCGGATTCCTCCGCAACCTCCATCGCATAACATTTCACTGCATACTGCTATTAACACTTTGTTTCATGTTTATGTTCTCCTCCTTTATGTCAAATCTACTAGCATTTCACAGAGCACAGTTTTTCATCTTACACTGTGCTGTTTCGATTGTGGTCATCTATAACTTGATGTACACTGCATCAAGTCTGCCCTATAGCCTCAATTGAATCAATTGCTTTACTCTCGAACTGTGGCTAATTCTGTTTTAGCGTGTTTGTGGGTGAACCTGTGACCATTGTAATCTAATATGCTGTTTATTCTGTTGTCCTGCATGCTTGCCAGTGGATTATAAAGGTGGGAATGGCTGTTTAGACTCACCCTACCCCTCTAAAAATAGTCAATCGGTTCTTGCCAGTCATGCAATAGCTAACCAATGTAAGAGTAAGAAGCCCCTTTCTGCTGCCAAAGCTTGCATACCCCAAATCTTGCCGTCCAAATTCAAGCCCAAACTGCTGCCGTCTGGTGGTGACATCCAGGAAAGCATCACGCGACCTGTGAAGCAACCCAAAGCGCACAGCTGTGAGGATCTGTACACAAGTACATGTGATCGTGACAGAGCTGGGACAGAGGTGAGGGAGGGGTGTCACTATTCAGACTCCTGTGCTGATGGCCTCAGGGAAGTTTCCCCTGCAGTGAGGAGGAGTGCGTCAGAGTTTTCGAGCCTGTACAAGATCATGCATCACATTCAGCGGCCCAGATCAGTGGGCTGCAGCCCCCAAGGGAGCGTCCGCAGCCTGGCTTATCTCTTTGAAGGGGAAAAAGCGAACGGGGATGAAAAGTCCGAAGCTGATGGTGGTAAAATTACACGGGACACTGTTTTGTCACGGGTCACTGAGTTTGAAATGTACATTCAACAGTCCAGTCTGACACCCAGTCGTTCCTCCTCGTTGCCCACGCTGAACTCCAACTACATCCATAGCCCAGAACGTGCTGCCTCTCTCTACCTGCCCTCTGCGCTGTCAGCTGAGAGTCTTTTGGTGGTGGACAACTCCCAGACAGATGCCTGCTCTCCTGTGGAGGCAGGTGGAAACGACACGGAGGAGTCCTTTTCACCCGGGAATAAAACTGTGGAGGAGGCAGCCTCCCCCTCAAAGGATGGAGGCCAGGTTAGGGCCGAGTCGGCTTCTTCTGTTGATCCTGAGGTTGTACAAATCTTAAAGAAGAGCTCCACAGAGCAGAACCACTCGGCTCCTAGTGGAACAAAGAGTCCCTCCGCCCTGCCTCCAATGTCTTTCCCACTGCACCACCACCATCTGCACCATATGAACCACCATCACTTCCCCCTTAAACCCACGAAATGCAAAGGGCCCTGTCCAGCTTCCTACACCCGCTTTACTACTATTCTAAGGCATGAGAGACAGCAGGCCACAGCTCAGCAAGAGAAATCAGCACCACCAGAGAAGAAGACCATGCTGCCTCGGAATCTCTTGCTCATGGGCCCCGCCCCTTTCAGGTTACGGAAGAGCCTCCACTCCCAACATCCTCGGAGGACACTATCGGCCACTAAAGTGATAATAGGCACTCAGAGACCCCACAGCACATCTCCTGAGCTCAAACCTCTCATACCTCAGCGTCTGTCCTCCCTGGAGGTCCTGGAGAGGCTGAGTAATGGAGAGGGTGACAATTGTGAGCAGCTGAGTAACGGACAGGGCCTGGACGCCAACGGGAACCTTCTGCAGCCGCTGGCAGCTCACCACAGAGGTGGCTATCTCCATTCCATCACAACTGTCATCCTCCTCCCTTCCTCTGTGCCTCACTCATTCAGCTCAACACTTCACCTTGTCTCCCGTCTCAACACACCACCATCCATCTTTATTCTAAGTGGTGTTTTTACAAAGTCACAGTCAAGCCTCCGTGTCTTTTGGCGTGTGGTAGTTGATACTCCTCCATTCAAATGTGAATCACTATGGTTCCAGCTACGCACAAGAGTGACTGTTGGAGGTTGAGGCAGCTTTTTAATAACGTGTCCTTAGTCTCCTGGTGGCATCAGATTTGAGTCGCACGCAAAGCAGTATCCCACCCGATAATACTTCCTGCTTTGTTTGTCAGAATAAGCAGGTACACTACTTAATGTACAAGGTAAATAAAGAATATACAGTAATATCCATCCATCCGTTATCCATAAATATGTTTGTTGTGACCCTTGCTGGTACGCAAAAGGAAACTGCAAATAAGCCGCTGCAGTCAAACGTACCGTATTGGCCCGAGTATAAGATGGCCCTGATTATAAGACGACCCCCTCTTTTTCAAGACTCAAGTTTGAAAAAATACTTTTTGAACACCAAATTAATTTTTATACAGAAAATAATTACAGTGCATCTGAAACAAATGATTATAACAATATATTTGAGAGAAAAAGCATGTTATCTTGCCTCATTCAAATCTTAATATCTGAACATTTAAATATGTAAACTAAAGTGCAATCACATCCGTAAATGAATGGCTTCTGGTTTTTGAAATGTAAATTACAGTACATCATAACTTCTCCTCAGCTGCCGGTTAACCTGGCCGATCAACCCACTTTTCTCCAGATTGTCGCTACGTTTCTCCATTTTCTGTTATCTCTTCTGTTATTTTCTTCTCTTTTCTTTCTTACCGCTATGTTTTATTTTTCTTCTTCGTGCTATCGCTATTTTTATTTTTATTCTTCGTGACAGAGGTTCACTTTGGCCTGGGGAGTCAAGTTCAGCATTCGCTTCAATGATATCTGGCGCCATCTAGCGTCGTGAATAGGTATAATGTCTAGACCCCGAATATAAGTCGACCCCCACTTTTTCAGTTTTATTTCAATGCAAAAAACACCGTCTTATATTCGGGCCAATACGGTAGTAATCAGACTTTCTAGTTACAAATGTAAAGATTATTGTCTGGAGGCTTGTAGATCAATGCCACAACCTAGTTGCATTTTGGCCAAAGCAAATTAGGGTACTTATTTTTGTTTCCTGAATCTGTACATTTTTTTTTTTCATGAACACATTTATTTGATCATTCTGTATTCATTCCTTTTCTCCTTTGTGCATGCTGAATGGAGTTTGCCATGTGTGGGTTTTGGTTTTGTGTGAGAGGGATTATGTTCGTTTAATCATTATCTAATGCTTATCTTTTGATTTTACTCATTGGAATCAGATATTTGACTGCAATATCATCTTATTCGCAATGTTTTCTTCTTCCATTGCGTTTGTCTCGAAGAAGCAAATTCCTCACAGTGTCCAACTCTTTTTGTTTCTTTTTGTTAGACTTATCCCCAGCGCACGGAGAGAGCCAGGATGAAGTGCTGAGGAGGCGTCATGGGGACAAAGAGGTGATTTTTTGTTTTGTTTTGTTTTTTGCATTTATACGTAAGTACTAAAGGGTGTGCTGGAAACTAGAACGAGGAGGCATGTGTTCAACAGCTCTGTTACTGTGTCACACTTTAAGGGGAGCCTTATCTAGAGGGAAAAACAGTCTGTTTCCTTGGCAGAAAATGTTGGAGGAGCAGCGGCGGCTCAAGCGGGAACAGGAAGAGGCTGACATAGCGTCAAGACGTCACACTGGCATCGTCCCAACGCATCACCAGTTCATCACCAACGAGCGCTTTGGAGACCTGCTCAACATAACAGATAACACAGAGAAACGGAAATCTGGCATGGAGGTACAAATACAGGCCAGGTCTGTTGCAAACAGGAAAAACACCGCAGCTGCTTTGTCAGTTAGCATATGAGTCAGGCTTGGGGGGGAATGGGAAGCGTCGGGATGGCTGATGGTGGGGAACTATTGGGGTTTTGGTGATGTCTTGTCAGCAGTTGGTCTGCATACTTGTCTGCCTTTTTCCTGCTGGTCAGAACATTAGTGTGAGCAGCAATAGGAAATCCATTTTTGGTCGCTGGATTTATAATTGAATCACATTACGCATAGGTAATTGTCTTCTGCATACAGTATAAACTGGACACTCACTATACACACTTCATTAAGTGTACAAAAACGTCTGCTTTTACAAAGATTATACTGGTCAATTTTAATCAACGCAGTAATGTTTATATAACTAGATTTATTTTTATGGTTGTTTTACAGTAGTATAGAACTGAAATACACCTTCCTAGTGGGGTTGCTACTATTTCACCCATTTATGTGGCTAAATATGGATCACCTTCAATCACCTATTTGACAATCTTACACAGGGGTCACCACCCATTTTGAAACTGAGAGCTACTCCTTGGGTTCTGATTAATGCAAAGGGCTTTTATGTTGAGAGAGCATTTGCTCAAACTATTTTTAATTATGTTATTCTTAATAAGGAACGGGGCTTTTTTCTACAATAGTTCAGGAAATCACAATATCCGATCACTGGTGACTTATTTTGAGAACAGGCCTGCGGGCTGCTCATATGATCCTCGGTCGCTACTTGTTACCCTAACCCTGATCTAAAGGCTGAATTTAATGATACTTTTCTGTAGCATCTTAAGAAAACCTTTATTAGTCTCGCAATGGAGAAATTCCCAATTCACAGCAGCAAAGTTATGAAAGGAAGAAGTAGAACAACAAAATATAGGAGCTGCTGGAAAGGCAGCCACTCTCGCGGCGCCATTTTGAAGTCAAAATAACAAAAATAACACAGCACAACACATAGGACACAGACAGTCGTACAATCTTCACCACTTTTCTGCATACACTTTGTTGTCTGAAGCAGTTATAGATGAAAGAGGAGAGGATCAAAGTGTCCTTTCACCAGTGGGTCAGAGACGTCATGCTGAAAATGTGCACACGTCTGCTACAAGCTAAGTTTTGAAAGCAAACGCGAAGCTGTAGCGTCCATTGACGAAAAGAGATGAGTTCACTTCTCCTGTCCCACGTAATCCGCTTCAAACTCCAAGCCGCGACTCCCAGTTCCAAATCCGCATCGGCGCTCCGCGCTAACGCTCCTTTCTTCTCATCGTCGGCTCCTCAAGCCTTACATCCATCCAGCCGCAGACCGTTCAACAGCACCGATCTCTCCGCTGAACAAAGCGGGGCTGTGAAAAATGCTGCCCATTACAGGTGCAAGACACAAGCGCCCCGGGACTGTCCAGCAACAACAGTCAAATGGCGCCGACATTCCTCCCCATCAAAAACAGTGCTGGTATACCCATGCTGCCGAGAAGGCGCAACCACCAAGCACAGAGTCTCCTCCTAAATGAATGTCGTGGCCAAAAAATGCTGAAAAAAGTCCACATCAGGTCCACACGACGTAACAACAAACACAAAGTGACAAAACAAACACAAAAACAACAACAAAAAAGCAAGGCTCATGAGAGCACTTGCCGACGGCTGCCTACTCGGGCGCCATCTTGACTTCAATCTTCCGACATTGTGCTAATATCCACAATAAATGTCTACTCAGATACTGTAAATAATTCCCTGGTATTACCAGTAGTTTCACTTCTTTCTGTTGCAAGCTATGACTCCTCTCCTCTGAGAGGCCAAATAGTACAAATCACCTGGACAAGCTTGTGACATTTTGCATCCTGTGTGTTCTAAATGACCAACAAATTTTATGTTGTGATCACCATTCTATATGCACTATGACAATAAGCATGAATATGATTGAAAAAACAGGCTTATAGTTAAAGGGGAGATAAAATTGACTTTTTAAGGTTTATAGCGGAATTCACCCCCGTTCACAGTTAAATTACCTCATGTTGGCTTCAAGGCAAACAGAGCTGCATTAAGTCTTATTTATTTCACAGATTCAAATTCGATAACAACGTTAGCTGCTGAAATGCGGCACTTAATTGCTTTGTGAAGAGGTGCCGGTGGCAGGAGGAGGTGTTTGTGTTTGGTGATATAACTTTTGCATCCACGAAACGATTTAATTGTTTTGAAGCTAAAGGCCACTCTCGTGTTTTCCACACTCAAGGCTCTTCTTGTGAAAGCCTTGGATGAGACAGATTTGCTCCTAAAACGAGACAATCTCTCCTCACCAGTTACACCAGAAATATGCTGTAAAATGTCTATAAGTCCCTGTGGTATTTTCACAAAAGCATGTGTTGGAGGACAATCAAGTAGGGGGAAACGTGTTGTTGTGGAAACGGCGGAATCCCTTCACCATCCTCCACTTCCCCATGTAATTAAGACATCTGGGACCTGCTTTAAATTATGAACGTCTCCTGTCAACACCATTAATTAATTGTCTCTCCTATGTGTGTCTACACAGAGAACTCCAGCCATGGCACGCTTCGACTTCAGAGCGGAAACTCTAAAGTAAGCGCACGTAATCAGAATTTACAATTACAATGCATGTGAAGGGTAAAGATGATCATTCAAGCATCATACCAACCAATATTTTCCCAGTACAATACATGAGAATCTAAAGCCTCATAATGTTTAATTGATCTTGGAGTCAGTTTCCCAATAAAGCGTCTTGAGTGATAATCTGAAAGAGACGCTGTATCAAACTATCCTCATGTATTCTCTTGATGTCGATATTTACAGGAGTAATGGTGTTGGTGTTAGTGTTGGTAGATGCTGGGGCAAGTTGAGTAAATGCCAATGATGTTATTTCTTAGTATCATGCACACACACAAAAAAAAATCATCCAACATCGATGTGCAGGAGTATTATGTAGTTACTATTTTGTCAAATATAATATCTGCGATTTTATGTTATTTAGATTAAATCTATCTGCAAAATCTTTTTAGGGAATTACCATTTCAGAAGGGAGACATCGTTTACATCATTAGACAGGTGGATCAGAACTGGTACGAAGGAGAGCACCACGGAAGAGTTGGGATTTTCCCTCGAAGCTATGTTGAGGTACTGTGACTCACGACGCTTACTGTTATTTTATTTGTCTTGTCAGAACTTTTTTTTTTTTTGGTGATCCAACTTCTACAATGTTTTTCTTGCTCAGTTAGACTTGTTATGTGTTTCCCTAATTGCACAGCTCCTGCCCCCCACTGAGAAAGCACAGCCGAAGAAAAGTGTCCCAGTGCAGGTGCTGGAATACGGTGATGCCGTTGCCCGCTTTAACTTCACAGGAGACACGGTGGTGGAGATGTCATTCAGAAAGGTATGACAAACGTGTGGAAGCACTTCCATACATCACACAAAATTCAAGTGAATTGGAGGCACTCATATAGAGTATGCCTGATGATTCAGGATCTGACATTTTTTTTAGCCCAGTTCTGGTGGCCATGTCAGAACCAGCACTGGCCCTGATTTAAAACAGTACTTAAAATTCTTAATTATATACCTATCTGAGATGAAATAGTGAAGTGCGTGTTCTCAACGGCCAAAATGCATCCGCGTACAGGGCATCAAACCAGCCGCTGAAAAAAGATTTGCCACAGTCTCCATTAAATGCATAATGTGATTTAAAACAATACTTAACAAAATTCATAATTATATATGTGTCGGCCTATCAGTGGATGAACCGGAGAAGCATGTCGTTTTAGTGGCCAAAGTGCACACAAATACTGAGCGTCAGTGGGCCATCAATGCAGCTGCTTTCAAAAATATCCACACTCTCCACTTCCCAGTATATAGATATTGTGATTTTAAAATAAAATGTAACAATACTTACAATTATAAATATTCAGGCCTATCTGCCTTTGGATGAAATAGTGAAGCTTGTAGACTCAATGGCCAAACTGCGCATGAGTACATCTGTGGCACACAATGCGCCAGCAAATGAGGGTGATCAAATATGCACAGATGAATAAAACTCAAAATATTGAATACTGTATTACATATTCAAAAAGCAAGAACGTGTTGATTTCATTTCATTTATATATCACTGGCATCAGACGGATTCCTTGTATCTCCAAAATCATCACTTTTCAAGAAACCACAAAAACGGTGTGTTTGATCAATCATTAACATTGCCTCATCAAAGAGAGCAAACCATTTTCAACACTTAAGATTGGTCACTAAGTTGTAAAAATAACACCCACATAGATGTATGAAAAGACGTGAAATTGACCAAATTGTGACTTTTGAGGTTTCGGCCCAACACCAGTGTGATATGAAATTTGTACTGGTGGCCCGACCCGGTCACATGATGACCCGGCCCATCAGGCCACTGTTAATGTGAGACCCTGTGATTTACAGCCCAAAAATGTGTGCAGGGGGAAAGGATCACGCTGATTCGGAGAGTGGATGAGAACTGGTATGAAGGTAAAATCTCGGGCACAAACCGCCAAGGCATCTTCCCTGTCACCTATGTCGAAGTGCACAAACGACCACGTGTCAAAAATGGCTTGGATTACCCAGACCCGCCTCTCAGCTCCTCGCCACAGCGCAGCACTAATGCCTCCCCTCAGGTAAGGACCCACAACATGACTTCTGAACTTCACAAAGTTCGATTCCATCTTTGCGCACAACTTTTAATTTTCATTCTCCCGTCTTGTCAATGTGTCTCCTCTTTTTTTTTTCCATTTTCTTCCTCTCACACCCGCCTCGTCTTCTATAAAAAGTTGTATCGTAATCGCCTGACCACTTCGCCCCTGCCGCTTCCTCGCTCGCCCTGCCGCTCCGTGTCCCCAGAGGTCCATGCCGTGTCCTCCGAGTGGATCTCTCTGACTGTGGGAGGTGGAAGCCCGCCTGCCGCCCCAACCCCACCCTTGCCTCCTCTGCCCACTGTTTCTTACCGCTGCGGCGAATACCTGCCCCCTCCTTACTCTGCCAGCCCTGTGCCACCCATCAGCAGCAGCCCATACTGCATCTCTCCCGTGACCTCGCCATCTGCCTCCCCACTGCCCCCGCCGTACCCACCCAGGCCCAATTCCGCCACTCCTTTCCTCACTTTTACTCCTCCTCAGGGGGAGGGCTTCCTGCTTTCCCCACCCTCAGCACATCTGTCTCGTAGCATTAGCCCCTGTGGCGGGCCAGTGTTGGAAGGTTGGCTTAGGGCGGAGGGCGAAGGTGCAGAGGGGTGCGGCGGCAGCTGTGCCGCCCCCGGGAGCAGACAAAATAGCCCTGCAGAGGTACCTTTGGCATGGTGTG
Organism: Hippocampus guttulatus; assembly: GCF_054856545.1. Classification (NCBI taxonomy): domain Eukaryota; kingdom Metazoa; phylum Chordata; class Actinopteri; order Syngnathiformes; family Syngnathidae; genus Hippocampus; species Hippocampus guttulatus. The sequence goes on along the minus strand of NC_141270.1, from coordinate 14,770,194 downwards.
CCGTGATTATAGTTCAGGCTCACTCTGCGATCTTGTGACCCTTCAATTTGGTCTTTGCTGACATAGCGTGGCTAACATTTTGGTGTGGAAGACATGTTTAACATGAGTGTTTTGGCCATTGGCTTAGAATAGAAACCTCACCGTGGTGCTGACAGTTGCAGGTCTGCATGTTGTGTACAACTAACGCACAAGTGTTAATGGCGATTGATGCTTGTGTTCCTTGATTTTCGAGTTTTCAAAGAAGTCAACATTGATTGCATCTCATCATGCATTTCCGTCTGATCGTTTGGTGAAGGGGTCATTCACACTAGCTGCATATGAATTAGTCGAAAAGAATTTATCTGACTAAAGGATGGATAAAAACAGGTCTCTTTTCCAAAACACGATAAATGCCAGAAGTCTATCTTGCCATGTCATCCTGATGAGAAAAAGACTGTATTTTTTTCCAACATGTTCAGACTGAGAGAGATTTTTTTTAATCGTTGTCAAATTTGTAGCTCTGTGTGAATAAATAAAGTTTCCTTTGAAAAATCTAAATGGATTTAAAACACTTTGAAAAAAAACTGTTCAAATTGTTGCAGCAGGTGGATGGAAACCGTGGTGTGTTCTTTTGGGACGAACGAAGCTGTTATTTATTTTGGAGATTAGTCAGCTGTCCTTTGCCTTGCAGCTTGCGCGGAATGACATTGATCATCATGGGCGGAACTCCAGAAGTCCCGTCATGCTGTTTGATATCCATGACAACAACGTCAACTCATTTGCGGTAAGTTTCTTGACCATTACATGTTTTATTTCAATTCTGTCTCATTTAATTTTATTTACTGTAAAATTCAAACTCATTTCCTTCATTCACCTACTCTGTTTCGAGTCGTCCTTATTAATGCTCACAGTGCTCCTTGACATTAAAACGCAATATTCAAGAGCTGCATCTTTTTTTTTTAAATACTGCATGCAAATAACATCTTCTAAGTTAAAATACATGAACTAATATTTCATTTTTCCTGTACATGAACTCACACTAGTGTCTTGCCTTTCCATGCTTTCCTTCCTGGTCCCCACCATGCTCTGCTCCTCTGTGGCTTTTAACGGATCACTTCCTTTTCCTCCTTTCTACTTACTGGGCCTCTCCTTCCTGCCTCAATTCTGCCACCTCACTCTTTTAACTCCTTTCTCTACTCCCCAACTTTCAACCTAAACCTCTGCTGGGACTCGCCTGCTTGTCCTACTAGGAGGCAGTGTGTAATGAGATCTTGAATATAGCTGAGACCTCAGTGAGGTACTGCGGCACGTTGTCCCACCACCCTCTCAACGCACTACATAGACTGCACTCCCATCCCAGTAAACAATCTCTGATCATTTCCCAGCAACCCCTGTCCCAAAGCAGCAGCCCAGAGCCCAGCCGTCTCAACTGTGCAATGTAAGTAGGATCTACCAGCATGTACATTTGCGTTTCACATCGACAACATATGGACAGAATTATCGCGACATGAGGTCATTTCATCTATAGAAAGTGTACACGGCATCATAAACGGAGGTGCTCCCTTCTTTGCAGCTATAATATCATCCACTCTTAGAATGGAAGATGAAGGTGTTTTATTCCAAAGCATACCACAGCATTTGTACAGGTGATGGATTGAATTGGCATGTATGGCAGCTAATGCTGAATGCTGTCAAAAAAAGCCATACGGTGTTCACGATGTGATTTGTCATTGGTTTGACTGAATCTTCTTCACTGGTCTCAAGTTGTCTGTCTTCGCCGTAATGTTTACCAGTGTCCTCCTCTGCTCCACTCCAGTTTCCAAGCTCTGTACAGTTATGCCCCGCAAAACGAAGACGAGCTTGAGCTGCAGGAGGGAGATCTCATCAGCGTCATGGAGAAGTGTGATGACGGCTGGTTTGTTGGTATGTACCGCAGGCCTCACATTCCTGACAAATGCAGTCAGTCTTACCCTGTTTCAGAGTGTGCGATTCTCCTGAATGAGGTCTGCAACCCTGTAATGCGCAAGTGTACCGATTTATCACTGCACTGCCATAGCATGTCGTAGGGTTACCTCAAAAATGTGATGGATTCGTCAACACAGACATTTCTCACACTTTATATTCATACTGTTCAATATCTTTTGTGCGCTAACAAAGCAGAGCTCTGATTCCCGTTTCTGTTTATTTACAGGTACCTCAAAGAGGACAAATCAGTTTGGGACTTTCCCTGGGAATTACGTGAAGGAGGTGAAACTGTAAAGTGTTGAATCTCAACTGTTACACACACTTGCCTGTCAAGCTTTGGATATCGAGCATGGCTGTGGGTTAGCGTAGATATTTAGTCAAAATGATTTGTTCATTCTCAAGAATGTAAAATTGCACAGTGAAGGTGGTTGTATACTCAATGCCCAAAACACAGCATGGTGTATATGTTAGACACATGCCGGTCTCCTATGAGTATATTCTTTATGAAAATCAATCACAAGCTTCCAATCTGTTAGTGTCATTTACACTACACGCGTTTATGTCAGCAACTGCGACGACATTTTCAGTTGACAGAAAGTGGCAAAATGGCCGGCCTGTGAAATGGCTCAAAATGGGTAGATTTTGCTGCTGTTGAACTCATATTCCACAAACGCACTATCAATTAGAATATCGTGTTTAGAACTAGTGGAGGTGTGTAGTTAATATTATTGTAGAGAAAATTTGGGGGTTGACTTTACCTTTTTGAGGTCAAAAGTCAGCACTGGCCAGATAATTCACAACTCAAAATGCATTGATTGCTGTTTCTATATAGTGTGGAAGTTTAACACAGATAATATTTGACACAACCTTTATCACACGCCATGTGCATGCTTAGAAGCACTTTTTCCAAATGTGCAGTTGTCTTCTATTTTCTCTCAACCACAAGGTCAAAGACACTTAAATCGTATGTTGAAGAGGTAAACAGTCTAAATAATGCAAATAATTTCAGACACTTTATTTATTATTTTATATCTTTTCTTTTAAAACATTAACATGTTTGCTGACGCCATGATGCCTCCAAGGTAGTGGTGGTAGGCACCTTGCTCCATTGCAACCGCAGGACAGGCGTTGCAGCATTTAACTTCCTGCTTGGTCATTTTGGGAAATTCCACCAAACCACATCACCGCAGGATTATGAAGCTTTTGAAGCAGACAATGTGTCTCAGAAAATAATGATTTGAAAGTATCGTGAGATTCAGCACCCTTCTTGATAGGATTATATATGTTCCAGTCGTGTAAATGTGTACAGCTACTTAAGAGGCCTTTGAAATATGGATACATATATTTGTAACTCCCGACGTTTAGTTTTCAAATTGATTGGAATGGTCTAGTCAGCGTTAGTGCTGCATGCGCCATAAAAGAAGCCAAAATCACATTTGAAACGCTGGCATCCAAAAGCCGGTGTAGTGACTGTGATTTCCTACTTCCCTTTGAAAAACGGCAGTCCGAGCAATATAGGATGGTACCCAATTCCGTTGTCCTTCTCAAATTCCTCACCGGCACTGAGATGTCCTCAACAAGCTGTATATTAGCACTCACATTCATTCTTGTTGTTTCAGATGTATATAGGGCAGTTGAAAAAAAAGTCTCAATATTTATACTGTATGGATGTTGATGAGTAAATATCTAATCAAGCATTGCCAGACTATCAGTAGCCCGTCAGTATTATACGGAGTATGGAAGCATCACAGCGTATTAGCTACATTTGTGCAGTGGTGAGTGTCACGCCATATGGATTGATTGCATATTTAACAAGACCCTGTAGCGATCTGCACTTTGTCCTCACTGATGTGTGTTTCTTGAGGCAAAAATCAAGCGTGTGTTCCTGACCGTTGTCACAATGACTACAATTTACTGTATTATGAGTGTGCCTGTTATAGAACTGATAGACTGTTCTGGTATTTTGTCACCTCACAAAAGCATGTTTCATTCTGTGCCGCTGGCCAAACCGTTTGTTTAAGTTCTCATTTAACTCGAGCTCTTCATCAATGTTTTTTTGTTTTGTTGGGAGACAGCTGACCTAAGGCGCTCTCCTGTGACAGGACTATAGGAACATGGCTGTGTAAAAATCAACTTCAACACACAATAAATTGCTTGTGTCATCGTGTGTGTCGTAACACATCACAGGATGTATGAATGTATGATATTTGAATGTGATCCAGTGTACGCAGAATATGTTTAAAGGTCATCTTGAGTTAACACAGAACATAAGAAGGATTGTAAATATGTATAATAAGAAATCGACTATATGATGAGAGCATCAGATGGAGCTTTCAGTCACATGCAGCGTTTTATCAACCTGAAGGATTTTGCCACAGTGTGGAATGTTACTGAGCACAGAAAATTTGATGCACATGAACATTACGCTGCCATTTGTGAGCTCATAATGCCTTACGTTTGATACAAACGTGTGCCTCATTTTCATTCATGAATATTTCTGAAATCCATGACATATTACACTTGCCCTGCTTTACCCATGTAGTTCCAGTCTCTGTGGTCGGAGTACATTCACAGAGATCGTGTCGATTACTGTGCAAGTATCAATCGTGTGACAACATGATTTCAATGATTATGTTCCGGTTGGATTTGTTTGTGACACACAACCTGCAACAAGTTTGGTCTGTTTGCTTCAATTTGCAGTGCTGTTACATTGACAATATTAAAATAAAGATGCTATACACTGCTATGACTTTGTTATTATGCAACATTTAATCAACTTTTCCAAACCATTGTATTAACAAAGCATAGAATCCTCGCATTGTTTGTAGGTCATTGTTGGGAAATTCTCTTTGTGCATGTCCCATTTCAGTGCTCATCTTCATCAGGGCCACAGGTGAGATTAATCTGATTTTGGGTGAGAGGCAGGCCACAATTCACATTCAAATTCTAGTCCACACTTGAAATCAATATATACCACACAGCTTGCATATTTTGGGAGAATTCCGAGTTTCTGGATTTGAACCTTTAACTACACTGCTCAGTAAACATAACTATTAACTGTTGTTTAAAAAAAAAAATTAAATTAAAATTAAGTGGTCCAATCATGTCACCTGACACATTTATGTTCGTATTTATGTCAGTTTAATGATTTGTGTTTAATTCTGTTCCACTTGAGACTTTCCAAAATAACACTTAAATTGAGTCCTCTTGATTTGTTCGTAAACACACACACACTTACATCACACAAGAAAAACAGTCTCCTTTAGCGTGGATGAGCTTTCTCACTCCATTTGAACAGCAATCCTGGAAGGAATTCAAGAAATGGGAGCGGCACATTCCACATCCTGGGATTAAAGCTCTACCATAAATGGTAAACTTGTATGGAACACGAATGACGGCACCCACAGGCTTGTCAAACCTGCTTCAAGCGTGTCTCAGATCGTTCATAGTGCAGAGGAGTTACTCTGGAGCATTTTCATGACCGTAGTTTGCGAAACGACCATGCGCCTTCAAATGAAGGTTTACGATTTCAATCAATTACAATAAAAGTAAACAAGTATTGCAAAAATATAAAGCAAACGGTTAACTAATAATGAATGTGTTCCAAATTCAAAAGCGGTGCATGCATGCATGGCTGCATGCGTTTCAACACAGCAAATTGACTTATTTGAGAAAAAACAAAAATTAAAAATCTCTTCTCAAATGACCTTTTATCCTTTGCTATTGAAAAGATGTCCTGTTGAAGAAACGGGGTTTTCCGGTTTACTTGCGTCACGTGACCGGCTGAATTTACGCTGCATTTGGCAATGGCTAAATAGACGATCCTCGAATATTGCCTGAACTGTTTCCCGAACCTGGCCGTCCCAGGAACCTGAGGCCCCGCCCCTCTAATACCTCTGCCCCGCCCCTCTTAATGCCTGCGGGGCTCCTGCCCATTGATCACCTCAGAGGTCATTTGCCCGAGCTGCAGGAGCGAGTGGGAACTATTTTGAACGCATCGCGTCGTGAGCAGGTCAATTGACGTTAGTTATGCCTCTGCGAGTGGTGGTACAGGGTCCTGGGCCATGGGGATTCAGGCTGGTCGGAGGAAAAGACTTCGAACAGCCGCTGACTATTTCCCGGGTAAGTTTGGGTGGCTAACTGCTAATCACAAATTGCGTCAAGCACACCTGAACTTGTCCGGGGTGGACTGAAACGCACTTAACTAACTGGCTCAACTAGATAACTAACAAGCAGCTAACTGAGGTGACGTGTCGTTGAATTGATTGTGCGTTCTATTTGCTAATGTTCCGTTTTTGGCTCGTTCTGCAAGTGTTTTTATATAATGTTGCGCAAAGAATGAATCTTGAGTTTCTGTTTTTGTCTTGATGTTTGGAACTGCGAACTTGGGAGTTTGAGCAAAATACGGGTCCACATAGATTGTGTATGCTGAAACTCAGTTGAATAGATTTGAAAAACTTTTTTGTTCAGAGGTTCGTAAACGCATCTCAAGCCCGGGCGTACACTACTGGCTCGCATTGGGACTTTTTCTTTCATTTTGCCCCCCTGATCACCAAAATATTAGACTGTTCACAAAATGATTCAATGAACTTGTATATCCCTACAAACTCAAACTATAGTAATGAAAATACTTTCCGTTTATTGTCAATTAAAACAAGCATTTTGTGTCTTTCAAAAGGTCGGATTTTAATCGTCTGTCCTGAAGGTTGTGGCCAGTTAGTGTGAATACAGTATGTTTTAGTCTGTTTATTTTAGTCGAGTGGTGGCTGCTATTTTTGCGTCTCAGAGCTCCGTCCTCCCCACTCAAAAAACATGATTACGGATTCCTGAGCTGTGCCAAGTTTCTTGTCGTCAGGGCTTTATTTTCAATACTGTCTGCCTTCCAGCGCACTCTGCCTATGTGTTTGTACTGTAAACAAACAATAACACACATTCAGGTCAGTGTGTGACGGTCAATTATCCTGAGTACAGCAGTGTATGAACGCTTCTGTTGAAATTAGAGATTTGGCACATAAAAAACCCTCACACAATAATCATTTATTGTTCGTCACTTGTCTCTCGAATGCAGGTGACGCTTGGAAGCAAGGCAGCCGAGGCCAATCTCTGTATCGGTGACGTGATCTTAGCAATCGATGGTGAAGCCACAGACAACATGACTCACTTGGAAGCACAGAACAAAATTAAGGGCTGCATACAGGAGATGGCACTTTCTATAGACAGGTAAGAGATCATTCAGATTATTACACTTTAAGAACATTCACAAAAACGACAGCTAACTCCCAATCCAGGTGTGACGCAATCTTTCAAATCTCAGAAAGAGCATTCTTTTACGCTGCCCTTATCATGTGTGAAATATCTCATGAGATTTTTATTGCAATACAGTGAACTATTGATCACGGCCCCAACCGCAGTAGGTGAGAATCTTAATTCTAGATACATAAACATTTATTTGTTTGTTTGTTTTACCCCTCCTCAAAACTGTGAAAACACTTAAACTTAGTCAAACTTACTTCTCCATTGCATCTCTTCTTCCAAATAAGAGGCAGAGCATGCTTACATCAAGCTTCTGTCACTCCCTGCTGAGGTTTTCGGTAAAACGGACGCATAAAACAAAAGAGAATTAAATATTGTATATCGTAAGGATAAGAGGTATCGAAGATGAGATGTTGAAACACCAAAACGTGAAACCAAACCATAGAATTTTGTGTGATCAAAGTCCGTTAGTTTAATGCTAACATACTATGAGAGAAACCAATTGACAGGCTCAAGGAAATTTGTTTAGATTTTAAGATAATTGAAAACCTGACACCAACTATGTGTCTTTCTCACTCACAAACATAGCAGACAACAATATGCACAGGGATATATCTGCTTTGTGCTGACGACAACTATTAATGTATGCAGATTAGTTGGTAGCCTCTTCATGTTAAATATACTGCATCTTGTGCAGTAGACCTCCTGTAAGAGTTTGATGTAGGTTCCGCTCATTGCACAATGTGGAATACACTGCAGCTGTGCAACTCTAAATTCGGGCTTCCTTCTATGTTGTAAAATCATATTCCAAGAAAAATGCTTGAAACGCGTTTTTAAAATGTTTAGTCCAGTGGTTCTTAACCTGGGTTCGATTGAACCCCAGGGGTTTGGTGAATCGGTCTCAGGGGTTCGAGGAGCCTCTGCCATGGAGGTTAAGACACACCCGATTCAACATGTCAATGAGTTATGACACGCTCGCTTGGCCATCACTGGCTGCAGATGATCACATTACATTGCTTGTCCAATCAGTGCTGTGGGAAATTTACTTTAGCTCGGTCGTCAACGTGTGACGGATGTGATAGTACGTTGTGTGATTTTTATTTTTATTTTTTACAATGTTTTAATACATGCTAACTCTGTCGAGCAAAATAAAAAAAAAAGTGCTCCGACGAATATGTACAACATGCATCACAGAACGTGATGGGACTCAGTGTCCTAGCTGCATCATTTGTCATGCCAAGTTGAGCAACTCTAGTCTCGCACCGGCAAAACTGAAGGAACACTTCTTGAATCCGATTTTTTTTATTTTTCAGTAAGGGTTCGGTGAATGTGCATATGAACTGGTTGGGTTCGGTCTCTAACAAGGTTAAGAAACACTGGTTTAGTCAATGCCTGACACAATCAAGTCTACTTTAGGATAAAAAGTAAGCTAAAGCAATACACTGAGGAAGTCAAGCCAAAAATTATATAAGCTAGGAGCATTTCATTCAAAGGCACCGGTGTTTTGTGTTTCTGTGTCAATACACCTACAGACTTGGACTCGGTGTGATGGCTATTTATAAATGACTATTGCCCCACAATAAACATGATCATTCCCCTATGTTTCAGATCAGAAAATAAGTTGTGGTCGCCACTCTCATCAGAAGAAGGAAAGCCGCATCCCTACAAGATGAATCTTGCATCAGAGCCACGGGTGCGTGTCTGCAGACTCAACATCTAAACTGGAACTTGCATAATGACTGCTTCTCCCCTGTCATTTAGAGGGAAATCATCATATCAACTTACCGGTAGCCATATAGTTTTCTGCGAGTCTGAACATTTTCCGCACCGCACCCTTCCAGCCAACGATGAAGTCATTGTTTACTTCCCAACAGGAGGGTTTCCTAGACGACAGTAGTTTATCTGCCAAGCTCTGACGCAAGACTCAGTTCCTGTCTACTGAGTGGAAAGCAAAGGCCAGTGGGATGTGTCTCAGGCTGCGTGTCCTCCACAGGCCACCCTGTTTAGTTGCTGTGCAGTTTTGTCACAAACACGCGTGTTGAATGCCTGTATGTGATTTGTCACGTGGATGCCTTCTCACTCGTTTATTTGTTCAAACGATTGTGTCGTGACCTGCTTGATCTGTGACTCGGCTTGCTGTCAGTCTGTTCTGTAATTTCCCTATGGGATGCTTGAAACATGATCACATTGCTGTGTTGCGCCCCCCCCAAAAAAAAACGATCGCCTTGTTTTCCATCTGTTACACACTTCTCTTAGTCGGTTTCACACAAAGCTTTAAGATTGTTGTCTTTCTTTTGCAGGAAGTGAAACAAATAGGCTCCGCCCACAACAGGAGTGCTCTGCCATTCTCTGGTTTTGGTTCCAAGGTTGTGACCAACCAGTACAACAACCCAGCTGGCCTTTACTCCTCAGAGAATATCAAGAACTTCAACTCGGCTGTGGACGAAGTCAAAACCGTGACAACCACCGACGAGCCTGAGACTGTGTAAGAACAAACCCCCATTTTTAATTTTTTTTTTTTAACGGAAAGTCCTTATTAGCGGTATAGCTCCGCTTATTCAAGATTTGGGGTTGGTATCACCCCCTCCCACCAATGCAATGGGCATCAATTATTCATAGATTTTTTTTCCCCTGCTGTTTGAGGGCATGCTCTGTCCCTATCGCTCACAAATACCAGGGTCCGCTGTATGAGGAAAAGATAACATATTTCTAAATGCTCTGAACCCCTCCAAAGGGTTAAAAGTGGACTTGAACCAAGGGTGTTGGGGTTTTAGTGTTAGGGTGCGTCGTGGTTTAGGATGCTGAATGCTGAGCTTTCACAATTGCAAGAGCATCTGCTGCAGCTGCGATGCATTTTTCAACCCTTTTGTCACAAGTCATTTCTGTCATTAAAATTTTGTTTATGCTGTTGGTCGGCGGCCCGGTAGTCCAGTGGTTAGTGCGTCGACCTCACAGTGCAGAGGTACCGGGTTCAATTCCAGCTGCGGCCTCCTTGTGTCGACTTTGTGTGTTCTCCCCTGGCCTGCATGGGTTTTTCTCTGGGTACTGCGGTTTCCTCCCACATTCCAAAAAACATCCATGGCAGGCTGATTGAACACTCTAAACCAGGGGTGCCCATTACGTCGATCCTGATCTACCGGTAGATCTAAAACAGGTCCCAAGTAGATCCGAAGAGTGTCGAGGAGAAAAAAAACAAACAACCATTTGTGTGTCTTTGTACATGTTAGTAATATATTTTTTGTGTTAATGTACGCTGCACCATAATCATTCTATCGGTCTCCTTTTCACAAAATAAATATTTAAAAAAAAAAATAAAGCAGGTAAATCTTGAATTTATGGTGGCGCGTGATGACATCACCGGAAGTTGTTTGCGCTCAGCAGTCTGCAATTGCAGCTTGTGATCAGAGCTGTTGCGCTCTCAATCTTTTATCCACATTATTCTCATTCAGAGTTTACTTTGTGTACAATTCACCGAGGACACGGGCAAAGAATAGGAACCTAGGAGGGCCTAAACGGTACGTGTGAGCTACGATAGTTAACAGGCTGCAAAATTGCATCGCATGCCTCAGTTTCAGGCTGTTTCTCATCATGGCGTGCGCGTGTACGTGTATGTGCGCGTGTACGTGTACGTGTGCGTGTGCGTGTACGTGTACGTGTACGTGTGCGTGTGTGTGTCGGTAAGGGTAGATCCCGTGAGGTTAGTTGATCGAAAAGTGGATCTTCGGTCCAAAAAGTTTGGGCACCCCTGCTCTAAACTGTTCCTAGGTGTGAGTGTGAGCGTGGATGGTTGTTTTTCTGTGTGTGCCCTGCGATTGGCTGGCAACAAGTTCAGTGTGTCCCCCGCCTACTGCCCGAAGACAGCTGGGATAGGCTCTAGCACCCCCCACGACCCCTGTGAGGATAAGCGGATCGGAAAATGGATTGGTGGATGGATGCTGTTGGTTTCGATATCATTTTCTGTCTACTAAAAGCATTGTTTGCCTTTTAATTACATTTAGTCCAATGCAGTCTCCTGTCCTAAATGTTGTTGGCCCGCTTTTCCATCATGCTAATGTGATGCAGTGTTATGTCAACACACAGAAAGACCCTGTGTAACATCTTACCTTGAAAGGATCTTCTGTTTGTGGTTCATTCAAACGTATACAATAACTTGGTTGACACCTCCTTGCAGAGCTGCAGATCCAGCAAAGTCCACCAAGCGACCACCTATAGTGGCTGATTCAGAGGTCTACAAAATGCTGCAGGAGAACCAGGAGTCAGATGAGCCCCCCCGACAGTCTGCTTCCTTCAAAGTGCTTCAGGAGATTCTTGAGACGGGTACGAATCCGATTGACTTTCACTTTAACGGTTTACGGTCCGTTTTCAACCGCCAGTGTTAACAGGTTTGATTGCACTTAATATTCTCCTCTAAATGTAAATAACAGGTTATCAGTTCTATGTAATAAGGAGCTGAGGTCACAATGCAAAGTAACACAAAAGTGGCGGTTGATGTTTGTAGGTAATTCTGACAGACCAACAGGGTTCAGGAGTGTGAAAGCTCCAACAACAAAGATTGGCTCCTCCATTGGAAATGCTGAGAAGCTTCCCATCTGTGATAAATGTGGATCCGGGGTTGTGTAAGTATTTAAGTCTCAAAAAAAAATTCTCTCCATGTCGTTACATTTTCAAGCTGGCAGACTCACCTGTTCTATTCTTCTACTCTGGCGCCCCCATGTGGCTAATTGCGGCCATGCTGGTTGCCTTAAGTACAGTATCATATCTTGGTATGCTTTATTTGCAAATTAAAAAGTCCACACGGTTGTTGCCCAGGTAAAGGTATGCTTTCACTCTGTATGAAGTGCAAGTAATTTAGCCCAAGGCTCAAATTAGAAACGCAATAAATTACAATCAAATTAAATAAAACACATTGATTCTAATGACGTTAATGATGAAAAACAAAGTCGGCTTTAATTGATTAGAATTAACAGTTGTTATTTTTCAAGTCCCCGGAGAGAGAAAAAATAGTTTGGGGTCAAGGGTGAGTTTGGAGCTTATCCTATCGACTTTGGGCTGTGGACTACACCCTGGATTGACAGCAAGTCAATCAAAGGGCTCTCCCATTATTTAAAAAAACAAATAAGAAGAATGATGATCTATCACAAACCACTTGCGTACACATCGATAAGTGAGGCAAGTGGTTTGGGACCCCTACAATAAAAACTGAAAATGAGTCCCAACCCTAAATTTGAGAAGCTGCTGTGAAAAATCAACTAAGAATCACTGCCGTAATGCTGTGGTCGTTAAACTTTTTGTAATATAATAATTGTCAGAAAAAGTAACACTTGATCAAGCAGCCGCAAATCGGTGCTTTTGTTGTCTTTTTTTCTGCTATAGTTGATTTGCACTGCTTATGCCATTTTGTTTCAATTGGAGAGGAAAGTGAGCCCAGTTCATCTTGGAGTGGAGGTTGAATTGTTGACTTTTGTGACTCAGAGGGATGATGGTGAAGCTGCGTGACAAGTTCCGACACCCTGAGTGCTACACCTGCACAGACTGTGACGTCAACTTGAAACAGAAGGGACATTTCTTTGTGGAGGACCAGATCTACTGCGAGAAGCATGCACGGGAGCGAATGACCCCGCCCGAGGGGTACGACGTGGTCACGGTCTTCCCCAAGTAGAGGGATCAATGACCTCAGCCTCAGACTGCACGCTAGTTTTTTTTTAAGACAATTCAAGGCATTTAGTTTCTACACTCTTCTTGTGCAGACACTGGAAGAGGAGATGGAACATGTTGATTTGCACACAAGAACTTTGGCATATGCAATACCTAAAGGCTTCATATTTTTTAATTCCAGTAAATTCCTGTTTTGCCACTGATTTGAATGATGATTAGTCCAGTATTCACAGGAAAAGGACCACTGTTTTTGTAGACGTTTGTTTTATAATACTTTTTTTTTTTTTTTACCCCTGGGAACAAGGGGCACAGTTTGACAACACACAAAATTCATAATTTTTGTATTGTTTTTATTGAATAAGATGATTATGCAAAACTATTTCAAAAACATTTTCATATCAATGCCAAATAAATATTTTCGTTTAATTAGTCGCCTTTTTGTTCTTAATTTGGTCGCCTCTGTCAAAGAAGTGCCCGTAAAACTAAATAAAGTGCTATATCTTCAGCAAGACCGATCCAGTAGCTAGAAAATAAAGCACATAAAAAGGTGAAGTTATTCATTTGATACAAAATAAATAAATAGCCACTTGTAAACGTTTTTGCACCCACTAAGCGTGAAAGTGATCGTACAAATGTAGGCATCAGAATTTTATTGCCACTAATACCTGAGCTCTGTTTCACTGTAGCGTATGTTGGGATAAAAGCTTGGTGAGGCACAACAGTTTTGATCAGAATGTGCCAAGTGAGCCTCGGCTCCATGTGGACAGGCCAGGCTGAGGGCAGGCAGGTAGTCGACATTGTGTTCCTGTTGCTCGATACGTAGAGTCGCAGTCAGGGCCCAGATGTAGTTGTGGGCAAACCGCAGAGTTTCTATCTTGGTCATTTTGGCATCTTCAGGCAGAGCTGGCAATATGTTTCTGAGCGTGTTCAGAGCAGAGTTGAGGTTGTGCATTCGGTGACGCTCTCTGTCGTTGGCCTTCACCCGGCGTCTGCCCCGCAGTGCGGATTGTACACATTTGCTTTTTTGACGAGCATGTTCACTGTAGTCTTTTGCGTTGTGGGCATTTGGACAACTGCGTGTCACTGGGCTGCTGGATGTGTGCACGTCAGTTCGCCCACAGTGCTCTTTGGAAAACATCCTGTTGAAATTCACTGAAATCATTACACATGGTCCCGCTTAATTTAACAGTACGTAAAATCAGTATATGTTCTGAAACATTTTAACAATTTCCACCTTACAACTGGGTGTGATTAATTATCAATGATTAATTTATTTGATTAATCATGAGTATTCAGAACAAAATGGTACATCTGCACAATCCAGTACAAGAGCTTTATTACAAATCTTCAGAAAATAATGTGTATTATTGTGAGATTGGTTACTGTAGACGTACAATGCATCATACTGAACACAATAAAACTAAAATAAACATAAAAGAATTCTGGCTTTGTCAATCAAAACTGACCATTGTATTGTTTTTATAAACCTTTATAACGTATATAGGAGCCATGTGCATGAATGAAGAAAAGACACGACACGTACCTGCATGTGGCAACAGGAGGCAGCAGACTGAGTGCTAGATGCGCATCCCTGTCATTTTATAAGGCCTTTATCTTATCTTTTTGTGCGCCTGAATCAACAGCATGTGCCGGATTGGCCAATCAGCTTTCAGGCAGCGTGCCTTGCGCCCTCTCCCCGTCATCTGCCTCACTACTTTCCTCTCTTTGTGTGTTTTTGCGTCTTGGAGAGAGCAACGCGTGCAAGAAAAAATATTTTGACTTAAATGGAATGAAACGGATTTACCTCGATTGCTAGACTTTCTATTAAACTTGTTGAACTTTGGTTGGGTTTTTTTTCAAGACACGGAGCTGTATAGTGTTTAGTAATTTTGCTTCCCCCCTTGCTTGATGACTGAGGGTCATATTTTTAAGTTTGGGGTCTTCAGTTCTGAGTATACAAAATGAACTACAGTTGAGTGTTGATTTGTAATGTTCAGGTCAGCTGAACTTGAGACCTTATATGAGGAAAAGGTTTTGAAACAACACTATTTATCACTGTTACCATAAATTCATTCATCCAGGTCATCTCTTTCATAAATCAATCGCACCTGGACTACTCTGTTAGTCTTAAAAGACGGATAAGAGACAAAACGTCTCCCAAAAGACAGAAATCCCGAATATCATTTCGAATGTGATGTTGAGTTACAACACGTCATAATCGCTTCATGTGGTTTGACGTATGCTGATGTGATGGTGCATTTTACGCACTCGGATGGAACAATTATGAGTCCAGCAATAGATAAAACGTAGTCCTCAACTAAACGGAAAGCTCGGCGGCTAATTCATAAATGACGCAAAATCCAGCGAAACTCGGACGTTGCTTTGAAAATAAACTAGCTCTGGTCATTATCCTAACGTACGTAACGTATTTACGATGCGTACAACGCACCCTCAAAATGGCATAAACTAATAAATCTCAGATGCTTTTGTTCTTGCTTGAGACTTCACGTGTAGGTACGTACGTTTGTACGTTACAAACAATGCATATGAATCGACACTATATTGATCTGACCATAAAATATATTAACATTTCAAGCCAACGCCACCCATAAAGCATTGGAGCGCAACCGTTGTGAGTTGGACAAAGGTTATTACGCGTGGGTGCCAGCCAAAAATACCGTTTGGAAATGTGAGCCGTGTTGTTGGGCTATAAATGGTTGTTCCTATGTGACACGACCAATTCAACTCGATTCCTACAATGATGCGAGCCACGCGTAAAGAGACCGCAACTCAAAGATATCGTCACAACTTCAAGCCACGCAGTGCAAATAAACCATAAACAAGTTGCATTTTCCTGAAAGCCCATGAACTGTCACTTGGAAGTCTTGAATGTATTTGTTGTGCGAGGAATGAGGGTCCGCTTACCAGATCTTAAACATAATTGCCGGTTTAAGGCTAAAATTATCCTCAACATTCTGTCCAAATATGTGTTTTGGGAACAATCTGATCGCCGTATGCTTTCAATAAAGTAGACAAATACACGGGCGAGATACGAGACGTCCTCTTGCAATTGTAAAAGGCAGGAAAACTCTAAGGTAAACGTAATACCCCCACTTAACAAATAATCAACGATGTCATATCCATATTGTGATATGACCGACAGGTGTTAGTTTAAAGGAGTCAGGTCTTTTCTTGTTTTTTTTTTGGTTTTATTACTGTGCTGTCTTATCCTGCTTGTTATGCTAAGTGTGGGCAAACACAAGCACCCGTAAAAGCAGATATGACCGCAGAGTGGGTACGAAAAGTGATTTAATAATATTTAACAATACAAATGTCCAATCTCCAAAGCAGGTGATACCTGCACGATGCGCCTGGTTTATACTGCCCGACTACTTCACGCTCTCCTTTGCTTATTTATTAAACCAAATCTATTTATTATTTTAGCAAACAGAAGTACCAGGTGGGGCTTTATTTTCGTCTTCAGCTTTTTGTTTGAAGGACGTTTTGAGAAGGCCAATCCAAGTCCAACAACTCGCTGACCAGATTGTTATCAGGGACGCCTTTGAATGCGCCCCCCCCCCTCCTCACGCTCCTTCTGCCTAAGAGCTGCCGGGAGAGAGAAAGGGAAAGGGAAACTTCTTCAAGAAAGAGAAAACATCTTAAAAAACATTTAATTGCAACCCGGATGCCATATGTACAGCTCTTGTGAAACCCTTCAACAATGTGACTGTCTTTTACAAAGTATAGAGTGCGTCTTTGGAGACGTGTGCGCTTTTGGAGAGGTGCGCGCGTCGTGACCGGAATGACCCTGAAAACACTTTACACAAAGACGAATTCACTTTTAATGTGCTTTGGAGTTTCCTTTCACAAGCAATGCATTGTGCATCTCACCTCATCTTTTGAAGCCAGTGTACACCAATTACAGGAAATAGCTGTCCTCTGGAGGGGTTTTGTCTTTATTTTGTTCAAGCTTAAGGACACGTGAGGCTGCGCGTTCACAAAGATGCATTTGCGTCTTGACCAATTTCTGATTTTAGTTGATGGATTTGGTTCGTGCTTAAAGTACCAAGTGTGCTGTTCACATCTCAAAGACCGAAATAAACATACACTAAATACTCTTATTCTTCTCAAACGACCTTAATACTACTTGCAAGCAGGATAAGCGTCACGTGGTTAAATGAATAACTTCCTGATGGATTGAATGTAAACTGAATTTTTTTTTAAAGGCAGGAATTTGGATGCATTCTAAAGAGTCACCAGGATGTACAGGATTAGAAATAATATGTTGTGGTATGTGTCAGAATCAGAATCCTCTCTATAGACCAAATATGTTTAAAAAACCCGCAAGAAATTTGTTGCCAGTTGGTGGTGTCGCTGATCGTATAAGCAAAGACAGTCCAAGACAAATATTACATACATTTAAGATAAATACACTAATGTACAAAACAAAGCACTGTCATGATTGTACATTGAAAAAGACCCAAAAGCATCAGGTTTTATTCAGTGACTCGAACATGCAGTCACCAGCTTTCTCCAAAAGGAGGCAGTGTAGAACATACAAAAAGGAGTACAGTACTGTGTTTGTGAAGGAAGATGTGGACTATAAAAAGGTTTCCTGTCGTAAAATATACTACGTGAAGTGTTGTGTGAGTTTTTGGTAAAAAGACATGAAGTGTAAAAGACTGTGTCTCGCTGTATTGCTCAGGCTGCACCGCAGCGTCTATTCACAGGCGCGATCCCGCTACTGAGCGGTACGGGGGTTTTGACCTGCTCCGTTTCCGACCTGGGCCGGTGCACCCCTCCTCAGGCGACCTGGTGGTCCCGAGCTCCCCCGGGAGCACCATATCGATACCGAACTTAGCGCGGACACCCGCTCGACATAGTCCGCCGCAGCTCAGAACCCCCGAGCTCACACGATCCGCCAGCCTCAGCCTCCCGGTAGCTTGGATTACAGGTACGCGCCACGTACCCGGCGAGAAAGCACTACACCTGTGGTGCTTTTTGACTAGCACGCACGTGACGTCACAGTTGCGACACGTTTTGTTCTTATTGTTGTCAGTTTATTTACATTTAGAAATGGTTGCTTGTTTCCCACTAAAGCGTTGGTTGCCCTGCCAAGCATTGACTTTCAACAATATAATAGTTTTGGGGATTTACATACGAAGTGTAAAAGACTGTGTCCCGCTGTATTGCTCAAGCTGCACTGCAGCGTCTATTCACAGGTGCGATCCCGCTACTGAGCGGTACGTGGGCTTTGACCTGCTCCGTTTCCGACCTGGGCCGGTGCACCCCTCCTCAGACGACCTGGTGGTCCCGAGCTCCCCCGGGAGCACCATATCGATACCGAACTTAGCGCGGACACCCGCTCGACATAGTCCGCTGCAGCTCAGAAGCCCCGAGCTCACACGATCCGCCAGCCTCCGCCTCCCGGTAGCTTGGATTACAGGTACGCGCCACGTACCCGGCGAGAAAGCACTACACCTGTGGTGCTTTTTGACTAGCACGCACGTGACGTCACAGTTGCGACACGTTTTGTTCTTATTGTTGTCAGTTTATTTACATTTAGAAATGGTTGCTTGTTTCCCACTAAAGCGTTGGTTGCCCTGCCAAGCATTGACTTTCAACAATATAATAGTTTTGGGGATTTACATACGAAGTGTAAAAGACTGTGTCCCGCTGTATTGCTCAAGCTGCACTGCAGCGTCTATTCACAGGTGCGATCCCGCTACTGAGCGGTACGTGGGCTTTGACCTGCTCCGTTTCCGACCTGGGCCGGTGCACCCCTCCTCAGACGACCTGGTGGTCCCGAGCTCCCCCGGGAGCACCATATCGATACCGAACTTAGCGCGGACACCCGCTCGACATAGTCCACTGCAGCTCAGAACACCCGAGCTCACACGATCCGCCAGCCTCAGCCTCCCGGTAGCTTGGATTACAGGTGCGCGCCACGTACCCGGCGAGAAAGCACAACACCTGTGGTGCTTTTTGACTAGCACGCACGTGACGTCACCAAATGGTTTGACGAGATCATTTTATTTTTGTTGTTGTCATTTTATTCACACTTCAAAATTGTTGCTTGTTTTCCACTCAACCGTTGGTTGGCCCGCCAAGCATTGATGCTCAAACTTGGCAGAATTGTATGCTCGTGTTTATCGGTTGCCCTTTCCATGTACACACATCCACTTGCGAGCTGCATATAATATATCTCAAACACATGCAAAACAAAACCATACACACAGTGAATTCAATGTAAATATAATTTTGTTAAAATACTGTACACATGTTTTTCTTATAGTTTAGATTTTCACGTTGATTAATCTGCCATCTTGAGAAAATATTGCTGACCAGAAGCATCAAAATTATTAGTTAAAATAGAATTCGGTCCTTGGTCTGTATCATTAAGAAAATTAAACACAGAGCTAATCTTCGAATAATCCGATCATTCAGCATTATTACACTTTGAAGTCAAGATGGCGCCCGAGTAGGCAGCCGTCAGCAAGTGCTCTCATGAGCCTTGCTTTTTTTTGTTGTTTTTGTGTTTGTTTTGTCACTTTGTGTTGTTTACGTCGTGTGGACCTGATGTGGACTTTTTTCAGCATTTTTTGGCCACGACATTCATCAAGGAGGAGACTCTGTGCTTGGTGGTTGCGCCTTCTCGGCAGCATGGGTATACCAGCACTGTTTTTGACTGGGAGGAATGTCGGCGCCATTTGACTGTCGTTGCTGGACAGCCGGGGCGCTTGTGTCTTGCGCCTGTAATGGGCAGCATTTTTCACAGCCCCGCTTTGTTCAGTGGAGATATCGGTGCTGTTGAACGGTCTGCGGCTGGATGAATGTAAGTCTTGAGGAGCCGACGATGAGAAGAAAGGAGCGTTAGCGCAGAGCGCCGATGCGGATTTGGAACTGGGAGTCGCGGCTTGGAGTTTGAAGCGGATTACGTGGGACAGGAGAAGTGAACTCATCTCTTTTCGTCAATGGACGCTATAGCTTCGCGTTTGCTTTCAAAACTTAGCTTGTAGCAGACGTGTGCACATTTTCAGCATGACGTCTCTGATCCACTGGTGAAAGGACACTTTGATCCTCTCCTCTTTCATCTACAACTACTTCAGACAACAAAGTGTATGCAGAAAAGTGGTGAAGATTGTGCGACTATCTGTGTCCTATGTGTTGTGTTGTGTTATTTTTGTTATTTTGACTTCAATATGGCGCCGCGAGAGTGGCTGCCTTTCCAGCAGCTCCTATATTTTGTTGTTCTACTTCTTGCTTTCATAACTTTGCTGCTGTGAATTGGGAATTTCTCCATTGCGAGACTAATAAAGGTTTTCTTATCTTATCTTATCTTATTACTTGTTCCTGCAGTATACATGTGTAAATTGAGGGGTTCGTAGGTTTTGGATGGATTGCTTGTTCCTGCAGTATACATGTATTATGTATTATGTATTTGATGCTCTCTTCCCATTTCACCCCACTGTCATCTGTGTTCTGTTTATTTCTTACACTTGATATACACTCCTTCAATTCTGTCTATAGAATGGATTTGACCAACAAGTCTGCAGGAGTATTCGAGACCCACTGCAGCTCAAACACATGATCTGTAGGTATGGACCATTTTTGACACCATTGATCTGCCCTCTCACCCGATATAGGTGTAAGACATTTTAACGTGTCACAGGAAATTAACCAATTTCAATACATACATACATACATACATACTGTATTGCCCTTCAGTGTCCTCAAGGATGTATTCAGCCGCTGAAGCAATCTGTTTGCGCTAACAGACCACATACACACGAGAGCTGCTGACGGCCACTACTCACACAGATAAAATCCACACTCAGACTGCCTGTCCGGGCCAATTTTCCCCTCCTGCCCCCCCCCCCCCCCCCACGCACAAAAAACAATGAACAGATATTACAATACATACATACATACATACATACATACATGTGTGTACTGTAGTGGCAGGTGCAGCCGTCAAATGAATTCAACAATATTGCAAAACAATAAGAGTAAGACTAAGTAGAATCTAATCTTTCAGTTTTACTGTGATCTCCATGACAATAGAAAATACATTCAGAATACGTTCTTCAAAAGTGTATCGCTGATGTTTCTTTGAAGCGACACGTTTCGCTTTGCCCGAATGTACAAATAGTATGGTGACAGATTTGTTGCCGGTGCTTTAAATTTCCAGTGCGTTGTCATATTTGCGCATGCGCAAAAACGGAATCGGCTGCTGCTGACTTCCCGTATCCTCGTTAGCTCGCAGCTAGTTGTGTAGTAGTAGCATGTAGATGAGAACGAAGACCTCAAGCAGGCGGCTGGAGGTGACTTTCCTTTGTCTCAGACAGAAAAATAAAATTGTCGGTTATAAACAGTCCTGACAACATGAATTACTGGGTAAGTGGTGCTTCTTTCTACAGAGTTTATGCATTTTTAGAAACGGTTACGCTGGAAACGGTTACAATTGTTAAAAGATCGTATTGGGCTCAGGCTTGTTTATCAGTAGTTACGTGAGATAATCAGATGAGCTGTTTTCTGAAATAGGATGCTCGAAGTCCACACGCGTTGTTTAGTTGTGACCTGTGATGTAAAAGCATTACGGTCCGATTTATGGCGAGTTGCAAAACTGTTTACATGAACGCCTTGGCTTGAACTGTTGCCATACTCAAGACAATAGGGCGACAGCAATAAACTGTGCACTCACTCAAAATCGAATTGACTACAATGTACACTACGGTACCTCTCATTTAAAAGGTAACAGTGGTTGTACAGACGGCTCTTCCTCTGTTAAAAAAAACAACCATATTATATTCTAACAATCGTTTATTGTGGCGTCCATAGTTTAAAATGGGAGTTCCTGTTCAACTTGAGCCTGCAGGAAGTTACAAACAAAGGTTTTTATCGCATGAGTGATGTGGAGTCAAAGTTCGTGTCAAAGGAGGACAATGAATTCGTGAGTCATGACAACGGACGCAAGTAATGTACGGGGACAAAACTGAGGGGCACTCGAGGGCGGCTCATCTGACTCTGAATTTCCTCGGGGGCACAATTAACTCCACCGTCCCAGTCTGACCCTACTGTCGATCAGCCACAACAGTGATAATTGTCGTTGTAATCGTTTCATGAAACAGTTACCCCTACCAACTTGTTCCTCATTTGATTAATTTGGTGAACTGTGGGATCTGTAAGATTTTACAGCACACCGTAATAATTTCCCTGAGAACACCGCCCTTGGAGACAACAAAAAGCCTCACTGAGTAAAACTACACTGACAGCCTTTGATATTTGACATTTACAAGTAAAGCGAAGCAATACAAAGTGGTGCAATAAAAATTACTAAAAGAATGTACAATGCAGGAAAATGATTTTGGAATCGTTGATCATAGAAATGCTCTCAAAGACCATAATCTTGTATAGGAGGGGGAAAAAAAGCATACATTTTGACCTGAATATAAAAAGCATGAAGGCACCACATCATAGTATTATACATAGATAATTGCCCCTGCAATTGATTGTTATAAACAAACCCAATTCCAATAAAGTTGGTACCTTGTGTTAACCATAAATAAAAACAGAACAAAATAATGTCCAACTCATGTTCAACCTGTATGTAATTGAATACACTACAAAGACAAGATATTTAATGTTCAAACTGATAAACGTTATTGTTTTTAGCAAATAATCATTAACATAGAATTTTATGGCAGCAACATGTTCCAAAAAAGCTGGGACTGTGTCATGTTTACCAATGTATTATATCACCTTTTCTTTGAACAACATTCAATAAACGTATGGGAACTGAGGACACTAAATGTTAAAGCTTTCTAGCTGAAATTGTTTCCTATTCTTGCTTGATATACAGCTTCAGCTGTTGAACAGCAGTTCGGCATCTCCGTTGTCATATATGTACCGGTATAACACTTCATATAATGGGCCACACATTTTCAACAGCCAAATCTGGACTGCAGGCAAGCTAGTCTAGTAGCCGGACTCTTTTACTACAAAGCCACACTGTTGTAAACATGTGCAGAATGTCGTTTGGCTTTGTCTTGCTGAAATAAGCAGGGTTGTCCATGAAAACACACTGCTTGGCCGGCAGCTTTTGTTTCTCCAAAACCTGTATGTACAGTACATTTCAGCATTAATGGTGCCTTGACAGATGTGTAAGTTACCTATTCCACTGGCACGGACACAGCTCTGTAACATCAAAATGCTGGCTTTTGAACTTTGCGTCCATAACAGTCCGGATGCTTCTTTTCCCCGTTGGCCCAAAGGACATGACTTTTGAATTGTCAAAAGATGATTTAAAACGTGGGCTCGTCAGTCCACAGAACACTTTTTTCACTTTGTATCAGTCCATCTTCGATGAGCTCGGGCCCAGGGAAGCAGGCGGCGTTTCTGGGTGGGGTTGATAAATGGTTTATGCTTTGCATAGTACAGTTTTAATTTGCACTCACGGATGTAGCGGTGACCTGTATTTACTGACATTGGTTTTCTCAAGTGTGGTGATATCATTTACACACTGATGTCGGTTTTTCATGCAGTGCTGCCTGAGGTATCGAAAGTCACGGGCATTCAATGTTGGTTTACGGCCTTGCAATTCAGGGAGGCGAAAAACAATAACTTTTAGCAGTTTGAACATAAAATATCTTGTCTCTGCAGTGTATTCAATTAAATATAGGTTGAACATGATTTGCAAATCATTGTATTGTTTTTATTTTTGTTTAACTTCACGGCAATTGGGTTGGTATTTTCTATTGTTAAGTCCAAAATGCATTTTAAATAAAATGTCATTGAAAATTGTGGCACGCAAAGATTGTGTACAACTGTATTTCAACCACATGTCAAGAAGGATCTTATAATCTTGGAATATTTGCTTAAAAAATTCAAGTTTGGTACAGACTTTACATCGTGCCCAGATTTTTGAGAAAAGCAAGAAACAATAAGTCTTAACACTTTACAGCATTTGCTTTAGTGGGCCACACGAAATGAAGCGATGGTTCAGAGCTGACTCCCTGGGCCTTAAGTTTGACACGTGCTGTTTCGTGAGTGGAACCAAAAGAAAATATCTGTATGTA
Organism: Hippocampus guttulatus; assembly: GCF_054856545.1. NCBI lineage: Eukaryota > Metazoa > Chordata > Actinopteri > Syngnathiformes > Syngnathidae > Hippocampus > Hippocampus guttulatus. The sequence continues at coordinate 14,746,264 of NC_141270.1, read as the reverse complement.
AAAGTGGAAAGAGTTGCCTTTTGAACTCATGTGAGATAGTGTTTAATCTCTTTTTTTTTAATGACAGAAAAAGCTGTGACGTGCCGAACGTGCACCTCTTATCTTAATAAACTAAAAAATTCTCAACTGTTGGGTTGGGATGCAAAATTGGGTCACAGACCCATAATGAGTGGGTCGTAGACAGCTACTAAAAAAAATTACAGGGGCTCCTTTTACGACAGTTTCAACATACAGCGTTTCGAGTTCGTGATTGGTATTAATAAAAGTAAAAATAGTAACGATGAACTCGTTTGCTCCTCCCTGCCTGCTTTTAAACAGTATTTTACTTCTGCTCCCTCAATGTGAAAACCAATGTCTGGGTTTTCTACTCCTACTAGTACGTGGAAAATGTCATGACGTCAAAAAGACGTACCTAGGGCGAGGTCAAGTCAACCGTGCTTGAGATATCGATTGATTGAGATCTTGGGGTCTTATAAAGTGGAAAAATGGACAGCACTGACATGGTGTGGAACGTGAACGAGGAGGAAGCACTCACAACCACAACAACAGATTCAGAGAAACAAGATATTCATTGCCTTATTGTTGGATGGTGTTGGCTACAGGAATGATCTTTGGCAAATGTGTCATCTTGTGACAGCCCAAAAACCACCTGCTTTGGCCAATCACATATTTTCGGTCTAATCTGAAAAATCCTAACCAAATAAAATGTGTTTGTTTCAGTTGCTGTCACAGGAGCTTATTGTGTCACATTCAGCTTTTTTTGGGATAGTTGGTTCAAAACATTAGCAAATCTTACGTTTAAGTGTGCAGAAAACTTAAGTTATCCAATCAAGTATTGTAAATAATTAACTGTAAAATAAATAATTTTTACCTTCTTCTTTAGTACTTAAGTCCAAGATGTGATGTTTACTTTTTTCAAGTTCGAGGAGTTGAATCAGTTACGACTTTCCCCCCCAATTATATGTATGTCTCCTGACAGTAAGTCCACACTACAGAATGAGAGTACGGTACGTTTGCCACATTTGGCTACAGCAGTGTGAACTCTCCATTCAACCTGTGGTCCTCGTTCCCAACTCATCTATCGCTTGGTGTGGCTTACCTTGCCAAATCTGTTTGTTATCCTAACATACACCAGCATTGTCAAACTAAACTTAAGCTATACTGTTTTTAATGTGAATATTCACCACATGCATCTCTGACTTGAGGATACTGAAAATAATAATACAACTTGCCCAAGGTGCCCAGCAATGGAGTGTTCTTACTGCTGAGCAGGTTGTGATGAGTTAAGATGTTATCTTTTTGAACCTTAAGCTTTCCTCTATCACTCAACCGATGAGGTGGGCGTACATGTACCCATGCTATCGGACCTATTGTGTCATAAAATTTCCCAAGATAATGATAAATTTAAGCAACCATAATCTGTCTTTTTGTCATTATTTTCCCACTGTGATTAAAACGCATCAGCGTTACCAATACAGTACGTTGTGTATTGGGTTTTAGGATGATTTGAGGGATTTTGCAGGTAGATTGTTAAATTGCGCCAGTCTGCTGCGTGTGTTGATGAGCAGTGCGGCCGCAGGGAGGAGTCTGTGGTGATAGACGTTAAGTCATCTGAAAAACTAGCTCGCTTCTCTGTTTGGAGAAAGACGAGTACGGTGGCGTCTGAGCTATTTGCATTCAGCAAACTGCTGCCGGTGTTTGTGAGAGGGGAAATCTGATCTCTCTAGAGCCAACAATGCCTTATGATGTAAGTACATCAGCAGCCTATGCATCCATTATTGGGTCATTATTTATTTACATCTGTGTGAGTGAGATCTTTGCCCTGTACAATAATTGGATCTCTCATTGATGTGCATCTATGACTGATGACTAATTGTGCTAAGCAATTTGACTTGATTGAAATATCAGATATAGTGTGATACGTGATCGACATTTTTAAACCTTTAACCACTGTAAGTATTAAGGCAAAAGGCAGTCAAAAAACCTTTGCTATCATGGCGAATTACAAATGATAATGCGGAGTTAAGAAAAGTCTTGGAATTTATGCAGATGTCTTTTGTAGTACCATGAATGACAGTGCTTTGTACAACACCCTTGTGACGTTTTGATCTGATTCTGAATTTAATGACTTTAGTGTGAGTGCTTTTGACTTTAGTGGTTTCTCCACAGCAGCAAGCCCGTGACACTGACATTTCTCACCTTGTTTTAATCCGAGTTTTGAACACATTAACACAGTGGCCTTCAATCCATGTCTGTGTTACTTTTATTGGCCGAACTTGACACACGTGCTGCTTGTCTGCATCTTGCAAAGTGAGAGTAGTGCCGCTAGGCTTTGGGCAGAAAAACAATCCTTATTTTTATTTATTTATTTTTGAAAGAAATTTGACATTGAGGATTTGTTGCTGGTCATACATAAACCCTATCACATGAGTGTCGATTACACTTGGTAGGACATGCGGTGGACTCCTATTGTACAAATATTTCTGACAAGACATTGTGACCTTGAAACCAGAATAACAGTCTGTGTTTCTGTGTGTGTGTGTCTGTATGTTAATCCAGAGTGCCTTGGAAGTATACAAGGAGATGGTGCTCATCTACCTGGAGAAGGGCCGGCAGCAGGTGAACTCGTACTGCAGGGACTTTGAGCCATGGCAGATCATCGGAGTGACGCTTTTCACCACACTGGCAGCAATATGGCTGAAAGGATTTCTCTTCCAACAAGAAAGTGAGCACAGTATGACATAGGCGACATTATAAGAATCGCAATCATTGTTTGTTGTACTTTTACTGGTGCATTTTGAATGGACTTTCAATAAATCTGCATTTGAATTCCGTTATTGTGAGCTCAATTCCATCTCGTGTGTTGCTTGGAGTGAGGGCTTGTACCAGAGATCAGAAATAATCAGCCAAAGTCTGATTATTCAGCCAAAGTCTGATTATTATATTATTTCCCTTTTTTTCTTCTTAACCAGCCGAAGTGTTGTTGTTTTTTCTTGACATGTGATTATGTGTCATCGTCTTCTGTGAAAAAATTGTGGTTGATGATGTGACATCATTTCACTGAAGTTCCTTGTCTCTTTCTTTTTGGTTTTAGGTCTCCTTTCCAGAATGAAGAAGCAATGCTTTCGACTCATCAGAAAAATACCCTTTGTCGGCGGGGCGGTACGTGCGCTGTCTGTCTGTATCCTCTGATTCGCCTATGAGTCACAACTGATGACTGAGTGCAGAGGGGTAGACCTTTGGCACACTTAACGCTGTGCACTGAAGATAACATTGACCACCTTCTTGCCATTGCCATCTTACAATAAATTCACATCAAGCTTTGACAGCGCACGGAACATCTTATCACATTCAGTCTAAATCAGCGGCTCTAGCAAAAATCCTTTTTTTCTGCGGCACCCAGACATTGTTGCTCAAGCAACTCTGCTCTCATAGATCCAGAGCCAACTGAACAAGGCATTGGACGACATGTCTGCCAGTATGTGCACTCTGAAGAACGGCATGAGTTACACTCAAAAGCTGCCCTCAAAAGGCCTCTCGCAGAGCCAAGTGCTGGACAAGATCAGCGAGTACCAAACTCTGAGTAAGTATCAGAAGTTGTTGGAATTATGACATGAAATTTATGGTGTTTCACACCGACTGTGGACTGTTGTTCTGAAGACATGTGTTGTTGCAGATGAGGTGCAGTGGCAGAACGGCTGTGTTTCAGGCGCAGTATACTGGGGTGATGAAGCGCTGACAAAACTCCTGGTGAAGGTATGCACCAGTTACTGTCAGTGTGGTCATACAAGTGTAAAGATAAGTTAACCGCTGTAACATTAAAACAGAGTCGGCATGAATACGAAGTTCATTTGTGTTGCACCTCATGAATCTCATTATTGGCATTCTTTATTGAGAGACAAGTGTAAAAAGAAGTTTGCTGTAGTGAAAAAAAAAACGGACAAACTCAGAAAGTGAGCTCTCGTGAGGTACATCGAGGTCTTGCCTTGTATGCCGCTGTGTTCCATGACACGCATAATGACGGTCTGTCTAATTTAACTGTTGTAAAAAAAATCGGAACACACACCCAGACGCATTCCGTCAACACTTGCTGAGGAAGGTATGCTGACATGTTGTGACCTCATGATGGAAGTTACGTATTTCCAAAATATTGTAGCGGTAACTAAGTGGCTCGCATATGACTTAGCGTTGCTCTCAGAAGATCTTTTTGAAAAAGTTTTTCTCAAACATTTGTTGCAAGGTGTATGGCGATTTTGCATGGAGCAACCCACTTCATCCAGACATCTTTCCCGGTGTAAGAAAGATGGAGGCGGAGGTCGTCAGAATGGCTTGCACACTTTTCCACGGTGGACCCAACTCATGTGGCACAGTAAGCTCATTCCTTCTTTCTCTCTTGACGTACAACGTTAAGAGTACATTGATTGGCACAAAACAGGACGTTGACATTAGCTGACAGTTTATTGTTGTTATTTTTTTTGTTTGCTTGTTTTGTTTTGTTTTTTTAGGTGACTTCCGGAGGAACAGAGAGCATACTGATGGCCTGCAAGGCGTACAGAGACATGGCATATGAACGAGGTGTCAAATATCCAGAAATGTAAGATAAACTTCATGAAGGGGTGTTTTCCTTTTTACAAGTAATGTTCATTTTCTCCTTTTTAGCGAAACAATAACCGTGGGTACAAATAACACATTTACTGTATGAACAAATGAAAGATACACCTTATCTTCCCTTCGCCGTCCTTCTTAAAATGACTAAAGAGTGGGCTTTCTTTTGCACCAATGAAAGATACATATTGTCGACTGTTCTAAGGTGTCACTTCATTTTACTTCCTCAATACAGAAATTTTCAGGCATGAAGGGTCCCACCAAATTTACTCAGAATTACTAAAGTCAACAGTGAAATAGATGCTTGGCTTATTTTCTGCATTCTTAACATACTGTGTGATTATCGTCATTAAAATTTCCTTCTACAATCTTATATGGCCACACTTCTGCCCTAGTGCTCTTTGTAGGTGCAAAGCTATTATATGCCTATGCGTGTGGTGTCGTTTTCTTTGTTGAGTGAGTCGCACCCTCTTTTGTTTTTAGCTTGTTTTTTTCTCCGCCTCTTACCTTTTGTGGCACGCACTGAGTGAGAGAAGCAGAAAGTCATCCACCACAGTAGTAACTAGAATTATAATTTGAAACAGTAATGCGCACCGTCTGAAATGTTATGACTGTTTCTTGACCATTTCTTTCCATGGTATGTACTATACACAAGGGAAGTGGTACTTTAGTGAGCTTTTGAGTGACAAAACATTGTTTTTGTCATTTTTGCAGTCTCGCCCCAGTTAGCGTCCACGCGGCATTCGACAAAGCGGCGCATTACTTTGGGATGAAGCTTGTTCACATTCCCCTCAATAAGAAAACAATGCAGGTTGACGTAAAGGTGAGAGGGAAATCAAGCGCGTGTGACTGAACTTGAGTAATTGTATCGTTACTCCCTGTGTTTTGTTCCTGCTTTATTTTGACAAGGCGATGAAGAGAGCGATCAACAAGAACACAGCTATGCTTGTTTGCTCAGCCCCCCAGTTTCCACACGGGATTATAGACCCTATCGAAGACGTTGCCAAGGTCAGAGGCAGCATTTCTCTTTTAATTCCTCAATATTATTATTTGATGAATGTAATTCGTTCCGTATTTGAAACTTGGTGACCTGTTTTGCAGCTGGCTGTGCGCAACCACCTGCCGCTGCATGTGGATGCCTGTCTGGGCGGTTTTCTGATCGTCTTTATGGCTAAGGCTGGCTACGCCCTCGCACCATTTGACTTCAGGGTAAAAGGTGTAACCAGCATCTCTGCAGACACTCATAAGGTGAAATTTGTTTTTCAATAATGATGTGCGCATAGTTTGAAAGTGGAAAGACTGAAAACAATTTTTAGTACTTGAGATTCATAACCTTTTATCATGAGCCCAAAACATGTGACAGCGAGAGCAGCACGTCTGTGTGCAATGGCTGTTTTGTACCCAAATAAAACTGCTTCATTATGTGGGTAGCAGGTTATGAAGGCTCCAGTGCACTTAAATATCGTTCAAACAAGTAGAAGAGTTGTCAGGCAGTAATCAACGCGTGCACGATGACTCGTGTGAAAGACAGAAGTTGTATGCAACACAGAAACTCAATCTGGGAGGACTTCTTTACCTGTGAGGGAAACCACTGTTTTTGCTGGAAATTACTTGTGAGCTCTGTCATTGAAAAAAATGCTATCTCACTCGTGCAGTACTCATAAGAGTTGACTAAAATTTGAACCACTTTCACACAGGTTCTAGTTCATAAATTGTCATTCTCTTAGTTGAAGAAAAATGTAAATTTATATACAATTGTTTGGAGCAAGCTGAGTAAAATATTAACTCAAGTCAAAGTAGTGGATTTTTATTTATTTATACATTTTATTTCAAATGCGTTAAAAAAAATCTTACATTACATTAAACCACTTGACTGCACGATTTTATCTGTCAGAATTTGGATTGTTCCGACAGGTTTAATCCAGATAAAATGCATTTTATGTTCTTCTGTGGACGAATTTCCAAATGAATCCCAGCATGTCTTTTTTTTTTGGACATTCCTCTTCAGTACGGCTACGCTCCCAAAGGTTCCTCAGTGATTCTCTACAGTGATAAAAAGTACCGTCACTATCAGTACTTTGTGGCTCCAGACTGGCAGGGCGGAATCTACGCCTCACCCTCAATCGCAGGCTCCCGGCCCGGAGGAATTGTCGCAGCCTGCTGGGCGACCATGATGCACATGGGACAGAATGGATACGTGGACGCTACTCGGAAGATCATCAGTGTAGCACGCAGAATCAAAACGGAGTAAGACCTGTGCATTTTCTTTTGTGGATTTGTGATAGTTTCGCACATTGAAAAGCTCATTTCGTTTCCTTATTGACAGGGTTCGAAAAATTAAAGGTGTGTTTGTGTTCGGCGATCCCGAAGTTTCAGTGGTGGCGATAGGCTCGAATGATTTTGATATTTTCCGACTGTCGAACGCACTGACGTCAAAGGGCTGGAATCTGAACACACTTCAGTATCCATCTAGGTGAGTAGAAGCCAGGTAGCCGCACCTTTAACATGGTTCCATCGTACCAGCCGTGCGCACAAGCGTGACAACGTTTCAATGTCTTGACAGCATCCACATTTGTTGCACAGTTCTGCACACCCAGCCGGGTGTCGTGGAACACTTTGTGAGTGATGTTAGAGAACAAGTTGCCATCATTATGAAGAACCCCAAAGAGAAAACCACAGGAATGGTGAGATGACACTTCGGACACACTTTCTCTAAAGAACATAAATGTGCTGCTGTGGTAGCAAAAGGCAATTTTTCACCCTTTTGATCACACTTCAAAGTACTCTCGCAGAGCAGAGATAAGATAAGACTTCAAACGGTATGCTGACACGTTCCTGTTCTCTTTCCCCTGCACCTCCAGGGAGCAATCTATGGCATGGCGCAGTCCATCCCAGACAGATCCATGGTAACTGAGATCTCCCAAGGCTTCCTGGACTGTCTTTACAGCACGGAGGTGACCAAGTCCAATACCAGCCACATGAACGGTAACGGCAAAGCCCACTAAAAATGGATCAGGGTTGTTTTGAACTCGCTGCACACGGGAAATTTGCTCATCTCCTCCCAGCGCTCCGAGTTCATGGCTGAAAGGTTGCCTTATCCTGCATCACTGCATGGAAAATGCCTGCAAAGGTTTTTTTTGGTTTATATTTTAAGCACAAGACGACCCCCTGAGGTAATTTACCTAAAGACTGGCTCTCCTCGATGAGTTTTGGTGTTCACACTGATTTAAATAATGTAGTGAATGTGATTGTTCCATGAGATTCATTTCAATGTTCACCAATCGGCATAGCAAAGTCGGACCATTTCAGTTTGCTGCTGTCGGTTTCGCAATCTCTGATGACTCAGCAAAAAACAGACCACTGAGCGCTTGTCGCTGTACTGCGCTTGTGAAACGGGATCTAACTGCATGAGACCGGTTCTACATATCATGCATGACAACTGTCCTCTAATCGCGTTTTTAATGTAAAAGCACTGCAATGGGCTGGGCAGGATCACATCAGGTTCCTTTTTAAACCACATGGTAGTACCACTCGGTCATCCTGTACACTTACGTGCTGATTTGATCGCACTTAATGTAATTATTTTCAATTGAGCCGCAGTCGTACATTTGCAGTCAGACTTCAAATATGGGAGCGTTTTATATCACACGATGTCCGGCAAATGCTTAAAAGTCAAACAGCTAGTGTAACCCAAAGCTTAGCAGCTGTACTGGTTGTCTAACCCTTTTCATAACAACCCAGTAAATCACATGTCAGATCATTGAAGCGATTGTAGCTGTTTCCGAACAGTATGTGCTCAAGTGCGTGGCTTCGTTTGTCGGGTCACCCATGTTTTGATATTTGTGCCCTAAATCAATCTACCTCACTTTGCATTTCTACTTTTGGTGCAAACCTACCAATCAATTGTTAACCTTTTCTTTCCAAAAGTTGCACCTATTTAACTTTTAACACTGTCTGGGCATTTTGAGTTATCTTCTATTGTAGAAAAAAAATGATAGTGATCCGCCATGTTTGAGTCTATTGATTGACAAGACAGCAGATTTTCACCTCTGCACTCGAAGGACCGTGTTTTATATTCATGGAATGTTTGTCTTTGTGCAATAAGTGTTTGTTTTATGAAATGATAGAATGGGGACTGTTCTGTAGTAATGGTTAACAAAATGTAATCATGTTTGTTGATAGCTTATCAAGGCAGTGGGTGTTTGTACTCTTACAAATGTAGAATAGTTTTCAAATGATTGAAATATATGAACGCTTTTACATGCCTGAGCTGCACTCCTATCAGGGTTTGAATGTTGAATGTGATAGTGCCTGGTTCAAAATCTGATGGCAACACCCCCTCCCCTCCAACCACCAATGATGTATAGCTCAATGGATGAATATTCACAATTGAATCGCACAAGTTCTACTTTTCAGTCGAAAAAAATAACAGCGCTCTGTAAGTAACTTAGACTATGTTGCAGCTTCAATGGCCGTTTAATGATGTAGCAATAATGTGTTCACCTCTGTGCCTTCAGAGGTTTCCATTCAAACTACTTTTATTTCCTTTTAACACGCTCAGGGATTCAGTCTTGTTTCAGACATCATTGAGGTCCAGTGCGCTTATCTGGGGTGGGCGCAATAGTGAGCCAACTTAAACTTGAGCTGTGATTGAGAGAGAGAGAAAGGATTCCAGTCTGGTTGCAGGTCTGAGATTTGTGTACACAAGGTAAAATACGTGGCTTAGGATATACTATATGCTTGTGATCTTATTAAGGAGTTTCATCTAATACCCCCTGCGCCCCTCAGGTTGCTACAATCAAGAAGTCAAAATTTAAGCAGCGTCAAAAATTAGCATTTAGTGTTAAGACTTACTCACTTGCAATCTTTAATGTTCTGTTTTCAATAAAATATATACTGTGCTTTGTGTTTGCATTTTTATGTGTGGGGCATGGTCTTTTTTTTCTGTGAAAACAAAAAGGAAGGGAAGGTTTGCAGTAAATTGTTTTAGTACAAAAAAAAGCACTCTCGGTGTTAATAAGGGACATGATGTGACATGATCACAAGATGTCTTTTCACCAAAAATACACCATGAACTAAAATGATATAGAGCAGAGCGTTGGTTGGAAATAGTCCATTCCCCTCTAACACACATTGCGCTAATCTAGATCTAACTGACATTAAATACAATTTCTTGATAAAATACAGGAAAATAATTCCTGAAAGATGAACATTTTACAATGACGATTCGTATCAGCTACTTCAGTGTGTGCAAAGCCACTAACAGACCCCTGCAAAAACACATTTGACACTTTACAGGCCACTGCAATATTCAACAAAAATGGCAAAAGGTTAATCTTTGGATATTTAGGCACACAGACTTGGTCAACTTCTTCAGCTTGTGGTCACATCAGTGAGGCTTGGTCAATGAAGGTGGCCAAAGTGATGTCGCGCTGCGAGAGCCCCCCACAGTCGTGCGTGCTCAGGGTGATCTGCACCTGGGTGGTCACAATACCGGGTCATTAGTGACACTAACATAACAAAGTTGTTAACCCAAAAAAATGTAATAATGTCCAACGTGTGAGTTATACAAAAAAAAAATGTTTGGGTTCCATGAAGCAATTGAAAAATATTAAATAGTGCTGAAAATAACCTCATCAAATAGATATAACTGGATTACTGGGGGTTTTACATTCAATGTATTATGTTTAACACATTAAAAAAAAGCCAATTAGTTAATGGCAGCAGAAATGAAGGGATTTTACATTTTGGAAAAAAAATTTAATTGTTAAAAAATATGACCACCGCTTGACTGACACGAAATCCTGCAATAGTGCATGAAAATAGATTTACACATAGGACATTATATATATATATACACACACACACACACACACAAAGACAATCCATTTTATGTATATTAACAAAGTCTCATATCTTAAAATTGCAATTCGTGTACAAAAGTGACTAACATCTTATACAATATCTTCATTACCATGTGTACACATGCCAAAATGTGATATTTTAACATATTGTTTTGGGTAACAATTCTGATCAACTCGTCCATCCATTTTCAACACCGCCAATTCTCACTGGGCTCATGGATGACCTGGAATTTATCTCCGCTGACTTTGGTCCTTATAATTATCTGGCTATCTCTTCCAAAAGCAAGCTGCCACCCAAAACAGTTTGGAATTTCCTATAGATGCCACAAGATGGTGGCAAAGTATTCCTTTCCTCAGCTCACTTCACAGTTCCTTTGCAACAAAATACCATGAGATGGTAGCAGCCAAGAGATGGGTTTTCAAGTAAATCATGGAGGATAGGTTGCTTTTTTTCCATCATGAGTTTGCGCGAACGCCAAACTGTATATATGTGGGGGTTCACAGTACCTTATTGTAAACATTGAACCATTCAGGATGATGGTCCATCTTCTCTGCTTGTAATGCCACTCTGGACATGAAACCAAAAGCCTGGATGGGAGAATATTGATGTTAGTTGTCAATATGCTGTACAGTGTACCTATTGAATGTCTTTGTGTGCATGTGTGGCAAGAATAGGGAACCTGATTAAAATCTTTAAAAAGAAACTCTTTGTAGATGGCATCCCGGCCCACCACCTCCACCCATTGGGCGTTCTGCAGCAGTGGCAGAAGGTGAGCTCTCTCCGCGTCAGTCAAACTCTGGATTTTAGTAGCCTGAAATGACACAAAGGAGAGAGAGAGGGGGGCAGTTACACCAACACAAACTGTGATTGGCTATGCGGGAATTCCATCTGGAAACAATGAAAAGCTACATTCTTGGCTCATTAAAACAGGTTGGTACGAATGGTACATACAGTATGTGCTATTCGGGGGGTGGTATTTGCCTAACCTCTGTTCATTTAGCACATGATGCGGAATCACATGAATTTCACATCTGATGCTAATTTACTATCAGGCCTCATGACCCTTATTACTACTTCCTGATTTCTGGCTGGTGTAATGTATTTTTGTAGGGCAGGGGACGCTGAAAAAGGATGTGTCCCCAAGCCAGTTCTTGAACTCAGAACACACGCGAGAGTCAACAAGGGAGCAATGACATCAACAGGTACCATAGCAACGCTCTAATCTGCTGATCAGTGGCAGAAGCCAACCCTAAGCAAAGACTCAAAAGCCTCGCTTGCTCTCACACTAGCGTCATACGTGTGCGTGGGCAATGAACGTGAATTAATAAACCGTGCAACCATGCAATTAAAAAAAATAACGCAGTATTGGATAAATGTTAACACTAATACTGTTCTTGTGCTTCCAATCATGACTCTAGCGCAGTGGTAAATGTATAAGCGATTTCCATCTAAGCGTTCCAACAAGTGTGTGTCAGAGGTTGTGTACTCACCATGTTTGCAGAGCGGTCTCGTGCACAACGGCAACAGTTTCTTCCTACAGCTCTGCGACAACAACTGGAAAGAATCAACAGATGATCTGCAACCAAGGTCCTTCTTTTAGCTGCCCTGGTAGAAGCCTGAGCAGAAATCTATCTGTCAACATTGGCTTAATTATCAACTTCTACTGCTAAACTCGTGCTCAGGCTTTCACAATGCAAAATCAAGCCCAGACTATTTGCAAAGGATTTATGTAAACATGTTAGAGGTCAATTTAAACTTCCATATAAGACAGGGAAGTTCATGCCAAAGGTCAATGAGCTCCTCCTATGAGGATGCCCCCATGAATTAATCTGTCACAGTGAACGGCTGGGGGGGGGAAAGGGGTTAATGAAATGAAACAAGGGGCAGGATGTGATAAATTGTTAGCTTTTAACGCTCTACTAAATCTGGAAATGAGAACCGTGCTTCAGCTTACTACTGTATGTGACAAAGAAATGCAGAGGAAGATGATTTGAATTAAAAGTCATTACAGTATAGTGTGGACAACAGTCAACAAAAGGGGTATCCTAAACGTTGAAAGGTAACATCGCTCGGTGTGTAGTTTGCATAACATTAACTATACATTTTACCGTTTGTGTTTCTTATCCGCATACTCCACCTTGGTAGTCAGAGTCAGAATATAATATATATATAATAATCCTGTATGCTGCTAGCATCTGGCGAATCCTTGTACCTCCAAAATCATTTAATTTCAGGATACTCCTCCCCCCAAAAACATCTGTCACACACCAAAATCTCTCAAACTCATCAAAGAATCTCTCTCTCTCTCTCTCTCTCTCTCTCTCTCTCTCTCTCTCTCTCTCTCTCTCTCTCTCTCTCTCTCTCTCTCTCTCTCTCTCTCTCTCTCTCTCTCTCTCTCTCACACACACACACACACACACACCAAAAAAGTTCTCTTTCTTGTTCAAGAAAACCTTTAGACTGATACAAAAAAACAACACAGATTTGGGGGACATTCTTCTGTTCAATGTGAGATTTTTTTTTATGATGTTACCAGAAACAGACCAAGCGATTTATTTTACCAAGAACTGGGCATCCTTCCCACTTTGATGCAAACTGAAGGAGCTCCAGGTATTCCCAGAAAAATACTGGCTCTTTAGTATATTTGAAATTCTCCCTTCATCTTCATATTTCTGCTATAGGCTCGGGTAGCAAAAATACACTTGAAATCTGCCAAACCGACGTGGGAAAATAGGTTATGGCTCAACGAAACTAATGTTGACCTATTTGACCATAATTCCAAATTTTTTTGTTTGGCAAAAACACAATCAAAGTCATTACCAAAAGAGTATCTGTTTTTTTTTTTGTGGGGAAAAAAAAGCAGCACTTTTTTTTCACAAAATCCTGGCATTTGAGTGGGGGTGTGCAAACTATGGGCAAATAGTGTTTTTTTTTTGGGCCTCAAGAGCTCCTCACACACGCCAGCAACCACAATGATAAACATAAATTGAAATGAATTGTTGGCACTGTCAGTCAAAACAGAAAAGTATTGCAGAATTAGAATTAGGTGTACTTATTATTTTGGCCAGTTTCTGTATCTGGTGTTTCTTGTACAAAATTATAGTCAGTGTTCCATAAAAAGGAATTCCAAACAAAACATACAATATGACAGGAAGCACAAACTTCATCCGCACGCTGCCCTTTGACCATTTTTTTATTAGTTCCAGATCAGTTATGGCGATAAGCAGAGGATGTCTTTTCAAGTGACAACATGGAGCCGGTCAGACTTGTGCGAGTGTGTTTGACTTTAGTTGTTATTTTCACCTGTGGCTGTGGCGCGCTCATCGCATCAGGTGAGTCAAGTGCTTGTGATTCTGATTGGCCTCACTTGAACAAGATCATCACACTTATTTCATGGTTCAGTAGTTTTAAAATAAAGCGTGGAAGAACTTCCATTTGATGATTAGAAACAAAAAATTATTGTTCCATTGTGCATGCTCTCAATAAACGTAATACATTATTTTTATTACATTATGTTTTCCTCTCAGCTAAGATTAAAACGGTGCTGTTTGAAACAATAACACAGAATAGTACACCCTTATGTAGTAGAATGATGATTGGGATGGAATGGTGATTGTGATCTTGAAGAAGACTTGATATCTCATATTTATGATGAACATAAAGTGTCACATGTCAGTTGTAAATCTGTGTTATTTGTCTCCATGCAGCACCCACTCTGAAAACGGACCAGGCTTTGTTAATATTTCATAACCGGCTGCCCCATGAAGTTGAGGTCTTGTACACTTCAGATTTTTGCTACAAGGTACACAAGCCTACTAGACGGAGTCATTAACAGTCATTTGGGTTTTAAGGTCTTATACAATACAGAATACAGAAGGTACATATTAGGGCTTTCTTGTTTTTTTTAGCTTCAGAAAACAAATGAGCCATGATTAGTTGTTCCTGATCAACTGTGACGTCAGTTGACAGAAAGTGGCGACATGGCCGCTTCCTGAGATGGCTAAAAACAGGTGAATCTTACTGCCTAAACCCATATTGCACAAACGCAAAACTAATCAAAATGGTGTGAGAGATTTAGTGGAAGCGCATAGAACATATTTTTGCAAAGAACATTTTTGGGTTAGTTAGTTAGTTAGTTAGTTCCGCCCGCTCCTATTTGGAACATTGGGCGACGAGCCTCCTCCATTTGTTCCGGTCACTGGCGACCCTTCTTGCTCCATGCCAGCTGACACCCATCTCACTGAGGTCTTCTTTGGCAGTCTGTCTCCACGTCTTCTTTGGCCTACCTCTCTTCCTCTTTCCACCCTCTGGCATCCAGTCCATGGCCACACTTGCCGGTCTCTCTCTTGGCAGCCGCAGTACGTGGCCGATCATTTTCCTTCTCCTTTCAGAGACAATGTCTGACAGTTCAGCCACTCCTGCCCTCTTCATCACCTCCTCGTTGGTGATGTGGTCTCTCCATGAGATCCTCAGGATGGATCTCAGGCAACGCCGATGAAAGACATCTAACTTGTTGGTAATGTTGGCTGTCTTCATCCATGTCTCACAGGCGTAAATCGCTGTTGGGATAACCACTGACATATAGAGGCGTAGCTTGGTGGTCGTAGTGATGGCTTTCGATGACCAGATGTTGCGGAGGCGTTGGAACACTCCCGCAGCTTTACCAAGTCTACTGTTGACGTCTTTCTCCACACCACCTGTATTTGAGATGTTACTCCCAAGATATGTGAAGCTGTCAATGTACTCTATGTCATGTTGGTGTAGAGTGAGTGGTTGAAGGTGTTGGTGCTGTCCGACGGCCATGGCCTTGGTCTTTTCCTGGCTAATTCGTAAACCGACCTTAACTCCGTGCTCATGCAGATTGTTGGTCAACTCCTGGAGTGCGGGCTGGGTGTGACTTAACAGAGCCAAATCATCTGCAAATTCCAGGTCAGCTAGTCTGCTCCCTCCCCACTTGATACCAACTTTTTCCCCTGTGATGGACTTCCTCATCACAAAGTCAATTATGATGATGAAGAGTAGGGGTGACAGAATGCAACCCTGTCTTACACCAGTGACAATGTCAAAATCATCAGTTGTGCCACTGTTGGTTTTGACACAACAGGTTGAGTTGTGGTACAATGACCTGAAGATGTTGATGTACTTGAGGGGTACACCATACAGCTGGACGATCTGCCACAGTGACTCCCGGTGGATGCTGTCGAAGGCTTTCTTGAAATCGATATAGTTGATCATGAGTGGTGTCTGAAGTTCTTGGCACTGCTCTATGATGTTTCGAAGGGTAAAGATCTGTTCGGCGCAAGACCTTCCCTTCCTGAAACCGGCTTGCTCTTCCCTCAAGATGTTATCCACTTCATCTTTAAGGCGATGTAGCAGGACACTGCAGAATACCTTGCTGGGGATTGACAGCAGTGTAATGCCCCGCCAGTTATTGCAGTCTGCGAGGTTTCCCTTCTTAGGAAGCGTGACAATGACCCCACGTCTCCAGTCGGCAGGAACCTCTTCAGCATGCCAAATCAGGTTGAACAGGTGGGTAAGGCTCTCCACAACAGCGTCTTGGCCGTGTTTCAACATCTCGGCAGCTACCTCATCGAGTCCCGGTGCCTTGTTGTTCTTAAGGCCCTTGATTGCTTTGGCAACCTCAGTCTCGGATATCTCTTTCGATGTAATATTTAGAGCTGGAGCTGGTGTCTCTTGATCGAAATTGAAGAGCACGGGAGGCATTGGTTGGTTGAGAACCTCCCTGAAGTGTTCCAGCCATCTTGCTTCTTGCTCCTCGTCGCTTAGAAGTGTCCTGCCATCCTTGCTCCTGATTGGCACGCTAGAGCTGCTCCTGGAGTTGGTTAGCTCCCGCACGATCTTGTATAGGGTCGTCGTGTTGTTGTTCTCGGCTGCTTCCTGTGCCTCTCTTGCTTTCTCTTCTAGCCACTGTCTTTTATCCTTCCTGCAACTCTTCTTCACTGCCCTGTCCAAGCGCCTGTACTCCTCGTCTTCCATCCTCCAGCTCCGGAGCCTCCTCTTTTGTTCTCTTTTTATCTTGGCCACTTTCCTTTCATCAATCAACTTCCAGGTGTTGTCTGTTATCCATCTCTCTTTGTTGGTACCCCTCTTTCTGCTGATAACTGCTTCTGCAGTTGATAACTGCTTCTGCAGTTTCAGCAATGGCACAAGAGAACATACTCCACTGCTCCTCAATGTTTGCAAGGTGTTGTGATACCTTGAGCTTCCTACTCAACTCCTCACAGAAGCTTTCTGAGATGTTGTTATCCTTTAGCTTGTCCACTGCGTAAGGTCTCTTGGGCTGCACCTTTTTCACCTTCTTCAGCTTCAGCTTGATTTTACTCACCACAAGGAAGTGGTCTGAACCCACATCTGCACCTCTGTGGGAGCGAACGTCGAGCAATGACGAGCGCCACCTTGTGTTGATGCAGATGTAGTCCAGTTCGTTCTGGGTCCCGCCACCAGGTGAAACCCAGGTTACTTTGTGGATCCGCTTGTGCTCAAAAAAGGTGTTGCCAATGCTGAGGCCGTTGGTACTGGTTAGCATCAACAGTCTCTCCCCGTTGTCGTTCGTGGAGCCTGCAGACCCATGTGGTCCAACTGTGGCATTCAGGCCCCTTCTGTCATTATCCAGTTTTGCGTTGAAGTCTCCAATCAGCATTTTGATGTCATGTCTGGGGATTTCCTCAAGCACGGTCTGGAGCTGGTTGTAGAAGGTGTCTTTATCGTCCGCTGAGGCAGCTTCGGTTGGGGCATAGACTTGTACGATGGTTACTTTGGCATATCTGGTGTAGAGCCTTGCTGTAATAATCCGTTCATTCACCGGCTTCCATCCAATCAATGCTTTTGCTGCACTATTGGAGAGGATGATGCCGACTCCATGGGAATGGTGGTCTTGCTTCCCAGAGTACAGAAAAGTTGCTCCATCAACCACGAGACGCCCTTGCCCCGTCCACCTCATTTCACTAACGCCTAAGATGTCCAGGCGATAGTCCCTCATATTCTTCAGCACCTGGTCCATGCGACCAGACTGGAACATTGTGCGCACATTCCAGGTGCCTACTCTGGTGTTGGTTTTGGTTCCAAAGATCGGGGTCATCAGGGGTCGGGCTTCCTGCTGGATTTCACCCGGCCCCGTCATAGATACATCCAAGGATGTGCCGTCTCTTCTTCGCCGTGGTTTACCGGAATGGCTTCCTCTCGTCGTTTCTGTAACAGGTTTTGTTTTACAGGGTGAGGTTGTTAACCTCACGCCCAACCCCCAACCTGGAGGACCAGTTGGATGCAGTTTAACGTCGTACCCAGGACATTTTTGGGTTAACTTCTTGAAAAAAGGCTATGAAATGATATTGGTAGTATAGGTTTGCGGACACAGTTGCCACTCAGTGACTGTGTGAAAGTAAATTAATGTTTGTCTATATCCAGTATGTGTGCAGTGATTGACTGCTGACCATGCCTGAGTTTAAGTTGGCCTTTTTGCTCAAAGTGAGCTCGGATCTTGTAAATACGAGCTTCTTGCAACCGGAAACAGGATAAGCAGTATGGAAAATGAATGACTTGAGAACACAGTTGACAGACTTTTGCCACTTTCCTGTCCTTTCCTACTGAAACATAATGTTGTAAGATATCCATCAACCCCCCACCAAAAGAAAAAACAAACAAACCAAAATTTAAAAAAAAATAATAATAAACCTCAGCCAGCATATTAATCATTTTGGGCTTAAAGTTTTTGTGGGGTGGTGACATCAGTTTGCATTGGACATGACCTAAGGTCTTCACAGCCAAGCTCCGAAAATGAACTGCCTCTCTCCACAGCAAACGATATGCTTCCCCCCTCATACATAAAACAAGCATACTTGTGTAAAATCTGATCTGATTTAGAACGGTTACTGTGCATGCACGGATACAATGGAAAAGTAAGATTTTCTGATGCTTAACTGGATCGTTCTGTTTGCTATTATTAAATATCATGTGAGAAAATGTTTAGATTTTTCTGTCATCAGAACATTTTGACGTGTGTGTGTGTGGTGGTGGTGGTGTGGTGACAGTCGCGGTGGGGGTTTCTAAACACAGCCTTATTATCATGTGTCACGTGTAATTTTGGCATTTTTACTTTCATTTCTCTTTAGTGTGTTTACCAGAGTTTGGTCCATGTGAAAGCCAGCTACAACAATGTGTCTGCAGCCATCAGCACCAAATTCCCTTTGAGCTTGCAAGTGGAATCCAACAAGAGGAATGCAATTCTTTGCCGGTAAAAAGTTCAAATCGACTCAACACTACTCAGCTAAAAAAAAAAAAAAAGCTGATATTTCTCTCATGTAATTTGTTTCCAGTTTTCATGTTAACTATTGTTAAGGGAGTGTTTTGCCATTTCTCCACACTCAATCTAGCATAATGGGGTGGCACGATTGCGTCACTAATGCTGGGGGGAGTACTACTGACGGACTTTGTATAGCTGAGTGATGTCCTCTCTGAAACTACGACCTCAGTAGATATTGATCAGCAGCCTTTTTGGGGTTAATAAGACCTGGCATTCCAATATTGATGGAAGGGGATCATTAAAGCTACACAGTGCCATGTCCAGCTCAAACCTCACAACAGAGGTTAAATTGGAGACAACAGTTGTCATAAATAAACTGGTCAGGTCTGACAAGAAGACATGGTTGCTTCCCATTGTGGCAAGTGGGGCCAAGTGTCACATTATAAGCCATCTTAAGAGGTCTGGACTTGTGCTTTCTTAGTCAATGCTCAGGTCTCTAATCAGGCTGGTGTTATTGATTTCCTCTCCCCTTTTAAAAAACACTCCAAGTAATAGCTAGTTAGTCATTCCAATGGTGGATCAATGCAATGTAAGTTGAGGAAACTGAGCGAGCAGAAGCGAGGACTAATGGTGCACTTACGGTTGATAAGCACTAGATGACACTCCAGAGTTTCAATTGGTGTCACAGGCGTTCAATTATCAGGGTAAGAGAGAGGCCTAGTTAGTCAGGACCAGAGAAAACAGCTAGAGATTTCCATTTGACTGTATTTTGTAGAGTGAATACAATACAATTTTAGGTTAAAAAATAGTGGAGAAAACAATAAACAACAATCGTAAAAGTGGTCACCACCACCACCATATTCCATACCACTTGTCCTCATTAGGTTTGTGTGCGTACTGGAACCTTTCCCCCCCCCCTCACTTTGGGCTTGACGCGGACTACAGACCTTCGTGGTTGCCAGCCAATTTCAGGACACATGTAAACAAATAACAACAATAAAATAAATGCATCACACTCGCCACACCAGAGATGTTAGTTATCAATGTATAGTATAAATAATGTGACCGTATCACAAAAATGTCATGCCAGTCAAACTTGGTTCGCTTTGATCAACCAATCACAGGACATAAAAATGGTGACATCATCGAGGACCAACATTCTGGCCCATGAGGACATATTTTAAGTCTTATGTACAGCACTTTGTATGCAGCGATGGCTGTTTGAAAGTGCTCTATAAATACTGTTGACTTGACTTGACTTGACTTATGGGTTAGAGAAACAGTTTGTTGTTAATATAGTGTTGTTTACGTTACAGTACCTCAGACAGCATTTCTGGTCCTGAAAATTCTGGGCAGAATAGATTCACATGGCAGTTCAGAGACTGAAATCTAATTGGATACACATTGAACTATTGGAAGCAGTGCAGCCAAGAAAAAGGCTCTGAAATGAACAGAATAGACTGCTGGGAGTAAACGCATAGAATGTCATGTCACAAATATTACAATTTAACTCAGAAATTCAGTTCAGTGCTGCAGATCTTTTGACCAGCAATGTTTTGCTGCCTCAGATGGTCCACTGGCGTAACTTAATAACTATTTCACTGTCTTGAATGCAGATGGAATCAAACCTATGAGGAGGATGGTCACTATTCGGTTTGGATCCTCAGGTCAGACAATGCCAGCAAAGCCACCTGTATTCATACTGTGGACAGAAAACCTCACAATTCCTACTTGCGTAAGTGTCCAACAACACTGATGTGTTCCTGTCGAAGGAGGATGATATAACTGCTTGCTAATTTCATTGTGAACAAAAATATCAGCGCAACACTTGGTGCTCAGGTCATGTGCATGGACTGCTTTTCGGATCTTGACAAAGGAAAATTGCTCATTAATCCAGATTTAGACTGCTTTGTCAACGATATTTGAGACTTTTTCGGAAAAAAAAAGTCTTTGAGTTCATAGCATGTAAAATGGGAGCGAAAAACCAAAATGCTGCTTTTATATTTTTGTTCAGTCTAAATAACTGTCTGGGTGTAAGAAACCTGCCTCTGAACCAAGCCACTTTCTTATTCATGGCGTCAGCATACTTGCTTTGTTCGCATTTAGTGCACAGTATTCTCTTCCCTCTCTTGGGATATCCTGCGTATTGATCACATGAGACATGCTTTCTTAAAAAGGGATAAAAAGAAAAGCTTTTGTGATTGTTTTGAAGGCCCAGACCCGTGCGTGGAGGACTGTGGGTAATACATTAGGGAGGGAGGAAGGATTAAGCCATAATGGGATTTTGAAAGCGTCTCTGTCCATAATGTACACCCTACTTAACAATATTGCAGATTATGTTGTGGATCCGACTTTTAAGGCCGGGGAGCCATTATCCGAGCAGATATACGGTCAGTGGAATGGCACCCCTCACAGTATGATGAGCTTCCATTAGCTACACGCGTTGGTGATTATACAAACTCCCCACAGGGTATGCTCGGTTTAAGTAATGGTTTGGTCAGCAGTCGAAGCCGTGCTAGGGAATTTAAAAGTTTAGCTCTGCGTGTCCCATTGATTGGCCATATCGTGAGGTCATTTGTTAGGTGTGGTCTTCTTCAAGGAACGTGTGTCTGCGCACAATGTTGGTACCATGACGGTACCCAAAGCACAACTTCAAGTTCAATAGCGATCCCCCATTAAGTGTCTCCCTTACGCAAATGTATTGATGAACTTAATCTAGTTGCGCCGAAGTGCCTCTATTCATCTTGCCTTTATCCTGACAGTAAGAGAGCGAGCCCAACCGCTGCAAAGTGTGTTTCACTTCACGCGCTGAGAGCTTTATGATGTTTTTTTTATGGGCGCACATCAACGATGCCATGACTTTCCAAAGGTGATGAAGTGACCACTCCATGCTCGGAGAGGATGTCGGTGAGGCCTCCCGCTTGGGTTCAAATGGCTTCTTTTTTATTTGTTCTTCCGCTAAAAAAGGCAAACACAGGATCCACAGCCTCCCTTTCTGCTCCGCTTTGACGCACTCACATCTCTCCCGAGCTTGTTTGCTCTACTTTTAGAGCCTGATTCACAGCTGTAAAAAACATCACTGACATT
This sequence comes from Hippocampus guttulatus, assembly GCF_054856545.1. NCBI lineage: Eukaryota > Metazoa > Chordata > Actinopteri > Syngnathiformes > Syngnathidae > Hippocampus > Hippocampus guttulatus. Next base: position 14,724,447 of record NC_141270.1, on the reverse strand, counting down.
TCAAAGTTATTGATGACGATGAGGATGAAGTACATTTCGCAGTGCGCTTTTGTCTTCATTGACTCCTGTATGTTGGGATGTATTTTTTAACTTTTTGGATCCAGGCTGAAAAATAGTTGAGAGTTGTTGTCATGTTTCTTGTTTGTAGTCGCGTGTGATTGTTTCCAAATTTTTTGTTTTCCTCCTCATTTAGCTCAGGGGGATAGTCTAAATATGACACATGTAATAAACTAACAATTATCACTATTTGTATTACATCTCATTAGATTGTACAAGCGGCCATAATAAGTGTCAAGTAAAGAGTTAATCTATTTATTTTGTGAATAGAGTTCATGTCTCACCCAAAGGTTCGTCTTATGTCTCCTTTGCGTACATATTCCTTGTATGCCTCTCATTTTAGATTACCCATGTGATTGCTCCGTGATGGATTGACCAGGAATTATGTCCATTAGGTTCTTGTTTGTTTGTCACTTAGGTGACACCTCTGGCGCTGATTGACAGACAAAGAACTCAGGGGAATTGGGTACAGCGAACTATTTATAGCACTTAGACGAGATCAGAGGTTGGTCTCATCTCGAGAGCCACATTTGACCATTGTCAATCAGGGGTCAGCCATGTTCGTAAAAGTCGAAACAAGCAAATGTATGTTGTTTTTTGTTCAAAAATAGAATTTGCATCTATGCTGGAATGCTATAATATTTGATCCGTGTCATTGATCATACAACCCTGTGTGTCTTTTACCTTGTGTTTATCCAGCTATTCTGGTGGCGGCTCTCTCCTTGGCTGTAACTGCTCTTTTATTTGTTGTTACACCCTACATATACAGGTATCTACATAACTTTGAAATGCTGTTTTTCTTCTCTTATATTGTCGGTTCGGGGCTCTATTTTCATAGGCGGCGCATGCGGAAATGCTGGTGTATCTTTATTTTCATGCGGGGGCAAGCCCGCATTGCTGCTATTTGGGATTTCCTCTAAACCCTGCTTGGTGTCTAACCTAGCAAGAGAATTTCCTACGACATGCGCAAGGCACATCAGACAATTGTGTGGCTGAAAGTCGGTCTACACTTTAGCCTACTCACACCGTGTCAAACTTTGGGCACAATGTCGACTGCTTGTCTCAGGGCGATTTTTGATCATTTTTATGGAGGTGCCAGCAGACAGATATGTGGGCTGTGTGGACATTTGTGGTGGATGTCACCATATCTCATTCATAAAAATGACACCAGCGGGCATCAAACCTTCCGAACCATTCATTTCATTGAATCTATCATTATTATTATCATTACTATCATCATTATTTTTTTAAATCATCCCACTTAACAACAGCTCTGGATTGGTGGCACACTACTGATTTGGAATCGGGGGATCGTACATGAGGTCTATGGCATATTTATACCATATAATACATCCTGATTTATACAGCGCTTTCACAACAGCTTCAGCTGTAACAAAGTGCTTCACAAACCAATCGCCAGAGTCTCATTCTGTCTTTAATGAGTGCACCCACTCATGTTGTCTGTTGCCACATTGGCAAAAACGGTTATGTACACCTGGATTTTTGGCCTTCATCATCTCTCCTCGCAAGATGTGAGTGTGCTGCATTGAAATGAGACGAGCCGCTTTGATTGGTGGCGAATGGAGTTAGCATGTTCATAGCCTCAACGGTGCAAAGCGTCCTTTCTTAAATGCACTGGTTTGCATCTGCGAAATTACCAACACCCGATTTAAACCACTTTGGTGCAGATTTATGATATGCACCCCATGCCAGACTTGCCCCGCCCATCGAGTCCTTTCACTCAAATGTATTATTTTCACTCTGCCATTTGGTGTTTCTTACAGAAAGTGTCGCACGTCGAAATTTGCAAAGACCATTTGCTGCCACAGCCCCCAGTACTCGCTTGACAATGTAAGTGCAACACTCTCAGTCTTTGTCAGTTTGGAAACGATCATATGCGATCGCTGTAATTTGGGAGCACTTTTCTAAGTTACATCCTGATCCAACAGTTCAACTACATTGTTTGGCTTGACCAAATAGAGAGCGTGGTGCATGATAAAATTTCGCAGAGCCTCCAGTCATCAAGCTGCAGAGACACTAATAGAAAGATTGATACAAATGTTAGCAGAGCCATTTGTGCAGCAGACTGACATCGAGGCATTCAGACAAACATGCGATGCATTTTTTGGTGAGCATGAATGGCTCCTCTCATTCTTCCAAGCAAGATGTCTCAGTCTTCCACATGCTGTGTAAATGACATGTAGATCCATCATTACTTATTAGTGATGGTGTCTTCCTGCTCTGCCGCTTTAAAGTGCTACATGGGGGCCAACAACTCCAGCGAGAGGGCAACGTGAGAGGGCGGTTCTCACAAAGAGAGTTAAGAGTCCGCAGTCTGACATTATATAAAGATAAAATTTTATTTCTTAAAAGATGTTGCTTCCAATTTTGACAAAACAAGTTTGCGTTCCAGATTTCATCTTTTACCAATTGGGAACAAATGTGCTTGGAATTTCTCAATGAATGGAAAAAAAACATTGAAAAATAAACACATTTGTTATTTCATATAATGTCCATGGTGCTTTAACGGAAGAAGGACGATCACAAACTGGAGTCTTTCTGTCTGATGTCTTGGTACTGAAAATTTAAAAGTGGCAACACAAGTTTTTCATGAGCCATCATATAACCGTGCTGCTCTCTGCACGTCAACAGATTGCTCAGCTACTTTTTGCTAGGCAGAGAACCAGTGTTCCCTAACCAATAGTGCGCCATGGTACACATAATACATGATAATACATACACAGCACACGACCGCACAAAAATGTCACAAATGTTTTTTCAACCCTTAATAATGCAAAGTCAGAGAGTGCATATCCAACACTTTAGACTGGTCAATCATTTGTAAAGATGACAGCCTCACGGATTCACACATGACTATTACAGTACTTACTTAAATATGGGCCGGTCTGGTTGAACACAAGGTTATTATTCTGTTAAAATAAAAAAAGGAAAAATGCTGAAAGATACGTACACAGGTTTGTTGTATCTTCTGCCATCCACTGGAAATTCACTTAATTGTGGCATAGATGGATGAATAAGGATGCATTATTTGTAGTAAATAAATAATAGTGTTGGAACGTAATTAAGTAAAATTGGGATAATTTCCCCCAGCACACTAGATAACCTCTCACAGTACAATTACAGGACTGTATGTGCCATGGCACAGTGTTTGGGAATCACTTCTGGAAACAACCCAATAAAAATGGAATTTTAAGCATGATTTAAATTTTTGTGCAGTTCAATGTCTGCCTTTTATTAATTATTAAGTATATGCTGTAAATAAAGAAATACGGGGACGTCTGGGAGGTCAATTGATGTTTTGCAGGACAATATAGCTGCACCAATCAGTATTTTCATATCAGCAATGATGAGACTCATTTGACTTAATGGGGATGAATCCTATTTGCTGTACATGTGTTGAACATCAATATATACTGTATAACATAACATTGACATAGATATAAAATAATGATAAAGAAATTAAGTTATGCTATACTGTAAATATGAATCAAAAACTGGACAGGCACCTATTTGTTTTGGGAACAGCTGTTTCTGTGATAAACAATATCCATCCATTTTACACCATGCGGCGGGTTACTGCCTGGACACCATAGACCGGTCGCCAGCAAATCACGGCGCACATTTTGGCAAATAACCAATCACTCTTACATTCACACCTATTGGACACATAGAGCCTTCATTGACCCTAAAACGCTTGTTTTGGGACTGCCGGCATGAGGCGAACATGCAAACTCCACACGGTACGTTCTTTAACCACATGTGTCCGTGTGCTGCGATGAACAATATGTTCAGGACATTATTAACATTTGAGTTTAACTGTCAACCTGTGAAGTTTTTTTCTGTGACCCAAGAGGGCAAAAATCAACGCATACTGGCTTGATATGTTCCGTTCAATACAACATGCACTGTCGAAGATGCAGAAAGCACGAATGTTGGGATGACAAATGCTTCTACTCATGTTGTAATGCACTTAATGTTTCAGCGTGATATTATTCTCCCTTGTTATTCCGCCTGCAGGATGAAGCGCACGCTACACAAGCTGAGGACAGTGCCACTAAAGTGAAACACAAACGTCTGCGTTCACTGGACGCATTTCGAGGGTATGTGCCAACCATCTTGTTATTCAATCTATCACCACACGAGTCTCTTTTTGCAGCAGCATGATGAAAATCTACAGGCCCGGTGTAATGAGTAATTACAAGGGTCACAGTCTGGCCACAAGCTCCCCCAAGCTTTTGTTATCAGGCGGGCTAGTTTTGGGCGCAGTGTCTGATATCAGTACGTCTTGCCTTAGCGCTGTGTGTGTCTCCCTATTGGATGTGTGTGATTGAATCTGGGCTCCCTGCTCGTCTTAATTGCGGCCTGGGGGGTAGACACAAAGCACGCCTCTCTGGACACAGGATGCTGGTGTGGCTCTGACCTTCCCCCATGCCAAATAATTGATGTAATAATACAGTCAACATATCAGCACACATGCACATGGCCATAGATCTCCTGCCAACATGGAGACCGCGAGGAAACCCAGCAGCACAAAGGCAGCATCCAGCAGATGACAAACATTTCCATCTGCGGCTTGCATTTAAGATACTTCATTGTGTGGAACCGCAGCACCAATTTTTCCAATCCAAAACGCTGCATATCTTGATTTATTTTGGGAGCTCAGCTGGTGATGTGCATTCACGCAAGCGTTTTTAACAGTTCAAGGAAAAGATGAATGATATTCCATTCCCCATCAGTGCCGCTTCCAGCCACTCACCTGTTTGCTCATATTGGTTGAAATCTAGTTTAGGCTCCTGATAAATGAACAGTGAAGAGGTTTCTTGGTAAATTTATAATTCAGAGACTGCTTTTTTTGTGGGGGGGGGGGGGGGGGTTCCATGCTTTCAATTTGGGATTAATGTTGGAACAGCTGTTTCATGTTTTTGCACAGCATTGTGCCCCATTGCCCAAAGCAAGGTCACCAAAGGCAGAGGTTGAAGAGTTTGGTGTGCAGGAGGAACTTGACCTCATCGCCATTCAACACTTTTGAGATGAACTCGAGTGGAGTTTGTGAGCCAGACCCTCTCAGGTTTAACATCAATGACTTTCCTCTGGACGCATGGTTCAAAATAAGTACACATAAACACTTCCTGGCTGGCTTTATCATGTGGAAAGTGTTAGAGATGCAAAGGGCAGAAGTGCTAAAAGTACTCACATTCTGTACTTAAGTAGAAGTGCAGATACTTTAAAAATAACACAAACAAAAAGAAGCCAGTTAAGAGGGGTAGTGCTGATTCGACTCCTGTTCTTAAGTAGAAATTTAAAAAAAAACAGACTAAAATGTAAATAAGTAGGCCACATATGAATGGATGTTTACTGTCAATTACATCCAATCCCAATTTGACAATTTGATACAAACATAAAAAAGGCGGGTGGGGGGGGGGGTGGTATCACATTACATTTCGCATGCTTTTGTTGAAATGGTAGCTAGGGCTGGCTAAGAACCGAGTAAAAAAAAACAACAACAACAATTGCGACATTAACTAATGACAACAACTGAAAAAAGACACCAGTCTAGCTTCCAATATACATGTCCTGACTTGCAATAATGTGAAATATCTGGCAGAGGTTTTTAATCAAACTGCGTCTGGGCCTTTTGACTTATGATCCTTGCCCCTGATAAGTAACAAGTTCTTGCCTCAGAGAACACAGACATCAGTCATCGACTGTAAATGCTGACCCATTCTTCACGGCAAAAAGGCGTTTGTTGTGAGCAAAAGGGGTTTGTAATAATTGCCCCGCTGACATGATATAGTGTGCAGTGACGGTTGCATGTTAATTTTTCTAAATGGATTCCGATTTTAATTTCGGGCCTCACAACTAAAAGCTTGTCGCCAGTTTGCGCGGAAGAAATTGCCCCGTCAGTATTTAGTGGAACAGGAGAACAAATAATAAAGCGGGCCAGAGCACTGCCAGTTCTTCGCCAGATGGCTGACTCATTCATTTCCTTTCTTGTTTTGACTGAGCTCCAGGTTTTTCTCTGATTGGGTTTCAAAAGTGTCCTGAAGTTTGGCCACAGAGCGAGAGCCCATATAATGCACATACAGTATCAGTAGCTTTCGTACGTATAATCATAATCATCATCATATATGGGCCAACAAAATCACATTTAGTTAGAAGTTGGTTCATTCATAAAGAGATGCGTCACGATATTTGTGGTCATGTCATCGCAGCTTTTGCTGTGCTCGTTTGTGAAAAAGTGCTACTCTACATTTACAGCACTACATGGTGAAGGTGAGACTGAAATTGCGAATGCATACACAATAATTCATATCAAAGAGGTCTGTAAGCGAGTCGTAACCACTCACGACTGCCAGCAAGCTCCATCTGTAAATAATCTGTCCGCTATAAATCAGGACTACTGTGTCACCCCCACCAAATCAATCAATTTCTGCTGTAATAAATATTCAGAGGATGGCACGTTGAAATTTGCAACTGATTAGGAATCATCAAATAACCCGATTCAGTCCAAAAGTGATCTCCACACGGGTCATTTGTTGAAAAGTAGAACAAGTGTTTTCCCGGGGGAATGATTTAATGATTATTTCCAGCCGCAAGTGTCAAGTACGTGACGGCTGTAGTTTAATCTGCCTAAGACGCAACATTTTCATTAGAGAGATGGTCCATAAACCCTCATGTTACAGTCGTTTCTTTTACCCGTCTCGTCTGGTTTACTTCTTTAACCCTTGTCTTTTGTCACTATGGCGAGTAATGGATACACGCGTCAAAACTTCAATGATATATGTGAGCGACAGATAGAGTACACGGTCACGTGAGCATAGTTCACTTTGATGGACCTCTGGAGAAGATCGGGTCTGATTAAAATCTCGTATCTGCAGTCTGAAGCTCAAAGAGCAGTAATGGCCTGGCGCAGCCTTTAATCGAATGGAGGCAGAAGTAGATGCAGTGCGCCTTATCAGATAGACCGTAACTTTTACTGATTTCATCATGACACTTCAAGGCAATCTTTTTTTTGGGTTATTGAATAACACTTAAAGAACAACAACATATGATGGATTTCGGATGTTGAAAGGTTTCAGTCTGCCCCAGAGCAAAGCTACAACATACCAGCACGCTTTCCCGCTGTGTGTTTGTGCCACGTAATTCTATACGCCGCAGATTTCTCAAATGCAACACCTTTTTTCCCCGCCGGTGCGCGTGATTCAGTGAAGCACTCCATCACGTGCGCGGTGTTTTAGCAGCCTTGCTCGCTGCAAAGAATAAAGTGTATCATATATTAGACACCAAAGCCTTTAGTCAGCAGTTTTGCTTGAGGAGATCCAGAGGACAAGTGTTCATTTCCTGAGTGATTTATACTGCTCGGTTTGCATTATCCTGCATGTGGATAACAGCAGAATTTCAAAGTTGTTTTTTTTTTTTTTTCATTTCTTTTAGTAACAGTATCTGTTATTGAATCAGACCTGGCCAGTGCTGACTCATGCTGTCATTGTAGGTTTGCCCTCACAGTGATGGTTTTTGTCAACTACGGTGGAGGAGGCTACTGGTTCTTCCAACATGCACCGTGGAATGGTGAAGTAAAGTCTTATGCATTCCCAACTACAGTAACAAACATTCCTGATTGGGTCATATATGCTGCACTATAAAAAAACAAAAACAAACAAAAAAAACAATTTTTTGGTAGGGAGGTGGGGTCGAAATACCTGTGTGGACAGGAACAAAATGGCCCGTGGACCGGTACCGGGCCACAGAATGGATGTTGGGGACCAGTGTACTGATTGACAGGTGTTGTCATGTGCCCTCGTCATGTTTTTCCTTATGTTGGCCCGAATGCACCTTCGCTTTTGTTCTTCGAAAGAAACAAAATGTCTGAAAATGTTGACGTTGTCATGGTAACTCAAACTCCTACTCACTTCGACACTCCCCGCAGTAGAGTGAAAAGTGGCTCATGCACGAGACAGGACTGCTCGCCTGAAACGGTCTGATTTTACTCAGGTTGTTAAACGTTCGCTCTAATTCTTGATCCTTCGACATTTTCAGATATCTTTACAAATATTTTGGATGAAAGCCGATTCAGTTGTTCTGTTCAATGAGGTCTCTGATAATTTTGTGAAAGCCAACGACCGCATGCATGCTTTGTTGGATTTGAAGTTACCTGTGAAGTTAAACTGTGCTAGGAGAGGCCAGGAGTGATTTTCACTGTTAGTGAAATGACCCAGACGCACAGAAATGCAGAGTTTGAAGGTGTTTTGTCTGAAGCGATGCCACATGACTCCCTCTTGGGACTGGCTCCAAGTCAACCCGTATCTAATTCAATTGCTCTGAAATTGCTGAGCACAACAGAAAACCTATAACCATAATCTTCGTTATTGGTATTCTGAAAATATTAACGCGTGCAAAAAAATCAGTTCTCACCAGAGCCTCTCATTTTACTTGTGCCTCAGCTCAGTTACCAGTGTGCGTGTTAAATTTAAATTTGCGCCTACTCCTCCCATAATGTGCAAAATGAACTGCACAGCAAGTTTGCAGTTCTGGCCAACACAATCCTGGATGCACACAGTTCGTAGATCAGCTTCCACGTCAGTTTGTTTGAACAATTAGTAAATTGGGGCCGTGTGTGTTTTTGCGTTCTCTTTGACGGTATATTGTTGTTATGCAACTGTTTCTGCGCCAATGTATTTTAATGGGCTAATATCGTGGTTCACATAGCTGACTTTTGATGCGGTTGTCGCAGGCTAAATTGTCTGCCAATGCCATCCTGTGTCAGTTGGAATTGGCTTCAACTTGCCTGTGACTCTGAACAGGATAAATGGTGTAGAAAATAAAAATACATGAATGGATATCGTTCACTAAACACCACGTTTCCACCAAATTGTACAGTTGAGTCCGCCGTCTCAGCAGTTCAGGTCATACAATCCCCGATCAAGTTGTGTTTCCACTGCAGCGTGTGTCGGCCAAGAGTATCTGTTACTATAGATTAATTTGAAAGGGAAGTACGGTAAACGAAACGTGTAATTAAAAAAAATATACGGTATATCTGTGGATTTTCTTAATTTAATGAATTGGCAATTATACACAATCCAAGTCTGTTACGTAAAACTCAACGGAAAGCAGAGAAAAACCCCGGCGACTGACACCTTAATAAAGGCATAGTGAGTGCTAACGTTCGGGTTGGACATTTTCCAAAGGTCCACAATGGAAATATATAGTAAATATCACAATAATATAAAAAAGAACGTTTTAGTCATCGGACTGATTGATAGACTATGTTAAAAAAAAAGCCATGAGATCCATATCATGTCTAAATTCCCCATCTTCAGCAATTTCCGACCCCATTTTACTCATGATGACAAATGTGATCGAAAGCCACACACACGCACACACACACGCACGCACACACACAGACACACACACACGCACACACACACACAGTACATGCAAATGGATCACCAGCATCACATTGGAGGAGGGAGAATGTATTTAAAGGGTGGATGGGACTGTGTGGGAAGGTATAAAATGAATAAAAAGAAAAACACGGAATTAATCATAGCTGGGGTTTTTTTTTAATTCCAAAATGATTTCTTTTGCCATGAGGCGTACGCACGTTAAGTTCTATAATAGCATCTTTGCCAAATCTATAACACCATATTGATTTTACAGGTGGTGTGATGAATCTTTTCAGTGCTGCAGGGGCCGGTACTGTCACAGCACTCCAGCTGTTTATTAATCATATTAATAACAGATGCTTTAGGTTGAGGGACAACATTTTTTTCTTATTTATTGTAAATCTTTTGGGAGCGTAGGAGTTATATGAGGCCAAGAGCTGTGTATGTATAGTCAAGGAAATATATATATACTAATGATTTAATACTGTACTTTTTTTTTTAGGTCTGACTGTGGCTGATCTCGTAATGCCATGGTAGGTCATGTTTTTAGTTTGTTATTACCTTCATTCTGAGAAAAAGAGATTCAAAAGTGCTCTCTTACCAACATCAGATATTTTGTCTTTGAGGTTTGTCTTCATCATTGGGACCTCAGTGGTGTTGGCGTTCAGCTCCATGCAGAGGAGAGGCGTAGGCCGCCTGCAGCTGCTGCAAAAGATCACGTGGAGAACTGTGGTCCTGCTGACGCTCGGCTTCTGCTTCCTCAACTACTCCCCGCGCGACGGACCACGTAGGTGCAAAATTAGCGTGTTCTAATGGAACATGTACATCCTGTTTGCGGACAGGTTTGTTATTTACTTCAGTTCTGTGCTGGGAACATCATTAAAGCATAATAGCTCATCCACTCGCCACATAAATAATGTACCCGTTCCTTTGGAAAAACAACACTCTGCCAGTCAAGAATGTCGTCAAAAGGATTCTCTGATTCTGCAACAAAGCACCGGCAAGTGAGCGCCCCATTTCTTTGTTCTGTCATATTTGAATGAGGTGCACTAAAAGCATTGCCGTTTGTCAGGTTGACAAATATCTTATGAGATCTGACGCTATGATTTGCTATTTGCTATTGATAAAGCGGAGAAAAGCAGGTAGACTCTGCTCATTTCATCGACCACCTGAGGTTTCACAGGCCACGCTTTCGCACATTAGCCAGATGCTAATGGTCTTTTTTCCTGGGTGCATCTCTGTGTAACCCAGTTAACAAAAATATTGTTATTGTGTGTGTGTGTGTGGATTCCCAATCCAGCACCAAGGGACGCTTAACAGGGGAAGATTGACCAAAAACAAGCCGCGCTGTAATGGACGATTACAAAGAGATAGAATTACAGCCTTCAGCTTCATGCAGCTGCTCCTGCAGCTTCTCACAACAAGATGACTTTTACCATAAACTCAAGCTTCGACCTCGGTCTCCAAGGACACCCTTGGCTGTTTTGTGGCTTAGTTTGATCTAATCAGAGAATGCAGTCACATTATACGAGGGTGCGTCAATGTCAGACGAGGCAGAGGAACCTGTGATAACCATTGAAATTAACTCCGAGTCACCTCATATAAACATTAAACCATTTTGATTCTGTCCTTTGAGTACTTTGGGATTCATAAAAGCATGGAGCAAGCTTGTTGATGAAGGAAAATCTGAAGTGTATAATTTCATCGGAATGTGACCATCATGTTCATTAGACACTGGCTTGTAAAAAAAAAAAAAAAAAAGATGAAAATGAAAAGCCACTAGAATCCTGTTAGCTAATTATTATTTTTTAATATCAGTGGACAAGCCAGAACACTCCTTCATTGTGTTAGCATCAGCACTATGTTGCAGTTTTAAATTGGACACCAAAACTTTGTACAAACACTCTGTGTTTTTTTATATATATATACAGTACATGTATATACACACACACACACACACACACACACACAAACCTATACACAATGTGTTTTATTTTATACATTGCATATGTTTTGATTGTCAATATTTTATCTCAATGTATTCTGTTGTATTGTTGTTATTTTATGTTAAATGTTTTGGACAGCTGCAGCGCTATATACTGTAAATCCAGATGTATTGTGTTGTTTAACTTGGCGCCAGAAATGTTCCTGGAAGTCAGAGAGAGTGAATTGTCTTGCGGGATAACCTGCACATTAACAAATGTGACATTAGCTGGGCGCGCTCCTTCTGAGATGTCCTACTCTTATTGGATGTGGCCTGATCGATGATTGGTATTTCATTGTTTTTCCGACACTTTTTTACAGCAAAGAGCTTTTCAATTAACTAATGTGTAGATTACCATCAATCTGTAACCCACGAGTCAATCTTATCCAACTCGATCTACGCAGCGCAAGAAATGATTTGAACCTGTGATCCGCTTTGCAACAATCGTATCCGGCATGCTGACATTCCCCACTGACTTTTGCTTTCCATCAGTCTTTTTCCGGAATGTAGCGATGGGATGGTTGAAAAGATCCCAATACCAATATTATCAGTTTGCTGATTTATAAGATGCTGAGACGAGCAGAAACAACTTCAATTCAAGTGAGTTATGTGTGTATCGATGTATTCATCACTGAGAGACTTGCTTCATGTGTTGCAGTGTCCTGGTCGTGGCTCCGGATCCCAGGGGTACTGCAGCGTCTGGGCTTCACTTATTTTGTTTTGGCTCTACTGCAGATTCTGTGGGGACACAAAGAGAATCAACAAAAAGCAGTAAGCAGCTCCACATTGTTCTTGGCTGGCTTTTATTTGTAAAAGAAAAAAAACTATTCTTGGTACTTTATTCCTGGACAAAGTTCACATATTAAAACTCATTCAGTACCAGCCGTTTTCAGACCTTTTTTTGAACTTAAGTCTCACCAAAATGCATTATTGTTGTTTGGATTATTCTATTTCAATGTAATGGTATATGATTATAAATATCATAATGTTAAAAATTAGCAAATTTTCATCATTATCATTCATTCTTTTTGCTAGCTGTTCCACTTGCCTCATTTGAAAATGTGATATAAGTTACCAAATATGATCCCTGGAATTAATGTCGAAAGGCACCATTTTCATAGGCAGGCGCACTAAACTAGGTCAAAGTTGTGGCGCAGGTGATGAAATGCAATTTTGGCAGATATGATCCAGGCAAAGGCAGACAGATTCTGCGCTCCGCTGATATGTGAGGTTGATGTCATCGTATTTCATTCAGAAATATGACATCAGCGGACATCAAACCCTCTGAATCATCTTAGAAATCAATTAATTGAATGCATTATTATCCATCCATCCATTATCTGGTTGTTCATCAATGGTGTGCCAACCAGTTCAAGTTATACCGCGCCAACTGCCCGAAGACAGCTGGGATAGGCTCCAAACACAGACACGCAATCAGTGGTTGAAAGCGGTCTCCAAGCAACCATTTCATAATGGCCAACATTACATCACCCGCAAGTATAAATTTTTGCAGTTCTTTATCATCGTACTTTGTGCGGGACGATCCCCTGCACGAATTCCAAGTCTGTTATGCTTCTGCTGTGTGGACCACGTGCTTTACCTGCGTTGAATTTCAAGGGAACAAGGCTTCGTTTCGCTCCTCTGTTGAGTCTCACAACGGCGCAAACGCCCATTTCTAACTACGCCATCCCAAAAACGCAAAATGATAGACTGGACTTTGCACTAGATTTGCATGGGATACAAAAAAAAGGGGCCCCTAAATATATGTACTGTCATTTTTCCTGTTGATAATCATTCAAGTTAACTTGGAAGAGTTTGTACCACAGGGTCACTGGTGGGCCCCCATCCAGGATGTGCTGTTGTACTGGCCCCAGTGGCTGACCATGATCATCTTGGAGACCTTGTGGCTCTGCATCACCTTCCTCCTGCCTGTACCCAACTGCCCCACGTATGTAAAGCCAAGCCTGCTCCCATGTCACTGAGTCAGTCTACTGAATAATTCACTCATCTAGTATGCTGAAGGTGTAAATTGCACAGAGCTCTCCATGATGGTGCAAGCTCTGTTTCTGGTTGTAGTGTATCACCAGTTAGTGTGCACCTTGTGTTGTTGGCGTTATGAAGTACGGTGATTTATGGGCTTGCGCTGAACGCTTCAGAGGATGTAATTAGACTATCTGGCTCTGTCATGTGCAATAAGAGGGGGAGAGGCAAAGGATCCATCTTCCTTGCTCGTAGCTCTGCTAAATGCTTCTTTTTGTGTGTCACTCCTACCACACACAATTACCAAACATTGTCTGTTTGAGCTATAATGTGTGCATGTGTGCATATTTGTATTCAGCCTGATAAATTATTTTCCACAGTGCTGTCAACAGCAATAAAAAAATAGGTTTTTGTTTTCCCATATAAATTATAAGCTTGCATACATATTTATACATTTTCATTTCACACATTTCATTTCATTTCAAGCAACTAAATGTGATTTGTTTTTTAAAATAATGTTGGTGTCTGTTTTCCCATCAGAGGGTATCTGGGAGCTGGTGGAATAGGCGATAATGGCCTGTACCCCAACTGCACTGGGGGGGCAGCAGGATACATTGACAGGTGGATATTTGGTGATAACATGTACAGGTATCCTACTTGCAAAGTAAGTTTATTTGAATTTTTTCAATTTTGTATTATTGGGACAATTTAAAACAGCGTGTGTGTGTGTGTGTGTGTGTGTGTGTGTGTGTGTGTGTGTGTGTGTGTGTGCGCGCGTGTGTGTGTGTGTGTGTGTGTGTGTGTGTGTGTGTGTGTGTGTGTGTGTGTGTGTGTGTGTGTGTGTGTGTGTGTGTGTGTGTGTGTGTGTGTGTGTGTGTTCTCCAGGAAATGTATCGCACTACTCAACCTTTTGACCCAGAGGGAATTCTGGGCACAATCAACTCCATTGTGATGGGATTTCTGGGAATGCAGGTGATTCGCATTGTGTGCATTATTTCATCACCTACATTTAAAACTAGTGACAACATTACTCAAATTTGTGAATGGTTGCAGTCACTAATTTTAACTATCCGGGCTAAGATAACCAAATGCAAAACATCATAATGTTTTTGCAGATTAGTGAAGCTGAAGATGTCCAACAAATGCACACTAGCAATTTGCTCAAAGCATACTTGTTTTGTTTATTTTCTTTAACTGGCTCATTGAATCAAATCAAATCTTAGTCCACATTCATTAAAGATGTGAAAAATGTGTACTGGTTCTCCGTCATATAACTACCAAAATTAAAATTTTAAATATTGTCACGAAGAGCGATGAGACTTGAGGTGGGACGCTTTTGACATAGTCTGCTAGCAACTTTGTTTAAACTGTGTCGTGGTGGGAATCTGCCATTCAGAATCCAACATTTCTCATTTCCCGATGGACTATTGAGACTGAGCACATCAGTCACTGAGTGTTAGATGACACGGCAGGTGTTCACCGGCCTCGTTTGTGTTGGCCCGTGTGCTAATGTCCTCGGCTGAAATGTATTCATCATCACCAAATTAAAGAGAAGGTGCAGATGTCTTACACGCCACATCTGGCCCAACGGGATGGGCGAAATGTGACCGCCGCATCAGGGACACCTCCCAGGCATATTTGGTTACTCAAGGTCAAATATATGAATATGAGGGGTGTTTCTGTTGCTTCCTTTCAAATGTATATTGAAATGACTTCTGGTATCTGCCCTTGTCTTTTTTGCAGGCAGGGAAAATCATCATTTTCTACAAGGGGAAGAACATCCACATCCTGTGCAGGTTCCTCGTATGGGCCACCATTTTGGTAGGTCATCTGGAAGTTGTAACGCAACAAGAAATGATGCCGTCTGCATGGCATACTCAAATAAGACCATACCCGTCTCATAGGTAAATGTTTTTTTGCAAGGCTGCCTGGATGTTAGTCATCACTGTCAAAGTCATTCATTAGCAGGGCTTCGTGAGGACATGTGTGTGTGATCTCAGTACAATTCAACCTCATCCACATGCGGCGCGTTTCCGGGCAGACACGACGATCCAGCGCCCCAGGGGCATACGTACTGTCTCTCATGAGTGGTGCATGTGTAGCTCTGGATTGTTATGTAAAACACAGGCCACAACATTAGGTACACAATAATACGAGAGTCGTATGAATATAAAATCTGCTTGTTCACCCGAATTTATAGACACATTGTTAAATAAATAAAGCAGCATGATTATTATTACTTGATTTGCTTTTTCAAGGCATATATTTTTTACGTTGCTGACATAGAACTGTCCAGCGTCTGCTGGAGAGCAAGGTTGCTCACCTGCATGCTAAGTCTCTGCAAATATTTGCAGACCAAAGACATGGCAGTCATGATAAACTGGTAGAACAGAGACACCTTAGCGTCATTAAAAAAAACATTTTCATCATATTGTAGCTTCTAGTTAATATTTGTTTTGGAGTTTCACTCCATTGTGGGTGGTCTCCAAACACAAAAGGGGCAAAAACAGCAAAGCTGGCCTCTGTTTCACTGTGAGTGGGAAAGTGTCCCACAGGGAAAGGCAAAGGTTATATGACATGGCCTGTTTTGCATCTCAAAACGTGCCACCAGGCTGTTAGTCCACTCGAACCAGAGTGACAGTTGTCCGCATAGGAAGCATCAATGCGTTTGGCCGTTATTTTTCTAATCAGTGAGCTGCTGCAAAGGTACAGTGTGTCGGTTTGAAAATGAGGTTAAGAGCAGCCCGCGCACTATGTGGAGACAAACATCCTCAAGTGGCAGTCATGTGACTTGAAGTGATGATGGAGCTGCCTGGCCTGCCTGCATCGCTGCCTTTGAAATTCAACTGTGCTGTGGGAAGGCAAGAGGACATGTTGAGCAGGGGAAACAGACAAAAACACCAATTTTATTCATATGATGCTCAAAAAATTCTGCCTTGACAAACTTGCTCACGCTTTAAGCTGTGTCCAGTATTTGATGTACTGTAGACAAATGCAATGCTGTAATATAGGATACTGAAGAAATTATTTCGACGACCTGTCATAACAATGAGAGGAAACCATCCGGGATCATTAAGTGGAATTTCAAACTGATGTCATGTTTTTAGACCCTTGGTTAGTCAGTCACTGGGCTTCTCTGAGAATTGAGAAATGAATCAAGTATAACAGTGCCAGTAAAGTGGGTTTCTTTATTATGAAATGTGCTTTACTCCAGGTTTTTGTTGTTTTTTTTCCGGTGAAACGCTGACTTCGAAAATTTAGGGATACACATGATTATATTTTTATTCTGCATATGTGCATATTAACACTTCCTGAAACATGACAAATTATTTTGGGAATAAACAACAGGGTGGCATCAAATGAAATATAGTGAAATGGATATCTTTCTGACAGTGTCAGTCAAAATGTGTGTGCCGTTGTATGTGTGTATGTGTGTCATTGTTTGTGTTTGTTTGCCTGGAAAATATTTTTTAAATGGCAGAAAATATCCATTATTTTTAATCTTAAATAATGGCTCTCTAAAGAAAATGGACTTATAACAGTGAACACTGTTCGTGGTACTTTGCTTTGATCAGTTCAAAAAAATAGACGGCAGAATTCCGTGCAACATGTACAGCGAGAGGAAAATTCCATACTCTAAATAGTCAATTTGCTTTTGGTGTCATATCTGCAAAATCTTTTTGCCGTACATGAAAAGCATCTGAAATTCCGTCCTGAAAATTTGTCATCATTAAATTCTCTGTCCACATGATGTCTCCCGGTGGTGAATATTTCCGACCTTTTATTCATGTAGCGCGTTGACTGGAGGGAAGTGAGACGGATTAGATCCATTTAGTTTCTCCCCCCCCGTGGCACCAAGTGATAAAGTAACACATAACGAGATTAATAAACATTTGACTTTTATGATTCCCCGCACAACCACGGTGGACCAGTTAATGATGCGGATGCTACTCGACATCATGATGTTGGCGGTGCGTTGCAGCGTTTATTGATGGAGCGATGCAGGGATGCAGGCAAACAAATCAACGCCGCGATCGAAATAGTTTGCTGTCGTTCGTTCACAGTTTTAGCAACCTGCTCTTGAAACGAACCACTATTGTGTGGAGAAAGGAAGCAAAGATGTTTTAGACATTAGCAGGTCACCGTGTTCATTCTTGCAGGAGGCCAACCGCAAGACCGCGATACTTTTCCATAAAACCACAAAGCGCAAACCCGCTATCCATCACGGCAGGCTTGTGTCTGATTCCTGTGGCAGATTGCTATTCGGGGGCAGCCGAGTTGCTCCCCCCCAAAAAAGGAGGAAGAACAACAAGAAGCCATGTTAATTAAATCCCAACGATCAGACTCCAGAAGTGAGAGATTGAAATTGAGCGATTGGCCCACATACCAGCCTCATCCCACATCCTGCAGCCTGGAGAGCCTGGAGGCTGAATTCAGTCCCGACGAGGCTATTTCCACTCCATCGATTCTGTCATCTCAACATGGATGATGGATATCCACCCGACAAGCCCTGATTCTGATCTCTGCCCCCGCTTGCTTTCTCTCCGGCGTGTAAAATGTTTCTTCAAATATCTGAATCATATCTAAATGGGAAAGGATTAGACCCGCTTGGGCATTTATTGATGCCAGATTCATTTGATTGTACTTTTTGTGTATGGAGTCTCTGAGGTCAACTGGACACCGAATGGATTCTCTGCTTGCGTCTGACACTGTCAATCTCTCTTTGAAGAAACATCACCGGAGAGGTGATCAATCAAACGGTTGTGTTTTCGGTTCCATCTGTGTGACGGAATTGATCTCGATCCTCTCATCTCATCTGCTGGATTTGCCTGATTCTGTTGCCTGGTGTTTAAGTTGCCCCGTGCATCTCACTTGATTCCTCTTCATCGATTTGAAATCTGTTTCATTTCCCTCCTTAGGGAATCTCGGCAGCCGTCCTTTCAAAGTGCACGCGAGACGAAGGATTTATACCTGTCAATAAAAACCTTTGGTAAGTGCTTCCTGACCCTCTAAATCCAGCTACTTTTCTTCACAAAGGAAAGGATGTGTTTTCCAAATGGCACAAATCACAGCTACTAAAACACGGCTTTCGTTACCTCTAATGACAGCCTGGACTGTAAATAATTGGCAGAAGTGTGAGGTGGAGTGCCATATGTATCCTCCTAACATGATACCTCTTCCTTTCCGAGCTGCAAAATCGGGACCCCCCCTATCTTTCCCACCCCCTCCGGCAGTCTTGGCAGAAGCACTCGCGCCGTAGTTTCACTGCCACGAATGGAAGCGGGATCTGGGAAAAGCATCAACGTAACCGCAGTGCTGCCTGTTCCCAAACGATCATGTGACTCGTGGAGGAAAAAGACGAAAGCACAGCATCTCGGGTCATGTATTGTTTTGATGGTCTCAAGTGCGCTGTACATCCTAATAAAAATAAAAGAAGCCCACCCCCCCCCCAGTCCGAGCGTAGGCCTAAATCCCATTTTAAGGCCGTGGGATGACCTAATGAAGGCTGCGTCCTTGAAATCCGAGAGTGCGGGAGGAGGGAAAAGTGAGTAGTCAAGATAGATCACGTCAAGATGTGCTCGGCTGCCAGACTCCCACCCAAAAAGACTGAATGCAGTCATTAAGTCACAGTTGTGTCATGTATATATTCATACAGTGGACCCTTAAAAGTCGAACGCCGTATGGCTTATCCTGTTCCGAAGAGCTCGAGCCTGTCCTAGCCAAATGTGGACGACAAATAAGTTGAATGTCAACTGTCTGCTCACTTCTACCGGTCTCACTTTTTTAACAGCAAGAGAAATGTAATTTGTTTCAACAGGGGCGTGTCCACTTTGTGAAGCCGCTGTACTTGCTCACTCACTTACTGCTCTATGACTGCATTTGTTTCACTTCACCACATCATCTTTCATATGATGGGCACCTCTTAAATGTTGCAGCAGGAAGAATGCCGTTTTCATCTATGATGTGTAAGCAAATTCTTCCTGATGTTCCATAGCCCCCCCTCCGTAAAGCTGTGCTCATCCCTCGCCATTACCTGCCTGGGCTTTTATAGGCAGTTCATCATGCACAGGTTATTGAGCTCTTGAGTACGAGTCCCTGCCGGGATGTCGAGCAGTAATTAACTCCCAGCCAAGAGTCCTTTTTGGCCCCACTTCAGCTGAGATTAAAAAAAAGGAAGAAAAAAAAGCCATCTCAGAGATTCTGGGAGGCAGCCACTTTGCATTAGATGATATTGCATCAAACATTCTTGCACTTAGGAACAGACGGGACATGGCCGGCTGGCTGGCAAGAAGCCTGCGCCAAGGATCCACTACTTCTGCTTTAGACATTAAATGAACAAACGTATTTGGGTATTGTGGGGTCTATTGCAGCCACTGTATTTGCAAGACACATCTTGGGATGTATTATCGGTGATATGAGCTGGGGGTCCTCCTGTTTTGGGTCTCGCAACATCAACAAACACTCATCCAGGTGACCCGGCCAAGGTTGATCGATGTCCCTCATGTCCAATCAGTTGAAGGCTGCAAATCAAACCAGAAGAAATCATTTGTCCCCTTTGGAGCAATAAAATCTTCCAGTCTTCTTGGAAGACGTACGACGCGATATCCATCCATCCAGAACATTTGTCATCATCTCTTTTCTAAATTTCAGTTTCGCTTCATCCCAAAGGTGTTTCATTGGATGGAGGTCAAGTTTTTGCTCCTAAACTGTTGACGCAGCTGTTTTATCCAACCGCAGACTGAGTTCTGACTTTTCTTATGCAGTACCGTCATTTTTTTTAACCCCGTTCACACCATTCTGCTAAAATGCACATTGCTGTGGTCGTAACATGTTGTTGTGGTCTTTTCCGTCAGGTCATTGTCCTACGTGACGTGTATGGGCTGTCTCTCCTTCCTCTTGCTGGCGGGCATGTACGTTATCACGGATGTTATGGGCTGGTGGGGCGGACAACCGTTCATATATCCAGGTACTGAACGTGGCCCGCCTCATCCTTAAAGGATCATGTTGTTCCCAAAAATAAATAAATAGTGCATTTCCCTTTTAAAGCACGTCAGGCTGTACATGAATGTATGCCTCCACCGCTCTCCTCCTCAGGAATGAACTCCATCTTGGTGTACGTCGGACACTCTCTCCTGGGTTTCTACTTCCCGTTCAGCTGGGAGATGCGTTTCCAGGGAAGCCACTGGGAGTGGCTCTTCCAAAGCCTGTGGGGAACTGCGTTGTGGGTAATCATTGCCTACATGCTGTACAGGAAGAAATTCTTCCTCAAAATTTGAACCAATTTGTTCTGCTGCCTTCACAGTTTGTTGAATTCTCTATTTTCTTCCGATCTCTGCAAATCAAATCTTGAGCTACGCTTGTGTATAATGGCGGTTATCCAAGCTTGTGTACATAATTATTTTGATATTTCACTGTTGTCCAAAAATGTGTATCAAACACATTGTGCTTAAGGCCTTGTCAAACTAAAAACAGTAAGACTTTTCAGGCACTTATTGACTTGAATCAGTAACTTGATAATTAACGATTAAACTCCGTTATTTCAGTACCTTTTTAGTAGTTGTTACCATTACATTTAGTGCTACATCAGCAAAATATGTCTTTCATTATATTTCATCATAATTCAACAAAATCCCTGATGCTCGTGAGGCGTGTATCGTTTAAATTACCACGCATGGTTCCACGTTCTTAGAAATGATTCCATTGTGAATCATTCTTATATATTGGAGCTCCTCTTAAGTGCAAGAATGGTAAATCACTTGTTTTGTGAATTAATTACAGTGATTAAATCAAATCGGCGGTACTTAACAAATTAGACCAAGTGATTCCACCAGAGACCAGGTCACGGCCATTACGCGTCCGTTGCCATGGCCACTCCTCTTTTTCTTTGTGCGCCGGCGTTTGTGTGGGTGTGCCACCTGCTGTGTGAATGACAATACTTTAATAGGGGTCAAGATGCACAACTCACATTAATGGGATCGACACCTCACGGCTCACGCTCCTCCTTTTGAAGAATCGAGGAAATGAAATGCAATATATCAGTGGACACCAACAAAGCCAGCACTGAGCTCCCGCATACGCGATATGAGGAAATGTGTTGGAACATCAGGACACCGACAGACTATCAGGTTCTTCCACACTACGCTCATCCATCCATGCCTCCTTTATGAGTGAACAGAAAAGAGCCTTCGCTAAATTGTTCCCACAAAGTTGGACTCATGCAATTGTCCAACTGATGTTTTTTTTCTTTTTTTAAACAAATAACATCCGGCCTCTGGTTGATTATTAACTGATGAAAGCTATTCCCCAATGCCTTTGTTCAGCACCGACTGTGTTCCCTCAAAATACAAATCGATCAACGTGCATAAACAAGGTTCATTTTTACTACTCCCTAACCATTATGTCGTTTATATTTTTCCTTGGTTACTGGTTAAGTTCAACCTAGTTGAATGCCTGACGTTAAGTACCGCGCTTGCACAGATGAGCGCCTCCCCAGCAGTGCTTTAATAATAAATATGGCGACGTGGTTCTGCCGGTTGTTCCGATCCCAGTGGGCACACGCTGGGTTCTTAACTAAGACTCGAGTCCATTAGCCTTTTCCCAAACTACTCTGCCGGCATTGCAAATGCATTACATCGTCGATTGTTCCGACTGGGAAGAAAATAAAAGGGAAGGCGGTTTCTTTCAACCAGGTTGAAGTTTAAGAACTTTTTGGGAGTGAGGATGGAGAATTGCGAATCAAGAACACTTCGCATGTCACGATGAACTGCAAGCATATGATCCTGATGATGTTTGGTGCTTTTTAGAGAGTAAATATTGAAATAAGATGCAGCAAAATGTGCTGCCACTCTAGCATTAAATAAGACGCTTCTTGGAGACGATTGCGGTCTGACATAGCATGTCTGAAACTCCAACACTCCCTTTCTCCTATTGATTCTTGTTACATCTATATGTCTCAAGACAGCTATAGTCTGTCATGTGGAAACTTTATCCCAGATCCAATGTTCTAATGTGCCATCTCTGACTCCTATATCACATAATGCTCTTCTACGTCCCTTGATAGAGAGAACAGGATGTATATGTCCTCCCGTTGGCTGGAAATATACATATTAAAATACGAATGAGTCTCAGCAGGTCCCGACTATGATTCCACATGATGAAATCCTACTCAAATGGACAGTTTTGTTTCTGCGTGTATGACCGCCTCCGTGTTTTCTATGCCATTTGATGTGTTTAACCACCCCAAAAAAATCATTAATAAATAAATACAGGAATAAATAAAATAAAAATAGAGGACTATTAAATGTAAGTGAAGCTCCGGAGAAATTGTGGCACGCGTTCTCGTGAGTTCCATCCAGTGCTGCACGTAGGCATTGCTTGCAAAAGTAAACACTGTGTGACTGACTGGTGTCCTGCCCTGAGGCAGCAGCAGCACTGCATCACTCCACACTTTCCAGTCACACACTTTAACGGAGCCTTCACCCTCACACACTCCTGAGCAGGAAAAGGTTCCACACTGTTTCCCACCAAGCCAGAAAGGCAGCATTTAGCAAGTTGTTATTTCTTCCGACTTGCCACAGTGTGATGACCTCTTGGACTACTGGCATACAATACAAAAATGCATCCAAAAAGATGTTACTATCAATGCTTAATTTTGATTGACATGGTCAGAGAGGAGGTCGGAATTTCAATGGAGCTAACACAACGAAGAGACATGGTGGCCACAAGACACTCACATAGCAGGAAGTAACCAATCAGAGGAAAGTTGGTTTATATTTTATATTAAGGAGGACGGCCACCCAATTGGAGCAAAACTTATTGACAGATTGAATATTTCTTTTGCACTAAAGGGAAAATCACTATGACCAACAAAACTAGCTTGGAAAAAGGCAACCTCATCTCCAATCCAAATTATATTGTCAAAAAAAACAAAACATCAAAGTTAATTTTTTTTTAATTAATAGTGGAATGGGATCTTTAAGAGACAATATCAGGAGTCCGACTTAAGATAGTGCTTGATTGTTGAAGGGAATTCTTACTCACCAAACACCCTTTGCCTGATATGTGCCAACAAGCTCGCAAATGAGAATAAGCATTTTTTTTCTCCAAGATTGCTTAAAATTGAATACCACGTTTCCATTTCCGACATCCTTTCACTGCAAAGCGAAATTCTCACAAAGACTGCGATCCAAAAGTAAATTACAGAGTAGTAAACTAGACGTAAATAATACACTTTGGGTGTCGGTGTCTTCCATTGCCCCAAGATGGGACCGGCTCAACGCAGAGCATCCCACTAATTCAAACAAACTCATTCGGAATCATGGTGAGTTGTCCATCCATCCATTTTCTGTCCCTCATAAGGTTCACATGTGTGCTGCAGCCTATCCCAGCTGTCAATGGTGGGGGAGGGGGGGCATTCATCATCCGGTTCTCAGGGCATTGTTCACAATGTAGCGGTCATCAGCATGGGATGTGGCCAAAGGACGTCAACTACATTTTTCTGTGACTCTTCCAGTTGCTCGTTGTCTCTCTTGCAACCTACTGATTACAGTCATGAACGTCATGTTTGAAGCATCACAATGGCAAGACACTGTTGAGCCATTGTTAGGTGTCTTCTTGGTCTCGTGATGTCAAAATGTGAATTGTGAATTTTGCCATGAAGCAACTGAAACATTTAACAGTTGAACATGTGCATTTAAAAGGTTAGAGACGGACAAATGAAGTTAATCTCTGAAGGTTTGAATGCATTTAGGCACGTCCTGAAATTTCACCCAAAAGCCCAATATTCCGAACTTTTTGTGAGTACTGTAATTGTATTTTAAAACAGTCATCTTCCAGATAAAAATTCAAGCAGTGATCCATGTTTGGGCCATAATCTCTCAGTTATTTTGGTGTTAGTTGTCACATGACATATGCAAAGAATAGGCCAACGAAAAATGCACTCCCGGCAAATCGGTTTACATACTCTAGAATTGCCCTTTTGATGAAGAGTCTGACTAAAGAGGAAGTTTGTTAGGTTTCATTCGAATGTTTATGAATGGATTTTCCATTTGTATTTGGAACTAAAGTACGTCTACATTTAAGGACTGGTTTCAGTTTCATGATTATTTCAACTGTTAACTCAAGCGCTTTGCGGTTTGCAATCTGCTAGTTCACCTGTGGACCTAATGCGGATTAGTGGTTCAGAAAATGGATGCCTTTACTTTGCGCATATTAAATACAGAAATACATTTAACATTATACAGTTAAAGCAAAAACACAAATCAAATTTTTTTTATGTAGTATTACTGGAACAAATGTGTTTTTCTCTGCTTTTCAACATTCTTTTCCACTGAAGAAGCTGCTCTCATCCCACATGGAAGTGCATTTCACATAAGTCTCAACTGCCTTTAGTTTATAATCGTGTGTGAGGGACATTAAGTAAAGGCCACTCAGCAGAATGCAGTGACCTAAGAGGTCAACAAAATTCTCCCAAATCCACCAAGTGTGGAGGAGCCGGCCCACTAAGGGCTCCCTGTGACCTCATGTGATGCAATGAACGCTAAATTCAAAGCAACAGACCCGTGACAACGCTGTAAATCATACATTGGGGCATCGTCTATCAATACTTGTTGGATCTTATTTGAGTGAGCACACTGTGGCCAATCATTCTACATATTTCTCGTGGATTTTCACAAATTTGACATACCCACTGAATTCAATGTCCGATTCGCACTAGTTTAGGAATGGAAATTAAACAAAAAGATGGCTGTAAAGATTTAATTTTTTTTTAAAAACTGATAGAAATGGTATGACAATTTACCCCTTGGCACAGTTTCACTACACCTTGAATAATATCTATACCGCATGTAATAGTTATCGATCCCGATTTGCTCCCTGCAGCGTGTTAATGAGATGACTGACCCGCTGTTAAATTACGCTCTTAAATTTCCTGTAGCTGCGTAGCCGTCTGCCGCTGCGGAAGCAGCGTGGGCAATGAGGCAGAGCCGCGCGCACCCCACCAGCGGACAAGTCGTCGCCCTCCCCCCTACCCCCAACGCCCCGCGCAGCCAGCCCGCCTCGCGGCTCCAGCAGCCACTCGGAGCCTGCACGCGCACGCACCGCGCAGCTGGATCCTCGGGACGCGGACGACTCGGAGTGGAGCCCACGCGGGACACGCGCACTACCTGTACATTCTTTCTCGTTGTCGCTTTTTGAGAATTCCGTCGAGTGTGCCAATTGCATTTGCATGCATCAACTTTTACTTATGGTTGGCGAAGATGGGGTCAAGTTGTGGTTTCTCACGGGGAAACGGCGCTTCGGTGCTGCTGCTGCTGTGGATGCTGCTGAGAGGTAAGAATCAGCATCACTACTATTTTTTTTTCCTATAATGAAAAAAGTTTAAGGCTGAAAGATGTGCATTATGGTGGAAAAGTAATGCATTCATTTATTTTGTGTGAGTCTTGCATTCCTCGCCCTGGGAGCAATGTAGCAGTGCGTTTTGTGTAAAAATGCGCTTGATAGTTCCAAAGAAAGATTACAAACTGAATGAAATGTGTATGGGGTACAAGGTAGGGGCTGAAAGGGGAGTGTATCCATATATTTTTGGGCTCTATATGTGGAAATTATGCATATATTATTGTATATGTATTTTAGATGACATTTCTTGCTGGACAATCTATTTTTAGGGTCATGGTAAAGGAGTAGGATTCGATTATTTCCTACTTGCCACCACACCTTAATGTATAGATTTCATGTTGTTGGTGTTTTTTGTTGTTGTTGTTGTTTTTTTAACTGCATGTTTAAAATAGTTGAATCAATCACTCAATCAACTCTAAACGAAATATCGTTTTAGCTTTTATGTATCACGCGATAGTTGTTTTTCCCCAAGCCCAAACATTGCTTAGTGTGTTCGGTGACATAGACATGGTGTGTATCTCATGTTATGTGAGTTATGGCATGTTGGTGTCACGGTCGAGTGAATACAGCCATATATCATAATATCATAATCCCATTCACAATCCCACAGCCCAACTGTACCAACACGGTCATTCTAAGTGGTCTATATTTAAAGTTGGGCTCATAGTTCAGGAGCGTGGATATCTTTGTGGGGCAGCAAAGTATATTCTGTGGACAGAAGTATTGAAGTGAACATTTTAAAGGTTTAATGGCTCACTCGGTGTGGGCTGGGCGTGAACCCCTCGCTCACCTTGAGTCTTGAGTCAGACATTTTGCTTTCAGTTTTGTGAAGGCGTGTTTTCTCAGTGACTGCGCCCCATCGCACAAAGTCAGGCCCATCAAGGCATGCTTGGAAGAGTTTGATGTGAAACAGCAATGGGGGGCGGGGGGGGGGGGGGGGGGGATATTAGAATGGATATTGTCAGGCCGGCCAACATTTGGAACTGTAGTTCATGCTGAATGGTCAAAAACTCCCAGCGTCACACCAAGCCATCTTGTAAAAAGTATTGCTATAAGTGGAAGCTGTCAAGAAAAAGCCAAATCCATTGTTTTCATGTACTGTGTCTGAATACTTGCGTAACTTCGTTAGATGGTAACGCCTGCCCAGATGTGGGCCATTGTGTGGAATTGCTGATTGTCTAAGGGGCCTCCAATGTCGTCTTATCAAGCAAAAATCGAGCACTTCCGTCATTTCAATCAAAAGATGAGACGGCCGTGCTCATACGGATTGTCATCGCTCGTTGGTATCGGCAAAAGTAGATTGAGCAGTAAACCTATCACCCGAGAGTACCTTTCTTCTTTCAGGGTTGTTAAATTGATTCCTGATCATTTTTCAGGTGGCATGGCCTCGTGTAATGTCCTCTGATTATTTTTCATGTTGACAGCCGCTTTACGGGGTTCTCAAGGCGCACAAAAGCTGACTGATGTTAGTTTGCATCACATATCCTGCGCATTGGACCGATTCCGCCTTGCATGTATTCTGCACTTGAAGACATTTTTTTTTCAAATGCTGGCTGTTGCTTTGGTTTGACTGAGAAAGCGAACGGTGTGATAGTAATTAGGTGGGTACGGAAAGACACCCCATTTTATCTCTTCGCCTGGCTGATTGTGGCAACAAAAGAGCTAAGCAGGCTGAAAGAGGAAAGGAGGTGAACAGCAGGCAGGTGTGTAGCAGCTGCTCACATCTCCGGGCAAACACCGCCTATTTGTTTTCTTTGGGAAAATATGATCTGAACACAGCGCTCACTTTGTTATCAGTTGCCGAAATGACGCATCACATTGATTTCATTGTTCCCTCAACCCCTTAATGACAATGACGTGACGCCGACTCCTTGTTCAAGTTCCCGATGTAGAATATATATAATTGAGGTTCGAATACTTATATTTTGGTGACCTTAACTCATCCGCGTGACAACAAAAATCTTTTTTATTGAATCCAAAATAAATGGTGCGTGTCACCCTTATGTTGTGCTATGTTTCATGCACTAATGATGTCAGAAGTAAAGTGAATCAAGTCCTCCTTATTTGTGGGTCTTTATTGTTTGGAACATTTCTCGAATGTATTCAGTGGCGGTGCCCATCCTTCCCACTCCAGGTTGTGTGTAACGGATCGGTGAAGTGTTTTTTGTTTTTTTTTGCTGAGCTAATGAATCTGAGGAAATGGGCAATTAACGCTTGATGGCAAATAGCAGCCGCAGCTTACACCTTCAGGAAGGTCAAAGATCTAAAAATTGTTGCTGGGAAACGTTTTTAGTGCATAAAAGGCTTTCTTAAAATTGTAAGAAGCTAATGATTTGTCTTAATGGTTTCCTCGACTAATAATTGATGAAGGCCAAACGAATCATTTGCAAGCTTAGCTGGAAACACACAAAACTCACGACAGCCTTTTTTTTTTTTTTTGGAATCCTTTTAGTAGCGAACATTCAAACGTAATCCATCACTTTCGTGAGGAGAGCCACAGATGTCTTCACATGAAAGCATCGAGCGGTTTATCTACCACCGTGACCGTGTTTCGCTACCTTTGACCCCCTTTACCCTTCGGTAACCTTAACCTAGTGGTAACCTCCAGCCATTTCTTGCCCATGCCGGAGTCGGCCACAACATCTCTCGAATCTCCCCCCTCTAGCTTGCATCGTTTTCATCAACATCTTTCTCTTTTAGCGGCACCAAACCAATAAATCTCATTTGGTGCATGCCGCTATTTGATTTAGCTCCTTATTACATTACATGGTTTAGTAAAGCTTCTGTTTTGCGTTGCCAATGTGGAAGCGTCATCAATCTTGTCAATTTGTCTCTCGTCTTGTCACTCCGCTTCTTTTAATACAATTTGAAAACATGCTGCGAGAAATTATTTGGTGAAGAGTGTGTCTCTTCCATATTTTTTCTATCAACGTGTGTTCCTCCTAATTCTAGATGCAGGTACTCATATGTATTTGTTTATTATGTTGTTCATCTTTTCTTGACTCATGCTCAGGTGACGATGCACTAAGAGCTTATTCCTATTAGCAAATGTAGTTGTTTGATGGTTTACGAAATGGTTCTTCCTATTCCGATTTAGGACTTTCCACGGGGTCTAATGATAATATTCAATAAGACGTTCCAGGAAACGCAACAAAATGTACATCCAATTAGAATCTGGAGGAAGTAATGTTCCTGTTACTGCTGGGAGGTTTAACATCCCCTTCTTAACTGTATGGAGGCTTCCCCGGCTCTGTGCATGACCCGTTAGTCAGTTATGGGTCATGCTTCCTCCTCATGCATGGTTAGAATTGAATTTGCTGCGGTGAAAGGACAAGGAGACGTTGATTGAAATTTTGCCCCTTGGGAATGTGGCCCTTTTGTTTCACACAGATCCTGACAAGTTATTCTCCAGTTCCCTAGTGGTACCCAGCGTGTTTGACATAGTATTTACAACTAGGAGCGAAACAAAGAAGGGCATCTGTGTCCTCATGGGACGTGCGACGACCGCAGATCCACATGGGAGGCATAGTTGTAAATTCTTATTTCATTAGTGTACCGTTCACCATTTTGGATTCCACATTAAACCCATCCATCAAACCATTTTCCATACTGCTTAACCTCACGAGGGTCACGGGTGTGCTGGAGCTCATCCCAGCTGACTAACAATGGGAGGTAGCGTATGGACTGAATTGATGGCCAGGGCACACATAGACCCAAAAAAATATATTTGCAGTGATGGGCAACTGGTGGGTCACGGGGACACTCTGAGTGGACTCTTGATTAAAAAAAAAAAAAAAAATTACTTCCAAAAAAAAATTCCCCCGAAAAACGGGTGGAAATGTGGAATGGGGGGAGAATCCCAGAAAAAAAGGGAAAAATCCAAAATTAACATTGAAATGAAAAAAATAAACTATTAATAAGTATGCGAATCAGTGGCTAGGCAGGAATCAAATGTAGTTTTAAGTGGTAATATCACCAATCGCCACCAGATGGCAGAAACGTCTTGGGTTTTACTGTATTCTGTCATACATTGTAATGTGAGCAGGCCGAATAATTTTTTGTGCATTTGGAATGAGATGCAGGACAAACATCGGACCTCAATAATGTTAAAATCTTGAGTTAGTTGATTTTTGTGGGAAACAATGTCCAAAACGAGTTGCACTTAATGTTGTGTATTATCGCAAATTAAATATATTCAGAGCAAATATTTTGCACATACGATATGCACATTTTTTGTCGATCTTTAAAATAACATTTTTGTCATACATCTGGTTCAGAAGTGCATGGTCCAATGTGGCACCCCAGTAACACTGATGACATGTGGAGAACATGCAAACTCCACCCAAAATTCATTGTAGAAGATGATGCAGAAGTGAACAGCTGTAGAAATGGGAACTACAAAGTAGCACTGTTTAAAGTGCTGAAAGTTTCATATCAAGCAATCATCGAAAATTCCGAATTTATTGTCAAATATGCATTCATGATGTGTAATAGCAATATTGCAGTGGGAATGAAATGTTTCAATATGCTTTGAAAACCTTATAGGCCAAAATTAGCTTTTTTGTTTTATCAGTCATTTTATATTTTTTTAGCAGGTTATTCAAAAATGTTCACAGGGTTGGCCAAACGTTGATCACTAGCCAGATAAAGCTATGGTTTTATTATTTACATTTATTACTCATTTTCAACGTTTTAATCACTGTATCAATGTCAATATATGCCTGCCAGTTCAAACAAGCAGGTGGCCTGTTTCGTTATAAACAAATAAACAATAACAAAATCACTTTTATTTTCAATTTTGATCACTGTAAGGTCTCTACTGCAACATTCTATTCAATCCTTGATTAAAAAAACAAAACAAAAACACCCTATGAGTTTGCGCAGTCCTTTATATCTAGAATTGGAGGTGAAATCATCATCATGCTCAGCTGCCTAATCACTGCCGCTGTGATGAGATGTACTCTCAAAGCAGGAGACTGACTTGAAGCCTGCGTCACGTGACCGACCCGCTCCCTCTGACGCACCCCTGGGAGTTCTTAAAACTTAATATGTACTTGCAGCTAACCCCTAAGGAGATGTCCTATTAGATTTGTTGATGACTGATGAACATGGTACATTGGATCTTGTGCTCTTCTCTTCCCTCTGAGCTAATTGGATTACATTGTGGTGTAATGGATTATTATGTTAAGGTATGCAGCACAGTAAACTACCTGATTAGCTTTTGCTGGAAAGTGATCAGATATATCATCATGCCGCCCTTGTTACGGGAAATGACTATTTCATACGAACACCTTCTTGCTTTGAGAGCACGGGCTTTATTCTTATTCGATAAAGGTCTTCTGCGTGGATATGATGAAACAATATTGCATATGGTGTAGGAGACACTTTAAAATGTTATGATCAATAATGGCTTTCATAAGTGGAATTTCTTTTTAGCTGATGGAAATCCTGGCAGTGAGCAGGTCCCAGAACTGTTGCGTAATAAGAAGTGGTGTTGTCATGATAGCTGATGATTTTGGTGTAAACGTGATGTTTATTTTACTGAACTGTACGATCGTGATAGCACACATTTGATGTGCATGAAGCTTCAAATGATTACGTTTTGTCTTGCCGTGCCCGTGCATGCTCGCAAACTAATAATGGAGCCGGTCAATTATGTGTGTCGTGGGATGATTTCACACGTGCCGCCTTCAGCTCCATGTCTGTCTCATAAGAGGAAAACAATCAGCATCACTGTTGATTAGTACGGTTATTGATTGCACTGCTGCCTTTCCAATGGGTCGTTTCCAAGGACACGTGCAGTGCATGTTGACCTTGGCAAACACAGGCCTCTGTGCAGGAGCGGTTGAATAACATGGACCGTATCAGAGACGCTGCTCGCTTTCTGCGAATTGTGATGTGGTGTGCGGCTCTCGCTATTATTTCCTTGAGATTTGCGCCGTGAGCAAGCACATGAGCTCATTGCTGGTAAATCTATCAGTCGGCGCGTGCATTGAACTAATTGAGTTCCCGTCTTTGTCTGGGACAACAGAAAAGGGCGTCCCACCCAAGCAGCACCTCTAGACAGACTTTGGTTTGTGATGCATCTCACAGATATTGTCATGAGCCTCTGTCCCCTTTGTCCTTCCGCAGATAATATACGAGGCAAAATGGACACACGGGTCATTATTACCGCCTGGCAAAGCACCAAGGTCAAGCAAAGAGTGTGCCGTCACCGTGGCTGTTTTTCTAGTGTTTTTCACATCCACTCAGAGGTAGAAAATAGCTCTTGCAAACATGAGGGAATGCAAGAGACCTCTCGTTCCAAAAGCATCTGTCTGCAAAATTACACACGCCTACTTTAGATTACGTGTATGTGGCAGGTGCAGCTCAGAACCAGCTTTTATGACGGTTTGATGGTTGAATAGGTTTGTCTTATCAAGGTAATATTTGCTTTGATAAAACAGGCTAATGCTGTTCCGGGAATAATTTTCTGTGATATTCCAATTATTGGAAGAGCATCATTTGCTGTGTTATGTACTATAAACCCTGCATGGTTTGAGGAACTGAAATGTCACTTTTGCATCATTGCAGGGGGGTTAGGTAATGAGTCATGATATTTTTACAAACCAAAGATATTATTTGCCCTCAGAGGTCAGCTCG
This sequence comes from Hippocampus guttulatus, assembly GCF_054856545.1. Taxonomy (NCBI): domain Eukaryota; kingdom Metazoa; phylum Chordata; class Actinopteri; order Syngnathiformes; family Syngnathidae; genus Hippocampus; species Hippocampus guttulatus. The sequence goes on along the minus strand of NC_141270.1, from coordinate 14,691,984 downwards.
ATCCATTCAATTAAGTCTGATTACCTGCTTTCCATTGGCTTCGGTCCTGGAGAGAAATTGAATTTTGACTGATATGAACAAGTTGTGTCGCATAACCCCGGTGGCTTCAAGCCAACATTTGTTTTGCTCGCATCTGGTTTGCAACTAGTTGCTTCTTTGAAGAGCTGATATTCCATTTAATATGATATTTCTGTTATCGTTGTGTCTAGAAGTAAATCATTGTCATTCATTATTGTCATTTTGTTTGCTGATTGATGAGAATCATTTGATCGCTTTCCACGAAGACAAGCGTGGGTCTCGCTTACCAAGATAATAGTGCCCTCTAAAGGCTATAATTGGTATAATTAGAGGCCGGCCTTTTTTCTGCACCCGTGTCTTTCCCCAACATTGCCAAATTCAAATTAATTTTTTTTTGACAGCAAAAATCCTTCTAAAGGAGAGAAACATGAAAAGCACGCTCTGCAAGTGGCTTTTAATTATTCAGACAACAAATTTAAGATTGTCTTTTTCACTGTTTTTATCAATCATTTTGTCTCGGGTCACTTTTTAATATAATGTTGAAACATTGCAATTAATTAAAAGTATTGCCACTTGACAGTCACTCCATAAAAACAACAAACAACTCTATTTTAGTTGACTTAGTATTTTATTGTGGCTTTTTTTTTGTGGGTGCTCACATTTTGATCACACACTGGCTGTCACTGAAAAATATTTTCTGCAGTAATCAAATTAAATTGACTGAAATCAAATTTTTAGAAGTTGTCCCACAGGAGAAACAAGCAAGAGGGCTTTTTGTTTGTTTGTTTGTTTTTTTGTTTTCCGCAGGAACACTTTTACCAAAAAAATGGTTGCAGCCACCCTGAGTGAATCATAATCTTTCAGGAAGGAACATTTTATCCATCAATCCAGCCTCCTGTCATCCAAGTCCTGTGAAATTAAATCAATGTCTGAAACCAGAGCTGAGGCCTGAATTGCACCAACAGAAATAGAAAATCTAGTTTTGTTGTCTGCTAATGACATTAGCGCCCTCCCTAAATGGTCGCCCACTGTCGTCAAAGGGGATCATAGCAGGGATGTAATTACAGGACGCACACTCGCATCTCAATTTTCCTGTGAAAACATATAGCTGATGCGATGCAGCTCCTATACGGATTAGCCTTACAAGCACATATACCACCCCCTTCCTCTCCTCATGATTCATTTCCCCTCTGCATCATGTGATCTGGTGTAATTTAAACATCTCAAGGTGAATACAAGGACAATCGGGAACCACATGATTATCGACCACATGAGAAATTCATTAAAAGAGCTGCCTAAGTGTCATTTGAGCCCTCCTTTCAATTTCTGCTAACTGAGTGGACGAGAAGGTGGGGGTGGGGGGGACTGCTGAGTGTGTGTGTGTGTGTGTGTGTGTGTGTGTGTGTGTGTGTGTGTGTGTGTGTGCGCGTGTGTGTGTGTGTGAATGTGAATGTGTGTGCATTTATACACTGTATATGTATATCATGTCGCTCTTATTTTCTAAACAGACTATTATCCTTGTGTGTGTTAACTAGGGGCTAAAGGATTGTACTTTCCTCAAAATGAGTACAAGGAGACCATTTATGTTGGCCAGACAGCAGGGAGCTGGGTCCTCCAGGTCCACGCCATGCTGGATAGCGAGTTCGAGAAGCCGCACTTCTACCTGTGCTGGTCCAGCTCGCTGAAGCGGCCCGCCTACATCTCTTGGTTTAACATGGACACCAACACCGGAGTGCTGTCCTTGAACAAAACCCTGGACGAAAATGACTTTGCCTCGCTATGTGAGTGGCATACAAGCATTTCACGTTGATGTAGGAGCCTATTGTAGTGATGCTGTCAGGTATCCTCTACATCATGATTCAATTAGATTGGCTACACTCTTCCCATACAGATAAAGAAGTTCCATCATCAGGAAGAGGTCTGTTAGAGATTAAAATGTCTCTGTTTTCTCTCACTCTCTCTCTCTCTCTCTGCGTCTCATCAGATAAACCTTCATGGTCTGTGAAGAAGTTGTCCCTCTCTGTTATGGTACAACCTAAGTTCACCAAGAAGTCCTGGTGCATCACTAGAAATAACCCTCGGATCATCCTGGACTTTGTGAATGCCACGATGCCACAATGTGCACAGACAGATATGAAAGAGCTCTGCTTCCCTCACCAAGACATCTCCAAACCACACATCATGGAGAACCGATTCCCCGGGGCCGTAATGCAGCTGCGAAGACTCACGAGACGCAACGTGTGCCCCAACTACACCATCTCTTACAGTGTGGAATCAGGTAATTCATTATATTTATCCACGAGAAGACAGAAGTCATGTTCATTATTTTGCACAATAATGATCGACATTGATTTAAAAAGGTAGGAGACAAATATCAATCAGCAAAACTTTATTTCTATATGTCGAAGGTGTTGGCACAATAGCAACATTATCATTTCGATCCTACACATGCATGAAGTGCCTCGAAAGCAAGATCGAATCCATAGCAAAAACCATGAGTAAAAGCAACCCCAAAAGAATCAAGGAACTTCATTGTTTGTATTTTTAGCCATTTAAAACTAAATTTAGGCATTGAAGGATGCAAAATGTTTCCACGGCTCTACACTTCTTTTAGCTTAATGTGCAGAGGAGCTCAAATGCTCGTGGCCATTTATTTCTCACTTCACACTCTGGGAAGTGACGCGCATTACAGCCAGTGTTAAACTTCTGCTTTCAACTGCTCCTCTGTGACTGTCACTCTTAAAAATGCTGAACCAAAAACGTATTGTAGTATTTAACATCGTACTTGTACTCAATTGAACACTTCAACAAGTACATCACATCACTGGTAAGCTTTTTTTAAGAACGGGCGCACAGTGACACATGCGATCCTTGGGAGTAACTCGGTGCCCACCACTGGCACCATGTTGGTGACCCCGGCTTAGACTATATCCTGAAACAATCTAACGGATTCTGACTTCATCACAGATATCCTCAGTGTAGCATTTTGTCTAAACGGTGGCATATATTTCCTCTGAACTGTTGTGTTTGTAAATGCTTATTCAAAGTTGCATCTTTTCTTGTGTGAAGCACATTGAGTTACCCGGCGCATGAAATGTGCTTGATGTAAATAAAGCTGCCTTGTTTTTGCTCTTGTCCTAACAGAGACGCCCGCACCCTTCGCTGTGAATCAGAACACCTCCGAAATGGTTGTGACCGCCCCGTTAGACCGAGAAGAGAGTGAACGTTATAGACTGGTGCTGGTTTGCACAGTTAGCACAGAGGCTGCCATCACCACGCTGGACACCCCTCTGGATGTTTTTGTCAATGACGAGGACGATAACGCACCATATGTGAATGGAACAGACCCAGCAGATATTGTCATCAGCTTCAATCGGACGAAAGTAAGAAAACAAACAGAAGACTGGATCTGAAATTGTATTCATAGAAATGCCGATTCATCTCATCTGTCTCTTTCCAGGGTGGTACTTATGGTACTTTGTCAGTTTTTGACAGGGACTTGACCTCCATCTATTCCACAGACCAGAGTCACAATAGGTATGTTGAGACCTTGCTCAACGCTGACTCCTGGACAAGGGATACATTTGATGTGAAACGCAGCTTCAGTGAAAAGCAAGCTGCTCGTAACGGCGTCAGAGAAACCATTTATCACTATCGTGAGTAATCCCATCAACTGTATCTTTTTTTTTTTTTTTAATTAAAGAGATGTTTGAGAAGAAAACCTGCTGTGCCTCCCTTTTAGAGCTGATCCTGAAGAGGAACCTGCTTGTGACAGAGAATCGCAACGTGCAGCTGGACTACCTGGTCAATGACACGGCCTACCCCGGTCTAGATGCGACTGTGTTGCTTCACTTCAATGTCACCATCTTACCCGTCCACATCCACTTTGAGAACATCACACATATCTTCACGCTTATGCGTAGAGCTTCGATTTATGCTCAGGTACTCAAATTCAGCTGTCCGTTGATGTGGGCATATTCTAAGTCTGACTTTATCCGTTTGGTCAACGTGGGCTAATTTTGAAACACAAGGCCAACCTACCCTGGCAAAATTGTCATGCGTTTTTTATTTTGTTGGAGGATCATGGGAAATTTAGATCGATCCACTAACTCAAGATAATCTTTGAGGTTTGAGTTTAGTTGTGGTGATTGATTGTTGCAGCTGCCCAATTTTTCCAGTTTTTTAAAACCCTGATCAATCAAGTATTTTGTCAACGAAGTTACCCAAAACCCTGGTGGTTTCCTTTCGAGAGAACACATTTTTATGACTAGACTAAATTCAGGTGAAGGGGAGATCGTCAAAGCAAGTTGTCAAAAATGTCATTGGATCACACGAGCGAACTTATTTTAGTATTAGCATGTGAATATTTGGAATACATCCATGCACCCATCCAATTTCTGATTCGCTTTATCCTCACAAGGGTCGCGGGGGTGGTGGAGCCTATCCCAGCTGTCTTTGGGCAGTAGGCGGGGGACACCCTGAACCGGTTGCCAGCCAATCGCAGGGCACACAGAGACCAACAACCAGCCGCGCTCACACTCACACCTAAGGACAATTTAGAGTGTTCAATCAGCCTGCCATGCATGTTTTTGGAATGTGGGAGGAAACCGGAGTACCCGGAGAAAACCCACGCAGGCCCGGGAAGAACAATTTGGAATACATAATTTTATAAATGCTGTTGTTTTAGTACGTGATAGCCAATATTTGGTGCATATATTACTGTGTTGTGTTGTTCTTGCGACATGGTAAGATCTTACTTTTGCCAAGAGATGTCTGATTGCTGAACCGAACGCCAAAAGTACAGTGAAGCCATACAGCACTACACTTAATTCGCAAAATGTATTTCATAAAACTTTACCTCAGCAAATGGAACATACCAAAATTGCTCAGTACACAATTGTAGTGAATCCAAAAACGCTATTTAGTTGAGTGGGTAAGAATCTGGCTGTCTGCCTTACCTGAAAAAAACACATGCCACGTATTTTGTAGATATTTTATCAAAGTGACAGAGCTTTATCAGTGACAAATCTCTACCTCTTGTCAAGCCTGCCTGCTGCTGACTCTCCAGCAGGGGTGCCCAAACTTTTTGGACCGAAGATCGACTTTTCAATCAACCAACCTCCCGCGATCGACCTGTTACCGCGCACGCACATACACACGCACGCCATGATGAACGACAGCCCGACACGGAGGCAGGCGACGCACTTTTGCAGCCTGTTAACTATCGTAGCTCACACATTTTAAAGTGCCTCCCTCGGCCCTCTGGATTCCTATTCTTTGCCCGTGCCCTCGGTGAATTGTACACGAAACAAACTCTGAATGAGAATGATGATCACGATAAAAGATATAGCGCAACAGCGCTGATCAGAAGCTGCAATTGCAGACTGCTGAGAGCGTTAACAACCTCCGGTGACGCATGTCACGCGCCACCGTAGGTTAACGATTTACCTGCTTTATTTTATTTTATTTTTTAAATACTTTTTGTGAAAATGAGACTGATAGGATGATGAGGGTGCAGTGTACATGAACACAACAAATATATTTCTAATATGCACAAAGACACACAAATGGTTGTTTGTTTGTTTTCTCCTCTTCCGAAGCGAAGATGATCGACGTAATGGGCACCCCCGCTCTACAGCAACCATCGGAATACGCCATCCATCCATCCATTTGCTGTACATCTTATTCTCCTTAGCAATATTGGTGATCTGAAAGCTAGACAAACTACTTGTCGGCGACACCCTGGACTGGTCACCGGGCAATCACAGGACACATATAAAAGTGACATCAAATCCTCTTTCGCCTCTTCTCAGGTTGGCAGAGTTTGCGTGGAAAACTGCCAGCAGTTTGATGGCTTCAGTGTCACATACCAGCTGAAGGTTCCTGATAAGAACGTCTCTGCTGACGAGCTGTCCTGCTATGCAGCCATAAGTATCACCCAGGCACCCGATGAAATGTGGGCACTCCTCTACGTGAACGACTCTGAGCCTCTGCGAAGACCCGAGTGCCAGGATCTGCAGTACATGGTTGTAGCTCAGACGGCCCACCCACAGTCGGAAGCCAGCACTCAGATCCAAATCATTCTGGATACTGAAGGTGGAATACCAGGAAAATGCTCTCATCAATGCAATGTTTATAAATGTCAATTCAGTTCTTGAGCTGAGTTTATCAGCACGTCATTTCATCTCAGTCCTGCTTTTTTTTTTTTCCCAACGTTTAGAATGAAGTACTGTGTAATTTTTAATGTTGCTTTTTTCTTCCCGTTCCATTTAGTGGACTATGTTTTGTGCCTGTTTTATGCAGTAAACCAGGACAGTCAGCAGTTCCTATCCTGCGCAGAAAACAGACGTAGAGGAGACTGTGAGTCCACCAGAGGCCTGGGCGCAACTACGGGGAGATGCCAGTGGAGGCAAGGCACTGAAAAAGGTCGTTTAAAACTACACAGTCGTTTGTTTTTTTTTCGTTTGAAGCACTAAGAAACATTGTTCCTGGGGATCCAAACATGGGAGGTTCCCCACGCTAATTCAATATCAAAAACATAAATATGATTATTATTCCAGGAATTGCGGAAAACTACTCAACTTGTTCCCCAGACCTGCGCACATGTCCAGATAGCTTTTGCGATGCAGTTGAAAGCAAAGATACATCAATATGCCCGCAAGACTGTACAAGTAAGTTCTGATATCATTCATTTTGGGTTAAAGAGTCATGGCAGATCCTGACTGTTGCTTTCACAATGGTGACTCCGTGCGCGTGTGTCTTTATGCATGTTTTGTGTGTGCGTGTGCATGGATGCGAAGAGCAAACTGTCACCGGAGGTCACGAACTCGGCCTGAGGAACGGCATCCAGGCTGGCTACGGGACCTGTTACTGCTTGACGGAGAGATGTTTCTGTGAAAAGGAAGATATTGAGGGTGAGTTGTCAGATAACTAATTGCAACTCATATTTAAAATGAGTGAATAAATCACTCATGAACGCTGGAAACTCTGAAAAGTGAACCTTCTCTTTTATTGTAATTGATAAGAACAAGAATCCACATTCAATATAGTTTATGATTTCCACTGCTTTTATATTCATGTCACTCAACCACTTCATCACGACTGCATCCGCATTGGCTGACACGGACAGCGCTACTGCCCCAAGCAAGAGCAGAGCTTTCTGTTTTCAGTTATGTACATTCAGAGACCTATTTCAGGGTCCAATTTTGTTTTGACGCACAAGCGCAGTTAAAAATGAGGGCTTGTCCCATTGTGGGCATGAACACAGTCCACTTTGACTTTCCGGCCAATGGAAGCGACTTCTTTCATTCCCTTTAGATACAGTGAAGGAGAGACACACTCCAGGGCCAATTTGATGGGGTGTGGCGCATTCGTTTCCCAGTTATTATATGCTGATAATCATAATAATATATCAGAATTGAGTGGTAGGAGTGAAGAAATGTGTTACATACCCTTGTTTAAGTAAGGTCGGGCTACTCACTCAAACTATTCCATGTGACCGGAAGACACATGGCTTTACTTAGTGAGAAGAGGCAGGAGGGTCAAGTGTTTCAAACCACTTTTCATTTTCCTCAAACAAACAACAAAACAGCGACAGGCTTGATTTTCTAGGGAGGCGGGCAATCGAAACGATCACGGCAGTTTGAGCCTTTTTGATTTGGTTTTAAAATCGTGAACTAAGACTGAAACGAACGATACTATTGATTATTTAATATTTGTTTTTGTATCACTTTTTATGAAACATTTGAGAGCCTGTGGAAATCCCAAAGCAATTGTCTGTGTTTGTCTAATGATAAAGACACACCTGGCAGCATAATAAGGACTGATAAATATGAATGAAAAAAGAAGTGCTTTCATCTCCTTGAGCCATCACCTTATCATGGTTGAGGGGTTTGTGTGTCCCAGTGATCTGAGGAGCTACATTGTTGGGGGCCTTCGGCTCTGGTAGGGTCACCTAGAGCAAACAAGTCCCAGGTGAGGGATCAGACAAAGCATGGCTCAGAAACCACATAATGAATAGCACCTATGGATATACCCATCCCTTGCCCGGATGCGGGTCACTGCCCCACAACCCACCTTGAGCCAGGCCTGGAGGTGGGGCTTGATGGCACAGCCCAAAAAGGCAACATGGGTCTTCCTTCCCGTGGGCTCACCACCTTTGGGAAGGGCCAAGGGGGTCGGGTGCAGTGACAGTTGGGCAGTGCCTGAAGGTGTGAACCGTACGGTCCAATACTGTGGAACATCAAATCACTAGCAGGGAAAGAGCCTGAGCTGGTATGTGAGGTGGAGAGACTTCGACTCAATGTAATCGGGCAACACACCGCTTGGGCTTTGGTACCAGTCTTATTGTATAGTATAAGGGTATCCCAATGTGTACTTCGTACCACGACACTCTAGGACATGGTTCAATGATTGACTTTTCGGTTGTGTCAACAGACTTGCGGGTGTATTGTTTTGGACATTTGAGTGAAGAGAAGGGTGGAGCTGTCAACCAATCACCACCTTGTTTTTGTTGGTTCGAATGGTGACAGACCCAAATTTATTGTGATTGTCAGCTGGGAACATCTGATGGAGTCCGCTGTCAAAAGGAGTTTGAACTCCCACCTCCGGTAGAACTTCACCCAAGTCCGCGGGGAGGCAGGGGACATTGAGTCGGAGTGAACCATGTTCTACTCCTACATTGTTGGATCAGCTGACTGGAGCTGTGGTGGTAAGGTGGTCGATGCCTGTCGTGGTGGCAATCCCCGAACCCATTGGTGGACACCAGCAACAAGGGATGCTGTCAAGCTAAAGAAGGAGTCCTAGTGGGACTTTTGGGCAACTGATGGGTACTGGTTGGCCAAGCGGAACGCACCTTTTGGAAGTCATAGGAGGAGTTCGGCAATGCCATGGAGAAAAACTTCCCAATGTCTTTGAAGAAATTCTGGTCAACCATCTGGTGTCTCAGGAGGGCGAAGCAGTGCACCATCAACACTGGGTACAGTGGTGCTCAACTCAGGGATGCAAGTCAGTGGAGGTCATACTTCAAAGACCTCCTTGATTCCACCAACACGCCTTCCTTTGAGGAAGCAGAATCTGGAGACTCTGAGGCAGGCTCTCTTATCTCGAGGATTGAAGTCACCAAGGCAGTTAAAAAGCTCCTTGGTGGCAGGGCCCAGGAGTTGGTTGTGATCCTCCCAGGGTTCCTAAAGGCTTTGTTGCATCGCGTGGACATCAGGGACAGTGCCATTGGATTGGCAGAACATGGTGGTGGTTCAAGGGTGACCGGAGGGTGAGTTCCAACTACAGGGGGATCACTTTCCTCAGCCTCCCTGATAAGGTATATTTAGGCATGGTGGGAAGAAGGGTCCATTGTCCTGGCTGTGGAACGATGGACCAACTCTTCATCCTCAGTTAGGTCACCGAGGGCGCGTGGGAATTTGCCCAACCATTGTGACCCGTGTTTTGTGGACTAGGAAAAGACACCCCACCGTGTCATCATCTTTGTATTTTGTTATTTAGACATTCCTTCGAGTAACTGAAATTATGCACAATTAAAATGTTTTCTCTTTTTGTCATAGGATAAAATTGGCAGATTGCCATAATGTATTAAAAATGTCATTATGAGATCCTGCTTCATGTCAATACTAATTCCATCTTTCTACTCTCTCCTCCTCCCAAAAAAGAGGGGCTCTGCGACGACATGTGTAAGACGGTCATCGCCACAGTTCTGCTCCTCTCCTTCATCATTTCTATCCTCCTTTCTTCATACTTCCTCCACCGCTACCACAAGAACTCGCCCAAGCCACCAATAGCATCCGCTGAGATGACTTTCCGCCGGCCAGCCCAGGCCTATCCCATCAGCTTCCCTGCTAACAACCTACGAAGAGGCTCGCAGGAATCCATCGAGACTGACACCTTCAAAATACCCGTGAGCTGCTTCTCACACTACACATTTTGGTTGGTGAGGCTTTTAGACATGTGGAACATCGTGTTTATTTTCTTTCAACAGGAGGATCCCAAATGGGAATTCCCTCGTAAGAACCTTGTGCTTGGCAAGACTTTGGGAGAGGGAGAGTTTGGCAAAGTTGTCAAAGCAACAGCATTCAGATTGAAAGGAAAAGCAGGTTACACGACTGTGGCTGTGAAAATGCTGAAAGGTAAGCGCGATCAAACCACAGCAAATGCAACTCAAAGATCGGATGATAAACCCATCAGACATTTCATTATGCTTATCGAAACCATCTTTATGCTTTAAGAATGCTTTATAAGAAGAAAAATAGTTCACTTTCACTGCAAGACAAGAAAGAAATATATGTTCCAAACGTGTTCCACACTTCCACAAGTTTTCATGGAATTTGGCAGTTGAGGTTTTGCAAAATTCTTCTCACTAACAAACAAGCAAAGTTAAAAACAAACAGATGGGGAGCAAAACAGCTCTCACTCGCCCTCACGCTGTCAGAGAGACGTTCATGTAACGGTTAATTTTGCAGTGACGTAGAAGAAATCTGCATCACACTGAGAGATGTTCCTAATGGTATGGTTATTTTATGTAACTATGGTACATGACTGGATTTGAAAATGGATTTGTACATGTACCTAATGCTTGTGGCCAGTATGTCAATATTAAGACATGCTCTGACCTGATTGTTTGTTTCTTCATACAAAATCCTTTTTATTCTCCATGATAGAAAACGCCTCCCACAGTGAGCTACGGGACCTGTTGTCAGAATTCACTTTACTCAAGCAAGTGAACCATCCTCATGTCATAAAGATGTATGGAGCATGCAGCCAGGATGGTAGGACCTCAGCAAAGCTCCTCGGTGACAGCCGGTTTTGTGCATGGAGTGTAAAGACTGTTTTTCCTCTGAATAGGTCCATTGTACCTGATCGTGGAATATGCCAAGTTCGGGTCACTTCGCAACTTCCTTCGCGAGAGCCGGAAAGTTGGCCCGAGCTTCATGGGAATGGACGCCAACCGAAACTCCAGCTATTTAGAGAACCCAGACGACAGAGCGCTGACTATGGGTGACCTGATCTCCTTTGCATGGCAGATATCCAGAGGCATGCAGTATTTAGCGGAAATGAAGGTTTGACTCTTTTTTTTTCCATGTGTATCTTCATGATATATTGTGATTATGCTTTCTGATTTTTTTTTTTTTTTTTGGGCCAACAGCTTGTTCACAGGGACCTTGCAGCACGTAACGTGCTCGTAGCAGAGGGAAGGAAAATGAAAATCTCAGACTTTGGCCTCTCCAGGGATGTGTATGAGGAGGACTCCTATGTTAAGAGGAGCAAGGTGAAGACAGAAAGAACACACATTTCCCCATCATCTTTGAATTCATATCCAAATCTTTTTTTTTTTTGAAGGGTCGAATACCTGTTAAATGGATGGCGATAGAGTCTCTGTTTGATCACATTTACACAACACAAAGTGACGTGTGAGTACAGTCGTCATGTTTGAGTTTTTAAAGAAATAAGTCTGAATGCTTCATTATCATATACATCACGCTGAATGGTGTTTACTAGAATGTTTCTTCTTTCGTCCAGCTGGTCCTTTGGTGTGCTCTTATGGGAAATTGTGACATTAGGAGGTAATCCATACCCAGGGATTGCACCCGAACGCCTATTTAACCTGCTGAAGACTGGCTACAGGATGGAGAGACCGGAGAACTGCTCCGAGGAAATGTGAGCTCTCCTCTTTGTTAGTTTGCAACATCTGACAAGTGCAGGGCATCGCACGATGCACTCTGCTGGGAAAATCCCAAAATAAATGCGCAAACAACTGCAAAAATCTTTGCTTTGTAGGTATAACCTCATGGGTCGATGCTGGAAACAAGAATCAGACAAGAGGCCAACATTCTCTGACATCAGCAAAGAACTGGAAAAGATGATGGTTAAAAGTCGGGTATGGTGAAGCATTACCAAACAAATCTCCTTCAAGAGCACAAATAATGCGCAATTATTCCCATGATATTTAACAATGACTTTTGCGTTATGAGCACTACTTTTCTTCACTGATCGGCTGCTGATGTGGTTCTATTGCCTTGCAGTGAGGCTTGTTGTGTCCATACAAAAATCTTGTATATGATGACATCAATTATACAAGTAAAACTAAATGCACGAATGTGGTAGTAAAACAATATTTCAAACTCATGTTTTCAGGCAAACTGCACTCGTATACTGTTCATATAGAACTACATTGCAGAAAAGCTATTGGTCCAACGTTATGTAACCTCAGGCTCCATTTGTCTGACTGATAAGCTTTAAAACCTATCATTTGTTTTTTGAATAACAAAAATGTGGCCTTGGCAAAGATGCATTTAAAGCACTGCGCCTGGATTCTGTCTTGTTCAAACAGGGTTGTAGATTAATGAAAGCAGAGAGATTAAAAAAAAAAACCTCAGTCCGCCCCACCTAATCAGTCTAATCACACCTTGATCTGCTTTTGTCAGGATTACCTGGACCTGGCAGCGTCCACTCCTGCTGACGCCCTACTGTACGATGACGCACTCTCCGAAGAGGACACGCCACTTGTGGACTGTAATAACGCCCCTATCCCTCGAACCCTCCCCTCCACTTGGATTGAAAACAAGCTCTATGGTAGAATTTCCCATGCATTTACACGATTTTAGAAACAGGGCAAACAAACAGCCCCTCTGTTTTGGCAAGTTCTGTTTGGCTTTCTATAGTCAAGTGTGTGTGAGACTGTGATCTGGGCATGCCTTTAGTCAATTATTCCTGACCATTTCATCGTAAATTAGAGGCTCTGAGAAATACAATACTTTCTGTGGTCGTACATTTTGTTTTATTTGGACCTGTTTCTAATGTACAGGAACGCTGACCAAAAACATTTGCAAATACTGAATGCACTCATCCTTTTAATTTATTTAACACCCTTCCCCCTTCATTAACTTTTTTATTTGTACTTTTGTTTAATTTTATTTTTTACCTTTTTTGGAGTCATAAAGTCCTCCTTTTTTGCCACCGAAACCAAAAACCGGTGACATTTGAAACAGGTCCTCGCCGAATCAAATCACTACTTTTCTTCGCTTTTCCCCATGTGTAGCTGTTACTCTAATAATGATTACTGAATGGAGACACAGTAAGGCTTTTGAGTGCAACTCTTTGGCGATGTTACTTGAATAGACCGAATGTTCAGGTTGCTAATGCAATATTAAGCAATGCCTTGATGCATTACAAAGACCTACCATTGATAATGGTGATCAAGGTATAACCGACCTCCACCCTAGCCACTGCAGAGTTTGATTTAAAAGCCTTGCTGTCTGCACGCTGCTTATCTTTCACTGAGTGCAGAAAAATGATGTGTTCTCATTTTTAGGCATGTCATACCCGAACTGGCCCGAGAAGAGCCCGGTACCGCTCAACAGACATGATGCCACTAATCCAGTCTTTACAAGATATGCCAATGATAGTGTTTATGCAAACTGGATGGCTTTGCCTTCATCCGCAAAAAACGTGGACAAGCCTGATAGCTAGATGTGACAAGACAAATCCACATTGTAGAAAAGATGTGTTGGTAGACGTGTATATTTCTATAAGACTGTGTATATATAATCTGATGCTAAAGTTGGTTCCCTTTTAATTCTGTTGCACGGGTATTCAAACTGGGGTATTTTTTTTATTTTTTTTTGCTGCCAAACTAGCTAGATCAAAGCAGACCATGTTTCATTCAACTCTTATGTATGTTAATTATTACCTCACAGTCATGTTGGCCACGTTGTATCACTGCATGACTGTTGTACCAGATTGTATGTCAGTGTCAATGTCTTTTAAGTGCCTGTGCCGCTTCAACACTAGCCTCCAAATATTCATGTGCTACTGTGAAGATACTGTTCCAGCCCAGGAATTAAAGGGGACACCTTTACCATCATCTGCTGTAGACAGCTGGAACTGCGTGGACGAAAAAAAATGTAAAGTTTCTACCTTGGAGGACTGCGCTCCTTTCTATGTCCAAAGACTAATTTCTGTTCTACCTACACAATATTTCATAAACATTTCCAAACAGAGGTTAAACTGACTCCTTACTTTTATTTTTATTTTATTTTTTTAATTAAATGAAAATTGTCAGTAAAATAGTCCGACTTTGTTTGATGACTTCATGCAAATTGTGGCCATTTTCATTGTTGGACAAAATGTCTTTCTCTCTCTCTCTCTCTCTCTCTCTCTCTCTCTCTCTCTCTCTCTCTCTCTCTCTCTCTCTCTCTCTCTCTCTCTCTCTCTCTCTCGGTGTAAAAGCAAACGTAAATGGAAAACGTATGTAAACTAATGAGTGCTATCATTGCTGTTTTACTTTGATTATGTTACAGTTAATAAACAATACAAATGTACAATATATTCATGGTGCATTTTCTTTTGAGGGTTGAGGTGGGGTTGATTATAATAAAAAAAACTCACTGCATCACTGCGATTATGTAATTCTTATTAGTACTTCCTCCATGCAGAAGGGCATGATTCGTAATTCCACGTGATGTAATTCAAAACACATTGTTTCCGAATGTGAAATAAATAAATCAGACGAATCCATTCGAATTCAAAGGTTTGGTGAAGGCTTTATCTGAATCATAAATGCTGTCTAAAATGGAAGTGAAACAATATCAGTCCAGTCAGTCCTGCACTGGGATGGAATTTAACCTGGTCAATATGCGTTGTTGGAAATGTTGCATGTCCGTTTCCGCTAGAAGCCACAAACAATTGCTGTAAATAATACACTGACATCGTGCGTTTTCTGTTGATATTTTTAAGTACAGTACTAAATTATATTTTGTTATTATCACGAGCGTCAACGTGTAGTGTGACGTTTATGAGTTCTATTGGTTCGTGCGGACCGGAAGTGGATGGAAAGCCACTCTTTTCTTTTTGCTCCGTGGCATTTTGCAACACAGGCTCCCCCTCGCTGTGGCCTTCCCTCCTAACCTCCAGCTTCAAGAACAAACGGCAAGGGACACGCACAAGATGACGTGAGTATCTGGTTTTGCACGACAGACTTGCTTTGCGGGACGCTTTATTGACAGACAAATTACTGGAAACCGTAGCGATAACCCAACGTCGCTAAGCCAACAGCACAACCTAGGCGACTTCCGGTTGGGACATTTCAGAATAATTGTTGACTGATTGTTGGTTCACTTCGGCTTTTATGAAACAGAATATAAACGCCGTTAGTCCGAAGCCACGCTCCCTCACAGGCATTACATATATTAGTGATGCACGATATGAGAGATTTCGCCCGACACCACTAATTACCTGGTTTGTATGGCCGATACTGTATGTGATGTACAGTTGATAAATCACCTAACTAAAGTCCATCCATCATCCACTTTCTGTCGTGCTTGCCCTCATGAGAGTTCGAGCCAGGTTGCACCCGGGACTGTTCACAGCTATGGATAATCAAAAGTCTACAATGAACATGCATGTTTTTGGAATGTGTGTGGAGCTCAAGGAAAAGCCATACAAGTCTTAAACGTGTTTGTCATCTCTCTTTCTCTATGTCTAAATACAGTATGGTTTTGTGAATTTTTTTCAAGATGTCGTTTTGTGGCAGCCAGTCTGTTTCACACTTCTGAGGTTCGGGGTTCCTTCCTGTATGTAATTTGCATGCCCATGCGGTGTTTGTGCGACTGTATTTCCGCCTGCTTGCTCCAACATTCCAAAAAACATGCATGTTGCGCAATTGAAGACTCTAAATTGTCCAGTGGTATGATTGTGATTGGTCATGGTGGTTTGTCTGTCTACGTGCGTGCCCTGCAATTGGCTGGCGATCAGTCCACACTGGGTGCACCCTGCTGCCTCACCATCCAAAACTTGCTGCCTCTCCACCCACAAAGTTCACATGAAAGAAACCCTGTTGATTTACCACATGTCAAAATACCATTTCCTATTTCTTTTCTCTTGATTACTTTTTTTTTTTTTTACAATCAAATAAAAAACTGTCATGTTGACGGACATTCAAGATAATTGTGTTCTCAAGCTGTACATAAGAATTACATTGGTAGACTTTGCTTGCGTCCTCCTGCTTTTCATTGTAGCCATGCGACTGATTTACTCCAGAAAGGCCAGGTCATGACCAAAGCTGTCAGGTTAGAAGAATTGCACCACTCTGCTGCGAGCTTGATTAGATGACCTTCAAGCCTAACCTTTACACAATTTTATATTAAGAGAACAGCTGAGTAGAGAACCTCTTAAAAAGTTGCACTTTCCATGTCTTTTTGACTCTCACATTAGTGAGAAATAGAAGGCACGGCTCTCATGGTGATGCAGTTCCACTGCAAACTGCAACTGCTCTGACTGTTTCAATCAAAGCTGAATATTATCTTTGTGAAGATAGAATATTTAATACAACTCTTTAATTGTATATCGTGCTATTGTATCCCCTTGTATCATCTCCTGAATTTGACAACATTAGTGTTTCTATGTGTGAGTGGTTTGCTTTTATTTTTTTAACTCCGTGTTTAACAGGAAGTAGCTTGCTTCAAATTTGTATTGTTGTTAGGCAGTCGTAGCAGGACAGTTGAGTCTGTTTGAGAGGTGTGTGTGTGTGTTTTCTTGCAATTTTGGAGCCTTGTGGTGCTGTTTGACTGGTGTTATGTAACTGGCGTCAGCCTGGTAGTGTCTGACTTAGTAGGTGACATAAATCATCCCGTTTTAAACAAATTCCAGACAAACAGAACATTATATTCATTGTGGAGATGTTTATTCTCTCCAGCTTTGCTTAATAACCCTGGTCAACAGAACATTTAAATTAGAGATGACTCTATGTCCCTGAAAGTATTTTTGACGCTGGTTTGAAAAATGTCTACTTGTTTTCCAGCACATCAAGGCTTTTGACACATTGTTTTCAAGTTTGCCCTATAAAAAGCTTGTGCAGTACACATTTGACCATGTGTTGTAATTTATTGCTGTGATGTTTTAAAAAAGTCCATCTCTTGCTGTACCTAACGCTTAATTCATGAATATTAAGGAACATTTTACTATATTCCATAATTAAATTATTCTTATTATGAAACCTGATGTGACAGAGTAAAAACAAGGGCAGATTGAGAAACAGTGCAAAAACGCATCTAGAAAAGTTTGCTCTCATCTCCTAATAAACATTTGTTGGCTAGTGTAGTTTGCCATTGATGGTTAAGCACATCGTGGTCTTCATGTGGATTTTTCTTTTCTCCTCCATAGGTGACGATCGATGGATTTACACGGGAATATTTCACCAAAGGTTTCAAGCGACTTCCGAGTGAAATCACCAGAATTAGTTTGCCACACAGTGTTCTTGAAATGTCTTTCAAGAAAAAATCTAAAATGTTACCTGTGCAAAGTGTATTCCGAATTATGTCCAAAGTGATGTCAATGAGAGTGTGAGAGAAGAAACGGAATGCAGACTTGTCCAGCTGGAGCTTGTATGAGAGCGTGATGCCCAGACGGGGGTTGCTGCTCCACGGCCGGGTCCGCTGGCTCTTCCTGGGCCTCTTCCTGTTGCTGGTACTGCTGTTTTTCGCCTACCTGCTGGAGTGCACCCCTCAAGCCGACGTCAGCCTGGTCCTTCCCGGCATCGCGGGCGAGCCCTACGGAAAGGAGTACTACCAGGCCCTGCTGCAAGAGCAGGAGGAGCGCCACCTGAACCGCGCCGCCAGCTTGAAGCGGCAGATTGTGCAGCTCAAGCAGGAGCTGCAGGAAATGAGCGAGAAGCTGAAACTCCTGCAGGAGAAGAAGGAGCTCCCCGAGGCGCAGGGCTTGGCTGAGAACAAGGAGCAAGAGCCCGGAGATCTGTTGGACTACCTGCACTCTCAGATTGACAAGGCCGAGGTCAACACAGCGGCCCGCCTGCCCAGCGAGTACGCGCTGGTGCCCTTTGAGAGCTTCACCTCATCCAAGGTTTACCAGCTGGAGATGGGTCTGACGCGGCACCCGGAGGAGAAACCCGTTCGCAAAGATCGGCGGGACGAACTGGTGGAGGTCATTGAGGCCGCGTTGGAAATAATCAACAACCCCGACGAGGAGGACGGTGTGGAGGATGACATGGCCATGCATAGGCAAGCCTACAAAGAGGGCCACTTCATAGAAGGTATCACCGGATGTTCCTTGAAACAAGCAGACTAACGACCTGTACAATGCGCTTACTTACTTTGCTGAGCGATATTATTGTTTTACCAAAAGAAAGCAAACAACAACACTACTGAAGGCATCACGTTACGATCTAAGGCAGTGGTGTCAAACATACGGCCCGCGGGCCGGAACCGGCCCCCGAGGGGGGTCGATCAGGCCCGCGGGATAATTTAAAAATGAAAAAAAAGCATAAAAGACACACAACGAATATTTTTATTAAGATGCAATTCATGTATTAACCGCTAGTCATTGTTTTCTCTTTCGTTTGTAAAGTGTAGGTGGGGGTTACATTTAGATTTCATATGGACATGTGTAAATGGTTTTAAAAAATCCTTTCTTTATAAATCTTGTTTAATCTTAAAATGCATGACTATATTTTTAAATACTAATTGTTCAAGTTTTGTGCCTTTGTACAATCAGTGGGATCAGTTGCACTGCATATATGTGAATGATAAAATTAAATGGCACATTTGTCGAAGGAAATCTAAGGTGTTTTATGAAATGTTAGGTAAATGAAATGTGGGTACATTTCAACATTTTCCTCATGTACTTGTGCTTCGCTATATCAAAACAAAGGAGAGACATATTTTGGTTATTTATAGCAGAGTATGGTATAATTTTAATGGTCTGGCCCACTTGACATCGACCGAGGCCGTATGCGGCCCACAATATGAAATGAGTTTGACACCCCTGATCTAAGGTGTCTTCTGATGACATGGGCAGTGTAGTGATGACTCGGGCTTCAACTAACAATTCCTTTCATAATCGGCTCATGAATTAATCCAGAAAACAAGTTTTAATTTTCATCCCTGTATTCCAAAAACAGGATATTATTTCAAATTGACAGCGCAGAAAATGCATACATTAATTCATTTTGATTCAGTTACTGGTTTGGTCTATAACATGTCAGAGAATCGGCAAAAATTGATCATTGTTTTGCAGAGCAAAACCAGATGTTTGCAAAGATCAGCAATCTGCTTTCATTGAGGACAACAGAAATCAGAGAATATTTCCGGTTGAAAGGCTGTTCTTTGCAGAGGACAAAGAACATGCGCCTATGAGTATTATATTTATCTGCATGTGTGCCGATATCTGTTGCTTAAAGATATATAGAGGTTCGAAAACACTGAGAGGTAAAGGAAAAAAATCGAATTCCAGCAACATATTCAAGCGGATACAGATTTTCACAAAGCTATTCAATATGGGCGCCGCCTATGATACAACACACGTTTCCCATTTTGTCTTCCCCTCGGGGTATTTTGTGCCAAGTTCAAATCTGCATTCCAATTGTCGTATTTTTATTGAGTTTCCTCAAATGCAAGCTGCACACTCTTGTTTGAGCATATGAACACACAAAATGCCTTTTCATTGCCTTGAATGTCATTCTTCACCTTTAAAAAAAAATGAACAGATAAAACTGAAATCATGTGAAAATGTTTTGGAACACTCTGTACAATATCACTTCAAGACAATGTCAAAGCATTGTCATTTACATTATCACAACATTCTAATTCATTTTAACCCGAACCAATTCTTTAGTATTTGGCTGGAATAAATCATTTATTTGTTTAGTTGAAGTAACCAATTGTGGTTCTTTCCCCCATTCCCAAGTACATATGAATCAGTATGTTGGAGCCAATAAATGCTTGTTGCGCAATCACTGTTTTCAAGCAAGCTCAAAATGAGCTTTTTGCAGGCGTGCTTGTCTGTCACATCCACACACTAACCTTCATCGGCTATCATCTTGTCCTTGGTCGGCAGGCATGTACAGAACCGAGCGGGACAAAGGGTCACTTTACGAGCTCTTCTTTGCCAAAAAAGAGTCCAGCACCTTCCGCCACGTCACCCTTTTCAGGCCTTTTGGTCCACTAATGAAAGTCAGGAGCATGACTGTTGACACAACGGAAATGATCATCAACATCATTGTGCCGCTGGCGGGCAGAGCAGAAACCTTTTTACAGTTCTTACACAACTTCAGGTGAGAACATTTGATTCTTCTGACATGTTTTCGCTTGTTCATTCGATACTCGCCCATCTGTTTTGTTTTTTTTAATTGTTGTTCTTGTAATTGGTGTTGTAGACAAATGTGTAACACTAACTGCTTTTAGGGAAGTGTGTGTACAGCAGGACAAGAGAGTTCACCTCACAGTCGTTTATTTTGGCCAAGAGGGGCTCCGAGAGGTGAAGTCATCTTTGGAAACAATGTCAAGGTTTGTCCTTTTTGCTCACAAGCTATGGTCATTCAGCGTGTCATAAAGAGGATAAAGAATATATCCTTTTGTTTGTTTTTGTGTGTGTGTCAGAGAGGAGAGTTTCTCTAATTACACTCTGATCCCGGTGGAGGAGGATTTCTCCCGAGGGCGGGGCCTGGATATTGGCGCGCGTGCCTGGACTAAAGGCGACGTTCTGATGTTTTTCTGTGACGTCGACATCCATTTCACGTTGGACTTCCTGAATACGTGTCGTCTCCACGCAGATCCACGTATGCTTATACATCTGCCATTTGAATCGAAAAGAAAAAAAAATTGTTGTCAGGTTTGCGATTAAACATGCTGCTTATTCTATTTTGTAGACAAGAAAGTCTTCTATCCAGTAGTGTTTAGTCTGTACAATCCTGCCATAGTTTATGGAAATTTAGAGCTGGCTCCACCTGTTGAACTTCAGCTGGTAAGACCTTTGATGACTGAATACAGTCTAATCCTGCCATCTTTATGTAAATAAAAGAATGTGGAGCATAAATGTCTGTTTGAAACAGGTTCACAAAAAGGATGCTGGTTTCTGGAGAGATTTTGGCTTCGGTATGACGTGTCAATATCGCTCTGATTTCCTAAGTATTGGTAAGGGCAGATTTTAATGTATTACTCGTCGGTTTCCCCACAACGTCACTCTTCATTTTCCCTCTCTCTCTTAGGGGGTTTTGATCTTGAAGTGAAAGGCTGGGGCGTTGAAGACGTCCACTTGTACAGGAAGTATCTTCGGAGTGACCTCGTGGTGGTTCGGACACCGGTGTCCACTCTCTTTCATCTATGGCACGAGAAGCAGTGCGCTGATGAGCTGACTCCAGAACAGTACCGCATGTGCATCCAGTCCAAAGCCATGAACGAGGCCTCTCACTCTTACCTGGGAATGCTCGTGTTCCGGGAGGAGATTGAGGCTCACCTCCGCAAGCAGGCCTTCAAGCCTCAGAACAAAGCAGAAGACTGAGCAGCTTCGCCGCGTGTCCAGTGTCACATCAGCGAAAAGCCTGTGAGATGCTGACATTATCAATGCACAGCTGCAGACAAATGAATGTACAAAGAACAATTTCGTGGCTAGTTGAGCTACGGCAAACTGAAAAGAGCAGATGATCACGTCACTGCTTACCCTGCTGCGTTTTGTACACATTTTCCAAAAAGCAAGCAGTTCGCCTTGCAGGTATTGACCATTTATTTGCTGTGAAATGGACCCGACAACGCCGCCCCCACCATATTTCTTACTGCTGCTGAGCTACCTTTTAACTGTAACCTTGGTCAATAGATTTCAGCAGTTGGTCATGTTGACATTTCCTAAACAAAGGTGAAATTCCACTTCTTGGGTTGCAGTTGCAAACCTAGTTATTTGTTTTTGCAAATTGGGAGAAATCAACTTTTAATATTAATTGTGGAGCCATATTGTTTAGTTAGAATTCTATTTATTAGCTGTTTGATGAAAGGGACCTTTTTTTATTTTCTGTGACAGTCAGTTACTGTCTTAATAGAGAGAAGCATGTTAATGTGATTGTTGAAGGTGCAAAGATCAAACGTGACCATGCAAAACGAATATCGGGTACGAAGGCACCCGATTTTTTAATTCTCCGAAATGTGTCGTTTTTCACCCTGCGAGGCTTATTGGCAGTATTTATTCACACTACAGGACTCTGTTGGAACGCTACATTCTTGTAAATATTTTTTTCAAAATGTCTTTTATTCATGCAAATTGATTGTTTTTGATCTCATGCCCATGTTGCGATGTTTGGACTCCTGCAGACTCTTTTACTTATGTTCCAGAGGCCATGTTAACTGTTGATTTGCCCGCTGATGTTAGATGGATGAAGTCAACACAGGAGCCCAGAAAATGTTTCAAGGCAGCAGGGCGAAGTTCTGTGTGATCGTCATAAATGTTACTGCAAATCAAACAGTTAGTTAATTTGGGTAGTATATATTGTCTTCCACTCAGCCAAACAACTGAACACAAAGAAAATGTGCAAGGAAATGATTTATTGGGCAATTTTCCCATTGGACTCAGAAAAGGCTTTATTCAAAAACTGCTGCTAATTTGTTGCTATCTGTTGCCATTTTATCATATGACGCACATTCCTTTCCTTGTCCAGCTGTATAATTTATACTACAAAATGTTATAATAAACATGTCACCTCTTTAAATCTACAATGGCATTCGCTTTTCTTAATTTAAGACAAAAACAAACCCAATTCCAATGGCGTTGGGACCTTGTGTTAAACAAAGGAAAAACAGCATTCAATCATTCGCAAATCATGTTCAACCTGTATTTAATGAAATACATGACAAAGACAAGATATTTAATGTTCAAACTGAGAAACGTTACTTGTTTTTAGCAAATAATCATTAACTTGGAATTTTATGGCTCCAACACATTCAAAAAAAAGCTGGGACACGTGGCAAAAGAAACAGAACGTGCAGGGATGCTCATTTAACACCTATTTGGAACAAGTGGGTGACATGATTGGGTCTAAAAGGAGCTTCTGTGAATTGGCATTGTCATTCACAAGCAAAGATGGGGCGAGGTTCACCTCTTTGTAAACAATTGCGTGAGAAAATATTCAATCGCAAGGAATTTAGGGATTTCGTCATCTATGGTCCATAATATCATCAAAAGATTCAGAGAATCTGGAGAAATCATTGCATGTCGGCGGCAAGGCCGAAAACCAACATTGAATGCCCGTGACCTTCGATCCCTCATGCGGTGCTAAGGAGTTACAATGTGTTAAGGAGTTACAACAGTCTGGCTTCATAGTAAAAGTGCGCGGATACTTGACTTGCCTGACTGCAGTCCAGACCTGAAAACGTGTGGGGCATCATGAAGCGTAAAATACGATAACGGAGACCCCGGACTGTTGAACAGCTGAAGCTATGCATCAAGCAAAAGAATGAGAGAGTTCCACCCCGAATGCTTCAACAATTAGTGTCCTCAGTTTCCAAACATTTCATGAATGTTACTAAAAGTAAAGGTGATGTAATACAGTGGTAACCATGACTCTATCCCAGCTTTTTTGGAACTTGTTGCAGCTAAGTTACTCATCATTTGGTAAAAACAATATCAGTTTGAACATTAAATATCTTGTCTTTGTAGTGTTTTCAATTAAATATAGGCCAAACATGATTTGCAAATTGTTGTATTCTGTTTTTGTTTATGTTTAAGAACAACATCTCAACTTCATTAGAATTGGGTCTGCACCACAATATGGTTGTATTACACATTTGCCTACAGAAAATCATGTAGATAGACAGTAAAAGAAATGGCAAACAATCCAGGCACGAAATAATCCAAATGAAAAAGTCTTTCGTGATGGGGTTTATTGTGCTAATGTACCATGTTCTGGCTGCACCCCCATGCTTTTGTAGATCTCCTTGAGGATAAGCAGAGCTGTGTCTTCAGACTCCCTATAAAACACAAATTCAATATTCATTATTCCTTGTAAGCAGAAAGTGTGCGCAAATGTTCGAAATATTAAGCAACACCACATTTTTTTTCAAAATTTCAAACACCCTCTTGAAATAATCTTGTCCAAGGGCATGCAGTAGCGGTCTCATACAAATTAGTCACTGCTCACCCAACCTCCCTCTACTCTGGGATGTGCGAATGAAAGTGCCATGGGCACCATGAGACCAAAAGAACTGACTTTTTTGTTGTCCAGTCAAAGAAATACATTTTCATCCAGCAAAATAAGCAGGCGTATTATTTAATTGTATTAACTGACAGTAATGGTGTGCAAATGTTTCTTTTGTCTCTATGTGCCATGCGACTGGAGATTAGTTCAGGGTGTAGTTCGCCTTTCATCCAAAATCATCTGGGATTGGCGCCAGGGAAAAGCGGTGCTGAAAATGGATGGAAGGATGGATGAATGGACAGCTATGTGTCTGTCACAGTATATATTGTATGAGTGTGTTTTTAAAGTTATTTAGTGTTAGTAATGCCCCTACATCATGTTCCCCCATTGGATGGTGATGTACATTTCACGGTGCGTCTGATTGGTCAAAGTCAGGTCAGAGCACACAATTCCATATGAAACTGATTGTATGTTTTTACAATATGCATATTACACGGGCCATTATTGCGATGAACATAGTTTTCAATATATTGTGCAGGCCTTGTGTGAAGCAAACCCAGGTGCCCATTAAGAAGAAGGCAGCATGGATTGTATTTTCACCCGTGATCATGGCACTACCATCTTTGCATGTGGTATATGCAACAGACGCACTGCCAAACCCTAAAAAATAAAAATAAAAATGTGTGTACCAGTAGCACAGATGACTCTGTAGGGCGAACAAATACTCATTGAAACTCTCAATGGGCTTCTCCTGAAGGACAAAGTCGATCCGATTCCCTCCATTCAGCATCCCGATCCTGACCTCAGGCTCTTCTTCTTTCTGTGGTTCAGGGATCTCTGGGTTTTTTTGTTCTGAAACTAAAACAGAGCATTAACATTACAAAATGAATCAAACGTATCCAGTCGGCACATGTGAGAGAGAGAGAGAGAGAGAAGCTCACGATCTTGTGCTCTTTTCTCCTGTTCTTCAATCTGATCGGCCACCATAGCCAATTCTGCCTGAAGTTGCGCAGAGGAGGTGTGGGCGCGAGCAAAATCATTGAGTGTCTGCCACGCGCTCCTCAACGAACTGATAAAACCATGCTTTAGGTCCGAGCCCATTCTGGAGAGACTCTCCTTCAGCTCTAAAACACCAAACATACATTCCTAAAGGGTTAGTGGGCCCACAACAACAGAATTTCGGTCTTAAATATTTCCAACACATTTGACTTGATTGAAACGGCCACGCAAGCAAGTCTTTTTCCTTACCGAGATGCAGCCTTTTCCTTCCTTTGTGATGCGGTATCAAAACAGGCTTCAATTCCAAGTCTGGTATTATCATGGGCTCAATCCTGTAAGCCACTGGGTCCAACTGAAAGAGGTGAGAGACAATAATGAGTCAGACAGGAGGACCGATGCCATGTCTGCATGTACATGCCTGCTTTCGACAAAATTCTGTCCACATCAACATTCCTTTGCAGGCTGTTGTGTGTGCTCAAAAGTGACCGGAGGCACGATGACCAATAACTGTACGATCATTTTAGCCATGAAAAAAGACGTGACCTGAACAAAGTCGTTTCTGAAACTGAGCAAATGCTGAAATGCGTTGGGCGAGCGCCTCGCTTTGATTTCAACAACCTTTAAACATGCCGTGCAGCGAGGGGATTTTGCTCATCGTCTGACGTGGCAAAAGCGAACCAAATGCAAATGACAGATGAAACGTTGCCTCTGTGTAAGCTAGCTCATCACTGTTGGCTGTCTTCAGTGTCAACTGTGTGCATCAACAGGCTACAAAAGTCACTAAGGGCAGACATCACATTTGGAAAAAAAACAATCGATTAATGAATTAAATTGATTAATCCCCAAGCCCGTCTTCTGAATCCTTCAGGGCCTGCTACACAATGAGGAGGAATGCCTACCGGATGGTAAATGTTGAAGAATCCTTTACAAGTTGGCAGCTGATAGTCATCTTCAATCTTCTCCAAGCCTCTGACAGTCAAGAACATGCCAATTGGAGAACCCAAGGCAAAGAAATTCACTGGACTGAAGTCTAGGTTGTGGTAGACCACCGACACCTAAGAAGCAAAGCATGATGTAGGTACACTCACATTTTCAACAACCAATCAAAAAGTGCTTTAACGACATGACCGCACGTACCTGTCCAGTACCAACTTCAAAGTAGTTATAGTCGACGTGGATGGAGGAGACGCCTGCCGGCAGATTCTTGTCAGGACCAGTCTCAGCAGCTTGTGCGGGCTCTGCCACTTGACTGACCACCTGCACCTCAGCTTTCTTCTCCTGAGCAGCCGCCAAAGTACACAAGAGCTGGTCATACAATTGTTTCAAGGGGCCCATTTTTCGGAAAACCAATTTGACAAACTTGCCTGTTTCGTGACTCTTTCTTTGACAAATTTGGCGATTTTCTTCCTGGGCCCAAGGGGAATTCCCATCTCTTTCAAGTCCTCAATTGTACACATGAGCTAAAAGAAATAAACAGCAAAGACACAAATCATCAAAGTCAAATTCACACTTATTATTCGTGACAAAAAAATCCCGCCCTTTGCTATGATGCTTGTCCTCATTAGGTGAGCTGGAGCCAATCCCAGCAGACTTTGGCAAGAGTCAGCATAGCGCTTGACCAGGGATCATGAAGTTGGTGCCCGCTGCCACCAGGTAGCCCACAAGGGTGTAGCCCGCCCGCAGGCCTGTTCTAAAAATGCCAACACTGGCTGAGACTTTTAATAGAAACAAAGTGCTGCATATGACATTAGATGAGAAATCAAAAACATCATCACATAAATGAATATATATAACAACATAAATGTAATTTGAACAAAATAGTTATTTCAGAAGTGCGTATCAAATTTATAGCACTTCACAATAATCAGTACCCAAGAAGTAGCTCTCGGTTTCAAAAGGCTGCTGACCCCTGATCTAAACAAACAACTTTTCACACTGAGAGCTAAGGACAATTTAGTCTTCAATATGCATGTTTTTGAAATGGGAGAGGAAGCAGGAGTACGCAGAAAAAGTCTTTGCAAACACAGGGAGAACATGCAAACTCTACACTGGTCCGCAGCTGAGCTTCAAAACCCAAACCGCAGCACTGAGGTAGATGTGCTAATCAATCGTCTCGCAATGCTGCATCATGAAAGCAACAACAACATCAATTAGAATGAAATACTATTGTAGTACATGGATCCAATGTGATTTGCTTTTGCATTCCAATACCCACAGAGATAAAAGCTGAATTAGAGCAGCTGCTGCACATTCTAATGGGAAGGCTACAATTAGCCCGATCGACCTTTTGCCTAAGATGCCACAGAAATACCTTTTGGGGCACTGCTGTAAACACAAAAATAAAAAAGGCCTATTCTATTTGAAGCGGGATCATGTCAATAAACCGCGGTTTGCTCAGGACCTTCTCATTAGGCATTTAATTTTCACTTACAAAAGATTCAATGTCAATCTTTTCCTCGTCAAAGGTGCTCTTGTACTCGGACAGTCCAAGATGTTCCAGCACAGCGGAAAGGTCCTCTGGTTCCTCCTCTTTGGGCACCTCCTCAGCAGCTGGAGGGATGACGGCCGGTGCAACCGGAGCTGCCACCTGGATTTTAGAGGCAAACTTTTGAAGTGCTTTGAAGCATATTTGGCTATGATTATTTATGGCTTGCCAACCTCGATGGATACAGAATTAAAATGGCACTCACCTGTTGCACTCCTCCATTGATGGCTGGCACCACAGGAGGGGTCATGTCAGTCTTTTGATTTGACAGCAGGTCAAAGAGTATAAGGGACCCTGCAAGGACAGTATCAATCATAATGACACAAAGCACGAGGAAACAAGAAAAGAAAGAAATTAGCCGGTGTCTAAAACCTCTGCTCAAAGGATCATTCTGTTAACTCTACGAACACAGACCAGCCACAACATTATGACCACTTGAAAATATAATGAGCTGTAATACTGAACTTTTTGAGAAATGAATACCTCTTCGAACTTGTCATCATTATTGTCGTTTTAGGCCAGATAACTGATACAGCCCTTGTAATGGATATCAGAATATTGTGCAAGGGGACATAAAGTTGAGGCTGGATCGTGTCCATCCATCCATTTTCTATAACACATGTCCTCATTAGGGTTGCGGGTAATGTGGCGCCAATCCCTGCTGACTTTGGGCAAGCCAGACAATCGCAGAGGACATACTGTTCACACCGATGAACTCACATTCAAATGTTCGATAATTTTAGAGTCTTAAATGGAACAGGCATGTTTTTGGAATGCACACATGCACATGGGGAAACATGCCACCCCCACACAGAAATGCCTCAGAATTGCATTCTACATATTCTCCAAAAAGGTTGAGCACATTAGTTTTCGTTTTTTGTTTTTTTCCAAAAGTAGTGCATTACCCAAGCTGTGCCCAGCAACGGATATTGCTCCTTTGTAATCAGGGTTTCTCTTCATGAACAGGGCATGAAGTCGGTTGATCTCTGAGGAAACTGTGTCCATGATGGTTTGGCAGTATGTAGGACTGTTGTAGAATAGAACATCTAACAAGGTCTCATTTGTAAAGTGACGTAATCGTCCCGTGCTGGGCAAAGTGATTTTCTTTATTCTCCTGCAAAGAGAAATGAAAAGGTTGTAGAGTAAAATTACAAACCTGCACTTTAACTTTTCCAAGCTTAGATGTATTGTATAGCACAGCATCTCAAGGATGTAAGGTCTCCTCACCTGTCCACCCCTGTGGCATCGCCATGGAGGGCCGTGTGCCAATGGACAGGCAAGAACTCCACCCGACTGATGGCGTGATCGTCCAAGGGTTTCTTAAAGTGACTGTGCAGCAGTTTCAGAGACACGCTGCGGTAGTCGTCCACTGAGAGCACAGTGATTTGTATTTATCATACAGTATCAAGAACAAGAAAAGTCAGCCTTTTATAATTTGTCGGTGAATACAAGAACAATTTTCCCAATTTTGAGGCGTGTGAAAAAAAAATTATTTGGCTAGAGGTGTCAAAATTAATCGATTAATCAACAATCGATTGAGCGTTTAGCGCAAATAATTTACTGAAAATAGTCAAAATACTCTCATTTCAGCCTATGAACAGTCAATATGATCTGGTTTCTGGAGTCCTACATGTAAGCACACTGGTTATCCTTTGTGCTAAATCTGAAGTAGTCTCGAAAGTGTACATGAAACTCGTAGCCCTTCACGTTAATCAGTACCCAAGAAGTAATTGTGTGAAAAACAGTGAGTACAACCTTGCTCCCTCTTGTGTGATATTGTTATTTATCTGATTTTGTTAAATCATTAAACAATACCAAATAAACAACAATCATCCGTTACCAAACAGTAATCAGAAAAAAATAATGCAGGACATTTTAATGCAAATTACATTTAGATACAATTATTTGTTTCATCAATGGAACAATTGAATGGAATTTAATCAACTCTTAAAATATATGATGTGTCACTGTCAGTACGTACTAAATTAACATTTGCATGCACTCATTTTTACAACATGAATGAATTTGTTGCATGACACGTTTTGGTGCACACGTTGATAAATTGCCTGCATTTGTGAAGGTATTGTAGAATGTCGTATCGGCATGGACCAAAAATATTCTGAAAGGAAACTCAATGTCTTCTAACTAAACTGTTACAGTGTGCCGTACTCCCTGTTCGAGCACTGTTTGCACAAATAAGCCCTTAAATAATATCTGTAGATGCACTACGGTTTTTATTGCAACAGCAATTTTGGGGGGATGTGATGTAAACCACCAAGAGGCTGCACAAATACTGGCATCAACTTACCACACTCAACAATGCTTCGAAACCTCAGGTCACATACGGGACCAATTCCATGAACCATGAACACAAGATGGTCCACTTTGGGGAGCTCACCTGGAAAAGGTAGAGAGAATGGATTTGCTCTGTCACGGCATTTATCAATCATTTGGTCATGGTGCATTAAAAGGTATTTCACAGTACTATTGTCTGTTTATATTGAGAGAGCTGGTCCTTTACCTAGCATGCGTTAAAAAGCAGTTTTAAATAATAGTCTTTCTTCCTGTGCTAAGATTAAGGAACTACAATTCCCTTCCATGTAAAAAAAGCTGAACTTTACAATTTAGTTTTATATTCATCGCCACACGTACACTGATATCTTCATGAATGCACATTTTTTATGCGTCTTGGATTTTGGTTCTACCCCATGAGCTTTTTCATTCACCTAACAGGCATGTTTTTGAAACGTGGGAAGACGCGTAGCTACTCAGAAAAAAAAAAAAAACATGCAGGCATGAGAGAGCATGTGAACTCTACACAGGAAGGCTTGAGCTGAGATTTGAGCCCAGAATCTCTCGACCGTGAGCCATATCTGTTTACGTGTGGACAAAGGCTAAGTCAGCTGTGTAGAGGATTTTGTCTACCGTCGGGGACTTGATCATGGTCATCATCAACCCCTCTCTTCACCACTCTGGGCCTGGTCTGTGCATCCTGATTGGTTCCCCACTCATCAGGCATAGAGGTGGGCTGGAACTGCACTATCACCTACAGAAACGTAGACAACAAAGTTTTGGCACTCGTCAAATCACGGCTATCACTTCAACCTATTCTCATAGTTCACACAACTTTTCCAAGGTCCGGCACGTTTCAGCTTCTATCTTTATTGTAAATATGTATACAAATATATACAAAAGAAAGTTCGTGCACTATAACACACTAAGGTGTGACTGTGCTATAAAGCAAAAAAATAATAATAATAATAAATCCTGTGTTTAAAGCACTTTTCTAATTTTGAAAAAAACGTTTAAGTGCCGATGAGACTTTTAGTAGGTTTACCTTTGGATTATGCATGACAATGGTTTCTCCAGAAGGGAACTCCAGTCTACGGTGCCATTGGTTGGTAGATACAGCTTTCTTATATTCTGCCTGAGGAAATAAAAATCTGAATGAAATTTACATCATTCAGTGATGAACATAAATGAGCACACTCAGCACCTGGGGGGACCATGCACCCCACCCCAAACTTGAGGCACAGATCTCCAAAAACTAACAAACTTTTTTTTTTTTTTAAATCATTGTATCTATTTTGGGTAAAGACATAGTGCTGTGGCGTTCTTTACCACTCAGATATTAGAAATATGAAGAAGCAATGGTGTTTGATTGTTGGGAATATAATCTACATCAACCTGTGACGGTCAAGAAGTAGTTTGAAGTGTGTGTATGTATTGGCAATGCACGTCCCTCCGATGACCCCTTAAACTGCAGCTGATGTCGCTGGTCCTATTTGCTGTCGGACGGAACAATTTATCCCTGTCATAGAAATATGAAAATTCAAGATATTAATATCTCAAAGTCAATAATACAGGTTTCCCCTGCATGCACACTTCGTTTTTATGCTTGTACTTGAATGCAATGCTAAAGCCAGCCAATCGCAGACCTCATTTCATGTTGGGCATGGCACAACAACTGGAGACAGCCAATGACAAACATTTAAGGGAAGGAGTCATGACTGAGATGTTCACAGGTCATTTATATACAAGGCGAAAGTTAAAGGATTGCAGAACACATTCGACAGACGTAAAGACAAAAAAAGAAAAAAATAATCCTTCGGTTTTTGGAGGTGTTTTGGAGAAAAGAGAAACCTGAGTGAGGTGTTGTGCAGATTGTTCCGATTTAGCAAAAACTGCAACGAAGCAAGCGAGTATAACAATGTTATGATCCACCCCATGAAACAAACATATCACAACATTTTTACAGTATTGAAAAACGTTATAAATTGTGAGAGGTATTTTCCAAAGCCAGAAATAATTATTAAGCGAATGTTTCTATCAAAGAATGCGTAGAACAATGCACTCTTGCACTCGAGACACGCGCACATGCATGCACGCAGTTGTTGTAGGGTATTAGTAATTGGGTTCGCTGAAAGAATGAAGTCTGGCGACAGGGTCTGTACCCTCAGGTTATATCCATATGTAAAAAACACAACAATTTTCAGAATTTTGATCTTAATGAATTCCATTCATTCATTCATTCATTTTCCGAACCGCTTTATCCTCACTAGGATCGCGGGGGATGCTGGAGCCTATGCCAGCTGTCTCCGGGCAGTAGGCGGGGGACACCCCGAATTGGTCGCCAGCCAATCGCAGGGCACACACAGACGAACAACCATGCACGCCCACACTCACACCTAGGGACAATTTAGAGTGACCAATCAGCCTGCCATGCATGTTTTTGGAATGTGGGAGGAAACCGGAGTACCCGGAGAAAACCTACGCAGGTCCGGGGAGAACATGCAAACTCCACACAGGGAGGCCGGAGCTGGAATTGAACCCGGTACCTCTGCACTGTGAAGTCGACGTGCTAACCACTGGACTACCGGGCCACCTTAATGAATTCCAGTGAATCGTATATTTGTTTCATCTCAAATGTAGCTTTTCTCTACTTTATTGGTGTTTACTCTGAACGTGTGTTGCAATCAATCAGACACATTTCAGTGAAGATTTTTTTTTGTATGTGAATATTGATTCTGAAAGGAAACTAGTGGGTACTCATTTATTTTAAGGTTGACCACTCCAAATGTGACTTACACAGTAATGATTTTTAGTTAACTCCAGTCAAATGAAGTTGGATAACAAACCTCTAGTTTGTCGCTGAATTCCTCAGAGTAAGGGATGAAGCGACTATCCGTATCTCCTTTGTAAAACCAGGTGCAGCGGCGAACCTCAGAATCCTCCTCTTCCCAGTAGACCGCTGATCGCATGCGGTCATAGAGATGCACATCAAACCGGCCACCGTCTGTACGCACGATCACATTTTCTGGGTCTGGCTGAACTAGAGAAATAAAACGGCGCACATTTTAAATCTCTGAATTCCTACTTGATTCACTAGATTACAATGAGTGACAATAAGGGATGTTAAGTAAAAATGATCGTGCAGGAAGTACCAGAGTTAAAAGTCTCCTCAAGCTGGAGGGAGTCAATGATGCTGAAAGGAAGCCACACATTTTTGGATTCCACTAGCTTGCAGTAGAACCAGTGTGGCTGAATAGGCTCATAAACATTGTAGTTGTACTGCATCATGGGGCCAGCAGGCACGACTGCACCAGCAGGGTTGGCTGGAGGAAGTGGTGGTGGTGCCTGCACGTGAGCGGGAGGAGGCTGAGTGGAGCAGAGTAGGAAATGTTTTTTTTATATGCATAATAGGGCATTTAGGCTCACAAATTTATTCCAGCACAGTCACTGATGAAGTTTACCTTTGTGAATGTGGGTCCGGACAGTGGGAATGGTTGAGACCCTGAGGTGACAGAGTAGGGATTGTGCTGTGATGTGTGGCTTTGCGGCAGAACCTCTGGAGCTGGAATATAAGGACTGGCTTTGCTGCTGGTAGCGGTGTGTCTATAGGGATTATGACTCTGTGGTTGCATCTGTGGAGGTGGCGTGGTCATTGTATTAGGGGGAGGAGTGTGGCGCCCCATTGGGCTGTGATACACTGTACTGCTGAAAACAGGAGAAGTAGTGTTCAACTGTGAGCTGGGAGGCATCAGAGGAGCCATGTTAACACTGCTTGGAACAGACTGTGTGACAGCACACAAGGCTGCTTCTGCTGATGATGATGATGGGGGTGGGCATGATGGTTGGCCAATCGAAGCAAACGGGTCACTGCTGGTTACTGGGTTAGAAAAGTAGCTAAAGGTAGAAGGAGCTTGTACATTTCCAGAAGTCTGACCCAGAAAGCTGTCTTCCTCGCCAACTTCAGTAGAATCATCTGATGGATATCATAGTGCACATTTAAAGCATGAACTGGTGAACAGTTACGCTTTGCATAAAACATGACAGTTTAAAATAAAATGTAAGGCAGTATTACTAATTCACAGACCAATTTACAGACCAATTATGTTCTGTTAACAAACAAAACAATTTAAGAACTTAAAGAAATTTGTGCAATTTGGTACTCGTCACAGAATCTCATCTTAACATACAGTCAACATGAGAAGTCACAATGATTAACGTTAACAGAACTGTACATGTCAATGAGATTAGAATAAATTCTGGCCACATCACATGGTTGCAAATTGGGGCTAACCTGTCAGACAAATAAAATTTGACAATATTCTTTTCCTTCCAGTTTCTCAGACGTGTGGAGTAAAAAAAACAGTTGACGTCCCAACAGGAAGTCTGCTAACTAGTTAGCTTGCATGCTAATGTTTCGGCAATCGGTATTTCTTCTTACCTCCCGACAGCACGGCCGGACCAGAGGCCTGACTCACTGGCATGAAGGGCAAATTGAAGTTAAACTCAGGAGCCCCACTAAATAACAAATTTGCACCAGGGTTAGGAACATTATTGTTTTTTCTATCTGCCATTTTTCTCTAAATTACACGTAGCCACTACCGGAGTAGGCAGGCAGTTTGGGCATGATGCGTTCAAATCTCCTGGGAAGAAAGAGAATCAACGTTTACCAAATAAGAATAAGAATAATACAAATGTTGATATTGATACCCTATAGTCCCATTTTCTGTAGAATGTAAAAATAAGAATGCATTAGTCTAATATTGTGGGTCGATGGCGGTAAACTCGTTCAGAAACGCGTGATAACAGACGTTCGTTTAGGTTGTCACGCCATGTCACAACTGTAAATACAAAATTTCCAACTGCCATCACGATATAGTTTGCTGAATTCCGAATTAACACGAATGCGGCATCCTCAATCGGATATCGCCCGCGGCAAGGATGTGACTGATTTCTATAACATTACGCTCATTCATCGCCGATGTATCAACTTCAGTATCATATAGAGATTTACTAAAATTGCGCGATGGTTGGTTGGCTTGGAGAGAAGATAACGTCCCGTTTTTACTGCCATCTTTTGGCGGGAAGTATTCTTTACTCAGTGGTAGTTGTAGTTTCTTTTTTATAATCTGAAATTTTTAGTGTGTCATTTCCTCATAGTGGTTAAATTTGCGTCGCTCCAGAAACAACATAAAACTGACAAAACAAAAACCAAATCCAGAAGTGACCTCCACACTATTTTTGCTCCGGGAGGTCTCAATTTCTCAAACAAACGCACTCCTGCCTTCACCCAGTGACGTTTGTTTCCCGCCCTAGCTTCTTCTGCCATCCTGTCACAACTCAATTCAAGTAATTTATTTTACTTGGTTGAATTCACATACATCAAAATTTCGTCTATGGCAACGATGCCTTCCACACATGACTGGATTAACAACCCACTGGATGTTATCGAGGAGATGTTTGGTAAGACCCTCACACTAACTTCCCTATTCAACATTAAAGCTCAGCGCGTGAGTGTAAGCTGGTTAGCTTGGGAGCCATTGTCTACTCATGTGACTTTCTTTCTCTTCATCGGAGGCAGCACACAGTCTGTTTTCCGTCACTTAAATAAGTAACACCGCTTCACGTCGGTTGCCGTAACGCTGCTTGAGTTTTGTAGAAGCAATGTGACGGTTCTCAAGTTTGGACCATTGTCCACACACACGCGCGAATTGACAATACGGAACACATGATTATGAGGGTTCCGGGTCATGGAGACCCCAAAACCGGCCGTTTTAACAATGCAGTAGCCGGTAAGAATCCACTTGACGCACGTTGATTCATTATAAATGTGTCACTAGTATTTTTCTGTGCAAAAATATTTTTTGCACAGAAAAATATTTGACTCCATACATGGGATGTATTCAAGTTTACTTACATGCTGATGCGTCAGTTATTATGAATTGTTTGAAATGCACTTGTCATCCAAAGACCTCGACCCATGTATCTGATCAAAATTAATATATAAATGTGCTCTTGTTGGTATTTCAGCTGGATCTCAGAACAACCCGAATTCTGGTTGGGAGGCAAAAGTGGTCGAATTCTTCAAAGGCCATTTAAATGAAAAGGATGCTCACACATGGGTAACATTGAGAATAATCCTGCACTTGTCACAGCATACTTTGTCCTGAAAATATTAATGTATTCCTATTGTTTAAGGTTCCATCAATGAATGACATCCCACTGCACTACCTAAAGCCCGACAGCCTGGTCAAGTTCCGCTGTTTAATTCAGGACATGTTCGATCCAGAGTTTTACATGGGAGTGTATGAAACTATCGATGCATCATCACAAGCTAAAGTGAGCTCCGCCCATTCCTTTCTGAGTCAGCCTTTTTCACATATTCACAGTATATTTGACTGTACGCTCAATCTGACATGGGACGATTACCAGTTTGACACTTTGCAGTGGTTTTAAAAAGTCAAGGTTTCAAGCACCACTAAAATAAACCAGGAATGAGAGGGAGGGAGGGAGCGGAAAGACAGAGGGCAATGACAGAGAGAACTCTAACGTACTTATGGAGGCTATGTCGATTAATGTGCATTGGCCAGAATTTAAAAAAAAACTAAAACATGGCGCCAGCGGGGACTAGTTAGCTCAATGACAACATGAGTAGCCCACCGGTCTGTTCTAAAGATAGCTCTCAATTGATGAGACACTGTGATTTACTAAGAATTAAACTAAAGGAAGAATGTTCATCATTCTTTCATTCTTTTTCTGTCTTTCTTCCTTTCTTCATGGCATGCCACATGGCACTGGTAATGTACCAAATATTCTATATTATCTTCAGTGGGATGGGAAATGCTATTTTATTTAATCCTCAAAAAAAGCACAATTTGGGGCTGTAATTTTAATCCCGTGATACCGTAATACTTTTGCTCACCCTTATCATACAGTCAGAATCTAATATCGGCCCATGCCTACTCTAAATATATTAATTACTGTTTATTTTGCTTTCTCACTGATACCAGGTGTTACGGTGTGGAAAGTACAAAGATGTGACAGAATTTGGGGTAAGTCCACCATGGTTAGTTCATGCCAGATCCATAAATGTCCCAACTCACTGACTGACTCTTGTATACATTCTCAGGTGGATTTTAACTCCAAAAGCATTGTGACTTCCGAAAGACAAACTTTCTACTGTGTACCTGTTCCTGGGGAAAATGCTTGGGTGAAAGATATATCCTGACTGTGTCTGATTCATGAACCATGATGAAACAACAAGTGTGTCTCATTCCACTCTTACCTAGTTTCCCTTAACTCTTTTGCACTGTTATGCTGCCTCGAGTCAAGCAAGAGTGCTGCCGTCCACCTCGTACGCGCCAAACAGACAAAAGCGCAGCTATGAAGATGATGACATGGATGGCGTCGATGCTCAGCCACAGAAACAAAGGGAACCTCATACAGGTATGACAATAGTGTTACAGACTACATTTTTGGGTTGATAATGATATCATGACCTATGACTAGAAATGTCACTCTGTAGACTAGAGCATGAACCATCTCAGCCTCTACCAATAGTGGGGAGAAAATGTGTCCATGCACTCTTGTTAGTAAGTGGGGCACTATAGGTTACGGGTGATGACAAATAGACAGTGCCATTATCATTCTTTGGAAGTTGACTGTTGCATTGAAAATATTTTCCTGTATTCATTCCTTTTGTCCATATTCTAAACAAAACTGAATGGGTTATTCCTTGGCTAATGCGACACCAAAATTTTGTGGAATCGTTATTTTTGCGTCATCCTACAAATTGTATGTTCTGACGATTTACTGCCTTATGGCAAAATGACTCCTGTGATTTTTATTGATTTATTTATGTATTTTCCAAACGGCAATGCAAGTGTTGGTCTGCAAAACACGAAATATCACATTTGTACAGGCGTCATTGGATTGGACACAACCTGAAATTGAAGTTGGGGGCAAACCATGGTCTATCGCCAACTTCTGCTAACGCAGAAGGCAGACTGCAATATTTGTATGAAAAACACTTGAAGGCAGTAATTATAAAGTAATCAAATGGAATAAAATAGTAAGTATGGCGATAACTGATTGTTCCTTATTGTGTTACTGGAGAACGTATTCTTTTACCATTGCACAAACTAAACTAGTTAATTGTGTCCCATTCGTTACCTAAAAACAGTGTGTCCCCGGACTGAGGTAATGAATGTAGGAAGTACTGTATTTCTTCTTTGGTGTGATATTTCAGCATTTGTATCAAGTCCCAGGATACATATTTTAGGACTAGAAGATATGACCCTTTTGTCATAGACCAGCAGCTTTTTCATTGCTGGTCACCCCTTGATTACAAATAATTTGAAAATTAAGCCATGTTGCCCGACATGAAATTGCTCCCGTCTCTTATCTGCAGGTCTTCAGATTCCGCCAGACCAACACTGCACGGGTGACGCCCGGCGGCAAGAGACGGAGGTTGCTCTGAACTACACGGCGTCTGCCTCGCATCTTGACCTCAACTTCCCCCTCCCGGATGAGAAAGGCCCATCTTGCTTAATCAAGGTATATAATCCATCTGTGTCGAGCCCAATGCTTGACTTATTATTGGACTGAAGTGCGTGTAAGGCCACAAATGAAGGTGTGCCTCTGGCAGGTCTACGAGGACTGGGAGAGCTTCAAACTGAATGACACCATAGAAGTCTATGGGATCCTCTCAGTTAGTCCTGCTCTCGGCGCTCTGGCAGAAGACAAGTAAGACACTCTTCAGAGTAGTTTGATGCTTCGAAAATGGTGACCTGGACGTCTGTCGTTGATGCTTTGTACATCCATACAGGGATGTGTCCTCATCACTCATCGACGCTTCGGATTCAATGGAGACAGCCGAGGAGCAGAGAGTGCACAGCCCACCTGCGTCACTGGTTCCTCGTCTCCACATGCTCTACGCCAAACCACTGGCACAAAACAACCCTCTGCTGCCCTTTGCATCCTTGCAAGACAATCACGCCTGTGAGCAAAGTCCTTGTCTGTGCCCTGTGATCTTAACTGCAACATGCTGTGCATTTTTTTTCTCAGATTGAATCTCTATTGAACATGCCAGTGTATGAACTGCAGCACAGCTTTCTTTCCACACATAAGACATATTACTCCTATAAATAAGAGGGATAATGTAATATTGTACTGAGCAGATGAGCATGCTCTTCAGAAATCCAACTCTTGGTCTACTAGATATTGAAAAGTCTGTTTTAATCAATAATGTATGTCCAGTGTTAACTTTGGATTGTGCCCCCTCTCTAGTTTTGTCTTCAACCTTGAATGAGATGGTATCAGTCAGAGGGGACTTCCTTGCATATCTAACTCATGTCCTTCTGGGAGATTCCCTGGCTGCCGAGTACCTCATCCTGCATCTTATTTCCAGCGTGTATGTATCATGTGTATGCGTTGTTACTTCGCTGCAAGTTACAGAAGCAGATTTTATTCAGCCGCTTTTTTTGTAGGTATGCCAGACGAGATGTGCTACCACTGGGCAAGTTTACGCTAAACCTGAGTGGATGTCCCACCATCTCCTCATACACGGAACGCCTCTACAAGGTCATCCAGCAACTTGTTCCTTCTGTGAGTAAAATCCAAGATTTATTTGATTCGGGTATCTTGCCCCATATGTGGTCTCTCAAAGAATCCATTGAGCTCATCTAGCTCCCAATATTAAGTAAAATCATCTTTAGTGTCTTAGTATTTGCTTACTGTGAGATGAAGACATTATTATATGAAGAACCGCATATTTGATGTTGGACATAATAATAATAATAATAATAATAATCAGGTGGCAGGTACTGTAAAATGCTTAAAAGGGACACAAGTTGGAAATCTTTCTAATATCGTTCCCCCCCATGAAGACAAAATTATTTCTGAAAAGACTAGATGGATTCAAAAATTACTTCTGTCCACCCAACCCCTCTTCTATCCACACATTGTAGTCGTTCTATCTGGCCATGAGCCTTCACAACATGAATCAGATGCGTATGGTGCCAAAGAAAGACTACTTGGCCAACCGGCTGGTGAGCGGAGCCCTGCAGCTGGCCCAAAACACTTCCCTTTTCCTTGATGAAACCCAACTGGAGCAAGGACAACTGGACACGACAGGTGAAACGTGCACATGCCACGAGGACTTGATCCGAGCTGGCGAGCTCAGAAAATATGATTTGACACTAACGAGGCTACCTCTGTGTGTGTGGTGCTGTAGGTGTGCGCAATGTCACAGCTTTGGGGAATGTGATCTCATGGCAGAAGGTTGATTATGACTTTAACTACCACCAGATGGAATTCCCCTGCAATATTAACGTGCTCGTCGCATCGGAAGGACGCTCACTGCTGCCGGTGAGGACATGCGGCCACACTGATCTCACTTGACGCTTCGCCCACGCCACAACCAAGCCTCTCCCCTACCAGGCCTGGCAGGTGTTGGGTTTCCGCTAGCCTCTCCTGAGACTTGATCATGTTTAACGCTGGCGGTTGTTTCCAGCCAGCATCACACTGCTGTCTCAGCTGCTATTGGCTGGACACAGAAACCCCCTCCAGCTGGGGGCTTTAGCATGGGTCTCACTCTGTTGTGAACAGTGCAAGGAATGCACTGTGTGCTATTCCTGTGTGCTGGGCTGTTATGTTGCCATGGCGGCAGCTGTGTGCCACAGGAACAAACCAGAGAGAGGCGTCAGTCTGCAGAGAAGGGCAGCACACTGTAAACAACCTCGGGAGTTGGCCTGAGGTCCGGTTGTTTGTATTGCAGTGAGGGCTGGTCAAGCTTTGCCCCTTGATGGCGTGCAGTGATATAATGAGAGACAGCAAAGAAACTTATGCATTCCAACACATGGAATTGAAACAGTGTCAAACATTTACCATATTTCTTTCTTGAACTCAACAGTCAGACTGTCAGATACACCTGAAACCTCAAGTGGCTCCAGACAACATGGATGAATATCTCACTAGCATCCCCATACATGCGCAAACATCCTCACAGTTCAACAAGTTCCGACTCTATCTGAGTGTGGCCCGGCAGCTGGACTACAGTATCTCAGATGACGTGACGAAGGTGAGATCTTCTTCGCCTCTCTTCGTCCTTTCCAGAAAACTTGACGGGAACCCTGTAGCTGCAAGCCCAGCAGGCAAAACATTTTACATAGACTGCAGTGTGTTTTAATATATTGAGCCGTCAGTTAAGACAATTCCAGCTGCTTAAATTGTTTCTTTTCCTGTCGTCTTTAGTCAGTCGAGGATGATTTTGTAGACATGAGGAAGGACGACCCCCAAAGCATAAGTGCTGAGGACCTGCACCGAATGCTTATTGTAGCAAGGTGGGCTCTTTAATTGTTTTTATTTTGATTATATAGGCCTTTTAAAAAAAAACGACCTCCTATACTGTATTATCGGGAGTACTTTTTAAAGTTCAGAATTCAAAATCTGAAAAAATACTATTTTAACCCCACAGTGGCTTTGGCTGCATGCGGTGTTTCCCAATTAGTATGCTGTGAACAATCAAGTGAGCTGTCAGCAATGACAAAATGTCACTTTATTGGCCTGAAAATGATTTATCTCTACAAATAACGTATCTTTGTTCGGCTTTCTATACCAGCAACACATATTGACAGCCAAAACAATGAAATGCTCTTCCACTAGATGGCGGAAGGTACATGATTAACCACATTCTGTGAAATGTTTGTATGGCATACTTGAGATTTTTCCAAATATAAAATATGTGCCTTGGGAAACACCGTAAAGCACTGGAATGGTGCGATGGGATGCGATTAACCAGGTCTCTGTTGTCAGGTTGCTGTCTCTGAGCCTGGGACACACCTCTTTGTCCAGAGACATCTGGCTGAGGGCCAAACACATGGAGATTCAGCGTTGTTGTCGGATGGAGCAGCACAAGAGTGTCAATGGAAATGAGCCGTGATTACTGTTAGCTATTGTTATCCTTTTGTTACGTAAGGTTTATCATCAAAACGTCTCTCATTTCATTTATGTTCATGTACGTTGTGTCACTACATGCCACCAGCTAACACCTGTGTGCCTGTGCACAGTTTTTCATGTTTATAATTGTTTCCAAATGTAAATAAAGTTCTTGAAAAATCGTTACAGCGTCGTTTTGGTTTTTTCCCTTTGTGAATTATGCATGTATCCTGGCATTCCCAAAAGCGCAGTAAGCTTACTATATTTAACAAACCTCATGCGACACATTCAGTCCCTCACGCTTTTTATTCCTGTGAAACATTGGACCAAGTCTACAATGTACTTTGCCATCAGGTAACACCCAAAGAGAATGAGAATAAATAGGAGACTTTAATATATAATACAATGTCAACACTGCAAGAGTGTTGATAAACAGGTGTGACCACAAGCAGATGATGTGAAACTGTTGAACAAATGCTTTAAGAAGTATTCAGAGGATGACATGTTGTGGGGTCCTTGAGGGAGGGCGGGACAGGTGCAACAGACAGAAATTAACAGCGGGTTGCTGAAGCACTTGTCAAAATTAAAGAAAAACATCACCCTGCATAACGGAACTACATTACCGTAACTACAAACTCTTACATTAAAAAAAACAAAACTTGTAGCATTATTGTCTTGATTAGGAATGTTGAGGATTATCATCCCTTTTAAACTAGCTCCAGTGTTGTAATCCTAATGCAGCATCTAAATAGAACTTCTGCAAAAAAAAAAAAAAAAAAAAAAACCATACAGCGGTAACATAAAACCAAAGTAAACAACGAATGATTGTTTTTTTCACTTCACTTTTACTGAAAACAGTCCCCCCCCCCCCCCCCCCACAATGGATCCCGGTTTAACTACGAATATATAGTAAACTTTCTCCCCCTCTCCCTCCCTTGTTTCTTTCTGACTTTCGGGTTGAGTGAACGCTGGCGCGTTTTAGCTGCCGCTGCTCAACCCGTATTGTTTTGTGTTATTTGTTATTGTAAAGTGTCCTTGGGTGTCTTGAAAGGCGCTTATAAATAAAATCTATTATTATTATTATTATTATTATTAAAATTGTGCATTCCAGCAATATCTCTGAGAGCTTTTGGCAGATCCACTCTCCAAAATAATGATACAGCAACCACGAAGCAAAAACCGCACCTTGTCTGATCGTCAGCAAGCTGACTACAGGAAACATAAACTTAACAACGGTAAATATGAAACATGTGATCGATGATCTTGGGATATTCCATCTCAACGCTGACAAGATTATTGGAGTATAGAGATCAATATATCGCTTTTATACTGTGACTTAAATTGTTTTATCTGACTAGGTATTTTATGCATGGCAGATTCTCCAATTTAACATTTTCAGAAAGCAATGAGGCAACGCCTCTAATCACAAGGCTAAGATGGAAAAAAATATGCAGGTTCCTTGGACTCGGTTAGTTTTCTGAAATCTGCATCAGGTATAACCCTTTTACCTTCAAAATGGCAGACACAAACCGAGTCATTAAAATATTGGGCCTCACAAAATTAGGAAAGAAAGCATCAGCTCATAAAATATCCCAAGATGAAACGGAGTTACTCAGAACATTTTTTCATACAGTACAGTACACAGCGTAACATGTAAGAGAATGGATTCAAAATGTAGCGTTTACCATAAATACCTGATATACGTATAATAGTCCCACTTTAATTCCCCGTTAAGGCAAGTAAGTTTCAGTTTTGGGAGTGTTTCTTCTTAGTTGAATTGGTGCATATGCATATATACCGACAATGTGCTACTCAGCTGTCTTGGTCGACGATACAACAACAATCTTCAATGCAAATTTACATTACACTGAATTGGTCCAACCGCTCGAAGACTGGTTATGTGGAGACATCCTTCTTGAAACAACTTTCCCAAATATATATTATATATGCCTTTATATTATGAAATATATTTACATTATGATATACAATGTACATATATATATATATATATATATATATATATATTTTTTTTTTTTAATGTGCTCTTCTCTGCATTTTGCTGCCACCCTACCAGCCA
This sequence comes from Hippocampus guttulatus, assembly GCF_054856545.1. Lineage (NCBI taxonomy): Eukaryota > Metazoa > Chordata > Actinopteri > Syngnathiformes > Syngnathidae > Hippocampus > Hippocampus guttulatus. The sequence goes on along the minus strand of NC_141270.1, from coordinate 14,648,259 downwards.
AACAAAACAACAACAACAACAACATAATCCTAAGGGAAGGTGTTAAACAGGGAGTAAATTCTCTGGACAAACTCACTATTCATGATACTCTTACTAAGGTCTTGTGTAGTCAAAGTTTGTACCATATTATAGCAACACTTGACAATATTGATATGACATAGGCTAACTACGTACAGTTGGTTGTCTTGTTAGTTTCTGACTGCTATTCAAAGGTCAATACAGCAGTTAACACCGGAACATCATTTTGGATCCACACAAGTTATTTGGTCAGACATTAGGACAGCTGTTCCAAAAGGTTATTATTATCATCTATCACGAATACCAATAGGTGGCCTGCACATACTGTGTAGTATATTATTAATCCAGAGTTGGTCTATTATCATGCAGCTCATAATTATCTGCTCGGTCAAAGTCGGCCATGAGCACCAACCTGTCATGCAAGCATTGTGAATAATTAAAATCACTCAAGAGCAGTGCCATGTTTACATGCACGAAAAACTGCACACTATGCCAACTACATAAGATTGCGCCGTTAAAATCTGCGTTTACTTATGCTGAAGTTTTTTTCCCAGAATGACCGCTCAGATGTCATTTAAATTGAATCACACAGTATGTAAACTTATTTTTAAAAAATAGTCTTCAACAGATACAGCACATGTTAAATTCTTCCATTGATCTAGAATAGAAGAATGTTTGATTTTTGATGCACATACTGTATACAGCAATTTATAGAAATTGTGACTCTGATGTGGGAGTGTTGTAAGTACGAGATTTGTTGAAGAAGGGATTTATTTAACATACAGTATTACATTTCACATTTTGTCAGGAGTGGCTTTAAAAGTTGAGATATCCCAAGAAAATATGATGGCAACTGACAACCAATAAAATTGACAAAACGCCTGAATTTGGAGGCGATCATAATGTGCAAAATGCTCCTTTTAAAAAGGGAAACCGCATGTTCTTGTGTGCATGTAAACATTCACTGCCACGTTATTACTGCCGATGGTTCTAGATTCTGTACAACAGTGGCTACTTGGACTAAAGGGCGTAAGTGAGGGCACAGGTGTTGGCCAAGGAGTGAGTAACACATTTCTGCATGATGTCCTCCAGAAATGCTTCTTTCAAGGAAAGCACTAGATCTGAATGATCCTGGTCTGGCACTGCGTAAACATTGCCTTCAACTCACTCTCTTGGACCTCATTGACTGTCTCGGGTTCTGGGCTCTTTTGCACCTTCGCCACGGCAAAGCTGATGCCCTGAGTGAGCCCCGCCTGGGTGAGACTGGCCACCTGGACCATGGAGCTCCTGATCTTGGCAAAGGGGGACACGACCCGGCTGCCGTTACTGTCAGCGGGCGAAGGGCCGAGGCTGCCCTCCAGCAGGGAGCCTAGACTCCTCTGAGAGCCGCCTGACACGGCAGAGGTGGGCCTCTGAATGCTGAGAAGGTTAGAAGCGGAGGCAGTGGTCTGTACATCGAGCTGGGATGGCCTGGGGAGGTTGGGCTCCTCCTGCTGATGTTGTGGCTTTGTGCTTGGCTGATTGGGGTCCGCTGGGCTTTTATTCTGCACAGGCACTATGGGCTTGGGCGGATGGGCGGCCACGGGCGGCCGTTCTCCGAACACCTCGACGGGCTTGGTCTGTGCGTCCTGGATAAACTGGTGGCAGTAGACATCGAAGGGAGTGCCAAAGTCAATCAGAATGGCTTCTTCAGCCACTGAGGCGACCCCTGGGGACTGGTCTTCGTTGACCTGAGAAGAGCTCTCCTGTTGGCCTTGACAGCCACTGACCCGGATAACAGAGGGAATATTTAGCTCCGCGCTACCGATGGACTGGGAGCGACTGCCCAGTCTTGGGTTAGATGCTACGATGCCGCAGCTGGGCAGCACATAGTCCACGTTCTCAAAAGACCCCGAGCACGGGTGCTCTGGATCAGAATTGTAAGAGTCTGAGTCATCGGACATATCAAAATTCATGTCGGTGATATCTTTTAAGGTTGCTGTGCCGGAATTGCCATCCGATGTGTCCAAGCTGCTGTCTGACTTCCACAGGTTAACGTGCATAGTTGGCTTCAGAAAATTGACCTTGACTTCAGGCTTAGAGAAATTTCCCAGCTTGCCGAGAGGCTTGAAGGTGCTGATGTTCACGCTTGTTTTGGTCTGTTTTACTTTCTGATTCAGAGAGGAGAATTTATTGAGGAGGAAACTTTTGCCTTGAGCTAGCCCAGAGCTGCCCTGTGCCTGCTCACCAGTTTTGTTCTGGATCCCCATAATATCTTCATGAGGTCTGCTCTGACGCCTGAAGCACAGACAGGCACAGACACACACCCAGAAAGAACATTAGCGTCAGGAATAACCAACACTGTTTTTAGACCGTATTATGAATATATAGCCTAATGACCTCTCCAGCTTCTTTTCAACCACCAGTAGGTCCAGCCCCCTGGCCTGTTTTGTAATGCGAAGCATCTCAGCAATGCACTGTAGTGTATCTGAAACATAAGATAAGAAAATCCTTTAATCATCCCCAGGAGAGAAATTACAGAGTTAGAGCAGTAAAGGGTAAAGCAGCGCACAGCAGACAGATTGCTTTCGAATTAAAGTAACAACAACAACAAAGTATGTGGTCATAAGGTCTTTAAATATCACAAATTAGAGGGATATGGGTGGCTCGTTTTAATCAAAGTTATATATGCAACCTTTTCCGTCATCCTCAGGATTTCGGGTGGATGTTCGCAGTGTGTGAAAGTATCCACTTTGCTCTTCACTTCTGTAATGCAGGCGCATACAGCAGAACTTTGGTTTGCCAAAAAGCGTCGGTTCTGAACCTGCAAAAGAACACACACACTTACAACTTCCATTTTTGGTCCATTTCCTTGAATGAATCATATTCCTCAACAATATTACTTCAAGGGTACTGAGAGAAACTGTTTCACACACATTTCGGAAGTGCTGGGTGACTCAGTCAGGGCACAAAAGCCCAGTCGCTTCTGCTTTTAGTGAAACTGAATACTTACCAATTTCAATCTTTTCCAAACCTTCTAAATTGAGGCGCTGGTACTGGTTGACCTTATCTGCTTCTTCGTCATAGCTACGGATGAACAGAACCAGCTGATGATTCAAAGGAACAGATTCATACTAGTAGGTTGGAATATATAGTTCAGACTTACTACGCAATGTAGTAGGCTTTGTCAGACAGAAGCAGAAGCACATCATCATCTTTAGTTGTGGCGTCGATGAGGCTGAGAAGAAGATGACACACACTGAGCTCCAAAGACTTAAAGCAGAAGCACATCCGCATCTTTATTTGTGGCATCAATGAAGCTGACAAGCAGAAGACACACACTGAGCTGCAAAGACTTAAGACATTTCTGGCTACAGTCTCAATGTCAACATCTAAAGTTGGCTGTGTGCTAAATATATCACAAAAGTCGTCGGTTTGTATTTTAAAAGACCCAAAAGATAACTGAGAACAAAAACGTGCTGCAAACCTCATGTCACAGTTAATGAGAGCCCAACCACCATGAAACCTCTCATCATCCGGCAGAAGAAGCTGCATGTATGTCTGCAATAACAGGCTGACTTGCTCCTGGGCTCCTCTTTGGCTTTCCTGCTCTTTTTCCTCATGTTCCTTCTCCTTGCTGAAAATTGAGTAGAGGTCTTCAGTCACTGGAAGACCCATCATGAGGTCTGCAATGAAATGGAGAGACACCGTAAAGAGTTGTTTCTGAGCGCAGACACACTGTTAGCAGTTCTTTTTCCTCTCAGTTTCTTACCGATTACTGCTTGTCTGTAAGCATCTCTGAAGCGGTTCAGATAGTAGCGGTTGGCTGAGTTCACGCCGTCCTTCATCACACCAGCCAGTTTCCTCTCACCCGTCCGTGTAAAATCTCCCTAAAAACAAAACGGTGTTCGCACTGATGTATTGAGTAGCAGGCGTTTGCATTTATGGATGCATCTCAGAAATAACCCACACTCTATGGGCTGTGTGTGAAGCCAGTAATAGCAGTAGCAATACCTTAAGTGCTGCTGTGCCAGCATACTGTCTGCTGATGGTGTCACCATTGTTGGCCCACATGATCTGGTAGATCCTGTAACATTTAAGAGGCAGGGGCTGCTCTGGAGGCATCACACCCAACTTCTTCAGCTGAGAGAAATGAGTCATAGAATTTGATTAATGCTGTTGGCTGGATGCTCCTACTAACTCAAGAGGTTGACTCAGGGCCATGTGAGCTCCAGTTTAAGTGCTACGGGGAATAGGACATTCAACGCTGCATCATAACAACTGCTGAAATAGATTCAGGGGAAATAGACGCTCTTGTTCTTTGTACTGGTGATTCAAATATTTTACCTGCTGTTCCATAACCACACGGGCGATAGCTGCCTGGACTACGTTGGTCCTGTCCAAACAATCCATGCAATTGATTCTGAAAATGCCCTCTTGCTTGCAGATGACTCCAGCTTGGTCCACCCTAGCGGAGAGACCGAGAGGCATTATTTGTGTGTGAGATGACAAATTTGCAGTAAGGTAAAAAAATAACAAATCAAAATGGCAAACTGTCCTTACCTTAATAGTACCTTTCTGCTAATTATAAAATAGTGAGTCACACTTACCAGGCCCATTTCATGTCAGTGATGATGTCACAGATAGCATCCGTCAGTATTTGCACATTTTCAAATTTCATCCCTCGACTGAGATACAGCGCATCAGGAAGATAGAAAGGAAGGAAACATACAGTGTTATCAAAAATAGAATTACAAACACATCACACTGAGTGTTTCTCTCACCAGTGCTCATGGAAGTCAAATGACACATAGGTGAGGTTTGAGTTGTTGTAAAGAAGCACTTGCTTCAGATAGGCATCCCCAATCAACTTCTCTCGTCCACTTTGGTCAACTAAGTTAATGATGACCTGAAATTAAGAACAAAGAATGAAATCGACTGGCAAAACGTATAGCATTTAGGAGTTTCCAGCGCAAGTTCCCCACATACAAAAATTAGGTGGTAATTAGGACATATTTACAATGATTTTATAAATATGTGGAACATATTGCTACCAACTTTTTCTAAGCATCTAACCATACGGCACTCTCGACTATTGATCATATGGCCTCTGGGGAAATTGAATTGCTCACTGCTGGTCGAACAAACGCTCATGTTACAATATATGAATAAACGGTAGCTGTCTAAATACCCTTTGGGATAGTGTAAACTACTTATCTACTACTTAGGACGCTAAGAACATCCACACCAAATGCTCATGAAAGTGCAATGACAGCAATAATTACAAAAATTACAAACTTACACACACACACACACACACACGCACGCACACACACACACACACATCTACACTTGCAAACATACCTCTTTCTTATAGAGTTTAAGTTGCTCTTCGAAGTGGGAAGCAAAGTACGGCATGGTCTCCCTCTCTTCTGAAATGCCAGAAATATAAACAATTTTAATGACAGTACGTTTTACAAAATAGTTAACATGCTACATAGTGTTGATTCTTTTTGGACCACATTATGTATTTTATTTTCCTTGAAATTGTACAGTAATTCCCCCCTCCATTTTGGGCGTTATGTTTCAGATCACTCCTGCGATAAACGAAATGCGCAATATTGAGATGCCCTACTTAAATACACCTTAGGCATGTTTTCACAGAACATTTTTTACATCTTTAAACACACTTAGAATAACACAAACGCATTTAACACGTACAGTATAATATATTGAGACAGAGCAAGTGAAACGGAGACTATAAAAGTAATGTACAAAAACAGTGTAACAGTGTACCGATCCCTCAATGTATTTATAGTAAACAAATCAAAAATTTCCCAAACATAGCTTTTACAATATACATCAATAATCATGCCCAAAGTTGTACATTAAAAAAATTGACCCACAACCGTGGCTTTGTGTAGGCGTAAGAAGTCGGACTGAAGTTCAATACTGTTCAGCAAAAACTAGGATGAGCTGAAATACTGTACTCCCCGTTTGAAATATTATTCGTCCGTCAAATTTAATGTCAAACTAAATAGTACAAAAAACAGTAGAATTACATCCAAAATAAACAAGTGGCAGTAGCGAACAGAGGTATGAACTGTAGAGAAAAAATACATCTGCAAAATAGCAGGACTGCAAACGCGGAACCCGCGATGAAGGGAGGTTTACTATTGTGTGTTTTGTCACAAATTCTACTGAACATTAGAATAACTAAAACCATGTCTCACTGGAACACTGGTCCTGAAGTAAGTACTGTTAGAATTAACCACAAATCTGAGAACTGCTAAAATTCCTGAGAAATTATTTCCGTCGACTGACTGCACACACAAAGTGGTTCCACTGACCTTTCTCCAAGTGTGGCCGGGGATTGTAGCGGTATCCTGCCTGGCTCCAGAAGACAGGCACAGAGCCACGAGTCTGCACAAACGACAGAGTGTGGCTGTGCACGTGGATCAACTGCTCAGTCTCCACATAGTTAGCCACATGGCCATCTGTATCTACTCCTCTGCGTTTGTACCGCATCCCTTTGGGCAAAGAAAATGGATGAAGACGATGAAAAGATTGTTGTCAATAGAATAAATACAACCGTTTCTGTGTTATGTAAATAATTATATTAGAAGACAGAGTTGAAATCAGTTCTAATTGCTTTGACAGCTAGATGCTTTAGGAATTTACTGGATAATAGACCACCTGTCAAAAAGACAACATTCACTGCATTGTCATGAAGTGCTTGCTTTCAAGTAGTTCTTTTTTTGTTTTTTTTAATCTTGAACAGGAATGGGGAATTTCAAACCAAATTCACCTTTGTGTACACAGATTTGAGTCTTGCTCATTGAGTGTTTTGGTAAAACAGTATATTTCAAAATATTATTTTATGTCTTTATATTACATTAAAACTCATTCACTCCCAAAGACGTATTTAGATGTCTTTTCAGACACCGCACATTTAATCCCAGCTCCTCATTTTAAATTGACTGTACTTGAAAAGGGGCCATTTTCAGACCCTTTTCAAGTACAGTCAATTGTACTTGAAAAGGGGCCATTTTCAGACCCTTTTCAAGTACAGTCAATTTACAATGAGGAGCTGGGATTAAATGTGTGGCATCTGAAAAGACATCTAAATACGTCTTTGGGAGTGAATGAGTTAAAGGCTTCAAACAGTCTTTTCGGGCATAGAGTTTCCAAGTACTTGTACATATACAGAGAGGTAAAAATGATTTTTGGAAATAACCAATGCTGTTAATTTAGGCCAGCTGTGACATTAACCTTACATAGGACACTGGGGCTAGTGGAGTTTTGAAGCGCTACAGTGTACCTGCTCGATGGCGGCTACGTCTGGAGATGAGAGCAACGGTGAAGTGGGGATGGATGTCGTCAACACAGGTCACCTCCTGCGGTGGAGTTTCCGGACTGCTCCGTTCCTCATCCGACGTCTCGTTATAATTCACTACAAGTTCCTCAACTTGGACAAAGCCCTGGATGATTGGTATCACCCAAAAGTCCACCTCAGGGGTCTGAAATAAGCAAAAATATTTATTGTTTAGAATAGCTTTCACAGACCCATTACAGGTGCAAGGCCAAATAACTGAAAATAGTGATGGCTGATGAGATTATATTTGCTTGGACAAACTCATTTAATGGTCATCTAATCTTTAAATGTCACTTTGCTCCTAAACTGATCGCTATGAGTCACGGTTGTACTACTGTCTAGCAGAAGACTGCAGTATACTGTTGCTATGTATCTTGGTGCTTTTACTGGCCATTGCAACTAAGGAGATTGAACGAGACAATAGAGCAAATGTCTTTCATTGTCACAGCACATGGGAGAGGCAGTTCTGATGTCACACAAGGAAGGATTTGACCAAAGAAATAGCATAAGTCCTTTACCAATCAGTTTGTAATTGCAAGTGTTCAAAAGTAAATGAACTGCTAATCTGAGAAAATCAACCTCTACTGGAGTAGGAGCATCATGTTACCTATTTAAGATGCAAATAATATTTTTAACATACCATCTTGCATATATCACATCTTGCATACAAAAGATATTTTTTCATAAAATCAGAGCTACCGGTACTCGCTCTTATCTTTTTGCATGATTTCATTTATTTTATGATTATCACGTCACATAATGACTACAACTTTGCTCAGGTCAACAAATGTCGACATCTGGATGCAGTAATTTTATTCCAGTCTTAACATAGTGTGAGAGGGAAAAAAAACATGATGTAATGTGGAGAAAAATCATTACCTTTAGGATTAAAAGATCTTGAATCATGTGTTTGTTCCAGAAAAAACGGTCATCCACCTTTGACAAAAAAAAATAAAAATCAACAATTTATTTTATCCAACCAACTTCTACATTTGACATTCACAGAAAATTTGGGACCTTGGTCCAAGTTATGTTTGTCCTCAAACCTGTTTCCAAAGCGGTAAATCGGACCTTTCCAAGTCTCCTTGGCGCTGCACTGTGTTTGTCAGGTCATAGGTGGGACTGTAGTAGAAGGAGTCAGAATCCATGAATATTTTGTATAGCTCATCCAGCAGCCGCCTCTCTAGACGTTCCTTCTCTTTGTTTTCCTTTACCTGGAAGGTAGGGGAATATTGGATTGGGCAAAATAGTTAGGTTAGGTAGATTAGGGAGGTAGGCAGGTAGTTAAACTGGTCGAGAAGAACACGCATCAGAAACCCCAAAAGCATCAGGTGTGTGACAAACTGAACAGACACCTACCTTTTTTTTAATGGGCACAGCCACATTGGATTTTATCTGGCTTAAGGTTTTCATTAACTTGGACTCATCAGGAGACTGAGCCAGTTTCTCTGACTTGTCAATTCCAAAATGATGCTTTTTGCAGGGCTGAAAAAAAGGAACTTGTGTCATTTTACTGTACAAGTTATATACAAAATGTCACTCAGACAGACGTGATGTTATAAGAGTAAACTTGACAAAATGAGGAGCACTACCCCTAGTAGTAAAACTAATTTGGTAAACAGCCTGACAGCTACATGGAGCTACAGGACTTCTGTAGAAGGCACAGAAGAGTGAGAATGGGAGGGAGGAATAATTATTCCGCAGCACAATGTAAAACAGGGTGAAGGCTAAAAACAGTCTATTCAGGAGCAATCTTTCACCATCAGTATTATCCATCCATTTTCCGAACCGCTTGATCCTCACTAGGGTTGCGGGGGTGCTGGAGCCTATCCCAGCTGTCTTCGGGCAGTAGGCGGGGGACACCCTGAATCGGTTGCCAGCCAATCGCAGGGCACACAGAGACGAACAACCATCCACGCTCACATTCACACCTAGGGGCAATTTAGAGCGTTCAATCAGCCTGCCATGCATGTTTTTGGAATGTGGGAGGAAACCGGAGAACCCGGAGAAAACCCACGCAGGCCCGGGGAGAACATGCAAACTCCACACAGGGAGGCCGGAGCTGGAATCGAACCCGGTACCTCAGCACTGTGAAGTCGACGTGCTAACCACTGGACTACCGGGCCGCCCCCCATCAATATTACTCACTTGAAAATATTGTGCCTCACCATCCATGAAGCTCCCCTGAAAGACTGAAATCTTAGCAATACCCATCTTTCGCTTAGATTATTAACAATCTTTTCAGTTGTACCTTTCTGCGAAACTTTCCACAAAACAAAGCTTTTGAAATATATTGTAGCAGCTAATAAAACGATTATGAATTAGACACTGATACGTTCATCATATGCTCACTAAGGTCAAGCATCATACACTCTGCAAATTGTCTGAATACAAACTTAGGATGCACACCTCCAGCTCCAGCTCCTGTGGCTCTTCATCAGACAGAGGAATGACAGCGATCTTGATAATCTTGTAGACTTTGTGGTCGCCTGGCAAATGGCCAACAAGCGCTTTCTGGCGGATTAATACAAGGCCGAGAGGAAGATCTGGCAAGAGGAGTAAAAGAAGGGGAGGTGGGTAGAGCGTGTCTGCAACACGGATGCAGAATTCCTCACATTCTAAAAGGTGTGAAGAAGCCACACTCAAAGCAGCTATTAATTGACTCTAATACAGCAGTACAAGACATCTGGTAAATAAATGTTGAATAAAACAGTATTAGCTCATGTTAGACTACCATGTCTGTGAAAATAACACAATTGTCCTTGTGTAAGGTAAAAATAACTCCTGCTCTGTGCTTCTGAGAGGCCAAGTATGGAGAGAGAAAAAAAAATCATCATCAAATGCATCATCACCACCACATCACTCCTCTTCATCACTACATGCATTTCAAAGTATATTCACACCTTCCCTTGTGAATGTGAAACGAGTCACAGTAATAGAAGAGTTGCCATATGAAGTAGCCAAAGACTAAGATCTATTTTTTTTTCTGATCTTTTAAGACGAAACGTCAAATGAGTAGTCCATCGTCTTACCTGTGTGAAGCTGTATCTTTCCGATGATTCCTTCCACCAGGCCTAAACATACTGGGTTCCAAGCAAACAGTAGGTCCGTAGCTGAAAGTAAATAAAGATAGAAATGGAAGTGTCTGTGCAAGTGTGACTGAAGTTCATGGAATAACTGTCAGCAATTTCCCGCAGATACATCACTTCAAACACAATATATTTTAACATATGATGCAGCACAATTTGCGGTGGTCTGTCAATCATCAAGCGCCTCACATTCATACTAAAAGGAGAAACATTAGTCTGTCATAACACAGACACTGTTTGCTAACACGCTTGCTGCAAATCCCAGACCAGGCATGACATCAGTTAAGGCCACGCAGTGGGAAGGCTGACTCAAAGGAAAACTGGATTGCTGGTGATGGATTCACCATCATACTGAAGAAATTGGAACCATGTGAAGGGCGTGGCAAATGGAGCAGAACATTGGTATGAGTATTTATTTCTATTCTACAGACACCACAAATTAATAGAGGCGAATTCTTGAAGAAAGAAACCCAACTCTTCTCCGTGTACCTTCAAGAAATGCTTTGCTCTGAGCAGAGGAGTAGAGTGGAAATTGAGAGAGGAGCGGAAACCCTTGTTCCAATTAAATTATGAAACAGTGGTGCAACTGTAAACCTGTTCAGGATGTCTACACAACCGAAGGACTTAAAGTATCAACATCCTCAGCAGTCTGGAAAGGCTCTATTAATTCATCACTTATTTCATTCATATACTGTACTGCGATCTCCATTGTCAGCTATAGCTACAAAAGGACAATAAATTATTTGTCACATACAAGGTTTCATACTATGTGACAGATGAGATTACAGGAATTGAGCCCTAGATAACACGCTGGTTAAGTGTTCCCTAAAACAATTTAGTCAAGGAAGCTCTCATGAAATAAACGTGCGATTGAAGTCTATTACAGCTAATTCACATAATTAAGAACTTGAATGTCTGGTTTTCTCCTCTGTGTCCAACATAAAATGTTACAAGAAAACTCATCATACTGTCTTTATTCTCGCGTGTCCGCTAAAACAAAAATGTAGTAAATGGCACAAACACTATTTTGTACGAGACAATTTGTTAGTGAAGTTGGCCAAATGTGTACGTACTATTTTTTATTAGGCGAGCAAATTGTGAATGTAGTGAGTGGGTGACGTTGGTGGTACTAGTAATCACCCCACAATTGTCTTGCATGTAAGTGTCTATCCATATGTGAATGAGGTGTTTTGATTCGAACTTGTCAAGAAAATAATAAGCTTTCGAGTCAAAGAAAAGACCGACTGGCGGAATGATACGTACCAAGTTTGACTGTCATGGAACCGTCCTTTCGGCTACACCAAAGAGCGCGGTCCCCGTTCTGAAGAATGTAATCGTCTTTGGCTTGGAACAACTCCATTTTGCCTATATACGTTCAACAGAATAAGTTACTAGCTAGAGGAACAGCCTTGAGAGGAGAAGAAGTAACTCGAGAGGATGTCAGCAGTTTGCCAAGCGGCGAGTCGCTAACTCCGGTTAGCTCCTCGTTCCCCTCCGGCTTGTGCGCTACGGCTACAAGCTAACAGCAGCTGGATGCTTGTCCGATGACTTTGCTCCACTTATATGCATATTGGCGATTGCTCTCCTTCGCCACTGGAAAAACATTTCTCCCCATTGTTAGGCTGGACATAAAAGTATGGCGTAAATAAATGTGGACTTGTCTCTGTAAACTGCTGCGGAAGCCATCCAGAAGATCCCAGTTTCCTGCTCCAAACAATGACACGTGACCTGTCGTCACCACGGGAAAGCAGGTAGCGTGCAAGCCAAGAGTCACCTGTTTTTACTGGGAGTGGAAAGTTCCCACACTAAAAAGAAGTGTTGCTAATACCCAAATGTGGTTTTATCGAATATTTTTCGGGCGTGGAATTTTCATGTCAATATGTCTTAGTACTTGAAGTTGCAATGTTCCCAACCCTCCACACAGAAAGCGAGGGGTTAACGCTTTCTCTCTGTGACTCAGAGGCATCCTTAGGGGGAAATACAGAGTGCGGCTGAACAATAACACGAAGACGATTGTATTTGAAGCTCTTAAATGCACTAAAACCCTTTCAACATTCGGTGTGGACTCGCTAAAAATAAAAATGACATGATCCTGTTGCATCGGGATCTTGAGGTACAACATTTAATCGACTAATCAATTCTTCAACAACTATTTTGAAAAACTAGTTTGAAGATATTCTTTAACTCAAAATTGCCCAAACTCTCTTAATTTGACATTCTCAACAGTAAATATTTCTCTAGTCATCTATCAACCAATTAATCAATTCTTGAAATAATTGTTAGTTGCACCCCTACTGTGTACTTTATTTAGTAACTGAGGAAGTGGGCCCACAAATACTTGTGACTGTACATCCATAGATTTTTCCACTATCTGGAATTTACGTATTTATTTCTCTGACGACTTCATAATTTTGAACACAGGTATCTGCACTTTCTACATCTTACCCGAGAACTAATTTGAATCTCCGGAGATGATTACACATTGTAAAAAAAATATGTAGAGATGAAGTCAACCCCGGTTAAAATCTTGATTGAGAGTTATAACGAAAAACAAAGCAGAGGTAGCAGTGACATGGAAGAACGTGAATCACCAAATACTACTGATAGTCTATTGTTTTTACACAAGTATCTACTGTATACTTGTGCTTGTTGTGAGTACTTTAGTGCACCAAAATATTAGTCAGAAATACTGTCACATACAATTTATTTCAACTATACCCATATGACTTGCTTTCAACAATGCATTTATCTGTGACTCGTCACCTGTGATCGATATACTAAGCCACAATCCATAATTTGTGAGGGTTATAAGGCATTACAGAGGGCTTACCATGGTGACAAATCTTTACACAAATTGTGCGAGGCTAATCATAAAATAGATTTTGACACTTTTCAAGTGATAGCTTGGTGTCGTATTGCACTGATAAGGCCTTTTTTTTTGTCTGTGATATTACAGATTGTGGCTTTGGTGTTTCTGCAAAGACCATTCTAACAATCTAAAACTCTTGATTCCTTATTAGCACCAAGTGCTGATTGTCTCACATCACAGGTCCATTTGTCTTTACGCAGTCATAAATATAGTAAAATACTATATAGTGAAATATAAATACTTGATATATTGCATTGAAAGTACACATTCACCGATGTCGATACAAACACTCAAAACACATCAAAAGTGGTGAAACACATATTTCAAAAATGATACTGATCATTCACTGTGATACATTTCCATGAGGTGCAAAGATGACAAAATGACTCACGACCCAAAAAGCAGCATCCTCAATGACAAATTCATTGTGTTTTTGCCACAAAACAGCTCCAACATTGTAATAAAGGGGAAATGCTTTTGTTGACAGCTTTTTGCAGCGATTTCAGCTCCAAAGCCCCAAATGTTTGCACTCTTCATGCACTGTATACAAACAAATGTGCCGACTGGATTGAGTAAAGCTCCATACAATGTTGAGTAAAGACAAAAGATCTACACGTAACATTAAGAAAATACTTGTTTTCTTGATTGTATGATAAAGGCCTCATCATCAAACTTGAATTTGACTCATACTTCATGTCAACACCTTGCTCTTGACAGGTGTCTTGCTATAAAGACACTGGCACAACACAGAAGGCAACAATGTCATCTCGAAAAGCATGACAACACAGAGCGCCCATCAATGATGTGGTGAATGCCAAAAAATAAAATAAAATACCAACACTGTTAATGAATGCATGCAATTTTCACAAAAACAGTGCAGGGTGTAATCTTGTTCACCATCAAATAAACACTTGCATCTTCTTGTTAGGATATCTCCTTTGCCATCTCAACATTCTCCTTGGTGATCATGCTGGGCTCTCCTTTCTGTGTCGGGCTGTCTCCCTCCGCCGAGGCCTCGCAGGCAGGCGTTGTGGACGGCTCCTCCAGTTGCTCCAGTTCCTCCAGTATGGTCTGAACGCGACGGACTCCATCCCTTCTCGCTTGCCGTACATCGGCGCGACCTTCTGGATCAACTGAGTCTAACGCTAAGAGCTCTTTGGTCAGCAGTTCCTCCAGCAACAAGTACTTCTTATCATTTTTTTTCCCTTCAAAGCTTCTCACCTCCGCTTCCAGTTTAGCGACCCGCTCAACTATCTTCTGTACTTTAGCCAAACCTGGGTGGACAGGACACTGGGGCGGTTGTTCGGCCTCCATCTTGACAGGCGGGACTTCTGCGGCAACAGCCTCCTCGTCATGTGCTTCTGTTTCTGATGGCATTTGCTCGGTGACATCGGCAGCGCTTTGCTCCGCTTGATGGGGCTGCGGGAAGTGTTGTGGTAATTGCTCGGACTGCGGAGATGCCTGAGGCGGTGCCTGCTCGAACTGCTGTGGTTGCTGAGGCGGAGGTTGTTGGAAGGGTTGATGTGGCTGAGGCGGAGGCTGTTGGAAGTGTTGACGTTGCTGAGGTGGAGGCTGTTGAGAATGAGGCTGTTGGCCATCAGCGTCTGTGCGCAAAGGCTGAGGAACCTGGATATTCTCCGTTTTTTGTAGAGGGCTCATTTGTTCCTGCTCCACTTTCTGGGGTGGCTCTCTCATGATGTTCTGCTGTGGACATTCAAAGGTTTATTAAATATGTGGATATCTGGACCAACATGAACTACAAATCTGGGTGTAAGTCCGAAGTTATTACCTGCGGCCTTTCGCCCAGCACCTGTGTTACAATCGGTGACTGACTTCTGATATTATGCGGTAGGTGAATAGCAGCAGTATCGCGGTGCTGAGGATACAAGACGGGAGAAGCCCTTTCTCGAGGAGGCTGCATTGCTGCAGAATAGCCGGGCCATTGGTCCTGCTGAAGACGGTGGAAGGGTTGCTGATGCTCGGAATAGGGGACGCGTTGACAGTGGACGGATGGATTGAACTGAGGCTGTGCTTGCGTTTGGCCTCCTGCGCTCTCATGGATCACTGGGATTGGGATGTAACCTGCTTGAAGACCGCTACTGCTGGTCCGTGGGAGTTGGTTATGCGGGCCAGTATAAACCTGGAAAGCAAAAGGAAAATGTCAAAATGTCACACTCATTTATTTTCATTCGAAAGTGCATCTGCTTAATTGCAAACTAGAACCATAGAGCGCAGGACTTTTAGTCTTTGTTGTTGACCAACCTCTGCTGTTTGAGATACAGGTGAGCTGGCTTTCCCCGGCCCTGTGGAGCAGGTGTCACCAGATCCATGTAGAGGTGACCTTGGCCTACAATGAAATCCTGGTGTCGGCGAAGGTATCCGTCCCTCTGTCCTGATATTCTGTGCAGTGCTTGGCTGGATGTACGAATAGCACGGGTGCTGTTGCTGTTGCTGTTTCAGATCTGCACCCTCATGGAAGACTGGGATGGGGACATAACCTGGCCGAAGGATGGGGTGCTTCATCTCTTTCACAAAGGTCTTCTGCGTCTCCTGAGGGCTTGGTTCTGGTGGTGTGCTGGGTCCATTCGTGGATACTTCCCTAACCTGAAGTATGTACACATGAATTGAAATGTAATAAAGCTGGCAGGCGTCAAGTTTGATGTTACATGCAGTAATAGTAACTCAGACAAACTCAGCTATAGCTATCTCTGAAAATTAACTATGCCAATAAATATGTTTTCACTTTTAAGTTATTATGCTCCAACACTAAAAAGCTAATTTTTGCTTCTGTAAGAGGAAATGTGTAATGGTGAATGTATTAATGTTTGGACCTCATAAATTATTCAAGTCTATAGCAATATTTATATTTAAATTGAGTCAGTCCAAAAGACACATCCACACCCATGCACAATTTGGGGTCTTCGATTGACCCAAGAATCATGCTTCTGAAATATGAGAGAAAAGCCACACAAGCAGGGGGAGAACATGCAAATGCCGCACAGGAACACAGAATCAAACCCCGGATCTCCGAAACACGAGACAAATGTGCTAACAATTCGCACACCGTGCCACATCTGCCTTTTTGTTGAATGTGAAAAGGTCTCTAGAAAACCAAAGCCTAAAGATGAAGGGTCTCAATCCTGAAATAAATGCAAAGGTTATAAATTGAAATTTTACTAAGGATATTACCCAAGATACATGGGCTTTTGTATTTTAGACGCTCTTTCAGGAAGATGCTGTAATTGTAATTCATGTATTACTACGAAAAAAAAAAGGTTTCTGCACTCAGTTATTCAACAGCTTTCTCTGAATCATTATTTTGGCTGTAACAACAATAAAATATTGGATTATGGAGTTGCATCCAAAACAATTATAAAAAGGAGCAGTAATAAATGTACTCTGCTTCTACAGTTCATGTGGATTTGCAATTAAAAACGGCTTTGTATTGTTGACAACATAACTCAAGTGTCTAAGGCAACTGCCAGTGACAGCTAAGGCGGAATACAAGCAACAGGTTTATTCATAGTTCATTGATTTCTGCCCGGATAACCACTGACAACAAATCTCAAAGATATCAAAACAAAAACTGATTTTAAATGCCACTACCATTCAGATGATAAGACACTTTTCCCATCTGTTGTCAGTCTAAAACAAAAGTTGTAACATTTCAGGGAGTGACCCTTTGCCCTCTGCCATTTCATTATGGGAGGCTGCGCACAGGCAACAGCATTGCACCCATTTTATCCACTGACAGCTGTCCTCTTTCCAGCAGCTTCTACCTTCGACAGCGACGTCTCGCTGAAGATTAACAAGTGGCAGCGTGCGAGCCCCCTTTCTGTCCGTTGTCATTTCGTCAATATCTAATTTTTTTCTCGATGCTTCCAGTGAATATGAATACAGTATATGGTAATTCTAACATATAGACTGCACCCTGACCACAGTGGTCCTGCGTCAAAGCCTTGTAAGGGAAAAGTTTAATGTGAGGACGTCGCGGTGTTTGTCGCCATAAAGGAACTGGTATTGGAAGTCAAAGGTGGTCTTAACATATACTGCAGGATGAGTCACCGAGTAATTATGTCGTTAGATCAGCACCCGGCGACAAAACAGGATTGGTGAGCCGTTCGAAAAGGCTCGTGAGGAGAATGCGCGTGTGAGGGGGAGTTGAGGGGGGAAACATGGCCTATCGTCAAAATAGGTTCCTTGCAAACACCCGGAGCTAACTGCGCACCTCGGAACATTTCACGAATCGGAACGGCCGGTGGCACGATGAAGATGACATAACACGCGCTCCTCAATACAACAACTTTATCGCGCGCCGTTACCTTTTTCGTGTCGTGTCTCGGGTCATTCCAGGTTGTGGTGCGGTTGTTGTGATCCACGAAAAAGGGCCAGCCTGTCTGGGGGTCAATTTTGACTTCCCATCCGAGGGGCAAGGGATCGTTGTCGTTATTCGCCATCGTCGCTGTCGGCGACTGCGTCTTCATGCCGTTCATGCTTCTGGCTGCCCAGCACTGAGACATTTAATACCGGCGACGGACGCTTTAAAGATTCCTCAAGTGACGTGGAAAAGTGGGCTGGAAGTTTCTCGAAATAGCTGGGTTAATGCTGGGGGCGGACAGCGCTGGATACAGAGGCATGGCTGTCGCGCAGCACACCCCCAACCCCGACCACACAAACACACGCACACGCAGTAAACACGTCTCATCATTTCACAATTAGGCCTACTCTTTGCCCAAATTAGTTTTTTTCTCACTATATTCCAGTACTTTAGTACACTAATAGTGGTTTATAAACGGATTTACAGAGTCTTCCAACAGGGACTCCTTTGAAAAGTTCTTTTCATAATATTAAGGGGCGTCACTTGGGTATGTGGACAGGGGCTGATTTGTTTTTGTTGCGTGTTTGTGTGCGCGCGTGTGTGTGTGTGTGTGTGTATATATATATATATATATATATATATATTTATTTATTTATATACACACACACACACACACATGTATGTATGTACGTGTGCGTGTGTGTCTGAGTATTTAGTGTGTGTGGGGGCTGTAAAGGAAATTGTCAGGGAATTCACAGCTTGAACTTTGAGTGAAAAGACTCGACTCAACTCAGGAACAGATTGTCTTTTGCTGATCAGCAAAGGGGGCGAAGTTCCTCGAAGGCAGCACAAGTCGCGTTGCCTCTCAGATCGAACCCCCACCTTCGCACCCCCGCCGACCACTTTTTATTCACAGGATATGCAAAGTACAAGTAACATATCAGAAAAACATTCCTTCTTATTTGCATGTCGCGCTTCCCAGCCCAGCCCACCAATATGCCCCTCAGTGGACACCTGGAGGCTAAAACATCTTCCGGTGACATGCTGCCCTCCCGAAGTTGAACCTTCCTGTCGAAATTATCAGTTAATGAGGCCTTGGCCTCATTCAGCTCAAGTTTGACCTTTTTTCTGTGTGCTCCATTGTGTACAAGTTGTGAGAACATAGCGTTCGAGGTCAATCAAGCATATACTGAAATGAAACTTTGAAACATGATATTATTAAGTTTGTCTTTCTCCATCAGAAATGTAGCACGAAGCACAAACATCTCAAAGACAGTTATTTCTCAGATTCAAACAAAAGTAGAACACAGTTGAAAAGTTTTTTGGTCACTGTTAGATTTGTAGTGTTGTTGTTGTTTTTTATACAATGCACAAACACAGGAATTATTCATTCCACTGGTCAACAAACGTTTACTTTCTTTTTTAATCTGAGATGCAAGTAAACCTTTCTAGATTATTTTTTTTGGGTGCTGATTGTGAATGTGCCTTCGTTTTTTAATTTCACAAAGCAGTGAATTAAGATTGAAAATAGTGTATGTACTTTATAAAAGTTTAAAGTCAACATTAGAATTGTCGTGTTTTCAGTCTGTAATTTTTTGGTACATTACACCAACACGGAGTTATAGCATTAATCATAAAAAAAAGGGGGGGGGATCACATTGTTACAGTATATGCAAAACTGTATGTGAAAAAAGGTCACAAAGTAAGTTGAGCTCATCATTTTGAATTAACAGGAAATTTCAGACAACAATTTCTCTTTGAGCAGCTAATAAAGTTATCAAAATTAAATTAATCGCTGCAATTGCTCCCTACTTGGTGTGTGGTAGCATCAAAGAATGGCATCTGTTTTTAATGATGGCAACTCGGGCTGTCACTCTGTTGTGACTCCGTGCATAGAGGCGAATGACATGACTATGGCTCACTACACTCAACAACGCTTGCTCCGAAATAGTTTTGAAGTGACAGAGAATACATTTTTGCCACATATGTGCCTAAATGGTTGAAGAACAGCATTACATAATGACGTGTAAATTAAAGATAAATCATATTAAAGTCGTAGTTTTGAAATTACCTGGGCCAACTAATTTGTCTTATATTTATCTCTTGTTGCTGTCCACTTTATAATCATGCATTCATCCATCCACTACCCAAACTGCTGATCCTCACGAGGGTCGCCGACATGCTGGCGCCTATCCCAGTTGTCTGCGGGCAGCAGGTTACACCCTGAAATGGTTGCCAACCAATCATAGGGCACACAGACAAACAATCATTCAAAATCACGATCACACCGAGGAACATGTTTTTGGAAAGAGGGAAGAAACCGTAGTACTGTACCTGGAGAAAACCCAAACAGGCGAACATGCAAACTCCACACAGGAAGGCGGGCCACAGATGCGAAACCGGGATCTCTGTACTGTGAAGCGAATGCTCCACATAAAAGGACATGGGAAACCAGATTTGGCCCCCTGGGCCTTGAGTTTGACACATGTGCCATAGACTTACCTAACCATTAGAGGTAGTCTCGAATGGCTGAGGATGTGCAGACTGAAGATCTTAACATCTTTAACAGGGAGTGCCAGATGATCCCTTCCATGCTCTTGTGTTGGGGTAACTATGTTTGGCTCCAATAAATCTAATTCTGAATTCATACGATTATCGGCACCAACTCCACAAACATCATAGTTTTGTAAGTACCACACCACTGATCACTTTATCTCTGCTTGATGACTCTGCGCATTGTCACACAGCTGTCATTGGGTGGTACTATTGCACAATGGTACCCTTACATTACAAAAGGTCTTTCTATACTTATATGGCATGTTTTTGTTGATCATAGTTGCTTGTTACTGCAATATAAGTGTAGCTCGTACTGCCAGAGACAAATTCCTTGTGTGTTACATACTTGGTCAATAAAGATTCTAATTCAGATTTTTATTTTAAAATTTAATTTATGTAAAATCATTTTTTGGAGGGCGAGGCCTGAGAACATTTTGGGAGGGGGGTGCTACCAAGATTCCAACGAACTCTGTGAGTCCAGGCACTGATAAATAAAACGAGGGTTAAATTAGATATTTGGAGATCATTAGGACTCACCCTCCAGATCAGTTGGTGGCGGTAATGGCGCATTAAATTGTTTGGCAACCACCATGACAAAACCAAAAGAGGAGGAAGAAGATATTTGGCGCTCTGTCATACATGGCGTCACAGAATACGCATGCGTTCTAGACACTTGTGGCGTAGCAGCATGACGTAAGCCTGGTGTCCGGTTAGCTAGCTTCTGGCTAGTTAGCAAGTTGATTTAGCGTACCGAGGAAGCGAGAAACTTTAGTTTACCAGCAAATAGATTTTTTCTTCTTCATTGCTTTTGGATTTTGGTGACAGTCGACATCGGCAATGGACGACGATTCCTACCCCAGGACACTGTAAATTCCAATAGTTTTACTAATTTGCGAAACGTTTGCTGTGCTAATTTTAAAACGCGGTTGCTAACTTAATTTGCGCTGCCAACACGAAGTCAGGCGTTTATTGGTTTGTATTTCTGGCAACAGTGAAGTTGAAGACAACGTCCACCCACAGTGTTTGTGAAAATATAAATTCACAGCTATTTTTGTTGCTCGTTCAATATGCTCCGTAACAGTCGAATGGAGTCAAACTACCGCAAATATCATGAGCAGCTAAATTAGCAGCATTAGCTCGGCGGTTTGTCCGACTTTCAAGCGAATGGAACTAAGTTGCACTAACACGTTGGCTTGTCTAGGTTAATCGCTCACAAGCCCTTACGACACTTGTGTTGTTGTTGATATTATTGAATTGTTGGAGTACTCTTACAGAGGTTATTTTATTTCCTTTCAGTTACGTGGGAAACCTCTCCAGGGATGTGACTGAAATTCTGATTCTGCAACTCTTTACTCAAATAGGGCCTTGTAAAAGTTGTAAAATGATCACCGAGGTAAGTGGTGAACTTAGTTTAGCGCTATATTGCGATTCTGAAGTAGAAATGCCAAAATGAATGTAAATATGAATGTGTTACCAATGTACGCAAAGCGATTCGATTTATACCTGAAGCGTTACATTGGAAATTTGAAATTCGCAGTGATTTAATTTTTCCCTCAGTAATGAAAAAAAGTGACAGGAATTTAAAGTCATCATTTAACGTATGCAACGTAATTGAAAGCCAATTTTTTTTTCTCTTGTAGCATACAACCAATGACCCCTATTGCTTTGTGGAATTCTTTGAGCACAGAGATGCTGCTGCAGCCCTAGCAGCTATGAATGGGAGGAAAATACTAGGGAAGGTGGGATACCTTTATTGGTACAAATTTAGTCATTTTGAAACCGTGGTATTTTTTGCTTCTTGCGTAGAAAATGCCTGCCTTGCTGTTAAAAATGAAATGTTTGTTTCCTTTATTTTCAGGAAGTCAAAGTAAATTGGGCCACCACTCCCAGTAGCCAAAAGAAAGACACATCCAGTAAGTGTTTGGAACATTTATGTACTGGGAGTGAAAAGGGAAGATATTTTTGTAACGGTAATTGTTTTTATGCCATTATAGATCACTTTCATGTGTTTGTGGGTGATCTAAGTCCCGAGATTACCACTGAAGATGTGAGGGCTGCATTTGCACCTTTTGGGAGAATCTCGTAAGTTTACTTTATTTCTATATTTATTTTCATTATCACAGCATTGAAGCTTTCCTCTAAGAATCATGTTTTGTCACCAATTTTCAAAAGCTAGTATTACTGCAGCAATAATATTTATAGAATACAGTACTCAAAATGTTATGTACTACCTTATTGAGAAGACAGAAGAATGACATTGATAGCTGTTTTCAAGCCATAAAAGAATAAAAGCAAAACAAAAGTATTTGTGTATACATTGTCCGCCTGGTAAATTCTGTAAAGTGTTCCTGAAAAGATGAGTTGGAAGGAAAACAAACGCATACCTCTGCAGGTTTATTAAAATGTTCTCTCGTCGTCTTATGTTGATTTTGAATTCAGAATTAGTTTGAGGAGCCACAGAGTTTATATTTTTTGCCTTCATCGGAAAGAGAGATACAGTCAAGTTGTGATTGATGTGCATATTCTCAGTTTTCAATTTTCCCACAAATATTTACCATTGAGGAAATAATGTCAGATTATTTTATGCAAATCACCCCGATTTTCGATGAGCTCATATGACATAACTGTAGGCAGAGCCATCATCTTTGCTTGCACAAAAAGGCCAAGAATATCCAAGTTACTTGTTCTTTTGGAAGACAAATTAAATGACCGCCTGTTTTTGTTCATTATGTCAATGATTCTGGACATTTATGTTTTTAAATAGTGTCCATCATTCCTATTTTTGTGAAACTTTAATTGCAATCTGGGCATCTAGTTGCACTTAAATTACACCTCATTTAGATCTGATTCTGTTTCGAATTCAATGTGGTCTAAAAAATAAATAAAAGTCTTCTGTGAGTGTTCTAATAATTAGTATACATCACCCAATGCATTAAAAACAAAGCTGTAGATTTTGCCAACATAACTTGAGCCATCCGGTGATACCAGCATCCGAAACCGTAACCAGAGAACAATGGACACTGAAGTCCTTTTAAACTCCCTGAGAGAATTGTATCGGCCGCATTTGGAGTTGTCGATTATCAATCACATACTGAAGTGCTCTCTTATCGTTGTTCACTTGTGTTTTCTGCATTGTGTCAGCTAGTGTTGCTCTCCTATGCATATTTAGTCTATGGGAAGTGTCAGCGCAATGTAAGCTGTGTATGTGAACCTGAACAGCTTTTAGATGTGGGTCTCAGTGAAGTAATAGCATTTTGGTTATTTTACAGAAATGCTCATAGGATTGGACAGGAGCTTGAAGGCTAACAGCAAGGAACTGTGCACTCTGGAGACTCAGATGTAGTTTTTTTTTCTCTATTTATTCCATTTTTCCTCTGTCTTTATTTGTAGATGCTCTGTCTTTACGTGATATAGTATAGACGATCACATTCAATATTAAATGTATTCCTCTAAATCTATATTTCAAGTGTTTCATATTCAATTGTCTATTAAGTTTTGTCGCATTAAGGTCTTCTTCCCAAATTTCTGAAAATTGTCAATTTCTCAAAATTTGCAGCTCCCCAAATGCCATACTCTCCATATTGGCGGTAAAGAATTGACCAAGGGAAAAAAGAAATCTAGCCATGTATGCCATTTTATTCCTTTTTTTCCTCTTACATATTCTATACATTTTTAATTTGTAGGCCAGAAGACTAGTTTAAGAATGCATGGTAGTGTACAGCGTATATTTCATGAGATTAAGAGTAGGAGATAAAGTGGTGCTCTTGTGGCAATAATTTGATAATCCATTTTACGATGTGTAAAATCTATCTGTAGACTGCATGTATGCCTACTTAAATTCCTGCTTTTGAGTCAGTGAGTCAGCACTCAGTCCAGGGTCCTGATAGCTACCAGTAATATAGGACAGTGTAGTGGATTCACAGTTCAGTGTGTCTTGCGTGGCTCCTTTTTTTTTTTTTAATAATGCATTTTGACCGGAATACTCACTGAAAATCTTTTCACATTTCGCTCCAGAGATGCTCGTGTTGTGAAGGACATGGCGACAGGCAAATCAAAGGGGTATGGATTTGTGTCCTTCTACAACAAACTGGTAAGGCTCCAGTGCCGCAACACAGATGAAAGGTTATTTCTTTTCCTGTTTATTATTCTTACTTTTTTTTTGGGCAAATAGCTATAGAAGTGTATAGTAATACACACAGTCATACCTGCATAACCTCCTACTATAACACTGTTGAGAATAACATGAACAGAATCATATGTAGATTACGAGCCCGAATGTCATTGCTGAATTTACCCACATAGTGGCCACGCCTCGTTGAGTCACTGGATGCATCATCTGCTTCAGGCTCGGCTCGCTGAACACCGCAACTGAAGTGGACCCCTGTGAAAAAATTAGTCGTCCGCTTACACCCGTACGCCAAGCGGTAGAGCGCCGCACATTTATCTTTTTTAAAGCGGACCTTAAAAACATGGCATGATTTGTCAAGGAAGATGTGGATTGCCTCAAAGAAAGGAAAGCGGGCACAAATCAAGGAGAGAGTGTTTGAAATTTTTGAGAAGCTGTTGACAGCGATGGATTGCGCCATTCAAAGGCTGCACCCATTCCTTTTGGTGACAGAAGCTCTCTATGCTTTGATATCTAGCCGCAAGTACATATGATAATAATTGTAAATATTATTGTAAAACACTGCAATTGGCCAGCGATCAGTCCAGGCTGTACACCACCAGGGACTATTCCAAAGAGCTTTTTTTTTTTTTTTATGTCTTATTTTCAGCATTCTCCGCTACAGTCCTTTTCTGATAGTGTTCCAAGATTGCCTATTTCAAACTAAACATCCCCAACCCCTTTGCGGTTATAGTAAGCTGGCCGCTATTTGTTTAAATTCAGCATGTTCAATTATTGATCACTAGTATTACTAGTCGGTATACAGAAATGTATTCAGTAAACTCGGTTTTGACTTCTTGATTTGTTCCTATAGGATGCTGAGAACGCCATTGTTCATATGGGTGGGCAGTGGCTCGGAGGTCGCCAAATCAGGACCAATTGGGCAACGCGAAAGCCACCTGCTCCAAAGAATTCGCAGGACAGTAAGTTTAGAATGCAAATGTTTGCTGATTGTACAGCAATGGTGGGCTGAAGTTTTTTGGGGGGTATTTTTGTACCTTTCAGATGGCTCAAAACAACTGCGGTTCGATGATGTTGTGAGCCAATCCAGCCCGCAGAACTGTACAGTGTACTGTGGCGGCATCCAGTCAGGACTATCTGGTAAGTAGTTTGCATTTAGTGTTGTTTTGACATACAGTATGTACTATAGAGTACTCTTTCTTTCTCATTATGTCAGATACCTTAATGCGTCAGACCTTCTCACCATTTGGGCAGATCATGGAAATCAGAGTTTTCCCAGAGAAAGGGTATTCTTTCATCAGGTAATTACAGCATTTGGCCCCTAGATGTCAACCAAGTTCTCTTGTCGGATGAAATTGCTTGATAACACTCTTCTATTTGAAAGGTTTTCCTCCCATGACAGTGCTGCCCATGCCATTGTGTCAGTTAATGGCACAGGCATTGAAGGACACATAGTGAAGTGCTACTGGGGCAAAGAATCTCCTGATATGACCAAAGGCTCACAGCAGGTAAAGTAATTCTCTTGAAGTCATATGTTTTGTTATGTTGTTGGAATCAACGTCAATCATGCATCCTTTCCAGTCAAGTTGATTGTTTGCTCCCGATTGTATGACTCCATTATTTTTTTATTTCTTGTCACAGGTTGAATATGGTCAGTGGGGGCAGTGGAATCAGGTCTATGGAAGTCCACAGCAGCAATATGGGCAGCAGTATGTGACTAATGGATGGCAAGTTCCCTCCTACAACATGTATGGCCAGTCATGGAACCAACAAGGCTTTGGAGTAGAGTATGTATCAAAATCATGCAACGTTTCATTGCAGCCTTTGACTGCCATGATGCTTCCTCAAAGTTATAACGCATTCATTAAATATTCCTCGTTTGCAATGAACTTGCATATTCATAAATGATCGAATTCACAGGCAGTCTCAGTCGCCCGGCTGGGTCGGCGGATTTGGATCTCAATCGGCTCAGGCTTCAGCCTCTGCGAATTCAGTCGTGTCCAACCTGACCAACTTCAACATGACAGGTTACCAGACACAGTGAGCTGGTCCGAACACAAGCCCATTACTAAGAAGAACCAGCTCTGGTCAAACCATTATACATAAAGCATCTGTTTGCCTCATAGGACAAATAACTTTTTTTTTTGTAATGATTGTGCCCATTTCACTAAGAATGTTTAATTTTATTTTATTTTTTTCCTCAAATGAAAATTTCAGTGTATGAACATGCTACAGGACAATGAAATGCAAGTCTAGCATTAAACATCGCCATCAAATTAATCAGTCCGATTGTGTTCTCACTCCTGTGGCTCTTGTTGGCCCCTTTGTGAGAATTATCTTTTTTTATCAGGGATTAAGCAGTAAAAATTATCCTCATGTCATATGACCTTCATGGTGCACTTAACCTTGTATTTGCCTGCATTCTGGAACGAGACATCGAATCCATCTTGTACTGCAATACACAGGTGAGCCACCTGCCTGTTTTTACTGATATGGACCAGAGCAAAGGGACAATAGGTGACATTCAATGCAGTCGTCCTACTGAACAGCTGCAGTATCTGTTGGCTATGGGCGAAATGCTCAAGATCACCTCGCAGGAAAAACTCGCCCCAATCACATTTCAAATTTGAGAAAAAGCTCTAAAATACATACGTAAAAATCACATCACTGCAACCAAAACTATATTTGTGTTCTGGTGGAATCACGCTTGAAACCTCGAACTACAGCAATACATACTCCAATCGTGTTCTTCACAAATATAAAACTACATTTAATATTTTCCATTTGTTCGTTGTAGTCGAGTGCGAATGTTTATGTACTGCTCGTGCTTGGCGCGTTTTTTTTTCTATTTGATACAATTGGTAAGAAAAAGTCACAAGACTTGAGTTGATATTTTAAATTTAAATCTGCAACAATTGCAATGAGCCACGGCAACCTTACAGTATTGGTTTGTGTTGAGCCAATAGCCATAGAGTCACTGCAATTTTGATGCGAATGAAAAGTGCTTTGGAAAAAAGACCTCCTGAAATACTTTGCAGAGCACAACAATTTCGATCGTGTGCTGTGGCTTTAAAATAATTAAAGCAGTGGTGAGATTTCTCTGAGTGATGAGCAAAGTTCATGTTACTTTCACTGCTCTGACAGCATGTTCTTTGTAAGCTTTTGATATATTTTGTGTTGGTGAACCTGTCTCATAGCAAAGGAGGGAAACAAAAACCTTTTGAGATAGGCTCACTGTTGCATTGAAGTGTTAAAACAATTCATCATCTTGTTAACAGATAATCTTTATGCTGATTCTGGGCTGGTTTCCTAGAGGAATATAAAGTCTTTCTTTTTCATTATTCCTTGAAGACCAATCCCTGATTATGGAGCATTTTCTAATCAACCACCTTTGTAACGACAAACAGATCGTATGTCCTTCCTTACTTTTTTTTTTTGGGCTTTTTGCATGTTGGTGGAAGGATTTGTAAATATGGCAACCCCCGCCCTCTCCACATTTGCCCCTTGGTGTACTCTGAAGTGAATTTCAATCATAGGCACCTTTTCATTTGGCTTGAAATTATGTGCCATTTGTTGTATCGTGTGTAATAGACTTGATTTTATTTTTTTTGTTCGGATTGGGGGGGGGGCTAAAAGAGCTGTTTGGGATTAACACGACAATTGACAAAATAACAATATCCCCAAATAATTGCAGCTACGGTCATGCTGTGTACATCACTATGGGTTGGATGTTCTGGAAAAACCTTGTCAGTCAATATGATTCATTTCATATAGGGGGGGCCCCTCAAGTGGTTTGGCCAATTTTAAATCGCCCACTGCGGATTTGTCCTTTTTCTTGAAGTAGCAGAAAGCATAGATGATATTTTAGCTTGAACTGCACGATTGTGACGTGCACACAGTATATGTTTGTTGCATAAGATATTGAATGTAATGACAATTTGCTTCCGTGATAAGTGATGTTCAATAAAGGCTGGGGATGGTTTTCATTAGAAAAAATAGAAAACGCAGTTTAGTCACTTGAAATAAAGACACGTTCAAACCACTTCTGTTAGTATGTTTATTAGACACGTATTCAGCTGCATCTTGCATCTAACCAACACAACGTTGCTCACTTGTATTCGAGCATTTGCAGCTCAAGACCAGGACGGACGTGAATAACGCTTTATTGCACATTAACATTTAAGACCATTACTCATACTTCAACATACTAAGCAAAGAAGTTGACAGACTTTTGAGTAAACGGAAAAATTACTTTTTAGGCATTTATTAATTTGTTATACTGTGTTGCACAACAGTCTATTTAGATATAGAGAACTTACACAACACTTCTAATATGTAGTTTTATGTTTAAGTGAAATCTACAACATTTAACACTATAGTCATCTAAGTTTTTGTGCTTGAACATTTTATCTGATGTCTAGATACAGTAGCAAAAAAAAAAGTGCCCATAATTTATAGATTTCAGTAAAACTTGACCGGTCCAAAGTTCAAGTGTTTGTGTGTTGAGTTGAGAGTGTTAATCTTGGAGGATATTTTCAGTTATGACAGGTTTCTTTTAAAGCATTGACATATTTGATCTGTAACTCGTTCTTCATCCCCTTTGTCACATCTCATGGCTTTATCACATATGACAGTCATATGTGGGGACAGTGCAAATTCTCCCTGATGGCAGCGCAGCCTTTGTCCCTCGGTCCACGCAAACCAAAATACTCCCATCAGAGGCATTTTTATCCGCCTGCGTGCGGTCATTAGAAAAAGAAGTCACATACATGCCGATCGTATTTCCATCATGAGCCATCAATTTGTTCATGTATTCTGATTGTAACACATTTTTACACTTTTTTTTCTTCTTAAGTTATTGCAGGTCAAGTCATTTCATATACTGGTACTGTACTAATGTGACAGACCTGATGCAATCTTTTAAGACACATGTAGACAACCATTCACACTCACGGGCAATTCCACAGTGTCCAATTAACCTACCATACAATTCAATATTGCCGACACTGGAGGCTTATACTTACGATATGATTGGTCACCGACTTCCCATTCATTTTGTTTAGTTCGGTTATGTCCTCTATCCCAATTTTCTTCAAAATCAACTCAATCTTCACTGTAATGCCAGACATGGCACTTTCAAGGTGGAGAACCTGCCTGGCCAATCTGCAATTGACAGAGAGACATTGTGAAGAGACTTGGATTAATGTCATATAAAATGTAGACTTTTTGGGGGGGAGGCGAAATGTGACCTTAGAAACTGTTCTCGGTCCATAAACGTGTGACCGGAGTTGCTCTTTTGGTCGCTTAAGATCACTGGAGTCTTTTGCCCTAATTCTATCCCGTAGTTCATTCCAAGATTGTTGAGTTCAGCAGCAAGGGCATCCTGAGAAAATCGGAAAATTCAAAAGCTTTACGGGACTTTGTTGCTCACATAAAGAAAGCAAGATATGAGATCATGAGAATGTTTGAAATGGTGTCGAGGTCAAAGCATGTAACTCGACAAACCCTCTTTTCCTCCAGCTCTGTTTTCATCTTTTCCTGTTCATCCTCATCTAGAATGTGGTTCCCATCACGGTCAAACTGTGAGAAAGCTGCAGAAATTTCATGATCCGCATGTCCCATCCTGCGACATCATCGGAGTGGTGAGGATTGTGTTTCAATCTTTTGACATAATAAGATGCGGTCGTAATCTTTTCCACGTACTCTTTTAAAGTTTCCCGAAAATCCTTGAATTCAATTTCGCCCGATCCAGCGCGTAGAGCCCTCTGAACATCGGATATTTTCTCATTTTTAAGCTTCAGCTTCATGAATGTCTTCATGTAACTCTGATTGGAAAGAATCCAGACCACGTGAAATCCTATTTAAATGTTGAATCCCCAAACAGTGGTACACCACGTGTTACCTGTTTGATGATGTCGCTGATTTGAAGCTCATCTTTTTGGGATGATAGCTCCTCTTTCACCTCCGAATACGTGTCATTTATGATGGCGAGAAACATGTTCTGAAGAGATAGGAAACATGAAACTGTAAATATACGGTATTATCTGACTTTTAAATGACTTGCGGAGCAGGATGGCTTACGAGCAGGACAAAGAAAACGAAGAAAACATAAGTGACAAAATAAATTGGTCCGAGAACTCTGTTTGCACGATCAATTGCATCATAGTCAAAGTCTCCGAGAATAATCCTGAACTGGGTGAAGCTGCGGGGGGGGGGGGGGGGGGGGGGGAAGAGATGGAAAGACTGATGAGTTCAGGCACAACGTAGATTCAAGTTATTCTGCTGTTCCGGATATATCTCTTACATGCACTTGACAAAGGTGCTGAAGGATTCCACCTCTGTACCAAACAGCAAATATCCAAGCTGAGCGTACGCGAAGAACACGATGAAGAACATTATAGCAAATCCTATAATGTCTTTGGCACAGCGACCCAGCGTGGAGGACAGCTGGGTCATGGTCTTATTGAAACTAATGTACTTGAACACCTACAATGACAAGAAGAGCGCACGCTATTTCAGGAAAGGTGACACATGTCAACGTTGAGAGTTGGAGCGCGGCAGAATTTTACCTTGATCCATGCAAAGAACAAGTTGACTGCATTCATATTGTTGTATTGTGTTTGCCAGAAGGCCAGAAACTCAAAGTCGGCATAAATTTCCGGTTGGTCCAATAATTTGCCAAGCAACTTGTCCACTTTGACTGTCCGGAAAATATTGAACACAATGGCAACAATGGCGAGCTGGAAATGAGAGACGCGTTCATCGTTTTAAACTTACCGAAAACTGGAAGAATTTCTCCCGAGTGACATGTTTCTTACCAGTATGACTACGATGTCAAGTATGTTCCAGATGCTTTTGAAGTAGGAGAACTTGTGTATTCGAAGCTCAAGTATCTCCTCCACAACATAATAGAGGATGAATAAACAGAAGACCATCTCACAACCCAGGATGAAGTAGTCCCAGTAGTTGATGTAGCGAATCAGTTTGACCGTTCGTATCTGGTAAGAAGGGATCGCTCCGCCCGTTGCCGGGAATTCCACTACCAACCTATCAACAGACTCACGTCAAACACAAATTGCCATTCCGATCGAGCGATTTGGATCCCAGTCTGTACCTGATGACACAGAACATGTTGATGTTTGCATTGTACGTGGAGAAGTCGATGAAGATGGCCCTGGTTCCTCGATCTAGCCAGAGGTTCTCCTCCAGCTCCCTGAGTAGAACCGCGCTTTCCTCCTTGGTTCGACCCAGGTCCTGGTAGTATCCGGCTCCACTGTAGGTGGTCAGCAAACCCCAATGTGAGGAACCCTTGATCACTTTCTCAGTGTGGTAGCTCCATCTGCAGAGGTACGAGGTCACATATGGAATAAATATCCGAAGAAGTCAGCGGCTGATAGTGTTTTCTCCAGCGGAGAATTTGTAATAGATACGCAACATGAGTTTAACTCAAACATCGTAGCCTTTCTCCGATGTAGGCTAAACAAATACATATATCTCTTTGAAATATTGTCCACAAAGATGTGTACATTTATGTTTGTGAGCACTTTTCCTTTGCCGCATGTATGGCAATTCACAATGGTGATTAGCAAACATGATTGTTGTACAGTGGTCCCTCGTTTATCGCGGGGATTATGTTTAAAAAAATAACCCGCGATACGTGAAAAAAGTAGTTTTTTTTAACAATTACACGATATGGATATGTTTTAAGGCTGTAAATCTCATCATTAGTATTTATTCACATTTCTCTCATTTAAATGTGCTCAAAGTTCAAAACAAGTATACAGTTGTATTATTATTAGTTTATTGTACAGGAGACATGGCAGGGAGGAGATGGATTCAAATTGGTCTCAATTAAAATGTAAAAAATAAAAATAAAAGGATGCCGAATTACACTGTAAAAAAAATACAGGTCATAATCAAAATATAAGTCATAAAATGTATCAAAGGACCACTGTGCCGCACACAATAAAAGGCTCTTCTAAAATACTGTATTGGGGAGACGAGAACATTTGCCGAGCCACACCGCTCCCCTACCGCCTTGGGTCACTCCATCCACAATGTTGACCTTTAACCCTGGAGAACCCAAGAACTCTTTTCTTCTTTGGAAAATGATGAATTATACATTAAATGACTGCTATATGTTCACTGAACACCAAAATATATGTATTTTCAAATATTCAATGCTTTAATCCTAATTTAGGATTAGGGCCAGATTTGACCCTTTGGGATTTACGGGTAGCATTTGAGTAGCAGAATTAATAGGGGCCAAATTTGACCCCGTGGGTTCTCCAGGGTTAAGCAAACTGCTAATCCACACAACACTACACACACTGACACCTTCCATGTACAGTGAAAACCAAAAAGAGCGATTCATGCATGAAGACAACACCTCTCCAATGTGTCGGACGCCATCAAGTATTGGCCCATGTCGAGGTTCTCTGTTGGTCTGGTTGGATGCTTGTGGTCAGTTGGGTGTCTTATTCTCGCTGCATGCGGTCCGCCAACTTTTGTTGCGAAACATGGTGTCAGGTGTGTATTGTCTCCGCTAGCCTTTGGACAACTTGGTAAATTTGTTGTTCAGCTGATCAGATCTGCACTCTTTCATCTCAAACCTCTGCTTGTATGTTCTCCTCTCTCAAGGTGTTGTCTAAGCGATTTCACTGAGTTACTTAAAATCTCTTCCTCCGCTTCCCAACTACCGTGGTTTGACTGACCGATGTCATTTCAGCCTGGACGGTCCTTCTATTTAAATCGAGTTTGTGTACTTGTGCACCCAAACATGCTTCTTTTTACACTCCACCTAACCCACAGCGCATGGTCGACTATCTTATTCTGCGTTGTGCCCCGACACTCAAGGTGGGCATACTTTGCTGTGACAAAAAAAAGGCGCATCCAATAGGGGAAGGGCTGGCGGAGTGATTTCAGAGTTCTAACAACAATAGAGCAAGCAGTAGAAAAAGCCTGCTTGTTACATTCTGTTTGGATGCTACAGAAACACTTCCAAACATGGGCAAGCTTCTCCCGCGGCGAATATCACGAAAAACTAAATGCACTTGGCAGTCTTGTATTGAGCAGCTATTGCACATGTGCAACCTTGAATGAGAGTCTGTCAGTCATGATTTTTTTTTTTTGCAGCGCAGGGTGGAAACCCGTCACAACACAGATGAACGAAATAACTGCTCTCATCATCACCTAGATCACATTTCTGTCATTTTAGTGTATTATGACTTGTTCATTTTATTATTTAGTCTTATTCAAAGTACATTGGCGGTGAGGCGGTACTCTTGAGCCTTCTACCGGCAAGCCGCCCAGGAAAGAAGAGCAACCCGGACAGTGTGAATCTGCACTGACGAGGTGTAACTTACGCTGTGCCGTTGATGAGGCCAAAGTTGATATCGTCCTCCTTCTTCTCATTGTAGACATCGTAACATCCTGTGATCTCATCCTGGAAGTCGTTGTGAACTTTGCAGGAGTTGTTCTTGATCTTGATCTGCCTCATCCTGGGAACTCCCAGCAACATGTTCTCATAGTAGATGAAGGACTGATCTCCAGTGGCCAGGGACTGGTTATTGTACCATTTAGTCCAGTAGAGGCCATCGAGTAGTGGTTCCTCAGCAAACTATATATATAGAGAGAAACAAGTTGAAATTGTCAAAATAACCCAATTGCCTCCTACTGTGTTTAAAAAAAAATCTGAGAAATCCATCAGGATAAATACTCACAGTCCAGAAATCCCCCATGGTGCTAATGGACTGAAACTTAACCCCACTTTCTCCAGCTGTGTTTACAAACAGGTCAGTCATGGCTTTAGTGTAATAGTAGGTGGTTGAGCTCGTCATACCGTACGTCACTGAAAGACAACATTGTGACATTATTCACGACTTCACGCGATGCTATCTTGCTTTGTACAGGCTCGCCTTTCAACGTCGCTCCTTTCAGTGCTCCCAAGATAAGACACGTCAAAGGCAGGACACACACAAGCTATCATTGGACACTGTTCCTCGGATGTATTTATGTTGCCACCATCAGATGGATCCAGATTAGAGGCTGTAATTTGTTTGAGGAGAGAGCGCGCCAGCCCCGTCGCAAATAGCCTCGTCAAACAATGTCAATGTAACGCAGACAAAGAAACAATGGACGAGGCCCAATGCGCTTATCGCTAAAAGGCAAAAAGGCTTGCGGTCATGTCCCTTTCACGGCTAATGGCTCGACAAAAGCTCTCAGGTGGAGCGTTCGAGAGGACGTTTGTGGTGGGCATCGAAGCAGGAGTGTGCTGGAGCACTTTTTATGGGAAGGCGACTGTTCCAATTTCATTGATACATTTTCACTCATGCTCTCAATTCTTTTTTTCTTTTTTTTTTGCGCTAATTCATAAGTCATTTTAGAACGCTGTCACATGTATTCATAATCAAGGGACCATTTGTGGTCAAACATTTTCTAGTGTCTCGCATCGGTTTAACGACATGTTTCCTTCATGATGATAAAGTTGTGACAATTAATAATTATAACCAACCTCGGTAATATGAATACTCACCAAGTTCTTGACCATGTAAAATGAGGCAACCAAAATATGATCAACAGCTCTCAGGATGCTGCAATGCAGTTCACCATCAATGCAAACAGCCACCATAATAAATATTTTTAAAATGAAACTGCATTATTCATAACCAATTAGTAAGGGCAGAGTATTTTTTGATAATACTCTTATAGGGCCCATTGCGCCTTTGGATGACGACTCGAAAGTTTGGACGGCCTCGCTCATGATATAAATGAGAAGATTTGTCCAAAAGTCTTGTCATGAAATATTCGTTTGTTTTTTTTTGGGGGGGGGGGGTGTTTTGTGAGGGGTTAAAGGTGGGAATTGGCAAATGTTGTAATAATTGCATTGTTCTATTAAAAAAATTTGAATATCTAATTTAACGTATTCCCTTATAAAACGTTAATGGACAACATTACACATTGTATTTTTTTGGTTAATCCATCTCAACTAAACTTGACCCTTAATTCATCTTTGTAAAGTTTTGGGTTAAAAATCAAATTTGTTGTTTGACCATCCTGTATGAAATCAAATAAGTCTAATTTTCATCGACATTTCACATGTCTTATAACCACATTTCAGGCACCCTCATTTCTTCCATTGATCTTATTACTTACAAAGACAAATATCCACTAAGAAGACCAGATAGATCATGAGCTCCCGTAGAGTTGTGCGGACAAACAGTTCCCGATTGTCGGAGGTGTTCTCCGTCAGTGTTGTTCCCCACAAACCTACCAAGAATATTGAAAAGAAGGAGGGAGAGGAAAGAAGAAAATTGTTGTGCTATAGCATCCATAAAACTAGTAGATCATGATTAACATGCATTTGGGAGTGATCATTGTCTTGGTAAAGATTCATAGATGAGTCTTAAGGTTGACGTTGAGAGTAGGACCAGAATGTTCCTACCTTTAATGAAAGAGCAGCAGCCTCTGCGTTCCTTCGACAAGATTTTATCAGCCAAGTGTGGCTCCTCCGGCAACGAGCGAGGGATGTCCACATTGTAGATGCTCTCCATGGAGCCCTGAAAGAGGGGCTGCGGGTTGTAGACGGTGTTCACAACTCGGGGCAAGGGCGGCGAGTTGTCAATGTAACCCTGGTTCACCCATGAACCCATGTTTTCCAACTCGCATTCCACCTGGCTGGACAGGTGGCTTTCGGCACGGTTGTTCAGACTCTTCATGGTGCAGGATCAGAGAGGAAAGTCGAGCAGGGCGGCGGGGGCAGCTTTTGAACACCTGCGCAGTCGGATGCTTATAAGGGGGAGGTGACATAAGCAATGTGGAGGGAGGAGCTGCTGGGCCCTCTGCAGGAGCATTTGTCGTCATCGTTAGGAAATTGAGGCGACAGTATGATGGTGGCTTGATGATGGATTTCACAAATCTTGACAAATTAAAAAGGTATCCCGTGACGGAAAATAGTAAGAATAAATTTCTTTTTGACTGACTGGCTAAAAGGAACTGTGTGTAGTTACATTTAATCTTACGTAGGTATTACGACCTCAAAGAACATGTTGCATTGATCTCGACTTACACTAATCATAAAAATTGTGCCATTGGGAGCTTTGCTTTGTTTCTATTGGCAATATCGCAGTGGCTGTTGTATGTTGATTATAGTAGATGTCAATTTTTGTGCTGTAGAAATGCACTGCGCCGTATTGAAAGATGTTCATCATATATTTCAGTTTTCTGTATCATCTGAGGGCGGCCCGGTGTCCAGTGGTTAGCGCGTCGACCTCACAGTGCAGAGGTCGCGGGTTCGATCCCGGCTCCGGCCTCCCTGTGTGGAGTTTGCATGTTCTCCCCGGGCCTGCCTGGGTTTTCTCCGGGTACTCCGGTTTCCTCCCACATTCCAAAAACATGCATGACAGGCTGATTGAACACTCTAAATTGTCCCTAGGTGTGAGTGTGAGTGTGAGTGCGGATGGTTGTTCGTCTCTGTGTGCCCTGCGATTGGCTGGCAACCGGTTCAGGGTGTACCCCGCCTACTGCCCGAAGACAGCTGGGATAAACTCCAGCACCCCCGCGACCCTTTGTGAGGATAAAGCGGTAATATATAATTATATAATTAATTAATAATACAGTTGCAGTAATAATATAAGCTAAAAAATTAGTGAAACAAAGTTGCGAGAGCTGACCTAGAGATCTAAGGCAACTCCTCTAAATACTCTTACCTACCTCTTGAGACAACACCTTAGTCTTTTACCACGTTCCTTCAACGTACCCTTTTGTACGCAAACACACTTGCGTAGGTAATCTCCATCCATCTTCTGACCCGCTTATCCTCATGAGGGTCGCGGGCGTGCTGGAGCCTATCCCAGCCGTCATTAGAGAGTAGGCGGGGGGCACTCCGAACCAGTTGCCAGCCAATCGCAGGGCGCACATAGACAACCATTTACACAAACAATCACACTTAGGGACAATTCAGAGTGTTCCATTCACCTGCCGTGCATGTTTTTGGAATGTGGGAGGAAACCGGAAAACCCGGAGAAAACCCACACAGGCACGTGGAGAACATGCAAAGTCCACACAGGAAGGAACCTTGCACCTCTCCACTGTGAGGCAGATGCACGAACCGTAGATAAATGTCATTTTTCAAAACAATTTCAAAGTGCATACAGTATT
This sequence comes from Hippocampus guttulatus, assembly GCF_054856545.1. NCBI lineage: Eukaryota > Metazoa > Chordata > Actinopteri > Syngnathiformes > Syngnathidae > Hippocampus > Hippocampus guttulatus. The sequence goes on along the minus strand of NC_141270.1, from coordinate 14,610,771 downwards.
GTAAACATGTTGTGTCAAGTCTTCCTAATAATTCAGTAGTTTAATATGCCACATTGTTTTGTGATTGGATCCTCTTAATTACTGTCCTGCTGAGCACATTGTTGTCGCCACTGATTCCCAACTCATGCAATCATGTGCTCCTCCTGAGGTAATCAATCAGTTGACTTTTTTTTTTCCCTGCTGCCAACTGTTCGCTGCTGGTGACTGAATTAATGAAGTGCGTAATTGCAGTGTCACTGACACGCACTTTTGACTCGACCCTCTATTCATTTTTGACATGCCAACCGTCAGAAAACGTTGATTAGGTATGCAGACATTTAATGTGGCCAATGAGTCATTATGACCATCTGTATCAGTGTTGGCTACGTCCAGCTTCTAGTGCCAAAACGAAATGCCCCTCGATGCTCATGTCACATGCGTGTCACGTTATGTGTCATTTAAAGGCCTTGTATGATTGAGCATCGTATCTCAGACATTTTGGGGGATGGAAATTCCCACATGGACCCATACGTCTTCTCCAAATCAAATCGGTTTGCGGAGCCCAGTAGTCCAGTGGCAGTTGGGTGCTACAGTTAAGCCACTGCTGCTATATGTATCTTTTTTTTTTTGGAAGCAGAGCGTTTGGGTCCAGCTCTGTACGCTCACGCTTCAGCGACTCTGAACTAAGCGATTCCACGCAGCCATTAGCACACAATGGCGTTTAATTCCTGCTGCCCCGCTGAAGCCAGGCCGGCATCTTGCTCAGAGGCTTGCTTAATCTGCTCTGGCTTGTGCCACCATTCAAACTTTTCAAATCCGTGTCAATCACTTGACAATGGGGCGTTATTGCCATTTAAATCTGTTGTGCTGCCCCCGGCAGTAAACAATCTTATGCTGGCCTGCGTGAGACACCAAGTACAAATGGAAAATCGATTTCATTTCAAATCATAATGATCGTGCTCTTGAGAATGACGACTAGAAATACTGTTGTGGTTTGAGTACGGTAGTGCTCTTATTTTTGTCACTGCTGACGTAAGAATCTGTTATCTCGGTGCACAGAAGCTGTGAACAAATGGAGGATTTACATGTGAGGGTGCAGCGCAAGTGGACATGGCCTGCCATTACCGTTAAGGCAAGATCGTCTCTTTCTCACACACACACACACATACAGAGTAAAGACTAACCTCTAAGTGACATTATCTGCACAGTAACAATATTTCGTAGCGCACAGAGAAGGAAACTTTTCCAAAAGTTTTTCTGGCTATTTGTACTATTACGCAATTGTTTGTAGGATAATATTGAATATTACAATGTCACTCCATCAGGGCAAAAATTATAATTATGATCTCCATAAAAAGGACAGCAGGATATATTTGATCGAAAAAATGTCTTTATTCTCAATCCAAAACTATAATTTAGCATGTGAAAAACAACAGATTGCAAGTTGAATTTTTTTTGTTCCCCAGCTCCCCAATAGTTACAAATTAGCTTCAGCTATGCAACTACTAGCTATGATTCTCTGAATGCACTAAAATTGCACAACATTTCCAGGCTGTATAATCAGAGCAGCCGTAAATACACAATTGCATGTTCAATCTAATGGTCATTTTAATGACACTACATGTCTGACTTCATACCATGCAGTGAAGAACCTGCTCGGTATCCCAGCAAACATATATCAAAGACTTAAAAAAAAGAAGCCTTTTGATAACCAAACAAAGATAATGAAAATACATAAATCAATACAAATGTATTTACTGTCTCCGTAATTGAAGAAAAAAACATGATTTCACGTTGCCACTTACAACACTGTTTTGCATGCCAAACGGCAGATTATTATTATTATTATTCGTTGTTTTTTTTTTAAATGTTGAGCTGATCCCCCTCAAACTGATATGAGAAAGAGGAGTTGATATAGTCCTGCCCCGTGGAGTCGTACCTCATGAGGTACTGATAGTTGTCAGGCTGCACGCGGTCAAACTGCAAGTCCACCCACTGCACATGTGCAGCGTTGTGCTTCTTGGTGTCCGTCAGGATGCGGTTGAGCGCCATGATGTAGCTGAGAGCCATCTGCAGGGTTTCGTACTTGGACAATTTCTTGTCTTGACCCCACTGCGGCACCACCTTTCGTAAACGGTCGAAGGCCGTGTTCAAGCCCTGCATCCTCTTCCTCTCTCTGGCATTTGCAGCCGTCCTTCGGCGCATGGCCGACTCGTATTTCTCCGGGCTCTGGGAGTCCACTTCTGAGGATTCAGATCCGGAATCCGTGCAGCTCGACCGGCGAGGCTTCATGTTTTTGTTGGAAGAACTGAACCGGAAACGAGAGCTTTCAAAGACGCGAGTTCAAATCGTTCTCTTAGGATGTGCCCTCGGTGGTCTCTGATTGTCTGACCTCCCAGTTGGTTGTCCTATGCTCTGAGCATCAAATAGTTAAACCTCAGGGAGCGGATAGTCCGAAGAGTCCAAGGTGTCTGTGCTCCAGAGAAAAAAGCAGCTTTTTATAAGGCACACAGCAGATGAACAGGTGGCAGCAGGTGGAGTCCCTGCCCTCGACCACCCCCTCACAGCCATGCAACAGACTCCTTAACACCCACTCGCAGCATGTACACACACATGCATATAAAATCTACACACACGCGCGCGCACACACACACACACAAACAAAAAAAACATAATGAAATTCCAATTATCTTGGGCTGGGCTCTCTGGCCGAGGCTTCACTCGGTGCCATGTGTCACAAGCACCAAAGTCTACCATCTGCTTGCACAACCGATGCTGCAAACAAACTTTATAAAGCTGACAACAAAATAAGTTTAGATCTATTCATATTTATATAAAACAATGAGTATTGGAACTATTATGTTCAAGGATTGAAAATTGATATATGCTTTCTGTCTGAAAAAGTTCAATCTAAATTGAACGCATGGCAATTACTGTATTAAATGCACAAAATGTGCATTTAATACACAAAATTCCTCATCACTTTATAAATTAGATTTTAAAAAGAAAACAAATCTTTATATAATTATTATTTTATTTCAAAAGCCTAATTATGGTTTCGTCCCCAATATTCTGCTGATTTTTACAAAGAAATCTAAAAGTTGTTTTTTTTAACCCCCCCCCCCCCCCCCCCCCCCGCATGGCTACTAAGTAGTATCATGCAACAAATGCCCTCAAATCTCCTTTCACTGCTCGTGTATCTGGTCTCCATGTGATGAGAGGCATAATCTGAGATTAGCCTGAGGCTACAAAAGTGTGCTTTGTAGCCCGAAGGATTTTAACTGAAAATCTGGGGATTAAAGATCGTGGACAATCTGGACAAGATGGTGCGCAGATTATTGCATCAAAACCTGGAAATGATATCGCTCATCATGTCACTAAACTCTTTTTATTCACATTGTGAGTTGTAATAGTTGTTATTCAGTGCTGTGGTCTGAATGATTCACGGGACAGTATGTGGGGGGTGGGGGGCTCATACGTGTCCTTAAGGTCAGATGGAGATGGGAAATAAATAATTGATCTGTGTACTGAGCCAAGAAATAAAGGGACAGACAGAACCATTTGTCTGTCTCTTCTTTCCCATCTGGTTAGACTACATTTGGAATTCAGGGGCACAATACCTTGGTTGAATCTAAAACGCCGTATATTTTCTTGTCTAGAAACCTGCAACATGCTTCGATAGTCTGGTTTTGGAAGAAATGGCCAATTGTGTAAATTGCCTGACATTTGAGTGCCGGTTTTGACAGAGAATTTAGTTGGATTTCAGTTTGTCAGGAATTGAGTCAGATTTATAGAAAAAAAGTTTATGTGTGTGTGCGCGCGCGCGCGTGTGTGTATATACATATATATATATATATATATATATATATATATATATATATATATATATATATATATATATATATATATATATATATATATATATGCTGTGTATATATATATATATATATATATATATATTATATTATTTGTGCTGGTTTTGAATTACTCATTTAAATTATTTATTCATGTTGTTTTTTTAATAGCAGGTCTGTGAGGCTTTGTGCAGCGCTAATGTTAGCCTATTGTCCAGCCATGAACAAAAGTAATTTTATAAAAAAATATAATTTTGTACTAGGTGAGAATATGTGGCCTGTGAACGTCATTGAATTCTGAATTTAATTTTAATCTCCTATCTATGGCCAAATTTGCTGCTGTGTTTATGGAGTGATGCTTTGTGTTTTTTGCCGTCGCTCTGGATTGACCAACTCCAGGATTATATGTGTACAGGCAGGTTTTGAATGATTAATCACGGCGGAGGCCGAGTATAATGGCTGTCTCTGCTAGTGGGTCAGGGACACAAAGTGATGCTGTCTGGTCATTTTGGGATGGACTGGTTGGCTGTGCAATTAGGCATATAATCCCATCTACCAGTTGGTTCATTGATTACAGATTGATGTAGTTTGCCAGATGCTGCTTGTCTTGTCTGAGGGCCTCGTCTGCGATGAGACACTACTCTTCCGTGTCTTCCACCCTTTTTCTTCCCCCCAACCCCATTATATGATTGGCTCATTTGAGCACCTACGACTCAGCTGTGGCCCGTTGTCAAATGCCATATGTCACAACTGAGGAGGGACCCGTCAACCCCAAAAGAAACGCACACGGCATTAAATCCGGATCCCCTTATGGAGATATGGAGATTAAACCAGAAAGCGTATGTTTTAGTTCAGGAGAAAGTGTATTTTATAAATCCCGTCATCATCTCCAGATTATTATCAAATGACCATCATGGTGCCTTTTCGGCATGAAAAACATCATTGTTCTCATATTGATGTGACGATAACATGATTGAATAATAGCAACATTTCTAATATTTTCCACATACAGTATGTAATTTAAAAAAAAATCTTCACAGTGCTGTTATCTTCCCATTATACATTTATGACTTTGGAACACGCGCAAGCGACAGCCAGCTAGCAACTCGACCTGGCAGCTGGTCAAATGAGGCTCACAGTCTAATTGGGTCAAGTAAGGTGAATGCAATTTTATGCCTATTTGAACCTTCTTCCCATTTAATTGGACTGATTAGCTATGCTTAATTGACTCCTGGCATCTTGTATTTGTTTTGAATTCAAGATAATAAGCACAGTCAAAACAAGGCCTCAAAAATCAGATGAAACTTTCGTAAACCCCCATGAAGGTGAGATATCTTGCTCATGTTTCAGATGCGATATCGCGACGGTTTAGTGTACAGAAGAAACCCTGACTCACTTGAATAAATATCATTTTATTCTCAAGACAAAACTATTTTACAGTGTGCAACATAACAGAAGTAAAATAGGTGCTTTAAAGCTTCCCTCAATATATTTCCAAAGTCACTTGAAATTCTCTTTGTCCAAGGTAATCATTTCAACCGCTCAGATTGCCCTTTTGGCTTCACTTTTGTTTCTGACACTCTACCGTCACAACAATTTTTACCATAATCTGACTCACTTCCTCATACAGTTTCAGCTACGAACAAAATTCTTATGTAACTATGAAAAGAAACTCCATTCATCATCACATATGCATACGCATGGAAAACAGGGTGCGAAATGGTGAATTGGTAGCCTAATAAAATTATATAAATAATGCACTTGTGTTGAAACAATCCAATGTTAAATCAACCACCTCATTAAAATAGTGTCTTTCCGAAATCCTTCAAATAACTTGAATTAGATTACACTTAATTCAGATAGAAATTACTAGAAGTTTTGCAAGGAGAAATAAATGACACTACTTTGAGAACAGATTGTTGAGAAAAAAATAAAAAAATATATATATACTGTATATATATATATATATATATATATATATATACATACAGTATATATTAAAGAGAGCTTCATTCTCAACAGTAAAAAAAAAAACCCAAAAAAACAGCACAAATAAACGTTAATCATTTAAAGGTTTTGGAGAAAATTCAACTCCACCGATGGCTCATGAGCTAAGACTTAGCAAATGTTTTTTTTTTAATATCATGTGTGAAACACGCTTGATATGACTTACGTAAACCGGAATGGTGACACTGTGCTAGCAAGTGGCACAACCATTTCACAATTGCTCTTTGCTCTGAGTGTTCACGTCAAACTCGTCACAGAAATCCGAGTAGGTAAACATTCAGTGCCCCTCCTGAAGAAGAAGGTTCTCTTCACAGCTCCTCGCTCTCCAGTGTGGCCTCGGGAGGGGAGCTGGAGAACAGGAAGGGGTGTGTCTCCGATGTGGGGAACGCCGATTTGATGTCGAGTCCTTGGCCTGTGAGAGCTGCGTAGCGACTGCCCGTACCTGCCGTCTTCTTCATGGGCGCCGGCACGCTCTGATGCCACTGTGCTGAAGGTCACAACAAATGGTGACATGTATAAGCTTCAGTAAGGCTGCTGACAGTTTATCTTGGTGCTGATCACTTTTGTACCATAGATGTCCAGCCTGCAGGTGCAGGCCGCAATCCCCGCCTCGTTTTTGGCTGACACCGTATACCAGCCAGCATCCTCTTTGGTGGTTGGCTGGATGAGGAGGCACACGTATCCTGTGGCATCCTGATGCATGCTGAGGCAGAAGCAGAGTTAAAAAACACGCTAGCAAGTAGTACCCATTTTTCCAGCTGACTGACAGTGGAGCAGAGCATCCATCCAGCGCAGTCAGCTAACACAGCCACAGTGTTCGAAAGAGGAGAGACTGGCTTGATATTTGATGATTCGATTTTGAATCATTCAAATTTGGCGGGACTGTTCAACAGCACTCTTTTCCGTCAAGTGTCAATTTTAGAAAATACCATATTGGCCCGAATATAAGACGGTGTTTTTTTGCATTGAAATAAGACTGAAAAAGTGGGGGTCGTCTTATATTCGGGGTCTAGACATTATACCCATTCACGATGCTAAATGGCACCAGATATCATTGAAGCGAATGCTGAACTTGACTCCCCAGGCCAAAGCGCGCCCCTGTCACGAAGAATAAAAATAAAAATAGCGGTAGCACGAAGAAGAAAACCAAAAAACAGCGGTAAGAAAGAAAAGAGAAGAAAGTAATAGGAGATAACAGAAAATGGACAAACGTAGCGACAATCTGGAGAAAAGTGGGTCGAAGACCGGCCAGGTTAACCGGCAGCTGAGGAGAAGTTATGATGTAATTTACATTTCAAAAACCAGAAGCCATTCATTTACGAACGTGGTTGCATCTTAGTTTACATATTTAAATGTTCAGATATTAAGATTTGAATGAGGCAAAATAACATGCTTTTTCTCTCAAATATATTATAATCATTTTTTCAGATGTACTGTAATTATTTTCTGTATAAAATTTTATTTGGCGTTCAAAAAGTCTTTTTTCAAACTTGAGTCTTGAAAAAGAGGGGGTTGTCTTATAATCAGGGCCGTCTTATATTCGGGCCAATCCGGTATTTCTTTTTCCTTGACGGTGAAATTCTTCGCGTGTAAACATCTGCTGAATATCGTAACAGTAGTATACCGGTAGTCATTTCTATGGTCTCACTGACCTCATTCTGCTCTGTGTTCTGGGAATGGTGTCGTTGTCTTTCTTCCAGAATATAACTGGATGGGGCATGCCCACCACCCGACACTCCATGCGGACGGGGTTCCCCTCGGGGATTCCGACGTTCTGCAACTTCTCCACAAACTGGGGAGGGTGTTTCATCTCTTTCTCTGAAGGGAAAATTCAAGCTTAAAACCCTCCCAGATTTCATAAAAATCACCACTTTTATTCTCGATTCCCTCACGCCAATGGAAATCGGCTCACCCACAACTTTGAGTTCTAGACTGAAGGAGCCCTGCCCTGCTTTGTTGCTTGCAATGCAGGTGTATGTGCCGGCGTCTTTCTGTGTCAGGGGGTCAATGACCAGAGAGTGGACGCCATTTTCCCGCACCAGCATCTTATGGTAAAGATCTGGATAGATTGGCCTACCATTGACCAACCACATGAGCTCGGGGTTGGGCAAACCACTCACCTAAAAAAGAAACGTTTCATTTTAAGGGTGGAATTTGCAAATTCAACAGTATGTGAAAGCGATGCTCACAATATGGTACCTACCTTGCAATCCAGCCTGCACACCCGCCCCTCATGTGCTAGAGTGTCTCCTGGAGCCTGGACGAAGTGAGGCTGGAAAAAACGCTCATGGCTTTGCTCTCCCTCAACCTCCTGTATGCGAGTTCGTACCCTAAAATGCGGAGAGGTTGAGGCAAGTCCTTGACATTTAACCCTTTATATATTTGGTTCCAAATTCATTCAAATGGGAAATTCTAGTTGAACCACCAATAATGTGGCCTATAACCTGTTCAACTCAACTGAAAAAGAAATGTCATCTTTTCAATAGGGGCAATAATACATATGACTGAAATAATGGAGTTTTGCTTAATTGTCGAGGAGCCTTTTTTTTTTTTACTTTTTGTTTACCTTTGTAGCAGAAGCCTCAAGGTTTTGTGCTGAGAATTACAGTACTCCTATTTCAAACTACTCACACGATGCCCTCCTCCTACTTGTCAAAGGCCACCTTAAGAAAAACAGCTCCCCCCCCCCAAAAAAAAGAAAATAAACCTTGGTTTCATTGGACCATTACAACGTCTTCCAGGCATGTGGAAAAATGCGTTGTGGGTGCAATGAAACCATAGCTGAAATGTTGGGCCATAATTCCAAAAGGTATGTTCGCCGAAAACTCGACACCGCTCATCACCAAAAAAATACCCCACTGTCTTGATATGAAGAATAGATCATGCTTTGGAGGATTTTTTTTTTCTTTAGCTGGACCGAGGGCCGTAGATAGTGTGGATGGATTTATTAACAGTTTGAAACAACAAAAAAATGTCAGGAAAAGCCTATTCGAACACCTGAACCTTATTTGGAGTTAATCAGAGAGACTTTTAGTGGTGGCAGGCGTGTGCTGACTCCCATTGAGCGAGCATTTGAAGGTCATTGGTTAATTCTGAGCATATCCACACCCCAGTTATACTGTATGTTTAGTTGCAGTCATATTGACTTTGTGTTTGGTTAAGTTAACCTTTAGCAGCCTCCAGTGGGGAAATGAGCAGTACCCGTCAGCTGCTTTGAGTTAATGTCACGGTTCAATGACATGGCTGAAGAGCAACATGGACATGTTGGAGTCTTGGTCCATGGAAAGCTGTTAACAATTTTAGTCAGATGTTGTAAGTACTTTTCGAATGGGGTATTTTATAGTTTTGTCAACAACAATGAATTGAATTGTTCACAAGAGATATTAATAAATGGATCCAAATGGCTATGACTAAACATCTCATCTTGCTGGGTATAGCAGTCACATGAATCGCGAGGACAGAACAAAGAAGGTGTGTACACACTCGTACAACCACGTTCAGTTGTTTATTTCGATTCTCAAAAAGATTTTTGGAGTTGTACAGGTTACACTCATGGTGGAACTTTTTGAACTCATTTCTCACAAATGGCATTTGAACAGGGTTGTAGAGACTTTTTATTACTCAGGCTCGGCGGGATCTGCATTCCTGCTTACCTCTGAGAGTTAATGGGAGTCAGTCGGTTTCGGGGGTGTCCTGTGTGGATTATCAAATGACCCGAACAGCTCATTCGTCCCTGTTGATTTTCAAATGGTGAATCAGAGATGGGTACAGAAGGATGAGGTTAGGAAGAGGAAGCTAAGTGCAAGGTGTAACCTGTGGATTTGCTGCCATGATGGTGTAGTTTCCATCATCATCAGCTGTTGTCGACTCGATATGTAAAGCACATGTCCCATCGCCCTCTCTTATCTTCTTATAATGGATATTTTTCCTCAAGATCTGCTTCCCATCCTTGAACCAGTACACCTGTTGACAAGTAAGTTCCGAACATAAAAGTATTGTCACCTTTTGCACCAGTCGACGTCTCACCTTTGGAACGGGGATGCCAACAACTTTACAGGTGAAAGTAACAGGTACGCCCTCCATCGCTTTGTAGTTCTTGAGCTTCTTGTCAAAGATGGGCGCGATGCATTTGCCCGAGGGGACGTCGTCATGTTGCACGTCATCGTCTGACTCTTCCACTGGCGTACGCTCCAAGCGGAACTCAATCTCGCTCATTAATCTCTGCTCAAAATTGGAAACTTTGTACTCCTAAAAAATGGGAGGGAGGGGGGGGGGGGGGTGGAAATGCTACATGAAAGAAAAGTTAATTTAACTTGTTCTTCGTATAATGTATGCAATAACGCACACAAGCTATCGAAGATGATGCAAATGTGTATTTTGACTTCAGACCACTTGATTGGAAACATGCTGTAGCATCTGTGATAGAAAGCAAAAAAAAAAAAAAAGCACTCATGCAGCAAGATGAGAGGTTAAAACAGAGAACAGAATTTAAATAAGAGCACCGTGTCTTGAATATTTGGAATTTTTACTTATATTTCATTGAGTGAACATAAATAACTGACTCATCGGACTACAAAACATAAGAGAAGAAAAAAGTTGTAATTGCATTCTAAGTCCTTAAAAACGTACCGTTTTTTGTTTTGTTTTGTTTTATGTCATGTTTGGGATGCGGACATATACGCTTAAAAGAAGAAAAGAGTGAACTTTGAAGTGAACCAACAGTGAGTCATGAGCACAGTGCAGTCGATTTTTTTTTCATGCAGGTCATATATTAGTTAATAGTTACTTGAATGTTATGTCAAAAGTTTGGACAAACCATTCTATTGCATGAGAAATTGTGTCCAAACATGCCCGGCACTGTACGCTGACCCAAGTATCATCATGCTCGCTCCCCGAATCGATTACTGTAATGCACATTGCTTTGGAATCAGCCAATCCTCCATTAAGCGTCTCCAGCTGGTCCAAAATGCTGCTGCTCGCCTCTTGACTGGTACTAGTAAGAGTGACTGGTACCCTTCACTGGCTCCCTATACATTTTAGAGTTCTTTTCAAGATCCTGTTATTTGTTTTCAAATCTTTTAATGACCCCATGCCACCTTACCTCTCTGAGCTCATCCGCCCCTACACACCTCCCCGGTGCCTCAGGTCTGTGGACCAGACATTATTAGAAGTACCAAGAACTAAACTGAGGCTCAGAGGGGATGATTTCCCACTGAACATCCGGCAAGCCCCCTCGCTGCCCATCTTTAAAACCCGCCTCAAAACTCACTTGTATTCTTTGGCATTTGACTCAGCATGACTCAGATTTGATCTTAGTTTTACTGTTTGGTGCCTACTACCATCTTTGTTACTGATTAGTGCTTTATTGTTGTATATATGTTAGTTGCTCCATGTACAGCACTTTTTATGCAGCGATGGCTGTTTCAAAGTGCTCTATAAATACAGTTGAGTTGAGTTGAGTGTTTGCAATGAGATGATCCTTGTACCTCATCATAGCTAATGACAGTAGCTGGAATGTTTGGTCCAACAAGGGGTCTGCTCGCTGTTTTCCCCTCAATACTCCGCTTCTATGAGAGGACAGGGATGGATTATGAACTCCCAAAAAGACACACAAAACCGACTGAGAGAAGCGCACAGACAAGCTTAGGAAGGTTATACCCGTGCATGGTTACAGTGCGTGGACACGATGGACCGGTGAATCGTCAATTAGGAAGGAAAAATGTTCTACTGATGGCCCACCCGTTAGGGGAATTATTATCGTTATTAATATTATTATTACTACAGACGGTGAGAAACAAGCCAAGTTTCACAACTTCATTTAAAATGAATTGTGAGCCTTTCTGCGGGGATCAATTAATTACAGAGCAGGTTCCGCGTGTGGTGGTGGAAACTTGAAAATGTCCATTTTAATAAGTACACCTTTAAAATAGCTCTCAATTTTAGTATAAAAATGCAGATAACATTGTTTCTCAGGTGCAAGGTATATCCTGTAAATTTTAACGGAACAAGCGAAATTTCAGTATTTGTACAATTATATTGTTAATTTGCCTAACCCACTTACCCCTTAATAGACTTTCAAATGCTGAGTTGTTGAAATTGATGAAAACAATAGAAAAAGTGACCTGAGTCTTCCTATTGGTTAGTCTAAAATTAGTGATTGCGCATTGTACTACCATTCAATAACCGAAGGGGCGTTTGGTACCTGCTGATAGGCAAAAATGGGAAGATCATCTTGAAATTGCAGTTTTTTCTCAATGTCATAAAGAACAGCATCTTTGCTCTCGCGAGTGATTTCGGTCGATGGCAGGCGTGTCTTTGGTGCCTTCTTAGTGAACCTTAAGAGACAAAAGAAATGTTGGAGAATATGTGACAGCCCATCCACCTCGAGAGTCGTGCACAAAGTCAGATGCAAAGTACCCTGAAGGTGCCCCTTTGGGAAGGCCCATGGAGTTGGTAGGCTGAGGTAAGGTCAGGGAAGGCAGGATGGCGCTCAGGAAAGCCACGGGGTTTTGGATGGGGCTTGGTGTGGAAGTGCTGGAGGTGGGCGAGGAAGCCTGTGGAGGAGACTGTGCTCTGATGGTAAACGCGTTGTTTAAGGTCGGTGCCGAACCCGGTGTGGGTGAGGATATGAGTGATGGGGGGCTCGATGGGGACTGGAGCACTCTTGTGGGAAACGTCCTGGTCGGTGGTGAGAATGGAGGGAGCGCTGGCGAATTGGTGGCGGAAGAGTGGAGCACAGCTGCAAATTCTTGGAGAAGCGGGACTGGGGATTCGGTAGGAGAGGGGCTCCTGACGGGTGAGAAAGTTTGACCCGTGATGAACTCTTTCGGGCGGGTGTAGTTGAAAGCCTGTGAGGTCGCGGTCAGATTCATGAGGGAAGCGTGGGTGCTTCTCAGGAAAGCAGCTGGAGACGTGACATCCGTTGAAGTCGAACTGAAATTTGACACTGGCTGAGAGGAAAATTGCGCTGTGGGTGCAGTTCTGGTAAGAACTGTTGTCGACGGGTTGACGTGTGAGGCATGGACGGTGGTCATCTGGCTTGAAGGGGCCACGCTGAAAGGAGGAGTGTGGTTGAGCTGTGGCTTAGGTGGAGGCAACGTCACCAGGGAGGTGGTCTTAACCTGCGACGTGGATGGAAAAGATCGCAGAGGGGGAGGAGGGGTGTTGATCGCCGGAGCAGAGCTCCGTGACTGTGCAGGGGACGTCGTGGTGTGGGGAGGTCCAGATTTGGGCGTCATTTGTGAGGTGTTGTGAAGAAAGGTCGAATGGGAATCCCGATTTTCTCTGAGGGAAAAGAGTGAACCTTCGCGAGAACTGGTGGCCTCTGGTTTAACCTGGATTGAAGGCAGATTGTGGGCTGGGGGTTCGCTTTCCTGCTGCTGCTCCATAAGAACCTGGTTATGAAGGAGCTGGAGCTGCGCCGGGTCCCTGTCAATCAAATACAAGCAACATCAGAGATGAAGCTGGAAAGACACTATACATGGTGAACATGAGGGAGGCACAGTGCTGTGTTCCAGCGAATTACAGCTGGTCAGACTCATAAAGCTCAATAGGAGTGAGCCAAAGTCAGCATGGAGATTATCTGCCCTTTTAAGGACCACCAACAAGTCGGTCAAAAAACAACACCGCATAGCCTCAGAACTTTTTCGATATGCACACGAAATGGAGTCTGACAATCACAGTTTACATCATCTTCAACTGCTGTTGATTAAATCACCGTCCTGTTTTGTCTTTTGTAAAAACAAGTCAATGATCAAACTCCAATCCAATCCCAAGTAGCAGCGGTAAACAAATTTCTCAGGGTGAGCCACAAGGATGATCGGACACCACACAGGATACCGACCCCAGAAACTGCTCGCATAAAATGGAAGAAATTCAAGTGGACTCACAAGTAGAAAATGCCATCCTTTGTTTTGGAGAGCCTGAAGGTCCACATTTGAGGTCTGCCTGCATGGATTCGTGAATTGCGACTAAGAGTGGAACGGAAGGAGGAGCGTTTATATTTGGACTGGAAGAGGAGGGGGAGGATCAAATCTTGATATTATATGAACTAAAAATAAAGATTTGGGTTGCAAAATCTTGTTTTTGTCCGTCGACTGAGGCAGCATTTCTCATACAAAGCACATTTTCATCCGAAGAGTAATGGTATTGTAAATTGCCATAGCATAACATGCCGGTGTTTAAAAATACCGTCTTGTGAATGACAAAAATGAAATAGCTTTCAGCATTTCTACTGGATCCTGACCAAAGTTTTGGGAAAAGCGACTCTTTATTGTGAAAGAGCAATTATTGCTTTCGAGCTTTATTTTGTCATCGCAAATCTAATCTGATCATCTTTACTTACAATCTGGGTTTTGCCAGCACTGGTGGTGGTCCTTTGTTGACCTGTGCATCATAAGCGTCTTCAGCAGGTGGAGCAGATATCTCACTTTGCTCACCCTCCTCATCCTCGGGTAGTTTGAAATGTACACGCAGTCCGACTCTGGAGCTGGAGCGGGAGTCTTTGTGGTTTGTCAGGACCCCTGATTTCAGGCAGGAATTAGGAGGTGGATTGGGGAGGGCCAATGGAACAGATGCCCCATTTTGATGATTAGAGGCTGCCTTGTAATTGGAACTTGCATCAGGTGATGTCAACATCGCTCTGGATGCTTCCTGCTCCACCGCAGGTGGTGCAGTGTAAGGTTTTGGGTGTGGAGCCTGTTGTCCTGTGCTCTCTGGAGGCTCCTGGCGAAGGGTGTGAGGGTCTAAGGTCGGGGTGCTAACACTGCGGGGGTTGAGAGTGGGGCCACCGGAGAAGCCGTTGGGGTCCAGACCATGTAGGCTGGTTCGTATGGTGTCCGGACGCAGCATGCTGGACTTGTTGGGGTGCAGACGAAGGGTGCTGGTGTTTAAGGGGTCCAAACGTAAAGTGCTATTGGCTAATGGATCCAACCGGATGGTGCTGGCGTGGGGCTTGATGTTATTGGTCAGAGCAATCTCTGTTTGAGGTTTTACAGGAGGGATGCGGAGATCTGATGCGGAAGGTTCTTGGACTCGACTGGGCTCCACAGTTAAAGTACAAAAAGGCCTAATTGCATGGTTGCTAATATCATTAGCTGCAAAATAAATAAAATGAGAAATCATTAAAAAGAGTACATTCATTGAGTGTACTGACATCCGACTAATATGATACCATTGTTCTTTTTCCAATATAAAACATAATTATTACCTTTGACCTTGAGTGTTGCAGTACTGGACGTTTTTCCATAGTTGTTGCTTGCGGTGCAAGTAAACATCCCAGAATCTTCAGTGAAGACCTCAGCGATGACCAATGTACATATTTCCTCTGGAGAAACAAAAGTGATACTCACACGATTACATAGCTCGGACGGGATTGCTGTTCAGAGTCTTGCCAAAGTAACGCTGACAGTTTCTTTGTACGTGTCGATGAGTCCATTTGAAGCTAAGGCAGGTTGAAATGATCTGCCATGGTGGTTCGACACAGGATGAGAGACTCCCTTATAAGGTGCACAAGCACAGGAAAGCAGCCCTGGCTTGTGTACAGAAGAGGAGCAGAAGTCTCCAGCAAGGACTAAACACTTCAGAACAGGATGTCTGAACACGGCATGATAAATTCCTACGGCAACAGTTATATTTTCCTGTATAAGATTCCTGAAGAATCATATACAGTATATATATTTAAAAAAAAAAGCTACCTGACTCAGCTGGAGATCTGGGCTCTGAAAACAGAAAAGAGCACCACCATTATCAATATGTATTGTAATAACAATCGTTGGAACAGATCATCCTGACATTTGGAGGTAAGAGATTAAGCAAACTCCAAATGTCTCACTATTGCGCTGCAGGATTTCTACTTGCCGATCATCAGTGAAAGGAAATAATAGTGACGTAAAAACAAGCCCCTGCCCCAAAAATACAAGAAATGTACTGTTTCACTGATAGAGCCTCATTTGGTATCATTTTCAAAATTGATTTCTAAACACTTTTGCTGACAGCGTAGATTTTACCGTTAAAAATTTTGAGGAAGAGCCTATTTTAAGAAATAACAATGTACAATTTATAGTATTACAAAGATGGCAAAAGCAGTAGAGATAATTGCGAGTTCACTATTTTGGCAAGCAGGATGTTACTTGCTGTTCTTGCTGAACTTTGAGCAAAGTGTTAAAGTCATTATTAACCAGTGTGGTGGTCAATTTTTCAACATTTGATTAGGGTAACTCAAACAATGACTTTGTAAAATTACGACCGAAAATCTGCCAGTGTGCAATCATTTTCTGCTTGTCGCTCTTTTGAATATCCTAGTGCTGTATTAACCTCATATTTTGTGTCATCCCGTGCTTACTTTTTTGCAGTATTCGAAAATCTGGAGAGTCTTCAATGATTTTTGCCTCTTTGTACCAGTCCACACGAGGGGACGGCACACCTTTCACACGGCACTCGAGCACTATCAGCTGCCCCTCTGAAGCCACCAGGTCTTGAAGACTCTAGAGGTGTGAAAAAGAGGTCTTATTGTAACATACTGGATCGTCAAAATAATAGCAAATATCCTTTTACTGCTTATTCTACCTTTGTAAAAACAGGGGCAGCCATGACGGCTTGTTGGTTAAAGTCTTGCTGGGGGTTCAAGCCAGATGTTTGACTCTGGACAAAAAAAAACATGTTATCAGGAGAAATGCAACACTAAAGGTAGGAAGTGTGTCAGGTGTTGTACCTCAGGTTGCGATGTTGGAGCGGCGTTGGGGAGCGGCGGCACCGAGTTTAAAAGCTGTGGTGCGGGTGTGAGCAAAGCAGCCCCAGGCAGCAACTGACCCTCTATGAGGTGCGCCGGTGGTGACGTCGGAAACGCTTGCACAGGTAAGACTCCTGTTTCAGCCTCCTCTGGATAAGCTGTCGATGCTGCCGATGCTTGGGAGAGCTCTGGGCTTGGAGGTGAGTTGGTTATCGTCTGCACAGGAACTGGGACCTTCGGGGTCACAAGAGGGCCGAGCTCCTCTGCTGGTTCTCTTGTGGTTTGATTTACTGAAGACTCTTTAACTTCTGCGGTGATGTGGCTTGATAGTGGAGTGGACTCTGACTGTTTTCCCTGCAGGCTTTCAAAATCACAAAAAGACAAAGACTTAGCATTACCAGTAAAGTGCTTTCAACACTTTTAAATCTAAATGGCGAGAATAGGACAACTTACTGGGCTACATGCTCAAAGTGCGGCTCCCCTTCAGAGTCTGAAGAGGATGCGCCTGTGGGATCACACGTGCATTTGAGCATTCTATACAGGCTCTCTAAAACAGGGGTTTCTCAAACTTTTTCAACCACTCCGGTGACTATTTTGCCCAAAACGCAATTTGTGAGTTAAAATACCTGCTAAGAAACCAGGCAAACTGAGCGGAATCATTTTCCCATTGTGTTTCATATGACAAGAAATGAGCCTCGTGAAACAATTTTGCCCATTTGTTCTTGTCAAAAGGTTGATTGCAAATGCACGGTTTGAGAAGCGCAACTTTAAAGTATCTAAATAGAATGACAGAATCACCTTCGATGTAAACCTCGGCTGAGGTGGAGTCAGTTCCGTAAAAGTTAGACGCGAAGCAGGAGTAACGTCCGGTGTCCTCCTCAAAAGCCTCTGTGATGATCAGAGAGTGCAGCTCACCATTGGTGATGATCTGAATGTCGGGGCTGTTTTCCAACTCCTTGCCCTCACAGAACCACCTGCAACTCGGAAAAATGAACAGAACATTTGCATATTTGGCTTTTTGTTTTTGGTCTTAATCTCAGTATGATACAGTGTGATTCTACACCACTGCCAACTATACATACAAGATAATTGACAGATGGTTAAAGTAATACCGCTTTGACAGTATTGTTTGGGGAAGCAGCTCAAACTTTGTTCCCAGGTCAGTTTGTATTGGTTGGCCAAAGTCAATTTATCGATAGCCCAGGCAAGCACACAAATTCTGCAACTATATTGCTGTGTGGATGCCATACTCCAATCATCACTCATTGTGACGACATTTGAGTGATTCCGCTTACGCTTTGTTTTTCTGGCGATTTTCTTCCTGTCCCTTTAAAGCTTAAAGCTACAGCTATGCACGGTCTTTGAGGGGCTTTTTGGCTGAGTTCCAAGTCCATCACATAAACTTCAATGAGCAAACACTTTCCCTTTGGCCTGTCAAGTAAAGCAGTGCTTTTTTCCCCCAGTTTAGACAGTCCCGGGATACCGCAGCACTGCATAACAACCTGCACGTTTTGACTTGAGACTTTATCTTGAGGCCTCACATTTGTATTTTTAGGTTAGGCTATTTTACCTTTTCATAGACAACGACGAGAGGATACATGACATCAGCATTAAATAAATCCACGTCTTCAACTTCAATCACGCAGTGCAATTCATGAGAGTGGGAGTAAATAATTAATTGCCCTACGTGAATGAGTGCTTGCGTTTGTGAATTCAGAATTTTCCAATTTACATTTTTGACTTCCCGCATGCAGAATCGCTCTCCTAACAGCCCACAAGAACAACATTCAAAGAATCTTAGTTCAAATGTTTGGTCTCCAAACCCTTCCAGTGGCTACTAGACGAGCAGAGTTTGAGTTGACAACAATCTGGTATAGCCTAGTTATTCAATTCAAAACTATAACAGAAAACGGACTTCCAATGCACGATGCAGCAACATGAGCACGAGCCACATCTATTTTCAGACGATGAGTCCCCAAGCTTTCGAAAAATCCAGCCAATAATCAAAGAGGAATGAGATGGGCACGTGGCGAGATTCTGAGAGCTTGACATCGGTAAATCCGATTCAGCGCTGTCATCAAACTTTTGTGACGCCACTCAATATGTACAATTGTGATTTAACAGTGAAGGTATACCGGAATCCCTTTGCATGCCTCACTGGAATAGATGTTCTGCTACACGAGAGTCATTTGTCATGAGTAAGAGTCTAAATTAAAAGCATGAGTAGTAAAGAGGATGGTTGGTGTGCTCCTCACTGCACCTGTCAGAGCTATTTTCCTCCTGCGGCTCCGAACTAGCAAGGAGATTCCCCTCACCAAACTCACATCGCACTAAACTTCTCGCGCACGCCGATACAACCAAACACATCGACTAGAAATGTCAAATCAGTAACCGAAACAGTCCTAATGAACGTTAGCACGAAGGATGAGGTTCATAGAATGAAAAAAAGTTTCAAGAAATAGGTTAGGTTGCACCTAACTTAAAATAAAACACCCTATGCAAAAGATGAAACTACATTAACGAAGAAACAATGTCAAGTTTCCACTAAAGAGCAAATAAACCCTCTTACCCAAGTGCTGCGCGTGTTCATGCGACTGCCAAGAGCTCACTCGGTTCCATTATCAGGCGAGACGACAGCTCGCACTGCCAGTCCAGTCTAAAAATGGCCGAGCGCTTGCATTCTCCCGGCACAAGTGTATGTTAGTGCTTCAACAATGCTCAGTAGGACTAACAAGACCATGCCCCCTCCCCTCGGCCTCGCCTATACCTCGTCTGCATGCTGCCCAGCCTCGAACGTCTTCACGTGACCCCTTCGTGGCATTTTCCAAACCTAAGTCTATGCTTACCCTAAGTAAAAACTGAAAATGTTTGGAGAGAGGAACCGTGATAGTTAAGGACCCCCTAAGTGTTTCTTGAGCAATATTTTTGGAGGGGAAGGAAAAAAAAAAAGACAAATTACAAAAGGAGGACCACGAGGGGTCTCAAGTGAAGAGGGGAGTAGATACTACACTGGAAGTTTCATGTCGTAAATGGAAGCGATAAGGTTGAGCATTTTTTTTTCTTATTATCAGTTTACTTATAATGGTGCTTAGCTTCTTTTTACACTTGTCATTCAACAAAAAAAAAAAGTCAAATGATGACATTCATCTTCGACAGGACTCATCTTCACATTACGCCCTCATTTTTACTCTATCGTTAATATTAAGGGTTGAATTGTTTTTATGGCTTAATATTAGCCGTGTTTAACTTCTTTTTACAGGGTGACTGTTCAGAAATTGAGAAAATGTTGCCGAATCAAGCCCATGCCCAGCCCAGAATGGATTCTGTTCGCCCTTAAGATGGATTTTTACCGTAGGCCCAAGTGGCTAATTCTAATTTAATGCCCATATCAGATTTTTTTTAAATTGTTATTCTGATGCACAATTTCAACACAATGGCCCGTATCCTGAATCCAAAGTGCACATAAATAACTACACCAGCATCCTCACCACCAAGAGGCAACACATACGGCAAAAGCAATAATAATACAAATATGAATCTCTCCATTTCTACTCCACAGGCATCAGCAAATACAGCATGTATCAGACTTTTAGACAAGAAGACAGCCAAACTATATATTTTTTTCTTGTCTGCCACGGTGCATATCCAAATTATGCCACTTGAGACGAACAAATTGGAATTATGTTATTTGAACCATGCAGCGCAAATCCAGTCTTGGAAGTTGAACTTTGTATTCAGATTAGGCACTCTAACCATGTCCTTTAAAGTGTGTGTATGTGTGTGTGTTACACACACACTGTATAAATTTAACTTTTGCTGGTCTGGACTTTTTGTTTTACGTAATGAAAACTCCCTAAATGATTCTGATCTAAGCACATTAAATAGATGGGAAATTGAAAATGCAAATTTATTTGGTCCCTGTGTGGCAGCTCTGTGAATTTTTGCTTTTATTTTGACAGGGTTGATCTGAGGGCTCGCAAGTTCACCCACAACAGATACATTCAAGCATGTTTTGATTGACCTTGCTTTGTGTCATGCTAGAACAGAAAAGGGAGCTCCTCAAACTGTTTCCAGAATAATACAATTATTTTGCTAAATGAAAGAATTACGAATCAGCAGGAACTACTGACTGATATATGACAGTTTCATTGTTTCCTTGTCGAATGGGGCTTCGAACCAAAGTCCCAGATTGTCCATTTACTGTGTTTAATTGGCAATGTCACATAATCCCTCTTTCAGATCTCAGTCGAGTCTTTCTCAGATTAAAGAGACTAAAGAGACTCTGAGCACCAGTACAGTAACTTTTCATCTTGGTAATATGACACAATGAAGCTAATGCAGATGTAAAACGTATCCTCGGCTAACTAATATTAGAGCTCCTGTCAGACTGGACTGCCTTGCAGATTTTTGGTTTCTTACCGGACTTCAGGTGTCGGATGTCCTCTGACGATGCAGTCTAACTGGACTTTGCTACCCTCAGGAACTTCTCTGCTTTTCAGTTTCTGGATAAAATGGGGTGGCTCACATGTTTGCTCATCGGCACCCGATGGAGCTTGTGTCAAAATGTAATTTTCCGGCGCCTCCGCCTCTTTCGACTCAAATTGCTGCTCCTCAGTAATCCTACTATCCTGTATCTCCACATGACCAATCCCAGAGTCTGGCTGGATCTCTGACTGGTGGCTAACGATGGCATCGGGTCCATCCTGAGCCAGGTCCGCGGATATGGCCAAGCGCTCCCTGCTGTCTGAGCCGTCAGAGTGAATTTTCCCATCGTTCTGGCTCTTGTTCTGGTTCCGACTTCGATGGCCTTTGCACGCTCTCGGTCGTATCCGTTTGGATGCGTTAGCCTTGAAGAGAGACGAAAGCTCTTCAATAAAATCGGCCGCCTTGTTAAGGAACTCTTTCTTGGACTGGGTCTCCACCCCAAATGGGGAGTTCCTCACCGACTTGTTCAAGTGGTTTAGACCTTCACTATTGTTCCTCATGGTGTTGTCCTGCGGCATGGAGGCTGTGTGTGGCTTTCTGTCCAATGCGAGCTTTGGTTGCGTTGTTGGCGACTCAACCGGCTGTGTGGAAGGCATAGTTGAGGAGGGCATATAAGGATCAGGAGGGGGCTTTGTGAGGGGAACAGAGGAAGTTGTGGGCGAAGAAATGGACGCCGAGGCAGACGGGGTGACGGCGGCTTTGACCTCGGGCCTCTCCTCCCGGGGCTCATGTCCGATGGCCTGGCGGGCCAAGTTGACGCTCTTGTCCAGCTCTTCTTGGCTGAGGAATGCCGACAGGTCCGGCAATTGGCTTTCATGGAGCCCCGCCGAGTCCTCAGCCTTTCCCTTGAGCAGGCCAAAAATTTGAAGGCGTGACGATGACACGTCGGAACGGCTCATCTCGCTGTGACGCTGCTGCGCTCGGGCCTCGGCCAGGTAGCTCTGCCTTAGGAGCTGAGAGAGCGACGGTGGCTGCTCAGCTGCGTTTTCTTGCATACTGGGGGGGAGGAATCATAAAAGCGGCAATGAGATTCAATTGCTGCACACGTACAACGTAGATCTCTTCAATCGTGTTGGGGCTGAAGAACGTTTGACATGCACGATTTACACGGATGGCCCTTTAGATGAGGGGCCATCAGGGACATCATTCAGGATTATCTCTTACCCTGGTGACACACCCTCACACCTTGAGCCAAAATCCTCTGACATGCGCAACTGAAATCCTTTCACACATCATACTGAAATACGCTCACGTATTCTACTGAACACTGAAATACAATGTGTTTTCAGTAGTATGTGTGAGATAATCCAGAATGATGTCCCTGACGTCGCCCCATAGGCCCTTGCGGTTATTTCCTCAACTTGACCGGAGCATGTTTGACTCACTGAAAAACCATGAAGGCCTTAATTATTAACTTCACTGTCGATGCAGCACCATCTGCTGAGTGTGTTTGGTCAATATAATTCAGGGGTGCCCAACCTTTTTTGACCAAAGATTTACTTTCCAAGCAACCACCTTCCACGATCGACCCGTTATTTACACACACGCGTGATCGCGATCAACGGGTTGGGGACCCCTGATATAAATGGATCATGGTATGACTAAAAATGATTTGATCCTCTCATCACCAAGGTTTTATGGTATCTTACCTTTCGCATGTGCAACCTTAATGAAAGTAGTTGTTAATTGATCCTTCCAACACACAGGTGTCAAGGTCAAGGCCCGGGGGCCGGATCTGGCCCGCCATATCATTTTATGTGGCCCGCGAAAGCAAATCAAGCATGTCAAGTTCCATGATGCTTGCTAAAGTCTGAACCAAAATTTCAAATTGTCATATGTAATCCACAATAACAGTCATTATTCCTGACATCTGATTTCAAAATTAGTTATCCATCAATTTGTTGTACGCTGTGTATGTAATATGTGGAGGTGATTAAACATTTATATGGTTTCCCCAAATTCATAACGGCCCTCCATGGGAAACTGTAACTACAATGTGGCCCGCGAGTTTGACACCCCTGTTCTAACAAAAAAAGGGGTATTGAAGCCAATACGTCTTGCTTTTGTGCTAGGGGAATTCGACAATTGATATTTGCATTAGCATTACATCTTTGTCAATTTATATCTACTTTCCCCCGCCTCTGTAACTCGAGGGCAACCAGGACAACGATGTGGTCTGCGGTGAGAACAAGTTTGACACCCCTGCTCTAAAAAGATAAAATAAGATACGCTATTAAGATGGAGGGAAAAAATCTGCAGCTACTCCAGCTTCCTTCCACATCTAAATAACACGCACTTTAGGTTCATTGCAGATTCAAAGGTGTCCTTTGGTGTAAATGTGTGAATGCCTGTCTACAGTATTTGTGCTCTGGAATCGGCTGGCGACCAGTCCCGGCTTTACCTTGCCTTACCCTCCAGCTCACTCACGAAACCTAATGAGAACAAGAAATTGGTCTGATGCCGTGGATGGATACTGATAAAGAACAACAGCCTGTGTTGACAACATGAATACAGAAGCCGAAGGTAAAAGATCTGGTCAAAAATAGCATTTTATTCTCGTCGAATTTCAGCATAGTCTTAACAGGTTGTCCGCTTTGACGGGATACAGACTCCCCCGCCCCGCTTCCACACTTCTGTAAAATTTCCTCCTTGCATAATTTTCTGACACTAAGCATGAGCGAGTCATGGAATACAGACACGAGATAGTGTGCGCATATGCTACTGACACTCAAATCAGTGCGATTAAGCGCGCTGGCGATGCCCTTCCAGCGGACCTGGAGGTGCAGCTGTTGTGTACATTAATCCTTTGCAAACAGACTCCAAGCCCACCAAGTCATATCTAATAATAGCCGGGGCTCAGTTTACAAGAAGAAAATCAACAAAGAAAAGCAGCTTCCCTCATCTTGCGTGACCTTGTTATCGCGAGTTAGATCAGTCACAATACAATCACCAATCCAATGGCAACCAAACAAAGTGATCGGAATGGCCGTAGATCCGAGATTTGCCGAGTTAGGTGAAAAAGCACCCGGCGCCTGCTGCGCAAACACAGGACCACACCACTCGGGTGGGTCGCGGGGGTGTTTTGGGTTAGTGTAAATTGAATTAAGCAGCAGCTTTCGCAGTCACCATCTAAAAGTAGACCGAAGTCCATCATGTCAAGAGCTTTTTCTGAAGCTCTGCGCAGCATGAGGCGGATGCCAAAGGACACCATGCAGGAATAATGACTTTAAGGGATGTTATTTTTTTTTACCTTCAGGGTAAGCCCAGCTGGCCTCTGGGAATGGACTGGTGTATCCTCAGGTTGCACCTGTGCTCAAAGTGGGAGATTCCCGTCTTCCACTTGCTGCCACCTAGGAAAACCTTGGGACAGGCAGCTGCCCAGCTTTCCCGTTTTTCTCGCAGAGTTACCCTTGGCGTTTACGGGGAAATATGAAGGCGAGTAGCTAGGGTAACCTGTCAGGAGTAAAAGTAGCAACATTTGTCAGCGCCTCGGTCGCAGGTTATTTTGGGGAGGCCTAGCCCATATGTCTGGGAGGCGTCCGTGCTCATTGGCCAGCGGGAGCATGCTGGAAAGGGATTCCACCTCTGCTGCTCTGCCAGAGACCACCGTCCAACAGATTTAGAAGACCCTTTTCCAGCCTCTCACACACCCACGTTAACCGTCTCCCTCTAGTGGCACAAAAAAAAATCACCAAGTGCAATTCAGTTGTTTTGAACTTGAGTTCATTATATTTGTATTTAATAGCTAAGAACTGTATTTTTTAAAATAATTATGTACAAACATCATTTAAGTATGTTTTAATGGTGGTCATTATGGAGGTATTTGTAAAGCTGAGTATTTTCTTGCTTTGATTGACATGTCCAATGGTGTTCATTTAACAATTCTTTTTGGGGGGGGGGGGTTGCATGTCGTTTGCAGTGTAGAATTGTACAGCATTGTATTGAGAAGTCCATTCTTTTGCCTGTCTTTTGCATACATCGAGTACAGTGAGTCAAGAAAATATCTATACTGCTTCGCTACGTACAAGTTTATTCCAAAATTGAAAAATAATTCTCAATCAAAATTCTGTAACCAATACCCCATAAGGACGTTAGTTTTATAAATATATCAAGAAGTACTCCGTGGTCATAATGTTGCCGCTCAAGTACTCACACCATTTGCATGCAGGATCTCATCGATCCTTACAAATGTTTGTCAATGTTACTCCCACATTCCAAAGACACCCATGTTAGTTTAAACATTCTAATGTCCATATGTACAGGTATGAATGTTGTGCGTTTTTGTCTACATGTGTCTTTTGATTGACCATCGACCAGTCCTACATGCAGCCTGCCTTTTTCACTAAATCAAATGAGATAGTCTCCAACTCACACATAACCTAAAGAAATACACACACAACAGAGGACGGATGGGTGAATGGCTGTAAGGTTTATGTCACAAGTTTTTCACACACAAAAAAAATTCATTTTCACATTCTCATATTTACACGTGAATGACATAATTAAAAAACATGTCAATTGTAGCTTCTCGATTACACTTAAAACAGTGTAACAGACAAAGCAAAGTGAATTTACACTAAAATGGTTGTGAGACACACAGCCTGGTGAACGCCAATGTATGAACACAAAGCTTTATTTAGACTTTGCATCTCAACCTGCACTTTATTGAAACATTTGCATATATTTTGTTGTTGTATGAAGATTCCGATTTGACACACTTACACATTTATGATAAGAAGATCTTCTGGCATTCGACTGACTCAAAAGTTCTACATGCAAGTCTACAACACAGATTTAAGTTGTGTTTTCAAAAACAATAACCAAACGGTTAGTATAAAAAATGTATATGTATACTCAAGACAAGTAAACATGCATCATTAACAATGTTAGCTTGAATTCTTACCGAATCACTGCAAACCCTCTTTGGTGTCATGGAAAACAATTCTGTTTATACCAACAGGACGGAGAATCACAGCTTAAATCCCATTTCTCGCCACTCTTCCGTGTTCAGGCTGCCGACTTCATAGTCACAAGGGGCGAAACCAAGGGTTGGGTATACAGCAGCAAGAGTCTTTTGTTAGCCCATTCCTTTGCAAGACATTTTCAAGATGAATGTTAGGAATGCAAAATCACCATTATTGGCTCTTTGAGCTTTTTTTTTTTTTTTAATCAGAAATGACACCATGAAGGCAACTCTGACAAAGACAGAAAACATGGATAGAAAAACAGGTCTGCTCACACTGCAGTGATCGGTGTCACTGATGTTCGGGGAAAAGTTTCGATGTTCTGGGAAGTTTCTCTTGTATAGTATCAGCAGGTGGGAGGCGCAGGAACACACGTATTGTTCATGCACCGTTAGACACGGCACCCACAGAACAGTAGAGAGATTGATGAGCCTAAGCCATTCACCAACCACTGAAGCTAGAAACACGTGTGTGTTTGTTCACACGCGACATGGCATGTCGTCGTCCTCTCTACAGTCTGATGTGACGCACAGGAGAAGCCATTTATGACCCTGACCCTGGCTTTCCGCTATTCCCTTTCATACAACCTCCGGCCCGAGTCTGACGCGCCTCTGATGCTATCTCAGAAGTCGTCCAAGTTTGGACCGTTCCGTGTGGGTACCTTTCATACGGAACAGCGATGCCATTGGGCCGGATAAGTGCAAATGCTCGCCTTCCAATCAGGAGTCATCGTTGGCCCTCTTGCGAGACTGATCACCCCTGAAAAACAAAAAGTAACACAGCAAAGTGCTCGTCTTTATCGATTTCATGTGTCCATATTTTTGCTCATTTCTTACATTTACTGAATAACTGGATGAACCTGTATGGATACATGCCCAAGCACAGGTAAACGACCGTATTTTCCACACTATAATGCGCACCTAAAAGCTTTCAATTTTCTCATAATAAATAAGGAAAAGAGTGGATGGAAAAAGTCAACACACCCTTGTTCGAATGCCAGTGTTTTGTGATTTTTTTTTCTCCAAAATGACACCAAGATAACACAATTCAAAACTTTCTCCCATATTTTATGTGACCTGTACAACTCAATTTGGTATGGGGGGAAAAAGGAATGGACAGGGGGGGGGACAAAAAACAAACCTAAAACCCTCAATACTTTGTTGCAGCACCTTGGCTTTTTTTATTTTATTTTCGACAGTGGTCTTATCAGTCCAAATGTGGCATCTCCTGCACAAAGCCCACTTCAGATAACCCCACAGGTGTTCGATGTAATTTCACAATTCTTTCCAGACTGTCTAAATCAAGACCACCACCACACATTATAGGTATGATAACATACCGTTTGGAATAATAGCCAAAATGTTCATCCTTGGTTTCATCGGACCCTAAGACATTTGCCCCCCCCCCCCCCCCGCCATGTTTTTATGAGGAATTCAAGTGAGTTTTGGCACAATGTAGCTGGGCTGAAATATTTTTCTTGATAAAAGAAGTCCTCTGTCTTTCTACCTTAAGATGCGAACTTTCCAGATATACTTGTAGCTCCTTCAATGTCATCAGTGGCCTCTTGGCAGCCTTGCTGAGCAGTTTTCTTCCAAGTTTGCAGGGACTTCTAGTGCTTTGTAATGTCACTCTTGTGACTCCACTTGATGATGACGACTATCTTCTTGGTCTTCTGTACAAGTTCAAATTCTTCTGTGGCCTTCTCCTCGCTGATACCTCTGAACAATGTGAGCTCCCTGATGCTGCGGAAGCTCTCTGGACTCTGGCTTGCGCTCGAAGATGAAAAATATCAGGAAAGGCCAACTAGTACATCTGAACTTTATTTGTGGCTAATCAAAGGCACTGTAAAAGATGGTTGTGTTGTCTCCCATTTTCCATGAATTTGAATGTGATTGGTTAAGTGTGAACACAGCCACATCCCCCGGTTATAATGAGTGCGCGCGCACTCGTGCAACCACATTACCTCAGTAGTTTACTTTTACTTCACCTCTCTAAAAGATTTCAGTTGCTGAATTGTACAGGTTATAGTTCACATTATTAATGGAAAAAGTTATGAAATGATATACAGTATCTATCTATTTCACTAGAAATTAACTTGGAAACAGATGGTGGGGAAAAAAATGGTATACGTCACGTTAGCATTGAGCAATTAAATTTCAAGACAAACTAACCGTGGAAACCCATTCATCGAAAGCTCCATCTGGAGCTTCTGGTCATGAGCAGCGTAGTCCAACAGCAGAGACTCCAGAGCGGGAGGGTTGATTTGAGGAATAAAGTCAGAGAAGAGAGCAGGTGCCAATTGGGCCCACTCTGTGTAAAAAAAAAATAATAATAATTAAAAAAAAAAATCACACTACTGTATTTAAAAATTAATTATGATATATAGCAGGCTTTCACAAACCTTTTCATCTCTATACCCAACGTTACTAAAACACAGACTCTTTCAGTTCACAACTGAGTTATCTTCCTACGGCAGTGGGGTAACCTCACTTTATACCAAAATTGGAATTACAGGAGTAAAGTCAGAATTGCAGTGCAGTGTGTGTGTGCGCATTATTATGTGTTGTGTTTATTATTTTACATTTTACTTATGTTAACTGTTTTGTTAAGCGCTTTGTTACAACTGCAGCTGTTGTGAACGCGCTATATAAATTAGGAGGTATTGTATATAGCGCAGTGGACAGTAACTTATTACGAGGCATCCACTGGCAAGAAATTGTGTGCCTGCTTGCTAGTGTTAAAAAAAAACACACACACACACACAGCTTTCAGCATTTTGTACAATCCAAACTGACCTACCATTTGTAATAATAACATAACAAATAACCTTTATTTGGGAATTTCTCCATTGTGAGACAAGGTTTTTTCTTATGTTATCTTATTAATCCATTTTGGACCTCAACTCTAAATTCTGGAAACCCCAGCTGGTATTTAACGACTGCTTTGCAGTGACACACCTGGTCGGAGGCTGTGGAGGCCTTTGACCACACTGGCCATGGTTGACGGCTGGACTTCAAAGGGCACCGCGTGAGCTTTGATGAGAAGAGCTGGAAGAAAAATGCTTAAGAAGTCAATAACAATATGTCCTTTTTTCCCCCAAATAATGATCAAATGAGACCAGCAGCACCAGTGTTAGAAAAACTTCGCTTTGAGTCACATCTTTTCAAAATTGTCACATTCAGTACACACAGCACTTCAGCTTTTCCACATTTGATGTTACAGCCTTATTCCACAATGGCTTGAATTCATTTTTTAAATATAAAAGCCACACGCTTGGCACATCTACAGTATTTTGGGGCAGTTATGCCCATTGCTCTTTGCTGCACTCTTCAAGCTCAATCAGGCTGAAATCCATTTTGTGCACAAAAATGATTTGATTTAATTTGGGAATAAAGCCGTTTCGTTCCCAACACTTTGCAGGGACGTTTTGCCTGTCACACAAACAAGAGCAAGGTACTCACGCATGAGTGTGTTGACATATTTCTCTGCGACATGATCAGCAAACAGGTTCATCAGATCTTGTTTCAGGTCGCGGTTCAGCTTTGATTCGATGTAGAACTTGTTCTGAAAACAATCTTCATGAGAAAGCTGCATAAAATGGACTTCCTTTTTGTGTGTATGTCAAACATAAAACAGCGTAAAATTCAAGGAGTGTTATTGTTCAACTTCAAGGACTGAAATATACATATATATGAAACATATATGTATTCAAGCACAGTGATTTAAAAGTGACTTACCAAATACATAAATACTGGAACAATACACTGAAGAGATGCAATGTATTGTGTCAGGGCTGTGTTAAAGCTTTCAATCAGGTTTTCAAGTGGGACGGCCTAAAAACAATAAAAATGGCGACATGTCGTAATCCCGCATTTAGACCTGCTAAAAATCGAAAACTGTAAAATGCAGATTGCTCATTAAACTGGTCAACAACAAATTTTAATCAGAGATGGCTTCATGTATCCCTGAATGTATTTTTGATGGTGACCAAAAGAATGTCCTTACTTATTTCCAGTACATCAGATTTTTTTTTTTATTATTTTTTTTTTTTTAGATATTTTCATGTTTTGATCTTAAATTGGACCATAAAAGCGTGCGCAATACAGAATTTACCATGCGTTATAATTTACAGCTGGGACATTAGAAAAAAAATTATCTACCTGTTACTGAGTGTAACTTTTAGTTAAAACTATATTGCACATATTATGGTTATTAGATTCTTATGAAAACCTGGTGTGCTAGAGAAAAAAACGAGGGCAGATTTGGAATCAGCACAAAAATACACCTGGAGAAGTTTACTTGAACCTCTGCTTAAAAAAAAAGTGGACATGTTTTGACCGTGTTCACTCCTGCGCATGTTTTGCTTTTTCTTTACTGTGATCATTTCGTTTTACAATTGTGTGACAAGAATTCTGCAAAATGAGCGTGTGGGTGATTGCCTTGCAATGAAGCAAGTGGCGACTAGGTGCCCAAGTCTTAAACTCATATTTTCCTTTTGAATTCCAAGTGTTTGCCACCTTTAATTGAGCCGAGGCAAATATTTTACTTTTGTGAACTCTAAAGGTGCCTCACCAATCAAACAACGGAGCGAAAGTGCAGAAGGGCTCCCACATGGACATATTTGTTCTATTTATTTGCTTGTTTAATTTTGTACTTGATGGATGGGCACACACGTCAGAGACTACTGCATTTGTATACAAATGTTTAGCTTATCTTACGTTCAGATCAGTGGATACCCGCTGTAGATGATTTGCTATTTTGGATTTCAGGTCATTGTAGAGCAGCTCAGAGTGTTGCTGGCAAACACACTTGTAGACATAACTGTAAAAATAAACAAAAGACACAAGAGCCCGCTATTTCTGCCAGTAAGATCATTTATATTATTGTTTTAATACACAGATTATTTATCATTCATACACCAACTATACAGTTACTGTTGCAGTGTTCAACTACCCTGACTGGGGTTTACACAACATCAAGTGGTCAAGTGCTAATTGGCATACTGACTTTCACCACACTTACCTTAACTCCATTCTTAGAAAATCACCATGTCCCATTACGCGTAAATTATTTCTACAAAAGGCCAACAGCCACCCCGCGGTCGGCACCATGTCGGTTGACACTTGCTGTTTAATATGTCAGAGACAATGTGCGATACCCGTACATGCGAGTCCTTACCTGTATATCTGAGCATATGAAACAGAGATGTGGTCCGTGGGATTGTGTATGAGCAGGCGCTCAATGGCCTTCTCCAGGTTTGGCCAGTGGTTGTTACGGTAGTCCTCCACAGCCATGGCATTTAGAACTAGGAAGGAAGAGGGACGATTCCGTTTTACCGCAGCAATTTGACCTCAGTGTGTTTTACTATGAGAGTGTGTTAGTGTACAGGAGAACTTCGACTTACGGAACTTTGAAGACGAGTCGAGAGTGAATTTGTCTTGGGCAGAGGCGGCCGCCGGCGTCGCGCATTCGGTCTCGCCACCGGCGTCGCTGCACTCGCTGCCTGAGTCAGAGTCCATGAACTCGGAACCAGACGC
Organism: Hippocampus guttulatus; assembly: GCF_054856545.1. Lineage (NCBI taxonomy): Eukaryota > Metazoa > Chordata > Actinopteri > Syngnathiformes > Syngnathidae > Hippocampus > Hippocampus guttulatus. The sequence continues at coordinate 14,579,216 of NC_141270.1, read as the reverse complement.
GCATCGGCATCGTAAACTCCTCCGAGCTGGCTCCACTTCTCTTCCCGGTACCGCTAAGCAGATAGGCTGGTGGAGCGTCGTTACGTCGCATAGTTGGTTGCTTGAACAGGTCTGGACTCCACTGCTGCTGCCTGCACAATAGTTATGATTGTGGTCATCTTTTACGTCCGAGCTGTCATCGTCCATAGCTTCCATTCCAACCTTCGCCGTGAGCCGAGACCTGGCATTTAAAGCTGTACACGTACTCTCTATAAACATAAGAGCATAATCAAACGCCTAATGCTGTTTTCAGCTTGGCGTTATTGATGACAGCATTTTCACGACATTGTCGTGACGTTTCTCTTCTTCGTAACGTCATTTCTGCGATGACCAACGACGAGACGGCGCGTTACCACCGACAACTGGCTTGGCGTGCGAACGGCAACAAGCTCGGACTCAGCAGTGGCTCTGACTCTTACTATTTAACAAGTACATTTCAAAAGCTAATCAGCTGACACACCAGTGGAAGTTATTGCGAAATGGGGAGTACATCTTTTTTGGGGTGCCTCATTTAAAACCCCTCTATTGGCTACACTTTATCGGAGGTGTCCTCACACTGTACAGACACCTGCATTAAAAAAATCCAATACAAATATAAGTACTTATTAAACTACTTAAGTACATGTAAAAAATACAAACTCTGCAATGTACTTGAGTGAAAAAAAATCATATTTACTGTCAACAATGTTTTAATAATTTCAGCCCCCCTGCCCCCCCAAAAAAGGAAAAAAAAACCCACTCAAGTACAGATACCTGAAAAATGCACGAGTGGACCAATACATGTTCAAGAATGCCCAGTTCTCAGCTTCCACAGTGCCAATCTAAACTCAGTTGTAACCTCAGAGAACATTCTGTCAATTCTAACTGAAATAGGACTGTTATTGGTCCATTCAAGATTAGAGACGGTGGACTGGACATTCATTGCAATAAGTACAGTTGCAAAAGGAATCATTTTTGTTTCTTTGACACCGCCGAACATACTGTACTTTTTCATTTTGCGGGTTTTGTAATCTGTAAATAGCACAGAGACTTTTCATAAACCTTTTCTGTAAGGAACCAAAATTGGTCAAACTCAGTTCTTACTTTGCCTCCAATTAAGTGAAGATAATTTAGCAACCATCAATGAGATACAATTTCTTGGTGACTGGCCTTTTGCTTCATGACGGCAGTCCAGTAGTCAACTCATGCCCCGTATGTCCTTTAATATTAGTTTATGTACACTATATGTTGATATTGTGGCAATTTTATTACATTTGGGCCCGGAGAAAAATGTAATTTGGGGAAAGTTATAACCGTGTGGAAAAATAACAGGTGAGTGAGTTGTTTTTCATTATTTTTACTGAGAACCGCAGAAGTAACAAATGGTGGCAAACCGTACTCTTCAACCATAGACGGAAATAGCATGTGTATGAAGTTGGCACCAGGCTCAAATACTGTAAATCTGGTCGGCCAACCAACATGTTTACATGCAGCAGGCTATCGGTAAGAGAAGAGTCCTATTATTATTATTTTTACATTTCATGAAAAATAAGAGCAACAATCAGTTTCATGAAGACGCCATTGTTTTTTTTTTTTTTCAATTTTAAGTGAACATAGTAAGGCTTTGCAATAAAACAAAGGACAACTTTGTACAGAAAGACCGTCATCTACCCCTGGCAGAGTATGTCTCCAAGCTGAGTATAAAAATAAGAGGCTTGACCATAAAAAGTAGCTGCCACATCTGAAGGAACCACCTTTTCAATAATCTCTTTCCAAGACTCCGTTGACAAGAGGAATATACAGAACTTATATCGAAATCAGATCAAGTTGATGAAATGTTCTTTGGTTTCAACTTAAAGAGGACTTGTTATCTGCTGCATTTACCCTCATGAAAGACCAGAGTCAAACTGTTCGTGTTCAGGTTAGCCAAAATGTTCAAGTAAGACATCGGAAGGCTCGTCTTAGCCAGGCATTTGACCCAAATGTTCATGCTATGGTGACATAAAAAAGTTGCAAAACATCACTTTAGACCACAGTTCATGTCACATTGTATACTGATGATGACAAAGTCATGCCTTAAAGCTTAAACTGCTGTCTTTTGTCAGAAGTTGCGGTAGATGAACTGATGCATTTCCAAACGTTAATACAAAAAAAAAAAAGGCAACCAGTTCTATTCGGTAAGCAGTATGCTTCCGACAATGCGCGTGACTAAGTGGGGGTGGGGGGACCTTGTTCCATATTCACATGAATTTGCACACAATTTTAAACTATGAAAAACGATAGGCTGATGAGTCGAAAATATATGAAACAGACATTTTACATGTATATATATATATATATATATATAAATACATATACATATATATAAAAAGACAACGAGTGCTTTGTCAACTGGGTAGTTTAAAGGTGTTGTGTGGTGCAGTGAGTTTGTTCAGCCGTATTGTTTGTCTGCAAACTCGATGTGGCCTCATTGGCCAAAGTGTCTTGTATTGTGTCTCCGAGGCAGGCCGCTCCGTCGGCTTCCTCTGGCTCGCTGACCTCCGCTCCCTCATCGCCGCTGCACTCCGACTCCTCGCTGTCGCTTTCGCACGAGCTTGACGTCTCCTCCTCAGAATCTGAATAAACCTCGGCCCCGTGGAAGATGTAATGATGTGGTGCTTGAAACAGGTACTGGCCCGCTGTAGGTCACAAGCATAATCCATTCAATAGCCACGTCTTCGTTTTACCCGGTGAGAAATGTAGCAATACAACCCCAGAACATAAGCAAACCTCCTCCATGTTTCACAGTGGGTACAATGTTCTTTTCTTGGTATGCTTCACGTTTGTGTCTGTCAACACAGATATGATGTTGCCTTGCCAAATCAACTAAGCTCCAGTTTTGTCTTATCTGTCCATGTGACCTTCTCCCAGAATCTTTGTGGCTTGTTAAGTGTACATGGTGGCCAAGTCCAGTCTCATTTTAATTATGATTCGCTTTTTACCAGCGGTGGCCACCGTGGTCGACATCCGTTAAGTCCACTTTGGCTCCATCAATGATGGATGGTGCGATCTGACGGATGTTGACCTGGGAGTTCATCTTTAATTTCCCTGGAGGTTGTTCGGGCCCCTTAGGTACCATTATATTATCCATCCCTTCAATTTGTCAAACCTTTTCCTCTTGTGGCCACATCCAGAGTTGTTGGCCACAGTCCCATGGTCTGTAAACTTCTGAATATGTGCAGATCAGAGGCGATTGCTCTAAGACTGCAAGGGAAGCTCAGCTTCCCCTAAAATGTCAAAAAATAAGTGATCAAATATATGTGTGTACATACAATTGTGTGTACATGTCATTGACTAAATATGCGCTACAACGCGCTCAACTTTTGTTCCAAATCAGCTTCTTATTACTGGTTACGACGCGACTCTCTTCTCATTCATTCCCGCAGCTTCACTGTGTGGACGCTGAGCGCCGACAGCGCGGACGCTGGGCATTGAGAGAATAGTCCCAATGCATTGAAACGAGACGAGTCATTGGATGAATGCTGGTTTTGTCTCACCCATCGGACGCTCAGCGTCTCTGGGAGTCTATGGACAGTGGGCGTGTATCGGCTGGCCCGGACACTCAGCTTTTCTGCATGATGATTGGATGATCTGTCTGAGGCTGAATCTCTTTTTGATTGACAGCGAAATGAGCCAATCACCGATCTTTTGGTGTAGGCATCCGTGGGAGCATTTTTCAATTCTCATTCTGTTCTGAGTGGCACTGGAGACTTCTTCTAATCATCTTAGCGACACTCTCTTTGTTGAAAATGACTAGCGACCGACTAATATTTTATTTCTGGTGTGTGTGCAGACTGACTTATATCACCACAGTTAAGACCCTGGAAAAGACGCAGTGTTGGTATGACAGGGTCACAGATCATTTTCTTGAAAAGGAACAGAGAGTAGAATTCACGTGTATATATATATATATATATACACACACACAAGATGGCGCCCGAGTAGGCAGCCATCGGCAAGTGCTCTCATGAGCCTTGCTTTTTTTTGTTGTTTTTGTGTTTGTTTTGTCACTTTGTGTTTGTTGTTACGTCGTGTGGACCTGATGTGGACTTTTTTCAGCATTTTTTGGCCACGACATTCATCAAGGAGGAGACTCTGTGCTTGGTGGTTGCGCCTTCTCGGCAGCATGGGTATACCAGCACTGTTTTTGACGGGGAGGAATGTCGGTGCCATTTGACTGTCGTTGCTGGACAGTCCCGGGGCGCTTGTGTCTTGCGCCTGTAATGGGCAGCATTTTTCACAGCCTCGTTTTGTTCAGCGGAGAGATCGGTGCTGTTGAACGGTCTGCGGCTTGATGGATGTAAGGATTGAGGAGCCAACGATGAGAAGAAAGGAGCGTGAGCGCGGAGCGCCGATGCGGATTTGGAACTGGGAGTCGCGGCTTGGAGTTTGAAGCGGATTACGTGGGTCAGGAGAAGTGAACTAATCTCTTTTCGTCAATGGACGCTACAACTTCGTGTTTGCTTTCAAAACCTAGCTTGTAGCAGACGTGTGCACATTTTCAGCATGACGTCTCTGACCCACTGGTGAAAGGACACTTTGATCCTCTCCTCTTTCATCTATAACTGCTTCAGACAACAAAGTGTATGCAGAAAAGTGGTGAAGATTGTACGACTGTCTGTGTCCTATGTGTTGTGTTGTGTTATTTTTGACTTCAAAATGGCGCCGCGAGAGTGGCTGCCTTTCCAGCAGCTCCTATATTTTGTTGTTCTACTTCTTCCTTTCATTACTTTGCTGCTGTGAATTGGGAATTTCTCCATTGCGAGACTAATAAAGGTTTTCTTATCTTAAATAAACTGACACATTTTATGATGTAGGCCGAAATTGAGCTTCCCCTCCTTGACAGACCAGCATCCGCCACTGGTGCAAATGTAGTCACAGAAATGTCAAGCTGCTTGGAGATGGTCTAATGGCCTTTACTTTTAACATGTGAGTCCTAATGTCCGTTCTACTCTACTGTGACAACTGACTCATTACAAGTTTAAAAGTGTGGGTCTACTGGAAGAAATGACACATAATTAAAAGTAAAATGAAGATGATGCCACTTTGGTGCAATGTAGTACTGTTTTGTTGTTTTAATATTCATTGTTCCCAGAGAGCATAGACAATATTAACCTTTAAGTTTTGTTGCATGTCAAGTCAAAGTCAAGTTTATCTGTATGTTCTAGTATAGTGCATGCTCTGTACAATAAATGTTGCTGCTCTGTGTGTGTGCTTAATTTTTATATTTACCATAATCTCTATGGGAACTTCTGTTCGGCTGTCGACAGCATTTCACATTATATGTTAGCATCAACCTAACAGCCTTTCGTTACACAAAGTGGTAGGATTTGGGTGAGCATTTCAGGCAAATAAAATATGAATGGACTATAATGAGTCCACTAAAAACAAAGTAATCCTAAGAGTGGCATGCAAGAGAGTATTGGTTCATGACACCTACATTGTATGAATATTGAATGAAGGTTAATGTAACTATCAATGATATTGCTTTGGGATAGCATCTAATGCAAATAAGCATTTACAATGCACTGGTGGAGGATCAACTTTGCACATTTCAAGGTACACAAAAATAGTTCTTTTTTTAAAATTTCACATACTGTAGGTTAAAAAAAAGAATCAATATTGACTGAGATGAAATACTTGAAATTCAGAGACATTTTTCTGCTATATGGCCCAGCCCTACTGAGCACATTAAGTTTAAAAAAGGTGTTTATTTAATCTTTGTATTGACCAGTTTATTTGAGTTTTTCATGGTGGTGTTGCCTTTTTACTCAAGATTCTCATTCAAATACTATATATTAAAATAAAATGACCTAAATTTATTTTTCCTCTGCGTGCTTATTTTCAATAGCGTAAAAATAATAATAATACAATAAATAAATAATCAATACAGAATACTGACAATACTTTTCAGTCATATCGCTCACCCCTAATTGGTATCGTATCGGAAGTGAAAAAATTGTATCTGGACATTCCTAGTTTAAATGTATTTTTGCATATTGAGTGAATGAAATGTAGATTGCGTGCAAACATACTCATCACTGACGTGTCCTTTAAAACATCAAAATAAGTAGAAAAGAGGGATCTAAACTTAGACAGCAGTGATCTGTATTGAAGTCGAGACTTACTGTCCAGGCGCTTGCTGATTGGACTTCGACTGATGCAATTCATCCAGCATCGTCTGCGAAATTCATGGTGGGAAGATTGGCTCCTTTCTTCCGCGCTCTCTTCTTTACTTGCGTCTTTGACTGATAGCTGGCTCGGCTCGGCGTTCCCTTCGCTGGGACACTGAGCATCAGGACAAGGCTCCAAAGGCGCAACGTGACCATCACTTTCTGTGACATTCGGACTTTCCGGTGAAGGCTTTTGGACAGAGTCTGTACTGTGCTGCTTTGGCTCCTCTGGCGTTCCGTCTGCGGTGGCGGCGGCGGACAAGGCCTCGCACGGTGGCTGCTCTGGTAACCGAGGGGGTTTCTCCGTGATCTCGGTGAGTCTTACAGTGTTGTAGCAGAGCTGCTCAAAGTCCCCGCCCAGTCGATGACAGAGCTCATTGACGATGACGTCGCAGTCGCCCAGGAGCTCCACGTCAAAGTTGAGGTGAGGCAGCTGCTCCCGATTGATCAAGACTTGAGGCACTTCATGAGGAATGGAGTCTGGATAGGATGGCAAGAAAATCTGCTGAAAACATTTGCGCACCAATAAATTTAAGAGCTTGGGCAAGAACATACTTGGGATGAGGGCGACCGGTCGGACTTTCAGTGACGACCCGATAACTATCAGAAGATCCACCTCGTCCTTGTCCTGCTTCATGGCTCTGTGAAACATTTCTGGAAGATTCTCTCCAAAGAAGACGATGTCTGGTTTCATTATTGCTAGAGGAATATCTGGACACCGAGGGCAATGGGGCACCCGCTGCAAGCAGAATTTTCAAATTATTTTCAGAATTCCAAACAGTGTGTTGCATCAGTTCAGCGGTGTAAAACTCAATTTTGTCACGGGCCGCATTGTAGGTACAATTTTCTTCGGTGGGCCGTTATTACTGTAAAACCACGTACTATCAATATTTCATCGCCTCATCATATAGTTACAATACGCACAACAAATTGATGCACAAGTACTTTTGAGAAAAAAAGGTCAAGGTTAACATTTGTTCAATTATAGTTCATTCAGTCATTTATTTATGTATATACTATATACAAACACACACACCAAGGTTTTTATTTATTACACACGACAATTAAAAATTTTTGGTACATATTTTTAGCAAGAATCATGAAAGGAGACACACATGATTTGATTTTGCTTGCCGTTTTCTTGGATGCAGCAATGCAGAGAAGAGAATGTGATGAATACCATACAACCAAAAACATGTATGAATAGTAATGTCATTCTTTTTCATCTATAGAGGTTAACATGTATTAATGTTAAAACACATTTTGCATTCAGGTTGCTCACTATCACCTCAAATATATTCTGTCTCCAATACTGTCTTGTACTATTATGTGTCTATCATGCTTTATCAAAGGTACACAACGTCCATTCATTACCTTTTCAATTTTATGTGTTGGCTACCTTATTTTTGTACTTAATAAAAATCAAGCTTCAGAATTGACTCAGACCACATTATTCGTGTTCCCACCATTTTCAACAGAGCAAACAGCTTATCAACAGTGCTCCAGTGTACAGTGGTAGATGGGAAGTCTTCAGCAACTGTATTTTACACGGCAGCAACAATGGCTGAATATAGAAGAGAAGTGACACATCACAAGAACCACTTTGAATGGGATAAGCCAAAACTGAAATCTCGCTCTCACCAACTAATTACCGGTGGACTAATTAAAAATGATAAACACTGAAGTGATTAATTGTGTTACAGGCTCAAGTAAAAAGGCTTCAGCAGCTTTAGAGCCTTGATTATGTCGCCTTCAATCAATGTCAATATACAAGTATATACCTGGTTAAAGATGTCTTCCCTTATAGCTTCGCAATCCACTTTGTATTTACAGATGAGACAGGAAGCAGTTGCAAATGACCCTGAAAGAGTCATATGAGTTACTGTTGGGACTTTCTGAAGATCTATACTTCCCTCCCAAATAAGCTTAAGATGTGAGTTAGTGTTGCCACTTACCATGACACTGGATAATTCGCTGAACTCCGGCCACTTGTTCTAATGTATCAATATTTTGTGTGTAGTTGCGCAGCAGCTTGCCCTGCTTGTCCATCATAGATATGAATTTATGACAGGGCGAAGGCTGGAACTGACCCGGGTAGATTTCCTGTGACAAAGACGATGCACTGAGAACTTCCAAGTAAAATTGGCACACGCGTCACTCCTGCAATGGCTTCGTAAGAATAAACATACATTAAGCAAACCTTAGCAAACTTGAAAAATGGCCTTGGGTCTCTTTGGAAGTACTCGATATCAAACATAGCTTGCGGGTCTGGAAGATCAGGGAAATCAACAGCAAGACGGGCATAAATCCCATCTCTGGAGCGAAAATCTGGTATTCCACATGAAACAGACACCTGAACGAAACACAGAGAATTTAAACTTCAATAAAATCACATATAAAAAAGTCCCACTGTAGCGTGGCTTATCTTTCACACCGCCACTATGTTGCCCAAGATTTCCAATGACCAAAACATTGGTACTAATCTCTATTAACGCATGTACAGGTATGGTGTTTCACATTGAACTTTATGTTAGCATTCAGCTACTGGAGTTACTGTTACAATTAATAAATGCATTTAGTTTGGTTGAACATTTTCAATCTATGTTCATCTTTTATGTGTCAGTGATGATGTAAACGTACTGGGAGTGACAAAGAGCTTGGAGCAATTATGCGTTGCGTCTTGTATTGAGAACTGTGTCAAAAGTCTTTTTGATTCATCAAAATTATGTTGAATGATATTCTCCCATTTTTTTGACAACTAGAGAGTAAGAGTAGGTGCTAATACTTTAAAAAGTGGATTACAAAATATGTGAAGGGAGTTTTATTTAGTTAACATTTTTAAAGCATATGGCTATGGTAAAACAATCCCCAAAAATGTTTGCACTATGGTAACTTGACAGATTTTCATCTATCCTGTATGAGTCTGGAAAGTACAAGGTGTGTCAGAAAAGCTCCCTGACCGGTCTCACAAAAGATAGATTTCAAATCCAAACTATAAATTTTTCCCTTTAGTCTCAGGGTTGTTGACGGGGCAGAAGCCAACTGTACTCTTGCATAGTGTGCAAGGTTTGGCAGCTGCTTTTCAAGTGCGGCAGAGACTCAGCCCCTGGTTTTGCGGTCACTCAAAATTTGAATCACAGTTGCACCATGTAGCGATGTCGCACATAACAAACACATAAAATGCTCACAAGATTTCACACAAGCTAAAAATACGTATACACAATAAAGTACATATCTTTTGTGACACACACCTTGTATCCCCCCACACCAAACAGGAGATCACTGTACATTGGAAAACTGGGTGAGTGCACACACTGTACATTAAGAGAGACCTACCCCGGCACCAGTCAGCACTAGAATCCTTTTACTTTCATGCAGTAGCCTGACCACATCTTCCAAGGTGTTGATATCCTTCCGTTTTTTTCTTTTAGGAGGTTCTGAGATGTTGATGATGATCTGCCACAGTGTCATGTCATCTAAATCCGGTGGGAGTACAGTCTCAGGAAGCAACTCCCTGAGAATGGCCCTTGGGTCGGTCTCCCTGATGTGCTGCTGGATGAAACTGTAGGAACCTGGCCAAGAAGATAACCTCTCAGCATGGCATGCATTCCAAATGGCTCAAGAATTCTCAAATAAGCCACGATAGAGGACAGCCAGGTCAAGATACATCTTAAATTCACACAGGCACCTATATGTGGTTGAGGTGTCCAGTCGCTGGAGCTGGCATGGGAGGATCTGTCATCTTCCTCCGTGACATGCTCAGGTGTGACAGCCAAGCCATTGGAGGGGCGATCGATGCATCCAAAGAGACCTGCGTGTAGTAGATATTGCAAGAACTGTAACACAGTCTACAAAGTGCGGTGACATCGCTGAATATACTTAACGAGTGGTAACCTACACGGCCTGTTAACGTTAAGTTCTAGACATGATAATGACAATAACCTCGGCGGGTAACTTTGGCTCATGCAAGTGTGTTGTGTGGACTTAAGTCATACCAGCTAACGAATGCTACGTCGCTATCAAAGTTCAGTGTCTCGTGGGAACAAGTCCATTCATGAAAACTCATCCAATGTCTCCCATAGCGGCTTTCCTACTCGCTTACGTGTCATCATTATCAGGAAAAGGGCTGCCGCCGGGTGCAGTTTGATTGTCGGTGGAAAAATGTGAGTTCTTATCATTGGGTTAAAAATGAATCCGCGCTCAATTTGGGAAAACGTGTAACCGCCGGAGAACGGCGCTTAATGCGTTAAAAACGTCCGCCTCTCTACCTACCGGCACTGGACTCGAACGTCCCAAGCAGGGCGCTGTCGGACTTAAAAGGCTCGGAGACGAGTAGTCCCAAGCCATTGTTGTCTCCGCCTTGCGCTCCTGGGGCCTGCTCTACCGCCATCGACGGTTTTGCTTCCCTCTCCGGTGGCTGCGTACAATTTGCCGCCACCTCCCAACTCTCCGTGACTCCAGAAACGCAAGGGAATTTAATGGCGTCGGTGACTTTGAGGTCGTATTTTGTCGAAAGGGTAATTTTCGACTTTTTAGAGGTGGGCTCGTCCATTTCGGATGCGCCCGAGAAGGCCGTTCCCAGACTGTTCTCTCCGTCCGCCATCTTCAGCCCGCAGAGCCGCCGAGCGGAATGAGCGGATCCCTCCCCCACGGACAGCTGGCTCATTTGCATCGGTCACGTGACGTGCTCTTCTCCAGGAGTCGCAGGGACGTTGTACCCCTTGCGTCACGAATATGAAACCATAACAAAAAATGCTGCATTCAAGTACAATCAGATTTTTTGGGATGATGGAACTTCTGTTCGTTCTTCTGTGACTGCGAACAGCTCTGGTTTACAATGAATTTTATATGATTTTGTACGGGTATTGCTTGTTTCGTAACATTTATTTTCCAAATCAACAAGCGGGTCACAATATTACCTTCTCTGTCTGATATTTTCTTGTTAATGTCATTTACATGTATGTCCCTTTAAAATTCGTCATGTGTGGTAAACCAGGATGAGTCACTCCAATGTATCATACGTCAGATGGTTCCCGTAACTCATTGATCTCGACCACATCTGCGAAGCCGAAATATTCACGAAAGGCGAAAAAAAATATTGAATTCGAGCCGTGTGGTTAAGGGGCAGCGTCAAGAGAGGCTGGTTGTGCAACTAGCGTAGCACATCTTCAAGCTGCTCCTTTCGAAGAATCGTGACATTGTTTAATGGAGGCCGTTTTGAACTGCAGACCCGAGGATTTGGAAGACTATTACGCTTTATTGGGATGCGATGAGTTATCATCGGTAAGTTGTTTACTGGCAATGTATTCTAGGTCTGCGGTTCATTGTGAGCTGTGCACCACAAAACAAAATCTTGAGAAAATGAGAACTGTCAGAATTAATTTATAATGTACAAACTCAATTCCAACGAAATTAGGACGTTGTGTTAAACATAAATAAAAAGAGAATGCAGTGATTTGCAAATCGTGTCCAACCTAAATTTAATGGAATACACTAGAAAGACAAGATATTTAATGTTGAAAATTATTACGTTTATTGTTTTTAGCAAGTAATCATTAATTTAAAATTTTATGGATGTAACACGTTGCAAAAGCCGTGACTGTGTTAGTGTCTAATAATCACAATAATAATAATGTAACCCCCATGTGCTGCGGAAGGCCTCTGCGAGAACATTAATTGAACAAGAACTATGGATGGTATATTAAACTAATAATTCAGTACAAGTATAGAATTCAGGATGATGGCAGAGACACTCTCCTTCCAAAACCAAAAACCGATTGCTATAAGATGGGCGTCCTCGCGCCAACACAGGCAACACTACCGAGTCCCAACAGGTACTAAAAATACAAAAGTGCTTATCCACTTAAATAACAAGACAATGCAAGGGCGACACGCTGTGGCAGTCTCGATTCACTACTTGACAACAACAATAATAATAATATACTGTATCTAAATTCCCTGCGATTGGCTGGCAACTAGTTCGGGGTGTACCCGTCGACTGGCCGAAGACAGCTAGGATATGCTCCAGCATACCCGCGACCCTTGAGAGGAGAAGCAGATTAGAAAATGGATGGATGGATGTCATATGTCATGTAGTAATATGTTTAGTAATATTTATTAAGGGCTCGCTTCAGCAATTCGTGGATTTTTTTGTGTAACGTCATAGCTCAGAATTGCACTGTAAAATCCATATAGGACAAGCTTTTACAGGTCAAATGCAAAAACAACAACAAAAAAATGAAAATATCTCTAACAGCCTGATGTGCTAGAGCAGCTAGACGAAAAAGTAATGCCATCTGTGGTTAAAATTTTGCTGTTGACCAAAGTTATGCATTAAATGGGACAAATCGAAAACGTACTTTTTACTGTTTGAACACATATTGTTCGGCTTCCCGAATGCCTTTACACCACTCAAGTATGAAAATAAACAACCAAGTCAATCTTCTGTTGTCTGACGAGGCTGTTTTGGAAAATGAGTCTGTGGGAGAGCCATTCTACATATTGATAAATTAGTTACTGGTAACTTCGTGCATGCAAGCATTCCTTTCCAGTGAAACACAACATAAAAACCAAAAAGACAAGCAGAGCTGCACTTAGATTTGTCTGTTGCACAGATTAGCGTTGCCATACAGCGTTAGCTTCTGCCAATGTACACACTGAACACTTGATTGTTTGTTGAGGTTGGGCCTGTTTGGCGCTGCTGCTTTAACAGATCTGGGAAAACATAATCCATATTGTCTTTGTGTGGCATTGAGCGTGCTTGGCTGTTGGCAGATGTCGAAAGTTGTGGTGCTAATTCCAGCTGACTGTAGTTCATTAAAGTGTTTATTTATTTTCAGACTGAACAAATTCTCAATGAATACAAGATCAGAGCCTTGGCATGCCACCCAGACAAGCATCAAGGCAACCCCAAAGCAGGTACATTTGTTGAACGGCTATGGCATGTTTTTTAAAATTCTAATCAATCTATTCATTACAAAGGTGTTTAAAGTTGATAATAATTTTGTTGAGTCTATTTGTTAATGTTTTAAAAATTAGCTCATTTATACCAGGATTTCTTTCTTTCTGGCAGTGGCAGAGTTTCAAAAACTACAGGAAGCCAAAGAGGTGTTAAGCAATGAGACGAAAAGAAAAAACTATGATCTCTGGAGGAGAAGTGGCGTTGCTATCCCATTCCATGACTGGCAAGCCTTAAACGACTCTGTAAAAACGGTGCGTGATGTTTTACTTTCGTGTGCTTGCGATGGAAACCGGTATCATGATCGGACTTGAAAAATCTTTGCAGTCAATGCATTGGGCTGTGAGAAATAAGAAGGAACCCATGCTGGAGGCTGCAAAGGCAGAAACACCAATCACATCCCATGCAGAGGACCTTTATTGTCAGCAGGAAGCACCGGGGATTGTCTCAAGTGATGCCATGCAATCTTCAAGTAATTCCTTTTCATTCAATCATATTCATATCATGTGTATAATGATAAAAGTCCCATACTATTTTGAAGTCATTTAGTTCCATTCTTTTTTTTTTTGTTAAACATCATGTGCCCTCCAAACCAGGTGATCAGATAAAGATATTCGGCTTCTAGGTGAAGTTTTCCAGATGAACCTAATATCTTTCGGTTAGAGAACAGCCGGTTGTGCTAAATGTACGAAAACATTAAACAGTTGGATGTGTTATTCGAAAGTTTGGAGAAGGTCAATTTCAGTTGATAGTGGACATTAGGATATAAATTCATTCTGAAATTTCACCCAAAAGCCCAATACCCCCAAATTTTTGGGAGTAGTATGTGTTGAAAGAGCAGTTTTAATTTTTATAAAACTAACTTTTTGCTCTCATGATCTAGGCGATTACTGGCATCGTCGTTTCCGCTGGACTGCTGACTCACCATCTTGTCTGCTGCAGAAGTTCCGTAACTATGACATTTGAATACAGTCCAGCACATTATGCCTTGTTACTTGTAGTAACATTGTTTGTGGACATGGTCAAGCTGTGATGTCATTCCGTCTGTAAGGTAGATTGGTTAAATTTGGACGCTTACCAAATCATATAGAGGTTAGTAACTGTGGTTTTGCGTTCATAAATCCAAAATTTGACATTCACATTACTGAGCGAAATGGATGAACATAGATTCTGTACTGTCATTCTTTTAGATCCATACAAGACACAATAACATCAAATGAAACTGTTAATTTGAAGTGTTTATATTTTATCTATCATGTAAATATTTTTATTTTAATAAATATATATTTTATTTATATGTGCCTTGCAATCGACCAATCCAATATGTCTTGCCCAAAGTCAGCTAGAATAGGCTCCAACTCACCTATTGTAACACACAAATTAGGACGAGTGAAGCCGTTCGGATCATGGATGGAAAATGAATAGAATATATAGAAAATGAATGGATGCATACTTGACCTACAGCATTGTCAAGAGAAGCGGTAATTAAAATGTGTCCTATTCTGGGTGTGAGTTACTGTCTGTATCCTCATTCTCACCGTACACATTCTTTTTCTGCCCACTTCCCAGAATGACATAAAAATTGCTTGTGGATATTAATTTATTTTTTCCTCGGGGTCTTGAATCCATCGCAACTGGAAACAAGGAGAGCGACCTGAAGAATTAGTTTTGAATATACTGTATATGTTTGAAGTTAAAAACCGGATTATTGGTTACTTGAGGAAATTTGAAAATGTATTATTGTTTGTAGTTTTGACCTAGTGTAATGTAAGCATTAAGCGACATGCTGAGAGGATACAGCTACAGAGAGGGATAAATACGAGGCAAAAAGTTGAAGGTTTAAAAAAAAGAACTGCATTGTTCTGCAAGTGAAATGATTGGGCCAACAGCAATACTCGAAGCTCGTGACGTCACAAACGTTCAAGTCAAGAGCACTACTTGACTACTACCCCTCAATTTCCTGCCGGGTACGTGGCGCGTACCTGTAATCCAAGCTACCGGGAGGCTGAGGCTGGCGGATCGTGTGAGCTGGGGGGTTCTGAGCTGCGGCGGACTATGTCGAGCGGGTGTCCGCGCTAAGTTCGGTATCGATATGGTGCTCCCGGGGGAGCTCGGGACCACCAGGTCGTCTGAGGAGGGGTGCACCGGCCCAGGTCGGAAACGGAGCAGGTCAAAGCCCCCGTACCGCTCAGTAGCGGGATCGCGCCTGTGAATAGACGCTGCAGTGCAGCCTGAGCAATACAGCGAGACATAGTCTTTTAATACTTCGTCTCTATTCACTACCACCCCCCAAAAACTAAAACACGCCATGGCACGGTATATTTACTTTAAGAAACTTAGTTTTTGTGCATTTATTTATTCACAAAAATCTGCTTTCATGGCCTATACTGTCTCCCCGTGGTAAAATATGGTAACTACAACATTTTTTCATCGTTTTGGGTACTGATTTAATTGGTTGATGTAGACACCGCTCGGCTTCCATTGGACAAAAAATACGTCAAATCGTCAGTTGTGCTCGCATTGGCCAGAGTATACGTCGAACAAACACTGCGACAAATGAACCCAGCTGTCCACTGTTCGCTTCATTGTGGCCGACTGTACCTGGACGTGAAGAGTCATGGCCGGTCAACTGCTTCTCCGAACTTGCGCAGCAACGCTTCGGTTGAGTCGAACAGGGATAGCGCGCTCCATGGCCACGTTGAAAGGTAAGTGACAACTGCAACAGTGCTCAAACAGACATGCTCTTGAAGTCGAGGCATTCTAGAAGCCTGGTCGCAAATCGTGTTAACTCGGTCATTTGCTTCGTTAAATAGCGCATTTGCACAAGCGAAAAACAAGTGAAAACGACGTTGTCCGTTTCACTTTGCCTCGGGAGGTCATGCGCCTGCCCCAAATCTATAAATCCACCTGCATGCGCAACAATTGGTGTTATGTGAAATGATCAACTTTCCATGTTTTGGTTATTTCCTAGTGCCAAGTAGTTTAAAACTGCTAGGTGAAATTATAACGAAGGTCATTGGGACAAACTTGCTGGAAGCCCTCTGATATTACTGCCCCCTCCTTTGGCAGGCGTGTGTTGGTTCGATGCCAGCCAGTATCCCGATAGGCGTCGAGCAGGGACAGGGTGGATTTCAAGAACACCAGTTTTTATAAGTCTATTTCCATCGCCGAATTAATCTTATACAAGGCATTGTGCTACAATTTCAAGGAATACCCACAGATGAGGAACAAGCCACTGGCCTGGAACGCCGTGCCCTTGAAGCGCTAAAACTGGGAAAAGTGGGTTAATTTTTGCAAGTACAGCACAGTATACAGTACTGTTTGAGACTGCACTCCATGTAATAAAAAGGCTTCGATGCACATTAAAGGATCCCTACAGTATGCTGAAACCTAAGAACTACGCAGGAACCAAAGATGACCCGCACATCGTGCCTTGTATCGGACAAAAGAGGCTGGTGGGCTGCCTCTGTAAGTGATGATTTAAATGGGAAAAAAAAGTATTTGTATTCAACTTGCAATCCAAATTGACCAATAAAATCTCATCCAGGTGAGGAAGACAACACTGCGATCGTGTGGTTCTGGCTTCATGAGGGGAAAGCCCAGCGCTGTCCCTCCTGTGGGTCTCATTACCAGCTGGTCCATCATGAGTTGCCTCATTGAAATCTTCACCAAAAGCAATATTAACATCACTGTGTCTGCTAATCCAAATCCAACACATATATCATCAATAAATTTAAATACTCAACTGTCTCCTGACAATGACCAGCATTTTATTTCATCTTCAAAGCCAAGACGTTGCACTCCAAGCAAATGTTTTGTACAGTTCTGTATCCATGATCACAATCGAATTTACGTGAAACAAAGGTTAGTCATTTCTATAGCACACATTTCATGCAGAAGGGGGCGGACTGTGTTCGCTCTTGTAAAAGTGAGATTTTTATTATCCCAGCTACACCGGAACAAGCAGGTTTTGTTCTGAACACTTGGAAGCAAGTGTTTTGTTTAAATCTGGTCAATTTATAGTCCATGTTCAATAAAGTATTGTTGCAGAATTAGATTTCAGTTGTCAAGAAGGTAGTGCTCTCGGTTGCATGTATTGTGTAAAAAAAAATCTTGCATGTATTGTAACACTACCTCCTTGTACCTTGTCATATCCAAACATCGAATGCACATAACTGCAATATCAAATGTACTATAAGTCCCCTTCTAGTAGGTGTTTTACTTGCTGGAAAAGCTGGAAAAAAAATCCAAGTAACACAAAATGCTGACATGGCAAAGTTATATTGTTCCTTGTAGCCTCTTTCCTAGCAGTGCTCACGCTGTCCTGTTCCTACAAAAAACCTGCAAAGCAAAACGTTCGGGAACATGGTGGCCATTGTCATTTAGGACATGATCATTTGGACCTCTCAAAGTGGCCTCATGCAAGATTAAAGCCTTGATTATGATCTATAGCTTGAAGAAGCTTCTCACGCAGTGTTTCTGCATTGGTGTATTTGGGCAGGTCCAACAAGTTGAAGCACGTGTGGGCGACAGGCAAATAATGTTCTCCCCCACTGGTCGGCTGGATCACTAGTTTAAGGCTTTTCATGCCCAAGATGGGTATGCGATCACTTCCTGTGAGGAACACTGAGGGGACAAACAACATCCATTTCATGATTGCAGCTTTACTTTCACGCTCCTTCCACTGGCATCCGACATCGGTAAAGAAACACTTACAGAGAAACTCTTTTTTCTTCTCTAAAGGAAGGTTGTGGAACACTGCCCAGAAGAGCTTAATGGTGGGATGGTCTGCCCAGTACTCTCCCTTGTATTCAGTGCTCTGAGAGAAAAATAAAAATATGCGAGAGTTGAAAAACTCACACAAGGAAAGAATTTCACAGAAAAATATTTCATTTTGCGAGTTACCACATCCAGGTAATTGTATTCAAAAAAAAAATTTCCAAGCTATACATCACAAATGTATGAATGGCCAAATGATGCAAAACCTTTTCAAGTTCAGTCCAGTCATAGTTGGTGTTGCCAATCACCATGGCTTGCAGTTCATTGGGCTGGAACAGCTCCAGAACTTTGCCTCCACAAACCTTGTGGAAGCCTGCATAGAAGCATTCAAATAGTGGGGCGACTGAGGTGTTGAATGTGTAGTCTACGTATGCATTGACGAAGTCCTGCCTGGACACAGAAATGGTTTCACTACATGGTCAGTTGTGAGAGTCATTTTACTGGGATAAACAATATCAATACAAGCTGAACCAGTTTACCGGTTGGATTTATTCACGTTAATGTTTTCACCATTTGGTATGAGTTCCAACACCTCTGTAGCACCGTAGTTTTCCTCTGTGATCTGAAAATGAAAGCAAAAAAGTTGTCATTGATTTACCGGTAATACATACCACACACAAAAGGTAATTCACTATAACTTGTGTGTTAATGTTCAGAGGGTAATGTTTTCTGTTCCTTGGTGGTTGTATACAAGATAGGGATAAAACGTGAACAAAGGATTAAGGGAAAAGGTACGGCATGATTGAAACCACTGCTTAATTTCTAAATTTGCGGTTACACAAGGATAAGTGCATTTACTGTGAAGTTCAAGCAGAAGGTTTCCTCAAGGTCATCCTCGGGGTAGTCGAGTAACAGCTGGAGACTCCTAGTTCACAGCAAATGAATACATTTGTCAATTAGATTGCATGAAAAGTGTGATTACTGTCTCATGTCTAAATAAGGGCCAAACAAGTATAATTTCATTCCAATGAACATTGTATTTTAGTAGAATGCAATTTTCAAATCGCAAAGGCTACAATTTGGAAAGATGAAACATGAAAAAAAAGTGATAAAGCCATCGGTGTGTTTGTATTATTGCTGTAATCTGATTTACAATTGATGTTTATGGCACTTATTCGCTCGTGTTTTGTGAAGTTGCTGTCGTGATCCCTGAAAATACTGCAAGTCTTAAGAGTTTAGTAAGTTATCAACTAAGTGAATTAGATAAAATGTCCATCCATCCATCCATCATCTACCGCTTATCCGGGGCCGGGTCGCGGGGGCAACAGCTTTAGCAGGGAAGCCCAGACTTCCCTCTCCCTAGCTACTTCTTCCAGCTCTCCCCGGGGGATCCCGAGACGTTCCCAGGCCAGCTGGGTGACATAGTCTCTCCAGCGTGTCCTGGGTCTTCCTCGGGGTCTCCTCCCGGTGGGACATGCCCGGAACACCTCACCAGGGAGGCGCTCAGGGGGCAACCGAATCAGATGCCCAAGCCACCTCATCTGGCTCCTCTCGATGTGGAGGAGAAGCGGCTCGACTCTGAGCCCCTCCCGGATGACCGAGCTTCTCACCTTATCTCTAAGGGAGAGCCCGGACACCCTGCGGAGAAAACTCATTTCGGCCGCTTGATAAAATGTCTTTTGTATTAATGGTTAATTTGTCTTTATTTGAGTAAAGTGGTACCTCTACTTACGAAATTGGTTCTGGAAGAAATTTTCTTAACTAGAAAATTTTGTAAATCGAGTTACAAGTAGATTATTGCACAATAAATGAGAGTTGTGCACAATGTAAATAAAGACTTGCGTAAAGAATAAAAATGATGGTTATTTAACTTTTAACTGTCCTCACCATTTTTTGCGCTCTTTAGTTCATGTTCTCTCTCTCAGGAGTGTTTTTTGCCTGGTGTTTTGTATAGAACTGATCCAAGGACGTTTGCTTTTGTCGGCTTTTAACAATCTTTCGAAAATGTCCAAGGCAAACATCAGCATAGTGAGCGATCGCCTGACTGGTGAACATTTTTTCTGGGTGATTCACATTTACGTAGAACGATCAGAACGCCTCATGATCCGAAGGGCGAATGACGAGGATGCAGCATTGACACATATCTATCGATTTATCTATCAACACACATAGACACATATGGTAGCCGTCCCTCTTAGCCAATGGGATGCCAGGATGATGCTCGGTAGTAGCCAATGTCAAAGCACCTATTAGTATGTTGCGTTCAGGAAACTCGGACTTGCGACTAGCCGCCCATACTGTATTTTTATCTTTTGTAACTTGAAATTTCTTTCGTAACTAGAGGCAATATTTTCCTGTTGAGGCGTTTCGTAACTTGAAAATTTCGCATCAAGAGACGTTCCTAAGTAGAGATACCACTGTATTGTTAAAAATACGCAGGAAAAGGACCTTGAAAAAAAACAAACATTGATACATGAAAAATCACATGTTAAATCACAATTAGATTGTTTTTCAAAATCAATCAGCCCTGGTTTAACTGTACTTTGGAGATAATGAGAAAGTTCAGGTTGAGTTGACACACAGCGAATACAAAAGGGAAACTTTACACATCTCAACCAAACTATTGAAACAGAAAGGCCAATTGGGGTTTGAAGAATATGGAAAAAGAGATCAACATTTCAACTGTTTCCAGGTATTCACACCTTGATATGATACAGCAAAAAAAAAGGAATCGGCCTGACTGTTCCAATACGTTTGGTGAAGAGTGACTCTAATGGACACCTTCGATGATTACCCTTGATCTTACCTTCCCACATCTGGCATGAGCTCCTTCAGGTCATCTAACGTGGCATTCCTCTTCAGAAGCTTCTTGTACAAGGCCACTGGGAAGTTGAGCTCTACAATAGTGAGGTTGTAGATGGCGAGACCGCATATGACTCCGATGAGGCTAAACAATTCGATGTCCTCAAAAGTCTGGAAGGAACAATAACTTACTATCACAACCATTCAGACGGCCATTTACAGATGACTTGCTTTTTGACACATGTATACATTAAACACTCTTATCAACATTCGAGGTTGACTCCTGTCATCTCTTTGCATGCCTGCATGCGTGCGATCTGGTTCTCTCAATATATTTGTCAGTATATCGACTGAATTTGCACTTGAGCAATTAGAATGAGTATAACAAATGAATATGAAATGAACAATTCGAATAGTTTTCATTATCCTTTAGGGCCAGTTCTTTTTGCCATCATGTGTGCTATATGTAAGCTAGCCACTAGCTATTCCATTCGGTCAATACCTTGCTTGAAAACCAGAGGAGCCTGGATTCCTCATGGTAACGGAACATCCCGTACTTTGGATCCAACAGCTCTTTCATAATCAGGAGGAAGAACTCTTTTCTTACACCTCCTGCATCGACTGCCTCTTCTCCCACAAAGACAACCTGCCGTGGGGAATCACAAGCACACGTTTGACAACGAGAAACGTCTTCAGATTAATTTGAATGTAATGGAATAACTATCAAATAAACCTTCAGTGGCTTCTTGTAGTCGACATTCTTTGACTTCCTGAGAACTTCCATTGTGTCTCCAACTATATTTTCCCTCCGGACAATGAGGATGAGGCATGGGTTTACAGATTCCACAGCAGGCAGGAACATGGAACTCAAGTTTTGCATTTGAGCCTGATCCACTGCCATCTAGCAATGCAGAAAACAACAATTAGCTCCTTTGAAGCAACAACACGATTAGCTTTTCTTTACCTGCATTTGTAAGACCGCATCAGTCTGAAGCAGAGTGGTCTTTGCCGGGGCATCAAATACAAAGGGATACCTGCACATAGTCACCACACCATCATGACCCTGAGGACAGAGAGGCATTACTGAATGCACCATATCGCTCCACAAATTCAGATATGTTAACAAGAGTATCTTGCCATGCCTTTTTTATGTCGTTCATTGATGTGACATTTCAAACAGCATGCTACAAAAAAAACTTACCCCTGGGTACATTTGTCTCTGAATCCAAGTGATGTAGTCATTTCTGATGTCTATCAAGTCATCCAACTCATGAATGTAGAATTTGTCATACTGTATAATGTGTCCGCCTCGCTCATTCACCTGAGGGGACACGAAAGAGATATCCTTTATTTGTCCCACACTGGGGAAATTTACAGACATGTTTCCACACTTGGAAGCACACTGATATCTTGGCATATGACTTTGATCTGTTCTGTAACCAAGCTCATATAACTCAATTTACTCATACCAAATCAATTTCCCCCACTGATATGAAGTCAGATGCTGCCAAGATGAAGCATTTCTTACCATGTGAAGGATCTCGAGCAGCTGGAGTGACGTGTCCAAAAAACAGGTGAAAATTCTTTGCTCATTTGATGGGATTCCGACCTTGTGCATCTGGAGCAGGTACACCACCACTTCTTTGTACACCTCGACCAGCCGTTGGAAGACTTGGGGCTCAAACGTGGACCACCAGTTTCCTGAGGCAAACCAAATAAGTCAGAAAAGTGGAATGTGCTCCGCATCCACCAACCGGTACGGTTTGGTACATCAGTTGAGTAAGCTTCCATTGTCAACATTTGTAAACCGCCCAACAGAGGAAACATAAGCAAGAATGGCAAGTTCCAAAATGAACCTTGGCGATCGGAACTGAACATCATGCTTGATGGAAACACAGCTAAACGTGGAGCAAACTGTCTGCAGCCTTTTCTCCTACCTAGCACTTTAAGCGGCGCTTCTTTCAGGCTGAGCAGTGATTTGGCAAATGGGATGGAGATAGTCACGTAATTGTTCGGATCACTGAAGAGAGGGCATTCTGGAAGCGTGAGGTAGAGTCTCAGTGCTTCTATGTCTGGAGGGGAGTTGCTTAGTCGGGGGATTAGATTCTTCTCCATACTTGCAGCAATCTGACAGTGACAAAAAAAAAAAAGTATAAAAGTTAGCTTTGCAACAATCACCATTAATTCATTTGATGACTGACCTGTTGGGCAATCTCAGGGTAGTCTGGTGTAATCAGTCTGTGAAATAGGAGACGGGCCATGTTCATATCGATCCCTGAACATTTACTGCTGGTACTGTAGTGATCTGGATGACTGATGACAAGAGATGTACAATTGATACGTGAATGAATCGATCCAGTTTCAAAAAGCTAATTCTGGAGCTAAGTGACCATGAAGTCCTGTTCACACAGAATGCGACATACAAGCTGAATAAGAATGTGGAGTCCAAGACGTGATGGCTTCCAAGATGTGCTCATACTTGCGTTAACATACCTTGTCATCTATCTAAAGCAAGGTTCATACAAATCAATAATCGGGCAACATTTGAGCATTATGCTATGGTTTGAGTTATTCTTTTTCTTCTTCGATCTTCACAGAAAACAGAAAAAAAAAAGCCAGAAGCATTTGCTATTGCAATGTAGTCATCAGATCAGCTAACAGTTAGCCTCGCTTCTTCTTCTACTACTACTACTCATTTTACTTATTTCCAAATGGACTAGCAATGAAATGAAAATAAAGCCCAATCGGACAAAGTTCGCTGCGAAAAACAATTCACAATTCTCAATACTGAGATAACATACTCTGGACGCTAGATGCAAACAATGACGTTCATTCTTAGAGAGGCTTCCATTCCCCCAGACAGGACTCCTAGCGTAAAATACACACTAAAAACTATGATTTCAGCGAAAATATAACAAGCTGTTAATACCCATGGCAACGTAAGATGGCTGCCCTCTGGCTTCAGCTGTGAGGGGCCAATTGAAATTCCATTGATAAGTGTACTGTAAGTCCATCCTGTTATTTCTACTTTCTTTTCTTCTATTTTACAGTTTGTATGTGTCACAATGCTGCATCTCACAGGTCAGTTTTGACATTATGACAGTTTGATAAGTTTGTAGTGTGCAGTGTTGGTCGTTTAAGTACACAACACATTTTAAAAACCTGCGTGTATACCGTGCTTGACTCGATAAACTAGAAAAAAAAGGGCTTCCTATGCAAATCCAAACAACCCTACCTGTTTAACCTAAAATAAATTAGTGATAAAAGGTAATGTTAAAACCTGTCACATCAACTTAAATTTTCGAGAAAAATCTAAATCTAATGTCACAGCACAACCAACGTGCGTGACCCCACCATTATGCATAATGCCACAAGGAGAACTGTGCATATCTGAAGAAATGTTAACATCTTGTCAGACATCAGCTCAGCGCGCATCTAAAAGGATTAATCCCACAAATGTGCTCTTTCTCTTTGTTTACTTACCTCACAGACAAAAAGGACCCGTTGAGGCAGCTCGCAGTTGAGAACACCAGGTCAATCTCACTAAGGGAATCGCAAAACGAAAACAATTAGTGTGATTACTCCCCCCCCACTTCTAAATGACGAAAAGACAAAACCATGTACAATTTGTTTTATAATACACAGACAGCCGACGCTGTTGTGAAGAGAAGACTTTACTTGGAGATTTCTAGCGGGACTCTTCCGGGCGAATGGTTCAGCCATCTTTGGATGGTTTCCTCATTCACAGTACAAAGTCTTCGCTGGGCATCTGGTGTCGTCACATGATCAATGTTTTGCAGGCCCTACAAGAACAACCCCAACAACAACAAAAAGAAAGCATTTGCTGCACTGGATAATTCCACGGCCATCTAAGTTGTTACTAAATAACAACTTACGTTGGTATTACAATAGTGAGCAAAGCTTTGGTCTCCTCCGGCATAAATCTTCTTGATACAACAGTTTTGATTCATGACTGTGAAGGTAAATGTGGAAGAGGTTACTGACTTGAAAATCTGTTAGCGACATATTACTGTCATTGATCAAATTCTACCGATTCTCACCTTGATCATCTGAATCAACAGAGTGTATCCAGGGACCCTTGACGGGGCCCGGGCTTTTCCTGTTGCAGCTGGAGCGTGTACCAAGCTGTCCATTTCCACCAAGACCAAATGAGTCCATCTTTCCGCATGAGGGTGTGAAAGCCAGCGTGTGCTGCCTTGAATTGCATAGAAAACAAAACAACTCTTGATTATGAAAAACGGGACTTTCTCAACACAAGAGACCTGTCTTACCTTCCACATGCAATCTGTGTGACTACATTTCCCATGAGCTCAAACACTTTCCTTGGGTTGATTTCATGAGTTGTGGTGTTGTGCCCCAGCTGACCATATCCTCCTGCTCCGAATGTAAAGACACCCCCTTCCTGTAGAATCAGTAACACCAGTTCTCAACTTTCTCATACAGAAGTGCTTAAATTAACTATGGGGTAGAACGAGAGAAAATACATGATTCAACAGTAGACGGGATTTTAATGAAGTTATTGACAGTCGTAATAGGAAAAAGGAACCACACGTGGGAATAGCTGCACTTACCTCCACATTGCGATTCATGGTGTATTTTGAGATCATTTAAACCAAAATTAAGATGTTGGAGGCTTCCACATCAAATTTTGACCAACGACATGGAAACTACATCAGTTTTACAATCATCTGTTTACTTCTCTTCCCTTTCACATTACTACATTATTGAATTTGGTAACTCTGCAGTTGTCTCTAATACAAATCGAAATATTATGAGTGACTACTGTGTTGCAGTCACACAAAAGGAAAAGAGTATTTAAAGTATGGAAAGAAGTATAATGTTGGGAGATGAAACTTTATCCCGACCCCCCCCCCCCAAATCACTATTATGAGAATAAAGTTGCAATTTTTTAAATTACTTTATTTAATTTCCCTAAAATATATATGTGGCTAACAGACAAAAAAACTACAGATCCAAAGTATGATATTTAACTCCAGCTGCAGAATAGCACTTAACTTGGTCAGGGCTGCTGTGTGATCTTCTCCACAGGAGACAAAAATTACTCTCTGCGATCTAAGTGACTTCAGCAGGGTTGGAAAACACCGGTCTGGAAAAAAAAAACAAAATAAAAGTCTAAGACTGATGAGTGTGAATATTGACAGTGAACAACTCGGAAAAGTACATGCAAAAGTACACAGAAACAAATGTTAAAAATGTCCTGCAAATGAAATCTCTAACAAAATTGTTTAAAATTTGAGTTTTAAAAAATAGTACATAATGCAGATCCACCACTTGTCAAGACCAAATATTTCCAGCTCATGAAATGCAAACATGAACTTGGTTGTACGTTGTGGGGGGAATCAACATTCAGTAGCCTCCCTCACCATTGCTGTCATTGAGACCAAGCTGACCAAACTTGTTACGGCCCCAACCAAACACAGCTCCAGAGAGAGTGAGGGTGAAACTGTGAGCGCCACCTGCTGATATCTGAGCAAAAGGAATGCCCAGCAGAGACTGAATGATTTGAGGGGTTGAAATGCTTTGCCCGTTTACTCCAAGACCGAGTTGTCCATATCGATTTTGACCCCAGGAGAAAACCTGGCTCCCTGAGGGGGACAAAATAAGCATGTCAGAAAGATTGTAGTTGTGCTAATTGTGCGTATAACCCATCCTCACCTTTTGAAAGTGCTAGTGAGTGCCAGTACCCACAGGCTACCTGAGTGATTTGAACATCAGTCAAAGTCTTGATGTTTCTGCCATCACCAGGGACACAGAAAGTACACCAATGTTTATGCATTTTTATCATTACTGGCACATAGGCTAACATATTAGCATAATAATTAAAGTGTACCTAGGCACACGAACACATTCTTCAAAGTTGTTTAAGCCCAGCTGCCCATCTGAGCCAAGGCCCCATGAGAAAACCTGTCCGCTGTCATTCAAGGCAAGTGTATGCGACTCTCCACAAGACACTGCAATTATGATCTGAGCATCCAGAGCCACAACCTGCTCTAATGGAGGACCAAGATATTTACTGGATGAGCCATTTCACAAAAAGACTGAACATCCATCCATATTCTATGACCGCCGACCCTGTTCAGGTTCACAGTCACTACTCCACAACAATGACTGAACATTTTTCAAATAAAAATACTAACCTGGTTTCTTCCGGGACTTCTCATGGCCCAGTTGACCAAGATCATTGCAGCCACATGTGTATACTGTGCCATCCTCCAGCACGAAGGCTGTGTGCTTGCGTCCACAGCCTACATCGCGCACTCGCTTCGCATGGAAGAAGTCACATTTCCTTGGCTCTACTACTATCTCTTCATCAATGCCCCCCAAACCGAGCTGGCCATAGGAGGCATTGCCCCAACACAGCATTGTGGCTAAAGAAGCCAGGGGGCTCCTATGTGCAAATATGAGAGACAAGTGGGCGCAGAATTAAGGTCGATAAAACAAATCAACCAGATTGACACATTTATACTGTTTGGGGCGGAATGGCAGCATGCCTCAGGTGAGAGTAGCTGCCTCCCAACCCAAAGGTTGTTGGCTCGGTCCTAAGCACTTGTGACCATGTCGAAGTGCACTTGAACAAGGTACTGAACAATACACACAAGTCGGCGCGTGTAAAAAAACCCTGTGGTGTGCAGCAACATAAATTTGTGCCACCTCCAGGCTATCCGCGTAAAAAATAATCCTGAACAACAGGGATACCATTGGAATTCTGCTCGTCTAGCTGCCAACCACACCACAGCTACGATAACATTTCCGGTTTACATTTCAAACTAAAGTGAAGCCTCATTGTCAATATCGGCCTCATACCAAATAATTATCTTGTTATTAACTAAATTTGTAGTCATTGGTAATTTGGTCAAACATTTTTATGGGAATCAGCGTTTTCGAACGGATACAACACAGCTAAAAACACGCTAACAGCCAGCAAGCAGCGTTAGAGCTTTCTTTACGTACTGTTTTAGCTTTCTTACTTTTATGTCCTCAGCACGATAGCCTTACACCATTAGCCTTAGCCAAGATTACCCCATTCCCACCTTTTGATTTAAAATCCACAAAGAAGAGGTTTCGAAAGAATTTGTATATCAATCTCACTGCCTCTACAGTTCAGATAGTTGGACGTCTTTTTGGCTTGGCACGAGCCGTTTTTGGAGACAGCGTGGTTCGAAATGCCCGGTGGTGGCTGCATTGTAAGACAAGACGGTAAAAGCAGCTCACAGCAAACCTTACCAATTGTAGACTGCACCGATGACGCTATTGTTGTGTAGATCACGTTGTCACTGACACGTTGATTCACACAGTTGCCCCGCTCCACTCCACATAATCTTCCCTTATCTGTCAACAACTGCTGTGGGGGCTTGTAGGAGGAGTACTTCGCGTCAAGTTAGTCATATTTAACAGCTAGCAGTGTCGATTATACTTTGCATACAAAAATATCATCGAGTCGATGATATCAGCCAGACACAACAGTAGACTCAAAAATTACGCGTCTAACCGATATCGATAAGTCATTAGGGACGACTGAGGTTCGTATTTGTCCTTATGGTGCATTTTTACGCTTCTCGTATAGTTGGGCGCAAACGTGTGTACCTTTAATTTGAAGGCGAACTCGCGGCAGGTCCATTACTGACGTACCCTTTACTTGACGATGGGGAGGAAATGTCGCGAAGCGTCGACGACGTTCGAGGCGAAATTCACTTGCGCTGATGACTACTCTAATGTTCACACACATTCATTCACACATGGCAGTCGTGATTGTATGAAAGTAAAAATGCACGTGCATTTCGTTAACGCTATTGAAACGTGAAGCAGATTACCGGTTATAGTCACAGAAGAAAGAAGCAAATACAGTACTGTCAAAACTTCCCAACGTAGCAAAAGCACGTGACTAACATCAATACGTAACAAGTTGTCACGTTCCGAAAGCATTCAGATGTACTTCACATTAGTGGGGCAAATATATTTTCCACAAAGCGAGTATTCATTTTTTGACAATTTTTACTTTCTCCTCTCTATGCATCTGTTCATTCTCACAAAACCTTTTTTTCTTTTCCAAAACACGCTTTGCTCCGCGATGTAAAGGCGTCAATGGCGAGAGGTGAAGTCACCTGTGGTTGAGACTAAAAACACGCCTAGAAGCAACACGAACTGGAGCAGGAAATAAGTTGTCCATTAAGAATTGCCGTGCTGGACCAGACTTGACTAGCCCAACCACTTCTCTTGTTTACTGAATGACTGTGTTTGCCAAAACTGAAAAATATGAAAATAACAATCCATAACAATATTTACTTTTTATTGATTGGTGTGGAAAATTAAAGCGAGGTCCTGCCTGCATATATGTATATATATATACAGTATATATGTGTGTATATATATATATACAGTATATACATATATATGTATATATACATACATATATACTGTATATACATACAGTATATATACATATATATGTGTATATATATATATATATACCTGTATATACATATATACAGTACATATACATATACTGTATATATACAGTACATAAAAGTATATACAGTATATACAGAAAACAATTAGCTATACTGAAGAAGATGCATAAAGTCATGTACATGTCATGAACATAATAACTGTGTTGAATGAAGATTGATTTCTTTCTTTTTACTTTTTTTATCTACCTTATTTTCTGTCAAATTATTACTGTATATATGTTTTATGTTCAATAAACAAACAAACAAACAAACAAACAAACAATGTACTGTATATAACACAGAATAATGTAAATATATTAATTAAGATATCCTTTATTTGTCCCTCACTGGGGAAATTTACAGTCTACAGCAGCAATTTTGGGGGGTAGAAAGAAGAAAAACAAAGTGTTTGCAAGCACAAAAATAAATGTAGCTAAAGAGAGCTGTACACAGTTCAATATAAGTGCAATATAAATATAGATATATATAAACAGTATGCAACTGGTACAAGGTGGACATTAATGCTAATGGTCCAGATGGATAAATTAAATGATTTTCTGCTCACAGCTGAGGTTGAACCTGTCCAAACTGACTGAAAAGGGACATGCTGGGTACAGCCTTAACTGAACTAAGTGCAGATAACACACATAAACATGAACGCCCATCTCCAATTTAGAGTCTCAGTTACTAACATGCATGATTTTAATTAAAAAGTGGGAGGAAGCTGGGATTCCAGATTTGCGTCAGTGGTATTTAAAATGTCAAATCATTGGTCAGGTTTCCCCTTTCCTCAATCCAATATTTGGCAACAAGGAAAATATTTACAGCGGGCAAACAACTTGACACTTGCATGCAAACCACACCCTATGTGACGCAGTTGCCTACGTAAAAGCACTTTTATTCTTGACACAATTGAAAGAATTTAAAATGTTGCACATCCTGTTGGGTAGGTTCTTTCATTTGTTTCAAGCATTATAGTGTGGGGCCCACTGAGAGCAGGAGACACTTCTTTCTGACTTGACAAATCAGCACACAACCAAGAAGAGAAATGCTGTACTTCCTCGGGGTAAGTTAAGAAAATATATGTACAGTATACAGTATATTGTCGTCTAATTAGATCTCACACTTGTGATGTTGACTGCAGCATTTCTGTTTTAAACCCACAGATTGTTGTCGGCCTTCTTGTCATCATTATGTGCTTCTCAAAAGGACTTGGAGAGGCGAGTACATTTAAATTGGTTTTGTTTTTTTGTTTAGATCAAGTGATCTTGAATGTGACCATCAATTTTCTGTAAGCGGTCGAATTCTGAGAACGGGCACCAAATGGAACTACTTTCCTGCAACTGCAAATGTTGAGTGGCTAAGGTTTTAATATCATTGTTATCTTGGACAGGGAACTGCACCTCAAAAATCACAGATACCGGACTCCATAGTTAACAAGAAGGTCAGTACTCGTAATAAAGGCTCTAGGTGCTTTTCATAACAGAGATTCCAGAATTGATGTTTTTGTGATCAACAGAAGGACCTGAGTGAGGGAGATCTCAATTTATTGGCCAAGATCCTTTCAGTAGGACTGGTGGACGCAGATCCAAACTACCTCCACCATCTTAAAGGCTACAGAGATCTGAAAGGCGGATGACATGACCAGACGTGCACATTGACTTAAGAACACAACGGTGCTGAAGGTGAAGTGAATGACTCAATGCTGACTACTTCCAACCATTTAGAACGGTGCTGAGTCACCACAGTTCCTTCCTACACGGGCTAAAATCTTTCATCATGAATTGCCCTACACTGAGGTTGGACATGCATAGAGAGAGTGATTTTGCAGTTTAAATCCATAATTTTATAGATGGAAAAGATTGCTGTTGACAAGAAAACAGCAGACACAGGATGTCTATTGAACTTGCTTTATTTGGCTTTTTTTCCGTTATTGAGGTTTTGTCTACACTTAAATGGAAAAACTTCAATGTTGACATGAAACTGGACCATTACAGTTGTAAGGTACAGTCAGTATTAAAGAGGAAGTGCTGACATGGACTCCCTTCATACATTGCAATTGTTAGCGCTTCTGTAACGTTCAACTTCAATATTTGCAAAGAATTATTCTTGAACGTTATTCAGTGTATAGCAATAGAAAATAATGTGTTTGTTTGGATTTTTGTTTTTGCCTTTGAAACAAAAACGAGGAAAACTTTCAGGTCTAGGAATGATCAGGGCCCTTTCCTCTGTCAGTATTGATGAAGTGGGTTTTTCCACACGCTGCTGTTGAGTTTGTCTCCAAGAAGGTAGAGCAAGGTCACCACAGACATGTTAAAACAAAAGAAGCCCAGCAGACCAACAGCACTGAAATGCCCAAGGAGGGGATACACCCAAATCCCTGCTGAGAAGTACACCCAGAGAATCCTGAAGAGGAAAAGGGGGGAAAGGGGTTTCACTGCCATAAATCAGAGACACCGTTTTATTTTTTGTTTGTTTGTTATTTTTTCCACAGACGACATTGTAGTTAAAGTTTCCCCCAGTGGGCTGTTACGACTGTCAAAATCATATTGTACCAGCATTGTTATGTCTTACATGTATTTTTAACAACAAATTGAATTTGAAATAATCAGATGTCATGGAAAATAGGACAAATATTTCAATACAAAATTATTGTTCATTTATGTGAGGGGATATGGTGGGGAAAAAATGCTTGTTATTACAGTCAAAAGTAAAGAAAAACTGCTAATTTAGAATGAATGTTCTGCCAAAATGTTTTTTAAAAATCCCTTTATAAAAAATGTGAAGTCCACCTTATTTACTTTTGTCGGACCCAAAAAGATGTGGTGGGTTAGTTGCGGCTGCTGAGCCTTGAATTTGACACCTGTGTACTAGATCATCTAACAGTGTTTTGTCTCAATACGTGTGTGTTTGCTATCATGTAAAATAAAAACCATTTTCTGGACTCGTCCAGATGCATGGACATAAACTTGAATTTCATGGGCAGAAAACTAAGATCAAAGTTATGGATGTCAATTAAAGCGGATGCAACAGCAGTTTGGTTCTTTGTTATCATTTCAGTCTATATTATGCTTACTTACCAGAATAGGTAACCGATTCCCACTAATCCCAGTGTGGCAAGTGCATTCTTTGTTTGTGGGTAGGCATGTGGCTGCACCAGAATTTCTCCAAGTAATAAAGGAAGGACAAATGTATGCTAAGAAAACAGGTGAGAAATGAGTAATTACAAGCAAATGAATCACATCAATTGTCATAAAGTGCTGAAAATACACATTTTCCAGACCATCGCATGGTTGATCCAAGGAGGGAGGAAGGTGTCAATTGTTGCAGGGTAGACCAACTCTCTGTCATAGGCAAATATAGCCCAAAAAAGAACAACAACAAACTAAACGAGACTTAACATAAGTTATATTGATTTGTTATATATATATAAAAAATAATATTCTTAATACATATCTCACCATGCCCACTGGGAAGGCAAAGACAGAGAATATAAGATCCGTACATCTGTTCAGCGTGTTATTCGAATTTTTCCCGTCCTGAAGATCGCTCACCGCAGCCAGCCCAAAGAATAACATTTGCAGTAACTGAAATATAGCAAGTAAGATGTCATATAATTTTTAATATGCACTCCCCTTTGATCATATTGGACTACTAAACAAGATTGCACTTACTAAATTCAAAAACGTGAGGTATTTCCAAGGTCCCCCATACACAAAGATCCCAGGAGGTAATTCCTCTCCATCCTTCGCAGCCAGAGTCATTACAACAAAAGCATACCAGCTGAATGTAGCGATGTGGTAAACTCCCTTTGGCCTTGGAGTCATTTTATATTAAAACTGATTTCCACTCGGCAAAATGTGGACAAAGTCAAGACTGACACAAACTCCAGGCTGGAGCATGAAAAATGGAAAGAAGATTAGTGCAAAGGTGCAGCTCAATGCATACACAAGAGACCCACTGTTCATTAGGAAGTACTGTACAGCAGAGTGTGTCTTTCTTTCATAAGCAGCGCTCTGCAGCATGTGACTTCATGCCTATTTTACTCTCGTTGAGCTTAATCGCGTTTCCTCGGTTTTGCAAGAGAAGTCTGACGTAAGTACAGTGTAAGGTAAAATATCTCGTTACAAGTTAAACCCTCAGGTCCAAAATGTCTTATTGCGGCATTATAAAATGACTCCAAGTGATGCATGCAGGCGACAGTAATTAATATTATTCTACATCAGAAATACAGGGCTCAGCAAATGTATTCTAAATATTCAGATTAAAAAAATTGATCTGGATGCTTTATTTCTGATATTACGGCAAAGATCAGTTATACATAAACTTGTGAGGGTTGCCTTGGCACACTAAGAGAGCTCATTAGATAAACCAATCGT
The DNA here is from genome assembly GCF_054856545.1 of Hippocampus guttulatus. Classification (NCBI taxonomy): domain Eukaryota; kingdom Metazoa; phylum Chordata; class Actinopteri; order Syngnathiformes; family Syngnathidae; genus Hippocampus; species Hippocampus guttulatus. The sequence goes on along the minus strand of NC_141270.1, from coordinate 14,545,639 downwards.
AGCTCATAGCATACCCACGACTTCTTCCAATGAGGAAGGTTAATGATCAGGGGAGTCGTTCAACTGAACACCAAATTAGTTTACAGTGCAACAACACTATGCACAAGAGGTGAGTAAAACACACACAGAAGGAGAACACAGACAAGTAACATCAACGTGAAAACAATTAGTTACAACCAAAAGTATTAGAATTCTTTTAACGTTTACAAATGCAGGCAGGCATGCTGGGAAAAGTCCGTCTTCTTGTCAAGTTCAAATGCTGCTGACAAACGGCTTGCGTTACCGCGACCTACTGGAAATGTGAAGCACAGACACACTGATATATTGACGTCAACCCCAAATGCAAAGCAATTTGATACATTTTAACGACAATAATCTTGGTTAAGTCACAGCCTGCCATCTTTAGCCTAGATTCATACGTCTTAACTGATTCCCTTTCATTAGTTTTGAAATTCACAGATTTATGCTAATTGTAAGTAATCTGTAAACAAAAAAATGCAAAAAAAAAATGTATGTTTGAAATAAAATTAAAGATGAAATACTTCAAAATAAACTATGCCATAATTAATTTCTCAAGAGATCAAGAAATAATATATAAGGGGTCAAGAAATATTTGAATGCTGAACTTTTGATGTATTACTATTTTGAACACAAATGAGCTGTTTCAAAAGAAACTTATCTTATTATACCCATATTTCAGACAGCTCTGTGGAATTGTCTAAGAGCTAGAAACTGCAAAAAGCATAACATTCAACCAATCAGTGGAGCATCAACACACACGTTACAGGTACACCACTATATGAACACAATACTATTCTGGTTACTACCAGTGTTGTTACTTTTAATACATGCATTAAGCTCTGTACTCACTCAGGATTATCATCTTAATCAAAAATATCCAAAATGAACATTTTGAAAGCATTTTATTTTCAGCAGTTTGTCTAGAAGACCAGACATCCATTAAATGTACCTAAAATATAATTCAATTTCGTTAGTTTTCTTTGTTTCATTTTACAGATTTTATAGTTGAGGCACAATGTCAGAAGAATACAAAGGCACAAAAGCAGTTTCTCCAACTTACAAAATATAAAACAACAGTTTGTCATTGACTGCTACATTAACTTCATCAATGTACATGGTATGGCTTTGAGGTCCCTCCAGGAAAATGTATTTTTATTGCTAATACAGGAATATGGATGACTTAAAATCTCCAAAAATACACCAACAATGTGCCAAATTTGTTCAGCCATCACTACGCACACACACAAAAAAGGTTGGCATGATAATCACATCGCGCTGAACAGATTCTATATTTTTTATGTAACTTGTTTGTATTGGTTTCTTATAAAATGGAGCTCCATTAATGCATACCTTCATTATTAGATTAAATACAGTTTTAAAAAAAAGCAACACTAAAGGAAGATAATAAAAACTGTATTTTGTTAACAAAGATAACATCAGCTTTAAGATGTGGCTGTTTCTTTCACACTTATGGTCCTCTTGTTTCGAAAGTTCGATCAATATTATTGTATTAAATACCTGTTCTAAATATATGTAATTTGATTTTCTAAACTCACTCAAAGATAGCAAGCAGGTTTGGAAGTCTCTGAATTTTTTTCTCACTTTACCCAACGCCTCCTTATGAGTTCAGGGGAAAAACAAGACAGACATGAGTTGACTTGTTCAGAAGTAACAGGCATTTATGCAACATAATCAACTCTTGCTGAAATAAGTGAGGCATTTATGTGGCATTTCACCACACTTCCAAGTAGTCACCAATGTGGTAACATTTTGGTTTGCCCTAAGTTATGAGAACAACAATGTAGATGTGGGGGTGGGGGGTGGGGCTGGAGTTACATAAAGAACCACCAGATGGCAGAAGATACTTCACAACAAATTCTGTTTATGCACCACGACTAAATAGTTCAGAAGGACAGCATTGACCTGTTTATGCACCACGACTAAATAGCTCAGAAGGACAGCATTGACTTCTATTTTGGAAAGCTAGTTTCATCCAACCAATTGGTAATAAACTTGATGGTCTTACTTCATCATTATTATGTATTTTTAAGACCCCCGTGTTATAAAACCACAGATCTTACGATCACTATTCTAAACAAGCCAGCAAAACCGTAGCGTTTTCCATTTGGGGCAAACAGTAACTCTATTGTATGTACTGTGGACACCGCTGCAGTAAAATGTAAGTACTGTGTAGGGCACCTCCAATTATCAGTTCTAACAAATTGCACTTTACCCATTTGTGTCATTCAAACATTTTATCACGTACATGTGCACGGTCAACCATCATCAAACGCACCCCTACACTGACTAAACTGATAGTGATTGACAAATAGAAATCCTACCCTATTGGTCGTTACTGTTCATGTAAATGTCTTAGTCAGCATGTCAGGTTTCTGCTGTACTTCAGTCTCTCAGCTTTCTCTCTGGATCCCAGTTAAGGAGTCATCTGAAAGCGAGAGAGAGAAAGAGTTCTTGTTATAGAAGTGAACAAAAATCTTCATGTGTGGAAAAATATTGTATAAATAGTTCAACGTACATCAAAGCGACTGTAAACTTTCCTCTCCTTCCTCATGCTTTGGAGTTTCTCCAGCAGCTTGTCACGGTCCTGAGACGACTTTGGCACGTTGCTGCTGAGTGACCCAATCTCTCTTTCTTTTTCCCTCTTGGCATTTTTGTCAGCTTCATCTTCTTTCTCATCATCAGTGACTGGTGCTTCCTTTGTGGACTCGTTCCTGCTTTGGCTGCTGGCCGAAATTTGTTCTAACAGCAACTTTGTATCGTCTCGGAGGTTGCTGCTTGAGAGCACACCGGCGGTTGATGAGTGATAGCGAGACTGGCTTGACTTTGGCTGCTTGGATTGTTGTGATGATGGTACCCCTTCCTCTGCTGTCACTCCTGAACATTTATTTTGCCCTGCTGCTTCATTTATTCTTTCACTCCAATCAGATTGCTCTGCGGGACTCTTGCTAACTGTACTTGTAGTTTCTCTGTCCTCCGTTTTATTTTCACAATGCATAGGCGATGTCGAATCTTTGCTGCCATCATTTTGATAGCCCAGACTATTGCTACCAAGAGAGGCAGCTAATTCTGTTGTGTAGACTTCAAATTGATCAGAGTGGAGCTTGACGTTGGGCAGAGCCGGCTCGGCCGAAACAGATGTGACAATGGAGGTAGGGTGCATTGTAATTTTGTGTATGTCAGTTGGATTCCCATTGGTTAAAAAGTTGGAGTCAGAGGACCCATGCAACACAGATGAACATAAATCAGTAACATCAGGAGCCGAAGATTCTTCTGGGTTAGGTTCAGAAGGGCAATTTGCTCGTGTTAATGGCTCTTGAGATGAGTCTTCGAGAGTGGGTGGAAGATTGGATTCTTTTAGATCAGATTTAGAATGACTTTGAAGACCAAATATATTGGATTCAAGTGGTGAAGAGCTGAGGCGATGACTTGGGATGTCACCTTTGTCTTGTCTGAGAGATGAAGGAACGACAATGGGTGACAATCCAGACTCATCTACAATTGGACCAGCTGCATAATTTTCCTGTAAAACTCCAGATGGCTCAAAAGCAGATGATGATTTTTCCTCAGTAGACAGGGTGGCTCTAGGTGGGGAGGCAACGGCAGACTCCCCCAGGTGTATTTTGGTACAAGTTAGGGACTGCATGCTAGGTGAGTTTATGTTAGAGTCATGAGGACTGGATGTGGTTTGATGAGTACCAATGAATGGCGGGTGTTCAGAGTTAGAGCTTTTTGCATCTGGTTGTGCTACTTTGCTAGACTGTGATGCCAGAGGAAAAGATGCCACCTTGGTCTTGACCTGTGATGAGTCTTGAGTTTGGTTGTTAGAAGTAACCATGGTAGATACAGAAGATGATACTGAATCGCCCATACTGGGAGTAAATAATGTGGACTCATGTGAGGTAGACTTGACAACCGGTGATAGACTTTTATCGGTAATACGCTCAAGCGATGGAAGATTAGCATGTGTTTCTTTTGTTAAAATGGGTTGTTGACTCGAGCTACACTCACTCAAGGCAGCTTTATGAAGCTTTGGATCTTCTGAGTCACACTCACGAGCCTCTGCAGAGACAGATAAAGATGCTGCCGTTTGGCTGTTCCCCAATTGTAACTTTTTAAAATCAGCCGAGACTCTAGGTGGTTCACTTTTTGAGCTTTGGGGCATAACGGTTAGATGACTGACCTGGCCCTCTTGCTTGTTTGCCTCATCACTGACATCAACAGTTGGCTCTGTGGACTTTGTTTTATGTAAATCCTTGGTAGTGACACTTGATGATAACGACATTGACATTTGTGAAGTCATATCACCTTTCCCGCCCTCAAGGGGTACAGCGTCCTGCTTTTCCACATTAACACCTTCAAGATCTGTTGGTGCTGTCATTACAGTCTCCGCTGTTCTCTTTTCATCTTCTGCAGCTTTAGCAGCTTTGCGTTTTGCTGCCAGCTCTTTGAAAAACATGAGTCTCTTATCGGGATCACTCATATCGACAGACGACAGATTGTTCGCCGAAGACATAGGTGCTTGATCGTTTTTTGCCACATCAGAGTCAGACCGCTTCAATCTGGATGGTGCTGGAGATACTTTTACTTGTTCAGTATCTGGACGTTTTAATGGTTCTTGTACCTCGAGATCTTCGGAGGAATTCTTTGAATCTCCCTTGGATGAATCTTTATCCTCTGCTTTACTGCTTCCTTCTTGTTTGGAGGCTTCAGGCACAGAGCTGTCAAATGACTTCAAGTAACGAGTCCATCCAAAAGATTCTCTTGCAGCTGGCCTTCTTCGTCCCAAAACCGGAGAACCAAAAGGTAGTTTCGCCTGCTCAGTCTCATTTTTGCCACTTTCGTCATCTCGTTGCCCTGCTGTATGCTGCTCTAAAGAGTTGAATATCAGAGATGATCTTAACCTTGAGCTTCTTGGCATTGCTGCATTGTATTTTCTCCGAAATGACTCATCCTTTCGCACAGCAGTATTAGGTTCCTTTTGTTCTCCCTCTTCTAGTTTCTCCCCTTCAGTTGTTGACGATGATTCTGAGGGTGTTGGTGTTGTTTTGTTGTCAGCTGGCACAGCAGTACTTTCTTGTGGCAATTTAGTTGACTGCTCGGGTTCCTGTGCAAAAGCTTTGGCATAAGATGGCAACTGACTTACTCTTGGAATGGCAGGTATCTTAAACTCTCTGACATTTGGAATTTTAGAAATCGAGAATTCTGTGACGGGTACTGTTAACTGTAGGGGGTTAGCTGGGTCCTCAAAAGGATCTCCTGCCTGGGGTGGCATCAATGGCAGCCCTTCATCTCCTGGATTATCATATGCACACAGGTAGGAGTTAATTCTCCAGTTCCTTAAACCCCGCTTGACCATGGGGTCTTTGCGGTCAGTGTTCGGCTCTTGGAAAAACTGCTTGTCATCTCCAGTGGGCTGAGATAAACTTAAAGGCAAATCTGCAGCAGGGTGTGATTTCTCTGAGACCTGCTCAAAGTCCACATTCTTGGTGGATGATAAATAGTTAAGCACAGGGTCAAAGTTATCAAATGGATGCATCTCTTGTGGTAAACCTGATTCAGAGTACTGATCTGCAGCACGATAGTTTTGGCTCCAGAATTTCTCAGGGCCCTTGTAATCGACTTCAGGACCCGGCTCCACATTTTTCTGTTGCCCCCTGTGAAACAGCCTTCCCCGGGCCTCAAAGTCTGCTGTGGGTTGAGTTGTGAATGGGTAATTGTACCTGCCATGAACACCTTCAGCAAAAATGTGGCGTTTCAAAGCAGGGTTTTCCATCATGGGAAACTTGGAGGGACCTTGCTGCTCTGTTCCTGACTGCTGTGATGGAAATCGACTGTACAAATCAGCAGGACCATGGAAAGATCCGCCCCTTTTCATGTGCAACATTCTCCAGTCAGGTTCCATTTGTTCATCAAATGATGGCTTCGTCCAATCCTCTGTATGAGACATTTCCATTGGTACCAACTTTCTGGGCTCTCTGTACATGAGTGAAGTTATTTTACTCGGGTATTGCCTCTTTTGTAAAAGGCCGATGTCTTCCGTCGCGCAAGGTCCATCAGTCAAGAATGGTTGTGACTGAGCAAAGAGGATCCGAAACTCTTCATCAAAAGTCGATACAAGCTGTCCGAGGAAAAGGTGTGCCATACAACGATGTAATTTCTCAAAAGACCACATGAAGCTGGAGAAAAACAACGAAAATCTATTTTAAAAAATTCAGTCATTCATGCTTAATTTTAATGAAATATGAACATCTACTTTCTTGTTTCTTAACTGTCCATAGTGTGTAGGAACATTACCTGTAGTTCCCACTCAGTACGGCCCTGCAGTCTGTCAGCAAGAAGCGATCCATCATCTGTCCTTTGAAGGATTTCCCTGAGCGGCAGTGATAAGTGATGCCCGACACAGTTCTTACACGTAGAAACTGTAAGAGTTATTGGAGTATTAATGTCAAAATTAAAGCAATCTGGCAATATCGCATTATTCTTCCAAATATATAAAGTACAGTACTGCACAAATGACTACTTCACAAGTTCACCTGAGCAAAACTGAACTGCGCTGAAAAGTAAAACCAGTTTTATTTCTGCCCTTAAGGTTGGTGTTTTTTTTTTTGCAAATACCCCGAACCATAGTGATGACTTTTACACTAATTGAATGTTAAATTTATACCAAATAAAGTACATCAATGTGTGTTTATAAAAAGGTATTCTAATGGAATTGCCTGGGGATGCAAATGGAACTAATTTGGTTAAATGGCCCATGTAAGCATTACCATAGAAAGAAGGATTCCTCTGTTCGGCACATTTGATTTCATGGTCAACAATACATTTACATAATTATTTATAGGCTTGTGCAGGATAAAATGAAGAGTCCACACAGCTACATGTATGTGTGCGTGTCACACTAACTATGTTGCTTAAAAAAAAAAAGTAACATTGAGTAACATAAAACTATCCTCATGAGGGTCGCGGGCGTGCTGGAGCTTATCCCAGCTGTCTTTTGGGCAGTAGGCGGGGTACACGGGTACCACTGAACTGGTGGCAGCCAATCGCAGGGCACACATAGACAAACCACCATTCACACTCACAATCACACTCAGGAATAATATAGAGTGTCCAATTAACCTGCCATGCATGTTTTTGGGATGAAGGAGGAAAACAAAATACCCAGAGAAAACCCATGCAGGCACGGAGAGAACATGCAAACTCCACAGAGGAAGAGTGGGGCCCGGATTCAAACCCCTGTACACTGGTAGATGTGCTAACCAGTCGTCCACTGTGCTGCCCACATAAAGGCATCTCTGATTTGGGTCATCATCATGCTGAAAGTTCCTCTTAATCTTTGGCTTTCTAGCAGAAGCCTCATACTAACATTGACTGGTATTTTGAAGTTTTTGTAATTCCTTCCACCTTGACTAAAGCCCCAATTACAGCTCAGGAACATCCCCAAAGCATGATGCCGCCAATGCCATGTTTCACTAAAGGTGCCGCATGTGTGTTTGTTGTTGTTGTGATGTCTTTGCGCCAATCATCCTTTATGGAATTTTGGCTGAAAACTTCAACCTTGATTTCATCAGACGATAACACATTTACCCACATGCGTTTTGGAACTCCGAATCGGGCTTTGACTTTTAACTTTCTAAGATAAGGGTTCCATCTTGCTATCATGTCGTTCTACTCAACTGCTTAGCACAGACATATGAAGAAGAAGGGAGATGTTACCAAATGTACTAAATAACAAGTTATAATCAGAAATTCCAATATTAAAGTTCCTACAATGTTGCTCTCCGCCTCTTTGTAGCCTTCCTGAAACGTTTTTGTCTCGTCTTTAATTTTGGAAGGACGTCCAGTTCTTTGTAATGTCACTGTTGTGCCACTTGATGATGATCTTTATTGTGTTCCAGGGCATATTTAATGCATTAAAAATTATTTTGCCCCCTTCTCCTAACTGATAATTTTGATCTCCCAGATCCTATGGCAGCTCTCTGTGATCCTTGGTTTGTAAGATGTGACTAAAAAGACATCAGGTATCGCCTACGAGAACATCTGTAGTTTTTGAGGGGGTTATCAGAAGGTGGCAAAAGTGTTCTGATTTGCATATTATCAGTTTGAATGTGATTGTTTAATTTTGAACACAGCTGGAGCTCCAGTTATAAGAGGCTATGGGCAGTTATTTTTGTTGCTTATTTTACTTACACGCTCGAAAAGCTTAGAATTTTATTCAATTTGTTGGACAGTTTAGAGGTACCGTTCTTGGTGGAAAAGGTTTTCAAATGACTTCCCTTGTTATCATTTATGACAACACAAAACTCTGTCATTTCAATGGGGGTGTTTAGACTTTTTATGTTTGCTGTAAGGCGACCCGGTGGGCGACTGGTTAGCACATTGGCCTCACAATGCAGAGATGCATGGTTCAATTCCGGCTCAAGCCTTCCTGTGTGGAGTTTGCATGTTCTCCCTGTGCCTGCGTGGGTTTTCCTCGCGTTCTCGCACATTCCAAAAACATGCATGGCAGGTTGATGGAACACGCTAAATTGTTGTTAGGTGAGAGTGTGACCACGAATGGTTGTTTGCATGTGTGTGCCCTGCGATTGGCAGGCAACCAGTTCAGGGTGTACCTCGAAGACAGCTGCAATAGCCTCCAGCACCCCAGCAACCCTTGTGAGGATAAGCGGTTTAGAAAATGGATGAATGTTTGCTGTCCATTTGACGTATTTATGCAAAACAAAACAAGTTATTGTAAATAAGTACATGTGTCAAAGTTAATGGATTAATCGACAGCCAACTAATTATCACATTAATTGACATCTATTTAAATTAGCAAGTAATTAGCGAGGGACATTGTTGAACTTACAATTATCCAAATCCCCTGATTTCAGCCGCTCAACAGAAATTGCTCTTTGATTACATGTACAGAAATCTGCTTTTACTTTGGAAAACAATGACCGGACCAATGAACAGTAATCAGTGAAAAAAATTGTTTTGTAATACACTTCAATGCAAAAATAAAATGTTATCTAATTTTTCGATTACTCAGTGAAATAATCCATAAAATAATCAACAGCCCTATAAATAAATAACGCTAATGTCATCATTGTTTTGGTCATTTGTACCTGTGTACTGCCCTACCTTGTACTGCTTTATCACTTTAATTTCCTCTTTTCGAATCAATAAAAGATTATCTTATCTATTTACGTAGGTATATTGGTAGATATTTACGTATGAAGAGCATACACAAGCTTACTCAACACATGACTACGGCTCAGTGAGTTATTTTGACAACTTGTTCCTGCTTTGCTATTGTTACAGGACTGACAACCCTAATTGTGCTTCTTGCTCTGTCATAAGCAGACCTTTGTTTCATTGTTGAAGGAGAGGTCCATGTGTTAAAACTGTACTTTTTTTTTTAACCGTGTGAACTGTCGAGGTTCTCTTGTACTTTAGAAAACACAATGGCAATTGCTACGAATAAATCACTGATTGATTCTTTGCTTCCCAAAACAAGTGCATTCAAGAGGATTTAATGAGCAATCTGACATGCATGTCAGTTAAGCAAAATTAATCATAAGTCTATTGGCAGTCTTGGCCCTGACAATGGCAGTAAAGATTGAAAAATTGTAAATGAATGGTAAACCCAAGTGTTAAGGGGAGATGTGATGACAAAATATGTTAATTAGCTAGGACAACAGGATAGGTAAAAAAAATGCCTTGGGTAAAATGTATATTGTGCAACTTGGAAAAGACTCACTTGGATACTCTGTAGATTTACTCTGCAGTTGGACACCATGTTCATGAAATGATCTACGTTCTGCTCGTCTAAAAGAATATAGACGGCAACGTGTCTCATGGCAGCATTTAAAATATCAGCAAATATGTCAACATCGGTAAACATGTCCATCACTATGGCAATCACCTGTGAAGACAAAAACACATATGAAAGTGTGACAACACTGTGAGGGTCATAGAGTCTGCTGCTATTTGAGAACAAAGAAAGACCTGCTGAGCATTCTTGATAAGTCGCCGGGCCTGCTCCTTGATACTCGGCATGTCAGGCTCAGGAGGGTTCACCAACGTGGTGACCTCCGTGGGGCCACCAAAAAGATGCAGCTGAGGCCAGCCAAGATCCAGGCCGGGGGCATCTAGGTCCGAGTGGATTGGCCAGTATGTATCTGAGGAGCTGTCTCCTCCACTCTCTTGAAAAGTTTGCTCTTGGTAGGAGGTCTGCTGAGGAAGCTGGGCTGAGCTCTGAATATACTGAATCTCAGGTGCGGACAGGAAATCCACCACATCTGCTTTTTGGAGAAACTCATAATATCCTTCCAGCTCTTCCTCAATCAGTGCATCAATTGCCAGACGGTACTCTTCCCGATAGTGAGGAGGAAGGTAGTTAGGGTGCAGGGGATAATCCCCAGCAGAGGAACATTGAGAGCGACGTGCCATATTGCTGGCTGAGGAGATGATGAGGACAAAAGAAACCGTGATAAATTAGAGCCCTCACATCTAAATACATCCATCCATCCATTCTCAACACCACTTTTCCTGAACGGGGTTGCAGGAGGTTGCTACAGCCTATCCCAGCTGATTTTAGGCAGAAGGTGGATGACTGCCCGAACTGGTCACCAGTCAGTCGCAGGGCACATAGCCCTGAGACAAAAAAACATTCACACCCACATCCACTCCGTCGCTGAGAGGGAAGTGATTCCACACTACCCGCACACAACAAGTCAGGCGAGTGTATCACGACACCATCAGCGACATCTAAATACATATGGGACAAAACAACACTACAAATTAAAAACTTTAAAATGTAAAAAATAATAATAAATGAAAAAAAAGGACAAACATATGCTTTTGCATCTGTCTACAGAGGCCATTTTGGAATGTGACACCAACAATTAAAAGACACGCGATTCAGAGATCAACTGTCAATATAATTGAATGCTAGTGGACAGTGTTTACATCAGATATCGCTTCACAACTGTACAGTGTCTAATCACACTGATTCCAGATAATACAAGGTAGTACACTCCCTTATTGTTTGCACAACGTAGTAATATGGTATTTATTTCGACACCCAACAACATATTTTCAAATTGGAAAGAGCAAAATCTGGGAACATTACACCAAGTTTCTTCACCCTATTTTCCTGAAAGTGGGGGTCAAATACAAATGAATGAGGGGAGGTGAAATTCCAGTACAGTACTGTAGAAAGTTATGGGTGCGGCTCCTCCCTCTGGCCAAAAACACGAGTCTCGTTCTGGAGTTTACGAAAACCACATTTTAGCATAAGCCACAAACACGCACTGGAAAGCATTAAAATAAGAACAATCGATAGAAAGGGTAGAATATAAAGCGACGAGCTAATGGCGCTCGCAAGGCTCCATGTTCAGAACTTTCTGTCACCCAGCTGTTGTGACGAGTAACAGGTAAAAACGTAGCATACTTGACAAAAATATTTCGGGCCATATGTGACACTCCGCGATGTCACAAGACACATACACAGTCACACATTAACAAAACATGCACGTCTGGCGTTATTCGGTTAACTTACCGAGCTCGTTCACGTCAAGTCATCGTCAGGCTTCTTGTCGTTCGAGCTCGAAACGGGCCATTTGGCCTTGTTTCCGGTCGCTGCGTCTCCAGTCGCGCCTCTAATACAACTGGGACCTGCCGAAAGTGTTCTGACACATCCTTTTTTTCCTGTCACCTAGTTAAACCAGTTTATTGTCACGCTTTAGGCATGTACACGACGATTATTGAGAGCTAACACCGAGAAGAAGTGCAGGGGGTCAATTGAACACCGCACCGCCCACCCCCTCGCTCGCTCTCTCTCTCTCTCCTCCCCTCCTTCCCCCTTTCCCCTTTCTAGCTTCCCCCGTCTCTCTCTCCGTCTGTTTCTCTTTGTCAGTCTTTTTTCCGTCTCTCGCTGTCTGTCTCAGTCATTCTCCCCCTTTTCTTTCTGTCTGTTTCTCCCCTTGAATGCTGCTTTGATCAGTCGACTGATAAACGCAAGGCCCAAACTGCTGGCTTCTCAAACATCTGGCAAAATACAAAGTGTGTCTGAACCATAATCTGTTTGATTTCTGCACTGTCAATTTGAAATAATGTCCTGTTTTTAAATAAGGGTTGGAAATGATCACATGTTTTAATCCCACTCATTAATTAATCGCCAAAACAATGAACAAATGAAATGGTCATTATTAAAATAATAGTTGCAGCAATATGAGACTGACAAATATGAATATTGATATATTAGTGTGCATTTATGAAGATTTGTATTCATACGTTTCCCTTTGGCATTTATTCCCTATTTTCTAAAGAGTTAACCTCCCCTCCCCCAAAGTATACATTTGATAATCACTGCATTACTTCATATTTCTTTCCTCCTGTGCGTATGTTCAGCAGGACTGTGTCTACAAACTCTCTTTTTCATTGTCACGAAGGAGCTACATTTACTGTATTCATGTTACGTGTGCAGTAAAATCCAAACCATGTGTGGGTTTTTTTCCTCCCCCAGAAAGTGAATTTGAATCACATTGAGAGAATAGGCCGTTACCATGGTAGCTTTAGTGTACACAAATGCATGCTTTCCTACAAGAGCAATTAATTAACAAGGGGGGACGATCAAACCCACCAACTGAAGGCAATGCAGCACTTTTTGAATTGTACAGTGCCTGTATACTCACAAGTTCACAACCTTAATGACACATGCATACAGTCAGAAAGACACTAGAAATGATAGCCTATATCGTTCTCTTCAGATAAAAAATGGCAACCTTTCAGAAGCCTGCAAAAAAGCGTGTGTCGCCCATGCCTTGGCAAGTACATCACAAGCAAATGGCAAAGATCTTCAACCGATAACAATGGGCTGAATGAGAAGGATTGTGGAGAAGACTTCTATTGCCCTATGAAAAATATCACGTGTGTTGATGTATGTGTGAATGTGTTAGTCTAAACAACACACAGGAATAGCACACGGTGTTTAAGTACTCTGTCAACTTTGAATCGTTGCTTTCTTTTCACGCAACATAAACAATTACAACAATGGCCATTACCAGAATTCCATAACTGACTCAGGATAAAGATTCTCTGATTAAATATCCTGAAAGTTGGAATTCAAGGAATTAGAGACCTTGTCTGAATGTTTAGTTTAAACCATAGAAGGAGATCGAGGGAGCAACCAAATGTTGTTATATTGTGTGTGAAGTTTGCTCCAAACTCAGACCTAAAATAGACATGACTTGTGATGGACTGTGATGTAACTAAAGGAAAGGAAGTGATCTAAGCTATCTCCTGAAGTGGAGATTTGAAGACAATTCCTCATTGTTTCTTTCAAACACTACCGGAAACACACACGTAGACTAAAACGAATGTTCAAACTGTTCATATACAGTTGTTGCACAACACACCACAGGGCAGCGTTCACCATTTGCACTACTTCATTCATATTCCATATTTGCAATATTAACCAGAATGACTTCTTTAGACTATTGTCCGAGTGCATAGAACAAATTTTTGTAAAGAAAATTTGGGGGTTGACTTCTCTCTTTAAAGCCAGCGTGATGAAAATATTCGGTTTGGGCATCTTTGGTCAGGGGATCTATACTGTTGTCATTGTACGGAAAGTATAGTAAATCATTGAAAGAAGGCTGTCATTGAATGACGTATTCCTGGTGCTTTTGAGAGCAACAGTAGGAAATGTGACTTTGGAAAACAAAAGAGAAAAGGAAGCACAGCAGCTGTGAGATTCATTACTGGGTGAAGCCTTCCATGCAGCAGCACAGGAGGTCTCCTAGAGGAGAGGTGGTTATGCTCAAATAGAGAGACGAAGAAAGTGAAATTCTGACAATGATGAATGAGCCCAGAGTCCATCCATACGTTTTCTACAGCACTTAAGGACATGGATGATCCACGCTGACTTTGGGCGAGATGTGGAATGCATTCCTGAACTGTTTGCCAGCCGGTCGCACAGCACGTGTAGACAAACAATCATTCACACTCAGGTTCACTCCTACTCAGTAAATTTCCTCGAGTACATTTTACTCTAAGACGACTCTATTATGAGTAATTTGTGTTCTCATCCAATGAAAATGTATTTTCATCCCGTGGAGTACAATTAATCCACTACTTCGAGGAAAATTTATTCTGAATATTGTATTCTCTTCCATGTGTAAATTTTACCCTGTTTAGGTTGGGACCAAATCTAGTCTTTTTTTTTTGTAAAATGTACTCAACAGAATTGACTGTGTACGGGCAATTTGGAGTTCTTAATTTAACCTTTTGGAATGTGGGAGGCAGCCAGAGTACACACAGAAAATCTGAGCAAGCACGGGGAGGACATGCAAACTCCGCACAGGAAGGACGGAGCTGAGATTTAAAAAAAAAAAGTGAGACAGACCTGCCAACTACTACAACAGAGTCAAATAATCCAAACCAGCAAGTATTAAATATTGGTGATGACTGATCTTCACACTACCAATTAATATAAACCTGCAGTGCTGAAAGAGACACTTTGAACCTAACGTGAGCTAGGTGAAATTTGAACAACAAAAAATAAATACCGGTAAATGTTAAAATGGTTCATCAATTTAGAGTGCAGCCCTTTGCCACGGCTCAACATTTATTATGTGTGAAGTCATTGAGGGGAAAAAAACCCAACTCTCTGGCTTTGGGATTTTTAAGGATTAAAAAGGGAACAGGCAAACAAGTTGCAATTTGATCTGATGGGGTTACACAACTACATGCATCTCAACATAAATGTGATTCTTCAAATTGCATTTACACTGCACATTGGTGATCAGATCCGAATTCGCTTCAGTTGAGAAAATGGTTTCAAACTCCACACACGCACACACACAAAATTCATTCTAATCATATGAGGTTGGACATGTTGTTGGTCTTTTTTCCTTTATGAGAAAATCCAAAGCTTTTCACATGCGATGGAAAAATTATATAAAGCAGCATTACAACAAAACACTGAGTAGCCTCTTTATAAAGAGGAAACAGTGTAAATGTGTCATTTGGAGAGGCCAAAACAAATTCCACACAGGATTGCTTTTCCACACTATCTGGCGTTTCTAAGATAGAATCCAGTGTACTGTTAGGGGATGTGATGTCATGTCATGTGTCTAACCGGTCCCCAGATGAACTTGGAGGTGTTTAACTAGATAAAATGAATTTACTCATTGGAAAGGATTAAAAAAAATTATATGTGAAACCAGATCACACTGTGAAGGCTGTTGTTAGTGTGGAATGCATGTCAGCCATTTACAAGTCACAGTATCATGAAAGTGTGGAAGGATTCCAGATTACGTACAGTATGTCTAACCTGCCTTTTAGTCCGAGAAGAGCCCAAATGAGTAAACAATTAATATTGTGATCCTGAGAGCCTTTTTGATACCAACCTAATGAAATGAAGCTTGACTTTCTGTTGTTTTCCTGTGTAAGGGCGCAATCATATTAACTTGCATGCACCAAAATGCTTGTCATCGCAAGTGGCAACCCGTCAGAGGTGTGGCCTTTGTGCTGCTGTACTGTGAGCTCTTTGTTTTAAAAAAAACAACAACAAAAAAAACCCCAAAGACATAGCTACAACAGTGTTATAAAAAGAAAAAAAATCCACAACCACTTGTGACCTTTCACTGCATACCATTTATTTGATCCTTCCAAAAGTAAATGAACATTAACTTGATAGCGAAACGCTGAATGATTCACCTTTACGTCATAATGCCTGCCTGATAACTTAAACAGTCCATAGCACTTTGTTTAGTAGTGATGCCATCCTTCCATTTTACATGAGTCCGTTCTATTGTACCATTTCTCGAGGCACATCCTGTGAGTACAACAGTTTTCCGGAAGGCTTCTTCCTGCACGACGTCGAAGACAAGTACAGGATGCACATCATTTCCTTTCAATATCCAATATACATTTGATGCAAAGATACCATTCATACATTTTCTATGCAGTACATATAAATAAACAGACATTCACATTCACATCTATGGACAATTCAAGGTCTTCAGTGAACCTGACGTCTATATTTTTCAAGTGTGGTAAGAAACCGGAGTACTTGGTGAAAACCCATATACGATTTATTATTATAGGTAAGCTTTATTTTGTTTTAGCTTTTGATTTCTAATTTATTTATTTATTTATTTTTTACTGCTACCTTTTGGATAGAATTTTTAATTAGTTGAGTAACAAACCCAAGACACCCTGGCTGCGAGGCGGAAAAACAAACCACTTGTGTACCATACCACCTCTGTAAAGACACCACAACTTGAAATCAAGAAAGTGCATGTTGAAACATCAACAATCAGGCCCATCTAAATGACAGAAAAATTCTGGAATCAATCAAACGACTTACAGTCCTTATGTCGTACTTGTGGCACACATTTTTCAATTGCAACAAAAGTTAACATGCCTAAGCAAGCATAACAATGGAAAGACATTAATTTGTTAGAGTTCAAATTGGTTCCTTTCATACTTTCAGTGACCTTTCAGGTTATGCAAGAGGCTTGCTTTATTGACTGTACTGAAACTAAGGCTCAACAGCCATGCAACAAGCTGTGGAAGTAGTGGCTTGTGCCAAGTTGGTGTTCAAAGTAATCCCCTGGAATGCTTGTACTGTTTCTCTTAAACAGCACCTGTGTAGACGCCAACCTGGAATGTAAGGTCTGAAATGAAAAATGCACTTGAGCTAGAAGGTTAATAAGTCCAGTAAAGTTAATTTTTTTCCCTCCCAAAAGCAACAGAGCTGCAAAATTAAAACGCTTTACTCAGCGTAATCAAGCTTAAAAGCTTTAAGGACAATCCATCCACCACATCTCATTTTCCATTTAAGTCACATTTACTATATGGTGTTCATAAAGCTGTGGAAAATGGGACTAAAATCCATCTTCATCTCCAGAACATGAATGTGAATCATTTATAATAATTGGATATCATTTAAAAAAAACAAAACGAAAATTGCCACTTTTAAGGCCAATTCTTTATTATCTGTATGATGACATGTTTGAATGGGGACTTTTAATGAGTTTCTCGAAGCTGGACTAAAGTTCGCTTGGGCTGCACCAAATCAGAAAACTCCACCTGATTGGATTACTCAACAGCGCCTCTCCCAGGGGAGCCTCCTTTTAGAGTTTCATTCTGATGAGGTCATCCTGCTTGATGACAAAGTTCAGTTTAGTAGCTATCAGCGTTTGCAAGCACGCACACATACACACACATTTGGATCGGTCAATAATTATTTTTATCATGAGGGAAGTGTAAATTCGCTCCAAAATGCACACAGCGTCGCCTACTGTTAATGGCTCTAGTGTACAGTACATTATCAGACGTTCATTATGATCTGTGTCCATTATCCACGCCTATCCAATATACTGTACTGTATTTACACAAGAAGAAGAGAAAGGACATGACGTCTTCATGGAGCGACGGTAGACCCCGCCCCATTTTCTGCGCGCGCCGATGCAGTCGGCCGGAATAGTGTTATTTACTTTTGCAAACTTTATATTGTAAGAATTTAAGTGCAATACCTATATCGCAACAAAAGTAGCAGACACAGTGAAAAATACAGCAGCATTTTGTTTGGCCGCAAGTGAGATGTCTTCTTATCATTCCCGCTCACGTTTACTACGCAACTTCCGTATCCCCGTTCGAATAGTACCTTGTAAACAAACAAGTGTAAACAGCATGGCCGTTCGAGTTTAGCACACTGAATTGAGTTGAGCGAGTGCTGTTAATGATGGCGGGGGTTATCCGGAGGCTCGACGAGACGGTTGTCAATCGGATAGCCGCGGGAGAGGTTATTCAGCGCCCTGCTAACGCTGTTAAAGAAATGATTGAAAACTGGTAACTGACTCGCACTCTGAGCCAGCAGTAAAAGTGTGCATCCCTCGAAATGAGTGAGAAACATGTGTTTAAATGTTTCAGTCTGGATGCCAAGGCCACGAACATCCAGGTGACGGTTAAAGACGGTGGAATGAAGCTGCTGCAGATTCAGGACAACGGCACCGGTATTCGGGTAGGACACGGATGCACGCGCCGAGGGTTGCATGCAAAAAATTCACATTATTGCACTTGAAATATGAATATCGGAGTGACTATATGTCCTAGGCAAACAAAGTGAAATAACGCCAACATCTGTGTTCGAGTCTTTTCAAACACAAATGCCCTTTTGTTGTGATTGTCATTCTTCGCCCTCAAAGAGTGAACATAAATAAAAAATGTAACATTGACATTACGTTTTTCCACATCTTGTTAAATTTTGACGTAATCTGAGCAATAATTGACAGTTCATGCACCTAATGTCAAACATTTGGAGTTGCACGATCCTGTTACTGCTCTGGTCCTGTTCTTTGGTTAGTGTCTCTTGTCACAGCACGCCCGCTTCCACGAGGCTAAATCAATACAAACCCAAATGTTTATGTGAAGCGCTGACTGCTCCGTACAAGGCTCTGACCAAGACCTCTTTATTTGCGATGCAGAGAGAAGACATGGAAATAGTTTGCGAGCGTTTTACCACAAGCAAGCTGCAGACATTTGAGGACCTCTCTGCCATTGCAACTTATGGGTTCAGAGGAGAGGTAAATGCACATACCAAATAATACATAGAAACATTATACACATCTTCCTGGTGTCCGTTTGCAGGCTCTGGCCAGTATAAGCCATGTTGCCCACGTAACCATAACAACGAAGACAGCTGATGCCAAATGCGCCTACAGGTATGACCACATGTAAAATAGGTTTTGCAATCAGGCAGATGGATGACCTTGCTGCTTCTTGTGTCTTGCAGAGGCGCCTACAGTGATGGTAAACTAAAAGGCCCTCCGAAACCCTGCGCTGGAAACCAGGGAACACAAATACTGGTGAGTTGGGCATGACTACTTCTTCCATCCATTTTCTATAGTGCTTGTGCATGGAGCCCATCCCAGCGGGATTCTAGGCGAGAGGGGGTTAAATGCAGGGCAAATGCAAATAAACAATCATTCACGCTCACATCTATTCATGGTTCATTTAGAATAGGGCAGTGACAGCATGTTTTTCAACTGATTAATCTGTTATCGGCATTTTATTCAACCAAATATCGTAATCGGCCCCCCATCCCCCAAAAAACCCCAAACATGATTTGAATATTTTGGTTATTTGACTAGCTCCATGTGGAGCAAAATTGTTCAATAAATGCCTGCATTGAGTGTGTCAATGAAATCATTAAAAGCTTCAGATAGGCAGAACTGATGCAGGTCTTTTTTTTTTTGTCTCATTAAATTGTGCAACGGTACATAAAATAGTGCTCGCTGAGAATAAGTGCACTGATGATTCAGTTTCTTTGTGCACAGGCAGAGGATCTCTTCTACAATGTGTCTACCAGGAGGAAAGCTTTAAAAAGCCCCAGCGATGAGTACTCCAGGATTGTCGAGGTGGTGAGCAGGTGCTGCCG
The DNA here is from genome assembly GCF_054856545.1 of Hippocampus guttulatus. NCBI lineage: Eukaryota > Metazoa > Chordata > Actinopteri > Syngnathiformes > Syngnathidae > Hippocampus > Hippocampus guttulatus. The sequence continues at coordinate 14,526,162 of NC_141270.1, read as the reverse complement.
TGCCAACTGTTGCATATCAGAGAGTTGCATTTGTTAGCACTTTTTCTACATCCAATGTTTGGGATTTTCTTGTTTTGTAGGTATGCTATACACAATTCCGGCAAAAGCTTCTCTGTCAAGAAGGTGAGGGAACAACTCCATAAAAGTATTTAAGTGAATAATAATGCTCCCCCCAAACATCTTGGTGTCCTCTTCCAGCAAGGAGAGACGGTAGCAGATGTGAGGACTTTGCCCAACGCATCAGTGGTGGATAACATTCGAGGAGTTTTTGGCAATGCGGTCAGCAGGTATTAGTCAGTCGAGGAAAGAAACAGATTAAAAAAAAAAACCTTTATCGCCGCCGCGCTGCTATTGCTGATGTTCCTAGGGAACTGATCGAGGTTGGCTGCGAGGACCAGAAGCTGGCCTTCAAACTGAAGGGCTACATCTCCAACGCAAACTACTCAGTCAGGAAATGTATCATGGTCCTCTTCATCAACCGTAAGTACCAAACATGCAGGGAGTGTTGTCACTCCTGAAATGATTGGCATTGTGAACGGCGCTCGTGATCTTTCAGACCGTCTGGTAGAGTCGAGTGCGCTGAAGAAAGCCGTGGAGACAGTTTATGCCGCCTATCTGCCCAAGAACACACACCCTTTCCTTTATCTCAGGTAACAATGCGTTCTAAAGGAGACATAGAATGGCATTTTCTTTTACAATCTTAAGTTTGTAGAGGACTTAACTAAAGTTAAATTAGCCACCCCTGGCCAAATTCTGAGTTTGTGTTTTTTTGTGTGTGTTGAAGTGGTATCTTTTGAGGTGAAAGAAAATGGCAAAAGAGCATTACATATGTCTGAGCTATTTTCCTATTAAAATAAAAAAATATATATATACCTGTATATATATATGTATATATATATACATATACTGTACATATATAAATATACATTTTAAACATGATTAACCAGGTGTAACAATAAATTGATTAATCGCCAACAATCAGTCATCACCAAATCTATAATTATCTTTGGTAATTAATTAATCATTTACTTTTTTTTTTTAAAACAAAAATGCTCCAAAGCTCAATATTTCTGAGTCTGAACAATAAATCTTATTCAGTTTCTTTTGTCCTCCATGAAAGCAAGCTGATCATCCTTGTGTTGAATCTAAACACAACTTCAAGCCTGTTTTTGTAAAATGTAGCCAGTCTTGGTAATTTTTTTTTCTTTGAGTCTACCGTTTTGCCACCCTAACCTATAGCCTGGCATAAGAAGACAGGCCATTGTTGCTGCACATACTAAACTACCAATATCTGCTGTAAATTGCGTTGATATACTTTTTTTTTCACATCCACTACATGCAAAATGTCTTCACCGTGCCTTTTTGTCTGACCTGACCTCTGCAGTTTAGAGATCGCCCCTCAGAATGTAGACGTGAATGTGCACCCCACCAAGCACGAGGTGCATTTCCTGCACGAGGACAGCGTCATTGAAAGCGTTCAGAAGCACATTGAGGGCAAGCTGCTTGGCTCCAACTCTTCACGCACATTCTTCACTCAGGTACTATTAGATGTGTGTTTCCATTATGGGCATATATTGTGCACCCTAACTCCAGGCTAAAAATGACTTAGGAAAATGTTACATTATTAGGCTGAATATGCATAGAGGAATAAACTTGCCTTGCTTTTGTTTCTGTGCAGACATTGCTGCCCGGGCTGTCTGTGTGTGGTGCAGGTGAGATCAAGTCATCCAGCGGCATGTCCGAGTCTGGCGAGCGCGTCTACGCGCATCAGATGGTGAGGACTGACTGTCGTGCTCAGAAGCTGGATGCCTTCCTCCAGCCAAAGGAGAAGCTGCTTCCCGAGCCAGAACCCGCTGGCCCGAGCGGCACCGATTCCAAGTCCAAAGCTGTCGAGCCGGATGATCTGGACATGCTGGACGCACTGGACCAGATGGAGGTAGAGCTGCCGAAAAGTGAGAAGGAGAGCAGCGACCAAGTGCACGATGTCCAAAGGTGACTCCTTCCCTTAGTTGCGTGCGCGCAAGTCAGCAATAAAGATGACAAATGCTATGGAAAATAAATGGATAGATGGCGCTCAACACTTGAATACTACTTTGCAGACTTTAATGTACTGTAATATTAGTGGATTTCTACTGCCCCCATCTGGCCTACACAAGCCTAAACAAAGTGTTGAACATGCGTGTCTCTTACAAACTAGGAAGCGTCCCAGGAAAGAGCAGCAGGAGGAGGAGGAGGATGGGGAAGAGGGGCGAGACGAGGACAAGACTGCCTCAGCCACGCCCAAGAGACGAGTCATCAAACTAAACAGTGTCAAAGAGCTGAGAGCCGAGATTAGCGACAACACACACAAAGGTATGAAGTAGCTACAGTGAACTCTTGCCTCATTTGCATTTATTTTTTTTTAATCCAATCATCTGTGACCCATTTCTTTTTAAGGGTCAGGTAGTAGCAGTGTCACACAAGTGAACAATATTGCCGAGTTGTCGAGCTACACTGCCACATACGTTTTTAGCCAAATTGTATTGTGTCATAAGTGTGACTGCCAGTATTCTTTCTTTTTTGTAATTAAATTTCACTTCAGCCGAGAGAAAAGAAATTGCTCCTTTATGTGCCTCCAGGTTTGCAGGAGATGCTGCAGAATCACTCGTTTGTGGGCTGCGTCAACCCCCAGTGGACTCTGATCCAGCATCACACTAAACTCTACCTGCTCAACACCACAACGCTAAGGTATTCTCAAATGCACGCACGTGTGTGTGGAAAATCTATTTACGTAACTTGTCATTGTTGTCCTTGCTGCAGCCAGGAGCTCTTCTACCAAATCCTCATCTATGACTTTGGGAACCTTGGCGTACTGAGGCTCTCTGTAAGTAGCAAGTGACCACACTGTGATGATGTGTCCCCCCCTAACCGGCCTTTGTGGGATTCTAGACACCGGCTCCCATTTACGAGCTGGCCATGTTGGCTCTGGACTCTGAGGAGAGTGGCTGGACTGAGGAGGATGGACCCAAAGAAGGCTTGGCTGAGTACATAGTGGACTTCCTGAAGAAGAAAGCCGAGATGCTGGAGGACTATTTCTCCATGGAGATAGATCAGGTTGAGGTTCATTTACCCAGTCATGTCTCTTGTGATTTACTCGAACTGTAACGATTGTGCACTGCAGCAGGGAAATTTAAGAGGATTACCCTTGTTGATTGACAACTACACGCCTGTCATGGAAGGTCTGCCCATGTTCATCCTTCGCCTTGCAACAGAGGTGATTGCAGAGTAGTTTAGTCGTAGACTCGATGATTGATTCTCATGACAGCAACTGCAATCTTTCCCTTGCCGTCATGCAGGTGAACTGGGACAACGAAAAAGAATGCTTCCGAGACTTCAGCAAAGAGTGCAGCGTGTTCTATTCAATAAGGAAGCAATACATCCTGGAGGTGGAGCCGGGAGAGGAGCAGGTCAGAGGACATGAGATGCTTGACAATACGTGTAGCTTAGATGGCATCATTGATTTTTTTTTTTTTGTGTCACATCAGGATGCAGAGGTGAAATCGTGGCGATGGAACGTTGAGCACATCCTATGCAAGGCTTTCCGTTCACTCATTAGTCCTCCCAAACACATCAGTGAGGACGGCACGGTGCTGCAGATCGCGAATTTACCCGATCTCTACAAAGTATTTGAGAGGTGTTAGATGACTCGGAAACATCAATGTCTCATGCTGCTCCTTTTTACTTGGTGTAAGTTTTTGTATGTTTTCATTAAATTCAAATTCTTTCTGCGTACACCCTGGCTCAAGCATCGTTCAAAGAGGAAGTATGGAATGCTTTTTGAGCATTCAATATCCTTAATATCTTCTGTGGCATAATTTTGACATGGCCGTTCATGCTCAAAAACCCTTCAATGTTAATGAACTAAATGAATTCGGCAAGCAAGGGGGTGGGGTATGAAAGATTCATTGCTGCTTAATTTTGGTTGTTGCTGACGAGGGTGGTCCACCCAATTATAAGGTTTAAGGGCAATAAGTTTTTCACACAGGACTATGTACTTTGTAGGTTTGGATACACCCCCTTGATAATAACCTACATTTAAAAACTGCATTTTGTGTTGTCTTTGACTAATATTTAAATGTGTTTGATGAAGAGAAACACTGTAGTGTGACTAAAACGTAAAATAAATCAGTAAGTCGCCAAAAACCTTTTTTTTTTTTACACCACTGCGAATGCTCAAATGGCTTTCCATAAGGCAGAACCCAGGTTCTGAGCAAGCTAAAGTTAAACCATAGCCCTTTTTTTTCTGGTACTTAAAAGACACCTAAAATATGTCATTACACTTTTACCACAACAGCATTCCAAGCCTCAACAAACACAAGCAGAGTGGGTGGAGCGTGTGCCTTCACTCCTGGTTTGTAATGCCACTAAGTGTGGAAAATCATGGGCTGTTTCAAAGTTTCCACCAAAGGGGGGGAAACCCCGACGTATTTGGATGATTCTACACCCTACGCAAAGACCCGAGACCAAAGAGTCAAAACTACCGTACTCAAAGTAAGAGATGTGGGTATCGAGAGGATAATGAAAGCAGCTGAGAGCATTTGCACATGGGATTGTTTGAAATAAAATACGGTTTACACAATTCTGCAAATTACACATTCATTTTCAAGAAATCTTTTAAATATTTGACAAAAAAAGTGAAGGAAGTTGCAGCAGTTGGCTGGCTATATTTTCCATTTGCACCTCTTTAAACACATATTGTACCACCAATTAAAACCATTATTGTTTGATGGAGAAGGCACTTGGCTTGTGTGATGGAAGCTGGAAGGTGCAGGGCCAGAGCAGCTGTGACAGTCCTTTTAAAAGCATCAGGATACTCATTCATGCAAATTAACCAAAACAAACAAAAAAGAACAGCCAAGCACCCAGCCAGAATGAACTTAAATCATGTGACTAAAATGTTGCAGAACAAAAACGAAACGAGATATTGCCTCACATGTACTATATCTCCCATTGATGTTATCATTTGTTGCATTTGAGTCTTGGCAACTGCTGGCCGGGACAAACCGAAACATTTGGTTTGCAAAGAAAGGCAGGTCTGCTCATTCTTTTGTGACATGGAGAGTTTTTGCTGAGCTACACATGTTCAAGTGTGAGAGCTTGGAGGGCAGGCGCTACATGGCCGTCGGCGGTGCGACTTTAAGGGCTTCTGCGGTGATGCCGCCTTTGCCTCACTGCTGGGAAAGGAGGGCGTTCCTGTTGGCCTTCATCTTTTCCAACCGCTTTACGAGGTGGTTGTTCGTCATCTCCATCTCTTCGATCTTGTCCAAAGCTGTGCGCAGCTGCCAGGCAACAACATTACACATGCCGTGCTTGTGACTCATCAAATTAAATGACCATCCTAATTGAATCTGCGACATTTTATATTGTGTACACTGCAATGATTGTCAAAGTGTGACATGCGCGCTCCCTCTAGTGGTGTAAAATAGAATCACTTAAAAAGTTCTAACTGCATAATGCAGTGGCTTAAACTTTTTTTTTTTCAAATCCAACATCTGTTCAGTACTGTTAAAATTAATGTAACTTTGAAGCTGTAGAAATATGCATTACATTTTTACAAACGTTTTCAAAATACCATGTACCTAATTTAATCCATTAAATTCCTGTGTCTAACATCCATGCTAATTTCCATAAGCCCGTCTCTATACATTTTTGCATTATATGTTATGTTGGATGAAATTACATGATTTTAGTTGAACGTGTCAGTGTTTAAATCAACAATGTCTAATTCAATGTGGCAGTTTTACGGAAAACAACAACTGGGATTGCAAAACAGTTTGAAGCCAGAATGCTTTCCCTCTTATCTGCTGTCCAAGCAGACTAATGAAGAAATGCAAAAGATGTTAACATGGGGAAGAGAAAATTTTGACCCCAGCAAATTTACATAACTGAAATGTTTTCAAGGCGCTGTCACTAGCTGCAGCTGGTTCCACTTTTTCTGAATGGTCATCCCTACTAAATCAAACAGCTTGTGCTTACCTCTCTCTGGAGTTTGCGTTTCTCTGCTTTAAGCTCATCTTCTATTTTCTCAGAGTTGTCTGCGGATGTCTTGTACCTGGACACTTGCCCTTCAAGCCTATTTATCTGAAGCAAGAAGACGAGGAAACCATTTGGTCATTCCCAAGTTTCCGAAGCATTTGTTTGGCAAGCAATCTGTACTTACATTTTGTTCCATTGTACCCATTTCCTGTTCTGCCTTTGAAAGCTTGAATTTGTATTCACTAATCTGTCTGTTGGCGTCTCCTGAACATGAGAAGAGTTTTGAAATGAAGAAAGATGGGTTCGATGAATGCAGCCCAATCATATCACGCTCAACTTACTCTGCATTTCAATGAAGTGGAGTTCGGTGCCGTTCTCCATCTTCTCGCCGTCTACGTACACACTGTCCACCTTTGAGTGTTTCTGTCGCTCCTCCTCCAACTGATTCTTCAATTTCCTGATCTGAGCCAACAGCTCATCCTTTTCCTCAGCTAACTTCCGTAGCCTGACATCTATCAAACAGAAAGAAAATAACAAACACTGCAATCGGTTTGAAAGCTTTATCAGAATTGCGGAACTCACACCCAACTGACCTCAACGTCACTTGGACAGAGTCATGCCATTGTACCACCTCATTTACCTTTGGTGAACAGTCACACCAATAGCCGAACAAACACTTCTAATGTGTCATTAAAACCCATTTGTGGGACTTACCAAGTGGACCCTCTCCTGCAGATTCCAGTACCTGGGCGGCTTCTTGCGAGACCACGGTGATTCCTGAGGACACGGTCTCGTGGCTGATATCTCCGTTTGGTGTGCCATCTGGAATGATGACTAGCCCGTGTGTCTGGCAGGAGACAAACACAAGCATGATTGAGGCCACCTATCTACTATACGGCGCCACTCTCAGTACCACTCTGGGCCCAACTAAACCCAAACAGTCTGCTTTCAGTGGTGATAGGCCTACCAGTCATACGCCAATCATCTTGATTAAGCAGCATATACAGTGGTGCCTTGAGATCCAAGTTTGATTTGATCTCTGACTGCACTCTTAACTCAAAAGACTCGTGCTGAATCTTGCCCACTAATACATTGAAAAAGCAGTGAGTGATTTATTGACATGTAGGGAACTTCTGACCACAGGTACAGTATATGCATTCAAGATGCAAATATTTGCAGAGATACAACGTTACATGAGAAGATACTGTGAGAGAGCTGTCAAAAGCACTAGCTTAGCCAGGCAGTAACATCTGATTTCATTCTGTAAAACTGTTGACCATTTCAAAAGTGAAATTATTAATGGGCGGGCCGGTTGTCCAGTGGTTTGCACATTGAACTCACAGTACAGAGGTACCGGGTTCAATTCCAGCTCTGGTACCTCCCTGTGTGGAATTTGCATGTTCTCCCCGGGCCTCTGTGGGTTTTCTCCGGGTACTCCGGTTTCCTCCCACATTCCAAATCATGTATGGCAGGCTGATTGAACACTCCAAATTGTCCCTAGGTGTGACTGTGAGTGCGGATGGTTGTTTGTCTGTGTGTGCCCTGCGATTGGCTGGCAACCGGTTCAGGGTGTCCCCTCCCTACTGCCCGAAGACGGCTGAGATAGGCTCCAGCCACCCTTGCAGATAAGCGGATTGGAAAATGGCTGAAATTATTAATGACCGTGTTTGAGTATACGTTTTCACAAAAGGGAGATTTGTAGAAGTGCCTTATTTTCCCCATTGTCTGTAAAGAAAAATTATGTATTTATATTTTTTTCTGTTGATGATGTTGAAGCAATGCTTGTTCTATTTGGTACCAGGTGAGGTAAAATCAATGCCATTGTTATTTCCTTTTTCTATTAGCACAATAACAGCACCTTGAATATTATGATAGGCCGTAAATTTAATACCAAGCCAGACACCAACTTCTGCAACATTCCTGAAGAGCTGTAGCCTCTTCCTCTCTTGGTCACTAATTTCCTAGCGTTTGGCTGCTGCAACAGATTTGGCACCAGAGATTTTGAAAGGGGGTTCTAGAACCTTCCAAAACATCTTCTGAAAGCAAGCCTCGGTATAAACAGGTCAAAGTTGGGAATTAATGAATTATCAAAAATAATTATCTATTGTTGTCGATTAATTGCTGCACTTGTAGTCTGCAGCATTTTAAGACCTTTGACTAAATGATAGAAGGAAATTAAGTGCTTAATTTGGCAAAATATAATTAAAGGCTTTTTAAGACAACCTTGTGAAAACATTAACGTGTAAACCGAAACAGTCCTGTTTTTCTTGAAACTGAGTCATTTCTAACGCACCAAAAGTCATTATTCACAAGCAACCCATGTCTCAGCTGTATTTGTTGTAACGTCGCAGGATGACCTACCTCTCCTGATCTGGCCTTTTCCTTGAGGTCAGCAAGCTCATGTCTGAGCTCATCTCTCTCATTCCTAATGCAATCAAAGTACTCTTTCTGCCTCTCTAGGGCCTGGCCACACAGATGACAGAAGACAAGAATGGACAAGAGGTAGTGAAGTTGGACAGTGGATAGAGATGCACCAGCACACTTGCCGTGCCTCATGCACAATCATGTGCAGTGCATGCCAAACAGTGAAAATGCACAAAGGAGATAGCTAGTCGGAAAGGAGAGGCAAAGGATAAGCATGGATGACAGAGTGCAGAAGGAGGGAAACACAAACACTGCAACGGCTTGTCAAACTGTTCAGGTGTGAAATGCGCACATCATGCTGGATGATTAACTTTTAAATACTCATTTGTCCCGGCAAACACATTGTAGAAGTTTATAAAACGCTAGCCAATCATGTTTTTCATGATGCATGATATTCACGGCAAGCCGTTTATTTTTTTTAGCGTGAGCAAAGCTTGTTGGATCACAACTTAACACCTTGTTATTCTGACATGCAGAAACTACTATATGTGGGTGTGCTGCCTAAGACACTATGGGTTCATTATGCAGAGAGCGTGAGAGACAAAAGATTTGCGTGGCTTCAAATTCAGATCATCTTGTGCCTCTCACTCTATAGCAGGATCTATGTGGGACCTCCTACCCCAATCTTTTTCTCCTTCCAGTTTATTGTTTCCTGCAGGTCAAACACCTCTCTGGTGAGCGCATCTAACTTAGCCTGCAATCGCTGATTCTCCTGGAGATGTGATGAACAGTAACAAGAATGCAAAGTACAAGACAGGAAGGAAATATTCAATGGAAGACAGAATAAGAAAAAATGCACATACATACATACAATTGACACAGGGTGAGAATGTGCTCTTTATCAGAGCGGCAAGGGAGCGGAAGGATTGTGGTGATAACTGACTTTACTAAATATACATGAATTAGAGGGAGGCCAGTGTCAATCAGTCCTTATCAGGTCACTGCACTAAGTCTCAGTAGGCAGCTGCACGGAGCCACTCGCACTTTCATTGTGCTGACAAGTATTGCGAGCAATGTGGTCACACAAGCAAGCGTAGACATACCTCAATAAGTTCATCTCTCTGACGGATTCCCTCTTTCAATTCTTCTTGTTTATGCTGCAGGACAGTACATGTGTGCTTTTGCCTTTCTAGTTCCTGGGAAAAAAATGACAATAGAATTTGGTCACCTAAAATAAATTCTCGCAGATATTCATCTGCTTACATCACACAATAAAATGTGTGAACCTAGAAAGGGACTGGTTATTTCACCTTTGATTTTTCTTCCAGCTCTCGTTTCATCTCTGACATTTGCTCTTCCATCTCTTCAATGACGTCTTTTAAAGTGTCCACTTGGTAGATGAGGTTGCCTTTGTCATTGTCCAGCTGTGCATTCGATACCATTGCTTTCTTATACTTCTCCTCCACCTCCGTAAGGGATTCCTGACATGAAATGGAGCATGTTAATAACACAGTTTTAAACACTGCTCACCTCCTTTAGCAAAATCTGAACAGAAAAAAAATAATGTGGCCTCAGAATTCCGTTACACCTTATTTGTACTTGTTTTCTTCTAAAGCCATTTATATATTTACAGAGCAAGCGTCGAAAAAAAGAACTACCGTGAACTAGGAAAGATGATGTCGTCTACTTCAAACACTGGATGTTAGGGCACATCAAGCAGTGCCAAGAGCATAATGGTAGAAATTCAAAACATCCCTGCCATCAGTCGGCAGGTGGAGCAAGTCACTGCTACTACTTCCGGAAAAATGTGGGCATGTCTTTAATTGTGGCCACAGACAGTAACTTGGATAAAAGCAGGAAGTGTGGGGAAATCATGCAAAAGAAAAGTCATTCAGACAGCACGCCGATAACATGGCTGTGGTGTTAGGGGGTACAGGCGTGGGGGCTGGGGGGGTTGAGAGGGTAGGCAGGGGGTTAGTGATGCCATACTGCTCGCAGAGGACAAGAGTCGGCATGCCGTGAACTCAAGCCCCTCTACCTTCAGCTCTTTAAGCCCTTGCATGTATCGCCCTTCTACATCCTGAATCTGGTCCTTTAGTTCATAGATATCCTGTGGAGTAGATGGAGGGAATGGTTGAATCGGAGCTACAAAGTGAAGGGGATGATCAAGGAGAGATTACAAAGCACACGTGCTGCCATCTCCTAAAAGAGAATGCGTCCGGAATGCACAGTACCAGCACGCTCACATATAAGGAAGAGCTTTAAAGGTCACATGTCACATCCCAGCCTCCCATGCATCCATAAAGGAAAAACTGGCCCAGTAAATGCTTAGAACAGCGGAGAGGACAAAAAAGAAGCAATACCTTGGAGAGATTCATGGGCACAGAACAGTTATAGATCATAGATAAATAAATATACTGTGTTACCCAGCCTTATTGCGGTTCTTTGTTCATGCCTTGTCTTGCTTTATCACTGATCTCCCCATCCCCAAATTGTTTATGTGATTGCAGAAGGTAAGTGCTGTTTGTTTGCCTTACCCTTAGTTCGCTCAAGCTAGTGTCTGGGTCATAGACGCTGCCGGCGTCTGCGCTGCCCCGTCGCGATGAGGTTCCACCCAGTGAGGCTAGGGTTGCTGCTGATAGGCCTGGGGTGGCACAGCGGGAAGATGGCTGGAAACACAACATGCGGGTGACCAGTCAAAACAAAACACACAAAAAGCACACACTAACAGTCACCGAACAGCACAGAAGAGTCCGATCATTCCATGTTTGACATTGCCACTGTCACTTGCTTCAGTTGTAGTTTGATAAACCTGATAAACTGGCTCTTGAGATTCCTCAAGGTGTGTACGTGTACAAAATTCAGCTCTCACTTTTAATTAATTGTTGATTAAGGAGCTGCTATGACCGTGACTCTTCTACAACCATGTTGATGAAAGATCACAATAATATAAAATGGATGTGCAATTAATCATAACTGCAACAAATGTAGTGAAGGTTTGGGAATGCCACGTACACTTCGGCTGAGCTTTTAACATTCCTGAGGACAAACTCTGTGGAATAATTTTGAAACGGACCTGAAAATGAGTAAATCGCTTGCCGAGTTCAAAAACAAATCCAAGAGAATAGTACAAAAAAACTACCGGTACATCAATCAGAGTTAAGGTGATAAATTCAAAACATTCATTAAATATAATAAGAAATCAAGATGAAGTTGATTAATGTAGTAATGTAATGCAAGATCCATTATGAATACAAGAGAAAATCGGCATATAAATGTGCTAGAGTGTGTATGTATATAATCCCTATACAAACCAAGAGTTGTAAAAATAGATAAGTATAGCACAGATAAGGGTAAAAGCATTTGTTTAAATGCAGACTTTTTCATTTTTCTGATTACTATAAAAAATAATCTATTTATATATAAATACATAACATGGGGTAGGACTAGATACATTTTTAACTTCTTCCTACTCCTTTGAACATATAATTGTGCTGTATGATGCCTGTTTTCTTTTCCTTTTTTACTATTTTACTTACCCTTACTTTCTGTCAATTTATTACTGTATATGTTGTTATGTTCAATAAACAAACAAACCTCTATGGCACTATCCAGTTTATAGAGCTAATAGTTGTGTTATGTTACCGTATGATTCTGCAACACAATAATACAATTTGTTGCCAAGGTACAAACAAATTCAAATTTCAAATTTAGAGTAGATTTGACTTGTCTAACTATATATGCGTGTGTATGAGGGGTGTAACCAAAATTTTTTGTGGATTGGAAAACCGGTGGAAAACCGGTTTGGATTTAAAAGGTGCAAGCCGTCCACTTAAATATGTTGAAATATGAATCAAATTCTCTTTTGTAAATGGATGCTGTTCTGAAGTGGCGGATGATCAAAGGATGTTAAAATTGTCAGTATTTTGGGGCTCAAATATACAAATGTCGACTGTGTAACAATTCCAATGTATCTTCAGAACTTTTTTAATGAAAAGATGTTGGGGGAGGGGAGAAGGGTACACTTACCCGACTGTAATCTGAATATTGTTTGTCACATTTTTCATCCAGCTGAAAAAAGTAGAAATATCGTATTAGGTTACATGGGAAGACAATTTTGACGGAAAATATTAGAAATCATGCCTGGAATAGTTCTCCACTCTGCAAATTAGGGAAATTAGTGCACCAATCACGACAAGTGCTGCATGTTCACAAATTTCACACAACTGATCATAACAATTCAATACATTAAAAAAAAAAACACCTGCATTTGTCACATTTTATTGAACACACAAATGCTAAGTTTACCTACGAGAAGGCTTCCTACTGATATACCAAGTCATAAGTTGCCAAATCACCAACCATGAGATGAATCTTTTATATTAACTAAATGTTAGTTTCAAACCATGCAGCAACAGAAATATTCTATTACTCAGATGCTGGGAACTGAATCAGGCGACTTACAGCATCCGGATCTGGAATGTTCAAATCATCCAGATCAGACACAATACTGCCCCTCCTGTTGGAGCGGCTGAAATAATCAGCTGCAGACTCACTAATGTCAGAGAAGTCAGACGACTACTTTCAATAGAGACACAAGATCAAAGAAGAAGACAGAAAGAGGTGGAGGAAAAAGGATATACATCAAGACATGGCCGTGAGAACAAAACATCAAGAGTTGACATTATAATCTGTGACAAATGAAGAGCAATCTAAATGGAGCACTCCTCTTGTTCCTAAAGCTCACCGCACTGTCCCTGCGGCCTCTCCTCAAGCGTTCTTGGGATACGCTGCTCACAATGTCGTCATCTAAGGAAGACTGACATGGGCACGCACGGAAATATTCACACAAAGCACACACCACAACATGTCCTGTAAGGAGCCCCACTCCTGTAGGCTAACAGGATGATCATATAGAGAATGCAAGTTTTCACATAATTTCAAAAGACATGTTCTCAAATCTTGATTCATATACTTCAAGGATAACAACAGTGTCCTTAATATTAAGTTCGAGAATGATTTACGGATGATCAAAGTTAGAGAGTCTTGCAGCAGGGGACATCTTGTGTGTGATGTTAGTGTACATCATGCGATTGGAGGCCGATTATAGCGCTCACCACAGGGCTGCTGCGAGTGGAACTGGCTCCAGAGGAGTACCAGCTATATTCAGAGGGCTGTGTGAAAGGGGATAGGGGTGGCAGATGTGGCAGACAACGAGATTAAGATGAGAGGGGCAGAACTTAAGGCAAAAGCACAAAGTAGGTTGTTGTTGTTGTGGTGTTCATTTATACAAACAAGACTTACTGCTCTTGAACCCAGACTTGAGCCGTAAAGAGCGGTGTTGTCATAAATAGAGGCCTGAGGGCACACATCGGAGACAATGTAGGACTCAGCAAAAACAGAGAGGGTGCAGAGCTGTGTAGCTGTTAGCCTCAGGAGGGTCATGCAGTAAGTAGAGGCACTCACTGTATTTTTAGGTTGGGCCATTTTCTTTCAATGTTGAACGGCAAACACCACAACTTCATTCAAAATCTGTCCATATTTATACAACTTAAACAATATTTCTGGGAATAATACAGCTGGTACTGTTTAAGAGATACTGTCTACCTTTGAACTAGTAGTTGAGGAAACACTACAAACCAGAGTATGCAACTCAAACAATTATTGGTAGGAAATTGGTCGGAACTAATCTCTGCAAATACAAAATAAGTAGGACAAATGTCAAGCACAAATGTCAATGAAGATTATTGTTTTGAAGCATAAAAAGCGTACACTCTTTTTAAGTACAGAATTATTGCCATTTCTAAATGACCCATTTATAGATTTTTAAAAAAGTGTTATAGGGTTTTTTAATGTGTAGAATTGAGTACAAAAATGATTGCCGCAATATGTCGGTTAAACTTTGCCTGCAATTCAAATCGACAAAAGAAAAATCATGATGATGATGAAAATCCTTCAATGAGATATATGATCTTTAGGCCTGATCACACACAGCTTATCTTGCTTGCTGAGGCATAAATAAGTGGCCTCTGCCAAGAGTTGAGATGGTCCAGGGTCTAAAAATAAGCAATCTGAATCATCCAGCCTGGGCATCCCTGAGCATATATATGGCCACTGGGGAGGGGGAGGTCTACCTCTGAAGTAAAGGCATGCATTGCAATGAGTCTCCATACAATGGACAGAAACTGACCATGCTATAGCTACGTGGCAGCCCTGTGACAGTGGTGGAAGTAGAGGAGGAAGTGATGCCCTGTCAGAGAGTCGGGGAACAGTGGAATGTCAGTGAGGAGAATTCCTTCCAGTAAGAGTAGCAGTACACGAAAACAGATGCACAATTTGCTGAAATTACAAACTTTCAACAAGGCTTGCAGCCAAAGGGCTGGCAAAAGTTTCATGCTGGTGGAGCTCCACAGTACCTTTTCACAACAACGTACCTGTATATCCTCAAACTAATGATTTTAGACTCGTTACTACAGTGTGACGGTTATAGTTTGAGTCAAGGGCTTTTACACCCAACAGTCTGTATATGAAAGGAAAATGAGTTGGAGAGAAGCACAGACCCGTGGCTGATAGGAGGATATGGTAGAAGAAGGCAGAAGTTTGGTCTTCGATAGGCTGGTGTATTTCCTTTGATCATGGTACAGTCCAGTCTGGAGGGGCAACAACGTAGTATAACCCCCCCAAAAGTAGGAAACAGAAACACCATCACTTAACACTACTTCAGATTCATAGTCATACATTGTGTAAAACAACATGCAGATTTTGATGTGGAACTCCTTGATAAGTGTGCAACTGTGCTATCTCCATAGAGCTTCTATTAACAGGGGATCATATTTCTAATGATGAGATGGGATGTAGAGCCTAAAGTATACTTCGTCTTGAAAACAAAGTAAATCGATAGACTACTCTGCGCCAGTCTTTTGCCCGCCAAGTTTAACCTTCAATCTCTTGATGCAGCAGCATCAAAATCAGAAACAAACACCAGGGGAGACTTCAGACAAAAGAGTTGTCTCTCGGTCTATGGTGCTTGTGAAGAGCTCTAGCTGCTAGGATGAAAGACATCTCATGGTAAATCGAGGCACCACTTTAAGCAATGTAAATTCGTGTAACAAGTCTAAATTATATTTAGTAGTCAAACCACCAGATCTTTATGCTGTGATTGTACATCCCTGGTATGAGGTCAAAACTGATATAAAGAAGGTGAAGTATTACTGACCAGCAAATCCTTCCTGGAGGAGCTAGATGAAGACTTTTTATGGCCATGTAGATCATTGTATACAGAACTCTGTTTACCCAATAAAAAAAGTCACATCAGCTCAACGTGTATCAATGATTAATCAGATATACAAGTGTCCAGCAATAAATACATACAGTGGAACGCGAGCTCTTGAGAGCGGAGCTATTTGTCACACCATCAGACTAATGGGAGAACAGGACCAAGGAGGGGGAAAAAAAAGAAGGTCAAATAGGTGGCAAACACCTTTCATGAAACTCACCAATGTTTGTTAGGTGTATCATAGGTCAATCAAGCTATCAAGCAAACACTCTCTCAAGAACGCTACCACATGAAGGGTAATCTATTTTCGGAAAAACGGCTGGTGAAAAGCAGCCCTAGCATCAAGGCAACTTGAGTTACCTAAGTTAGTTAAAAAAAAAAAAATCACACTTTCAGCTGCAAGTCTTTAAATGAGCTAAAATATCCAATTTCAAAAGCAAACTGGGAAACGGACATTCACAACAGGATGTCGTCTCGGTTAGGCAGCACTCAGTTCACAGAGACAACTACACATGCAAACGCACCAAGATGTCTTTTCTATGAGAACTGGATCGACTCCTGCTCGAGCCCAAGTCACGGATGGCTGATGAGCTTGACTTCGAATGCAGCACATAAACATTATCATACATCCACAATACGCATGAACAAAAAGAGATATTTTACTGGACTTTTGTTTAAAATAATTTAACAAACCATTTCCTAGCAATAAGTATTATTTTCAAAAAGTGTTGATTTTTGAGCGCTAATAATAACAGGTGTTCGAAATGTACGCACTCTGTAGCTGCGTACAGACATGACATCATCATCTGGGCCCTGTTGATGTTGAAAGATACAAAAGAAGAGACAGAAAGGAGAGATGAAAGGAAATGTAAGAAGGAAAACAAGGAAGTAAGAAAGTAGGAGGGAAATATACACACCCGATGACGGCTGCTTGATCTACTACTACTAGTGGCTCTAGCTTTTTCTGAGTCAGCCTGCGGTCAAGAAAGAAAGTTGGTAAGAATTAGACAGTACAAGAGGCTCAATTACAGGGGTGGATCAGGCCAAAACGTTACTATGGAAAGCCCAAACCATGCAAAACAATCACCCTGTTCATCAGCAAATGGAGACGTAATCTGTCCTTCAGTGTTACTCATTTAATGTTCCTCTCAGACAAGTGTATTAAAACAAGTGGCAGCTATTTGGATTTCATTCCATGCATGCATTTTCTGATTCTAAAACATTACTGACACGACAGTATTAATCGCTCACTTACAGTAGCAATTCTCAAACAGAAGAATATCCTGCAAAGACAGTTCATTAACATGCAAGGGAATTAACTGAAGATAAAGTGCAACTCGAAGTGGAATGTAAAACAATCACTTTACGTCCAAATTTAATTGCATGACTTCCACCATTGAGCAACTCAAGCTGAGCAGCACCCATAGCAAACACACTAATGCTATTTCCGCAGGGAGGTTTATTATGGTCAGTAACTCAAGAGTAGCGTATTAAGGGTCAAAACTGACTGGAGCTCAGTCCCACACAACAGACTGCCTTAGTGGTCTGCAACACTCCCACTCGCCTACCATCCACTGGTGGATCTGACCCCATTTCTTGCTGCTACTGCTGCTAGACGAGCGGTAAGAAAGCTGGACAGAGGGAGGAAATGCCAGGAAAAACATACAATCATACGTCACCCAAAACTGCTGACATGTCAAACGTGGTCAACAACTGTTTCAAGAATAGAAATGCTGGTATTTGTGTGGATATGCAGCAGGTTTTTATTTTTTGGGAGAAACATTGAGCTTCACAGCCAAACAGGTCCTCTGCATCATATGGGAAAAGGGTAGCAGATTTAAGTTGACAGGCAAGTGAGCACAGGATATAATGTACATCATTGTTTCAGACTTCAACCATGCTGTATTCTGAATATGTAAGCAAAAGCTCGAAATCCAAATAATGAACTTGGATTGTTAAGTCAGCTGAATTTAATATTTATGTGAAAAGACTCACCTCTGGAACATACATATTATGTTGCATTGCTTCAACAGGGTTTAAGTTTTAATGTTCAGAGAATAGACGACACAGATGATCGAAAGCCACTTTTACACAAACCCCGGCAAGACACAATGTCATAACGCCACTGTAACTTTACTTGGTGTGTATTAGAAAAAAAAAAGGCACCAATAAACCTGACATGAAAAGGTTGCATGAAAGTTACATTTGCATGGCAGTTAAGAATGTTAAAATGGTTGTGAAAAAACATCTGTCCAGTTAAATATAACAATAACTATAGCTTATTTTTCGGAAATCCAAAGAAACAGAGCAATACACCATAATGATGGTTCGGGGTTGACCCAAGAACTGATTGCTCGGGGGGTGAGGGGGTGTCGAAATGTGAACAAATCTTAATGGGTTCTGTTTAAATCCGAGGATCCCCTGTAAAATCCCCTGAATAAAAATAGCAACAATAATATTAATAATAATTAAATGATGTGGAAAAACAACTGTAAATAGCACTGCGATTTATCCATTTTGTATTTATATTGCACTTAATTGAACGGTGTTTGTTTGTTTTTCTTCTTTCTGCCTACATTCTTGCTGCTGGAGGCTGTAAATTTCCCCAGTGTGGGACAAATAAAGGATATCTTATCTTAAAATACTGTGTAGACAACTTTTTCGGTTGAATAATTCTCACAGACAATTTTGTTCAGTGATGTGCATTTTGTTTATAAAATTTGAATATATACCTCTTTCTGCTGACGTTCAAGTTCCCTCATCCGAATATCCCTGGCCTCTGCCCGTGCTGCTCTTTTTGCTGCAAGCCTGGCCTCCGCCTGTGTGACACAACATGAACATACTTGTTAGCCACTTAATAACCGAGATATCTCGGAAGCCATGAACACATATTACCAGAATGTTTTTCATGAAACACACAGGAAAAGCAGGAGCATTTGGAGTAAGGCAAAAAAACCAATAAATAAATAAATAAATAAAAAAAACCCACTTCAAACAATAACCAGACCCATCACAACTGTAACAAACTGGCAGAACAGGAAATCAATTGGAAATTGTGAAGTGGAGAGGTAAGAGCTATTTAAGAGGATAGCACCATGGAAAAATCCAAAAGATTTATTTTCCTCGGGTTGTTCATAAATTTAAGTCAAATTGATCAAGGGACTTTTATCAAAACGTTTTATTACGTACTACCGGACTAAGCTGTCCTACAGAATGAAACGGTTGATCTAAAATGTGTCGACAACATCTGACCAACAATGATGTCCAGATCATCGGATGACCATCGGTTTGAGGAATGCTCATTTTAAGATCTCGTGGGGCAGATTCCAGTCGAGCATTAACAAATTTTTAAGCATGGAAGCAAGCAACATGAGAAAACAATGAGATCCATGAATAGATATTGGGTTACTTGGTTAGTGAAAATGAAATAGGAACCTAATTATTTACTGTCCTCTTCGTGGCACTATAAACATTGCCCACATTTTAGTTAAGGACGGGAGCTTATCTGAAAGACCGCCTTAGTACAAAGAGTTGATTTAAGTTGTTCATGAACATGATGAATCACAAAAACTATGCAGACATCCTTCCAAAGAATTCCTTACAATGTGCCGTTGCAGTTACATAAACTAAGACATTTCATACATGCTCCATCATCAGGAGATCCCCGCCAACATAGAAAGGCAAAGTCATCTCAACCTGAAACAGTGCATTAATACACTGTACATTGTGTTCCTTCGATCAAAGGAGACGTAACATCAGGACTTTTCTATCAACTATGCCTGTACAACAGCAGTCAGTATGGGCTGGTGGCATTTCCATTTTATAAATGAAAGAGAAGAACCCTTTTTGATGATTCTCCCAACCGAAGGTGTGCTACCTAAACAGATTGGGTCTTGGTAAAATAAACTGTTAAACTTCAGTAGCATGACAGCTTACATCAACGTTGTTGGACTATTGTTTTAGTTCAGGAATGTATATTACACATTTGATTTTACAATAAAAATCTAGAGAAAATGGCTGCGCTCTCTTTATTTGTTTGGAAAAAAATGTACTTGACAAATACACTGCTTTGTGCAAAGTAGAGACGAAAGATATTGGAAGATACCAATGAGATGGCTGGCCCTCTGCTTTGCACCTGTTGAGCTGTCTGTCGGATGAGCTGCTCTGCACAGCAGCATGGCTGAGGTCTGCCTGTGTCTATATTTAGCCTCAACTCACTGAAAAGCACGTCATGGGACTGCCTCACTAATCGGAACACAAATTCAACCACCAACTGAATTGTGGCAGCACCTAATTTATTATCTTTCATCTGAAAACTATGTATGTCGTAGAGTTGGAAAGGGTATCTGTAAGCTTTGTCAAATTTAAGACCTGCCATTTACTAAATATACCCATTTGGAGTGGGCCATGCGGGGAAATTGGAAATTTATGTGATTTTCTATCTAAGACTATGTTCACACTGCACGGAAGGATGCTCAATTCAGATTTTTGGTTCCATCCCATCTTTTAGTTACTCGTTCACCTTACCTAAACAGATTTCTAAATGTGAACGTTATCTGGGAAGTGACACGCATGCGCACAAAGTACGACGTCGGCGCCTCACAGAAATCCCATCGAGCAGACTCTCAGAGGAATGAGACGGAGGAGGTAGAAATTATTTGGGAAAAACGAGACGATCGCACCTCGATGTGTTTCTGTATTTATTTCATGCAAGTAAACCGTCTGCGTGGCTGAATTACCAACATCACCAATGTCCACTTTATGCTTTATGTTTCAGGTGGGATTACATTAAAGTCAAATTTAAAATTAACATTGTTAAACTTCAGAACTAAAAATTGGGGTTGTACAGTGGTCGACTAGTGAGCACGTTCATCTCACAGTGCAGAGGTGCAGGGTTCCATTCCGGATCCGGATTTCCTGTGTGGCGTTTGCATGTTCTCCCTGAGCCTGCGTGGGTTTTCTCCGAGTACTCCGGGTTCCTCTCACATTCCAAAAACATGCATAGCAGGCTAATAGAACACCCTAAATTGTCCCTAGGTATGATTGTAAGTGCGAATGGTTGTTTGCCAACATGTGCCCTGCGATTGGCTGGCAAACAGTTCAGGGTGTCCCTCGCCTACTGCCCAAAGACATATGGGATAGGCTCCAGGACACCCTTGGGAGGAAAAACGGAATAGAAAATGATAAATGGATTAGAAAAAACATACATAATCCTCGGGTATTTTGATGAAAGCTTGTCACAAGTATGTTATAATGACACCTGGAACTGTTTTAAATTGTGTGTGTGGGGGGGGGGGGGGGGTTGTCTGCAACACTCCCGCTGTGCAATCGTAAATTAGATGGGATGTCCTCTGTTTTTCACACACTGTAATTCCTCCTCCCAAATGACCATTGCTGCTTAGGTTTATTCCATTACGTTTTTAAGACCTCTAAATGTCCGATTTAAGTATTAGGTGAGAGTTTCAAGGATAATTTAGGCCATATTTGTTACTTTTTTTTCCTCTCCTGGTGCTAAGGGGTGGGGGCAGGTAACCAATATGTGGGGAAGCTGATGGAGGAAGGCATGGCAGATTTTCATGACTTCACTCTCTCGTTTTTTAAAAATAAAAGTGTAATACTGTACACACTAATGGTGCTTGGCAGAAACGTATTTAGGCTGGGAGGTTTTTGGGAGAAAATGTGCGTCCTTTTTTTTTTTTAATTGCAAGGAGTTCCATTGCTGATATGAACTGCGACTTAAGTACCTCTTAACCTAAGGTGCATTCAGAAATTCACTCTTACGCCTGTACACTACTCTGGGAATGGGTGTGTTCGGAGGTAGAGTGCACATCATGTCCCCAGTCGTAGCGCCAAGTGTTTTTCGTGGGTGCTCTCTCAATAGCCGAATGACAAATTTCAGCAACACAGACTTTCCAAACATTTGCCATTAACCAATGCGTGCTCAGAGATTATTTCCGAATGCGCCTCTAATGTGCAACTAACTGAAAGACTCACAGCTGCAGCACAACCACGTAACCAGCCATTCTGTTTCAATACAATTCGGATTGAAACAGAATGGCTTGTGAACTTTCAAGGTCAAGTGCAAAGGAGACTTGGCAAATCATATTTTGAGTAATACTGACGGCAAAGATTTCGAGCATACTTTTTTTTTTTTAACAAGGCCTCCTATATAAAGAGTTTTGACAACGCAAATTTATCACCATATAATTCAACTGTGGTATCTCAGTCTAAACACTAGGTGGCAGCCATGTAATGACATACAGTATGTTGGAAGAAGAAGATACCTGACGTTATTTCATAGCATTCTCCTGAGCTGGAAATGTCAATACAAAATAAATACAAGACTGATTGATTAAAATTACAACACAGACCAAACCCGAACATCCGGAACAGTCCCGAGCCCCGCCCAATTTAAAGCTATTTGTGGAAACTGAAGGCTAGATGCTGATGCTCATTTGAGCCACTGTCGATGCCTGGCAAGATTTTAACATGATACAATAGCACACACCCAGCAACTGACATTTATGACGCACAGTAGGAGCCTAGCTCAGCAATGCTGATGGCAGGCAACATTCCCTCAAAGGCAATGCATGTGCGTGGAATATAAGTCATATCTTGCTGATTTCTCAACCGATTTTCATGACTCTTGGTTTCTTCTGGGCTATCAATACAGAAAATGCATTTTTGAATATTTGGTTTTTGTGACCTCCACAATTATAGAACACAGCAGCACATTGCCCAGCAGTACGGTAAAGCCACTCAGTTCCCAGAACGCATTGCATGGCGCAATACATTTAATTTATGAAGTTAGAAAGACATGAATCGTTCCCATATGTGTGCTTTTTGTGCTACTAATCGGAGAATGTGTGTCATATTTAACCGTCATATTCATTTGATTATATATGTTGCATTGATTTAAAAAAATTTTTTTTAAACAAACCGTGACTTTAGATTTCATGTGAAATCGTGACATCCGGGTAGATTCCTCCAAAGCATTAACAAAAATCTATGTCATATACTGTACCTATATTGGCAAAAATTGCATGTAAATTTGCATCTGTAAAACACACATGACTTACATTCCTGAATGTAAATCGGCCACAGGAGGGTTGCCAGAGCGAGTACCTATCCCTGGAAATAAGGCCAGATATCTGTACTCGCTCATCTCTAATATGAATCATAGTTTGCCCGAGGCACAAACAAACTCCCTCTGTGCA
Source organism: Hippocampus guttulatus (assembly GCF_054856545.1). NCBI lineage: Eukaryota > Metazoa > Chordata > Actinopteri > Syngnathiformes > Syngnathidae > Hippocampus > Hippocampus guttulatus. The sequence goes on along the minus strand of NC_141270.1, from coordinate 14,503,290 downwards.
GAATTTAAAGATTGTTGGTCAATGACAAATCTATAACCAACAGTAATAATTACTCCAATAATTAATAAAAATAAAATAACAGCCAAAATTATTAGAATGATTCATGCCAAGTGGTGACAATTCCAAAACACAAGGCAGATGCCGTTTTGTAAGACTAATATTCAAAACTGACCCCCTGAACTCCCGGCATAGACAATCTAATCACAGTTTTGTTGCAAAGAGATTCAAATTTAGAAGCTGGTCGGGTGGGTCGGATGACTCATGCTTCTATGACGGGCCTCCATGACTGTAAAGAAAGCAAATAGAGCCTTGTGCTTAGTGCCCAAGAATGAGGGCCTGGTTAGCTTTTAGACAGGAGTCATTCTTAAAACAAGCCATTAAAAAAAACAGATGTGTAAAGTTATGAACCAATTGACAAATAACAAGCAAAGAATTGACCATTTAGCCAACGAGCCATAGGAAAATAATTTTCTTTCCATTATGTTGTCCTTCTATGTTAGCACAGTAGCAACAGCATTCTGAAAAAAGAATCAAAGAATGGCAGCCCTGCAGTGGAACAAAGTGAAGTAATACCCAGACAAGTTGTTACAAGACAAGCAGCTTCCCTCTGACAAAAACATGGTACAGCCAAACCAGCTGCCCGCAGCACAACCTGAATATCCACATATTAGCGGGGGTTGACATATAGATGACAATTTCGCCTCTAATATTTGATGCAACTTTATTTGAAGAACTTTAACATGCATTCATAGTGGTAGTGGATAGTGGATCATTCAAATTTTGTATATGTTGTGTTGCATATAATACACCTGATAGTAGTGAGGATGGAGACCATCTCTCTAGAAACTACTTGCTATTGTTGTCAACTGACAACATCCAAAAGCATGCTTGAACAGGATACATAAGTTATATGTTGTTAATGTCAGGACCATGCATGTTTACATGCTGATTTAGTCATAAACAAAAGTTTTACAGCAATTCTGTAATTTATAAGACTGTTTGATGGACAAGAATCATGTAAATGTGAGTTATTATAAGTCATTATTTTAATGTTGATATAAATCAAAATGTTTATTATATGAATGAGATTTTTGTTTTTAATATGCAACTCACTACCCTTTCAGTCATAGATCAATGTCCACACCTTTCGATAAAGTACTGATAACTTCAAATATTTTCTCCATTTTACATTGAGTAATAACTGATCTATGAACCACCAATGAATGCAAAGGAGATTGTAAACAGAAATGCAAGCGCTAAAAAACCAACTATATTCTATTATTGAAACACTGAAGCATGTATTTTAATCTCTGTATATACTTACCTCTCGTGCAATACTGCTCAAGGCCTCATCCTCTGCAGAGAAGCGATCTTTTAGTTGGGCACGCTTCCGACCAGCGCCCTGTGTGCCCATGTTGTCCCACTAACTGTAGTAGCTCCTTCGGTGACTGGCGTGAATTTGATTGTTGTAAAAACCTAGCATGAAAATAGAGGGCAGGTCTTAATCTGGTCAGCAAATACATCACAACTGCACGTCCTGATACTGGTGCATATTTTTAAACTCTCCATATCACTGTACGCATATAAACCATCACAAACCAACACTCCGTTATCTCCAACTACTATTCAAGCAAAAACAACATCACTCCTGTATGCAACGAGGGCTTTGGATAACAGTTGTGCGTGACATGAACCATCTTGAAATGTGACGAGCATAAAATTTCAACATGCAACTGTAAAAAAGACTGATAATCACAGTAACAGACTGTTGTTGTCTGATTTTAACTGGTTCATCGTGTGGCTGAGTGGTCCATAGGATATTCCTCACCATCAACACAGTGACGTGAGACTAATTCACACTATAAGACAGTTAACAGCACCTTGACTGGCTGGTACAGACAAAAGAATGAAAACCACCATAAGGACATTGGCAACTTGAATCCATTCACGTCAGACCGCATTGGATTTATTTACCGAACACAAATTGTTGATGTTAAAGCAACATTTTAACGGGATACAAATAAACTGTCACGCATAAATGCATTGTTGTAGTTGACGCTCACAATCAATGCAAGCGTTAACCAATTCAGCGAGCTAACGTCATTGAACTCCACAAGTTTTCCACCCCGTAGAAAATACAAAATACAATGCAGTCTTGTAACGCTATCGTTTAAGAAACGTAACATTTTCCAAATCATGTGTAAAAGTCCGGCAGAATTAAGTTATCTCGCGAACGCGAAGTAAAATGTTACGCTTGTCAGCGTTTAGCTAGCTAACTAGCATTTGTCCTCCAATAGCCAGTATTTACCCGACTTTTTTAACACAAATTGTAATGACCCGAAACAAAAACGTGACTTTTGTACAAACATGTCCATGTTTTAATATCGCTCTTAAAACAACACAACTCGTGGAAGTCGAGAAGACTGATTCAGCTGGTGTTAGCTTGTTAACACTGAAGCTAGCCCTTGATTCTCTCAAGAGGCAGGGGAAACTGGTAGTACTCTTCCACTCCGATTTCCCACTCAAAAAAGTCCAAGTTACCTTCTGGGCGTTTATAAATAACCCGTGGTGGTTTAAGGGTCCGACATTGGTCTTGTCTTCAGAATTTGCTCGTGTTTTTGTCCCCACTGACAGCTGTCATCAGTTCGCCTGTCCACCACTGCCCTCCTTACCACTCTCAACACTGGTTAGCTTACAAGTTCCCGGATGTTGGGGAAAAAAGTAGGGCGTGATGGTGCATTCAATGACCACAATTCAACTCAACTAAACTTTATAGAACACTTTGAAACGACCACCGCTGCCTACAAAGTGCTGTACATGGCATAGCCAAATTTTGTCATACTGGCAAAATTTTGTCATGCATCCAAAACAAAACAACAAATTAATGAAAGAAAACAACAAAACACCGCAAAGCAATAAAACAATAGAGAATCTCATTCTGAGTCAAACGCCAAAGACCAAAAAGGCTTTTTAAAATGAATTTTAAAGATGAGCAGACAGAGGGCTCAGTTCACGATGTGGACAGGTTGGTACATGATATGGCAACCCTAAACCTTTTACAAAATTACACTTTTCCAAAGGTCAACTTTTTCAAACCATCTTAATAGTTTCGTAGCCAGTAATTAAATCAGGTTGACTTGAATGAATTTTACAATACTCAGTGGGTGGTGGTTCTTCAATTTTCAGTGTGGACAGCGGTTTTTTATTGAACCTACCGCCTCAAATTCAACGAGCACCCTTTCTGAATTGCACGGTCTGTTTATAGCCACAGGGGGGTAGTAGCTGATCATTTCCTAACGCTTGCAAGAGTGTTAAAGTTTGGGACCCTTTGTACACTTATTATTATGTATCACTTAATTAGGTAAACCACAAAACCAGAAAGGTCGAGAGCTTCATTGTCATCATGATATATTTACTGGTAAACGATGCTCAGTTTTATACACAAAATCGATAAATCAAACAATGAACTATTGTGGATGTAGTGTATTGTGTAATGCCACTGCAGCATACGAAATTTTGTTTCTAAAACAGCAAGTTAGTGATTTTATTTCTACTAATAATAATGTATGTTTAAATCAGTTTCTCATTAATTAATTGAAAGGTGCACAATTTATGTAAACTCCTAAAGATCATAAAAACAAAATAAAAACTTGAAAAAAATCTGATGTCTCCAAAATAATTTTCTTGCATAACATGATTAAAAAAAGACACACACACAACAATGAGGAATTATTGACAGCCACTGAGTGCACGCACATTGCATTATTACACTCTCTCATTTTAATGGAGTTAATGATTGGTTCGTCTTCATTTTCTCCTACGATTGTGCTGGGCCTAGCATGGCTACAGGAGTCGTAACCCTAAGGCCTAACCTGCCCTCAGCCATGCAGTCTCAATTTAGTCACAGTCTTTCAAGTGCTGATTCTTTAGCTTTCATGGATATTGTGATAATGTTTCACCTAAATACACATCAGATGTGCAACATTGGATTCCTCTGTGCAGCTGTTGCGGTGTCATTTTTTTGTCTCAAAGTTGACCAATGTGAAACTTTACTATTGAATGAGCATGTGATTTAAGGTTTCTTATATCCTAAATAAATGAGTTGTATTATTAGATGAGCACTTGATGCAGGCAGGGTAGACAAACAAAGTGCTTTCATACTAAGACTGCCAGACAGTGTTTGTTGTTTGTTTGTTTAGTTTATTACCCTTTTAATGTAACTGAGAAGCACCCAAACACTCGGCTGGTTGTCACGGTACAGACAGCCGTGTACTCAGCTGCACTGCATGAAATTGTTTCAACTTGTGTCTCCTGCCTTTTCAGCTGTTATTCTCACCTAGTAACAATTGCACCTCAATACAGTAGGGTACAGTACTGTACATGCGCATAACTGCATTTGTGTACATGACTGTGGTCTACACGCATCACCAGCTGGAGAATGGTGGTTGAAGCAACCTCCCGCTGCACTAACAGGACTCGTTGAATTGTTTACAGGACTGGACTGTCTTTAAGCTCTCTGCTGAAAAGGAGAAGAAACCATTGAGCTCCAACTTGTAATTACCCCATGGAGAGCAATGCTTCTCTCTCTCCATCTCCTCGGGAGCCCTTTGAAGATGCCCCATAGGGAGTTGGTTGTTATCAGGACGCATGACTCATTGATTACTTCTTTGCAAGCTTTCAGGAACATAACATTAAGTGAATGTGCAGGGGGAGGGTAACGTCCTAAAAGTGCGCACATGTCGTCTGATGGTGGTGATTCAATGTGCAGAGCATGGACAAGAACTGGACTTCAATTTGGATTCCGTAAACAATTTACATGGAAAACTGGTACATGTCCCTGAAACCTGCAGTAAGCGACATTACTTTTACAGTTGTCCTGCATCCCCATTTCCATTTGGTGACAATGGGTAGAAACAGGGCTTTGACAGTAATTACAATTAAGACAAGAAATATTTTGGAAAAGTTTCAGTAAGAACTGAAAATGACAACCGGAATAATAAATGGAATAGGCAAAGCAAAGCAAGCGAACCATAACAAACAATGTCTTTTGATGTTTCTGAGCCATGCGCTCTGGACACCTGTGGGGTTGAACCCAGTGCTTGGCTTTTCAATGAGAACATGTCGAGTAGATATAATTGGGGCATTGTTCCTAAAGTGGCGGAATTAAAGCACAAAGCAGGGATTAGTGCAGTGAAATGTGTAGCTAATTGTACATTTATAAAGGGTAGCTGTGAATGAGTGATAAAGAATATGGCCTGTGACTGATCAAACTAATACGGGTTCAATCCATCCCCCCAACATATGAGTTTCCTTTGAGCAAGGCACCTACCTCTCTTTCCCTGTATTTTTAAAGCCCCTAGGTAGCTGCTTGAGGAAGAGTTAACATTTAATAAGCAGAGTTTACATTTTTGATTGCTTTGCCTGAACTCAAATTCTGATTATTTGGGGCGACTGAATAGTGCTGAGGAAGTCGAGCATTGTGGTTGTCTTGTTTTCCTCTCTCTTGCTTTTCTTGATGAGAACTTCATCAATACTGTGTGCGTCGTTCAGGCCCATTCGGATGGCAAAACAAGTATCAAAGGAGAGTGGCTCTGCAGACGAGCTACATAAGACACTGTGAAGACCACATGGGAACAATGTTCCTCTTGGAGGAGTTAGGAAAGCCTCGCAGCAAAAAGAAGGTTCAAAAGCCAACAAAGGAATGTTGTCTCCTTACCAGAGGCTTGTCATGAGTGACCTTATCTTGTCAGCAATGAGGAGCTTTTGTTAGGCAGATGATTTATTAGCATATTTCCTCAGTTTGTTTTTCTCCTTTCATATTGTGATGGAGTGATAATGGTGAAATTCCAAGCATCTGAAGTTTGTGTGTAAAAAGCAAACCATAAATAAGAAAATTATCATTCAGATAGTGGCTGTGGCTTTACCTTGTGTATTTGTGTGTTTACAGGATTTTAAATGATTACCACCATGTGAGTTTGCAGCCATTTAAAGGTCTATAATTCTTTATTTACCAACATTTAGCATCTCCTTGCCTCCCACCCTGTCTAAAGAGAACTGGTAGCTTAATCAGGGTCTACTCTGGGTGTGGGCTCTGCTTTATTTGCGAGTTGACATTTGGTGAAAGGGTGTTACATGAAAAAAGCACATCACAGCAAGAGGTAGAAGACTCACACCAAAACTCATTTCAGACACGTTGCGTTTGTGTGAGAAGAGGACTTTGATTTGCCACTGTCTGCTCAAAACAGCACGATCATCTGCACCGCGTTACATTGTTATTTAGCTATATACAACTCAAATAAATGTGCTGGTTTTATTGTTTTGACAACACAATAAATGTAATTAATTGATTATAACCTGTCATGAGTGCAATCATGCATTACCATCACAGTAGCACTGACTGATGGCCTATTCACGCTCTAATTGCTTGAGTGGGACGAGATGAGGGACACAATGAGGCAATATCCAGAAGTGCAGGTTAGGTATTATTTGTATTCAAATTAGAGAATGGGCGGCACGGTGTTCGACTGGTTAGCACGCCGGCCTCACAGTGCAGAGGTGCAGGGCTCGATTCCGGCCCCAGCCTTCCTGTGTAGAGTTTGCATGTTCTCCCCGTGCCTGCGCGGGTCGCTGATGGTGTAGTGGTACACTCACCCCACTTGTGTGCGGGTAGGTTTGCACTTGGTGATGGTGTGAATGTGGGTGTGTATGGTTGTTTGTCTCTATATGTGCCCTGTGACTGACTGGCGACCAGTTCAGGACGGAAGGGTTATTTCGTCTTTCGCCCAAAGTCAGCTGGGATGGGCTCCTGCAATTCCTGCAACCCTCTTCAGGATAAGCAGTGTTGAAGATGGATGGAGATATAAAGATTGTTTTAGAAAATAAAGACATTTTATTAGCTTTCAGAAGCTTTGTTCCCCCTAATATACTGGTAAAGGAATTTTAATTCTTGTTTTGATTTTCAAATCAATCCTGCTGAGTGTGTCAAGCATTAATTTTCATTGATTTTCTTTCAACAGTGAAAGAGACATTATACTATTTAAGTATAATCTATCCCAGCCATCTTCATGCAGGAGGCGGGGCACACCCTGAACTGGTTGCCAGCCCATCGCAGGGCACACGTAGACAAACAACCTTCCACAGTCACACCTAAGGACAATTTAGAGTGTTAAATTAACTTAACATACTAAGCAGGCATTTACTGTATGCTATCGCTACACAACCTGTACAAATACGTCAAAATTAAAACCACCAGGAAATAGTTTAACAAAGAAAAGGAGACCCTTAGAATCTGTGTGCGCGGAGTCAAATATCTTAGGTCCACTCCACGTTGAGCCATGCCTCAAATTGGGCTCTGCATCCAGGGCTACTCGCCCTCATTCTCACTCTTGGGATCAGCGATGCATGCAACAACTCAGAAATAGAAACACTCAAAGTTCATAACAATAAAACACAAATAAACCAGTTGATTAAAATGTAATACAGTAATAAAAAATAAATTTGAGGTGTGTGTGTGTGTGTGTGTGTGTGTGTGTGTGTGTGTGTGTGTGTGTGTGTGTGTGTGTGTGTGTGTGTGTGTGTTTGATGGTGTTCGTGTGTGTCTGTGGAGTTTATAATCTCCACCCTCCCATCTGAACCTCTTCCACTGCTGGAAAGACTGTTTCGATCTGCCACTGAATGTCACTACCGGTACTTAGATTATGAGAATTCATCCATTCATTCTCTCTATCCTCACTGAAGTCGTGAGGTGTTAAGGACTCTCTCCTAGCTGACTGTGTGGGAGAGGTACACCCTGAACTGGTCGCAAGCCAATTGCAGAGATTGAATAGCCAACCCATTCACACCCAGTCACACCTATCCGGAAAATTTGAAGTTTTGATTTATTTAGCATATGGGAGGAATCCAGCGTACCTGGAGAAAACCAATGCAAACTCCGTATAGTGAAATCTAATTAAAGATTAGCATCATGCAGTAGTGACGGCTTCCTTTCAGGCTTTAAGGCGGAGTGCCTTTTGTGTAAATACATGTAATTATGGAATCGAGCATTCACTCAGTTCCCGCGGTGTTCACTTTAAAAAAAGCACTTTAAACAGTTCAGCAGAAAGGAGGCGAAAGCAGATACGCTGTATAACAGGATGGTAAAGCCAAAGCACTGGGCAATGAAGTAATGGCTCTAAGCCCCTCATTAGACAGCAAACTCGCTGAGGGATGAAGGACGCCACTCTGCAGGGGGTTGCAATGTCAGTTTTGCTATGAGAAATGGAAGAACACTTGGAATGTGTTGTGAAGTACAAGTCAGCTGACAATGCAAACTGACCCTCTCTTTGATTTCTGGGTCTCTTGCACTGCATGCCTTTAAAAGACAGTTTCATTAAGTCAAATAAAATCAAGTCTTAGGTCTTGCATTGTGTAATTTGTTGATCAAACATTTGTTGTAACTGTTTTAAATGCATGAATGCATACACATGGACAAGAAAAGGAGAAGGAGGCGGTTCAAACCATTTAAAAAATGAGTTTATATGTTGTTTCACAGGAAATATATAGTCAGAAGTTACAGAAGTGAGAAATAAAGTAAAACAGACACAGCAGAAGGCTTCAAGATATCAATCAGTCTTCATTAAATTTAGAATCTACATTAGTGTTCTGAGATGAAATACGTAACATGCGATACCGGCAAATGTGCTGTACATTAACTCATTCACTCCCAAAGACGTTTTAAAACGTCTTTTCAGACTTGGTCCAGAATTGGCTGGTACTGAATGAGTTAACAAGCCGATAAAAAAATAGCAATTCATTTGTAACATGAAACAAAAGGCAATCAGTATTGTGCCTATGTGGTTTAATTGTTTTACAAATTTCTATCAACCTCTGCTTGTGTAATTTAAAATGTTGTCACAACCGGAAATAAAGTATATTTCTTCACGAGTGGCAACTACAAGCACACTTTTTCTATTGTCTTGGCTCGCGGTAAAGAGCTTTTCATTGGCCTTTCGTTAAGCTAAACAGCAGAACACATTAGCGCATAATTGAACTGATCTTAAAGACAGATGCAGACTGATGACACTTAGTCCCTTGCCACCACTATTGCTAGGCTTCTAAGGATTTATAGTAGTCCATTACTGGTACTTATTGCGTGCTTGGTGAATCGGAACAATGGCTCAAATATTCAGCTCACACCTGGAAAAGCCACTTTCAGCTCTCACCCAAATCGTGTTGTACTATATTCGCTGATGCCAAGCTAAAAACAGATCAGATCCTCTGAGATCCTTCTCTAAATACAGCAGAGTTTCCTGCCGGACAAATCCACTTATGACTAATGAAGATCTTCAAGTCTCTGCAGCATCGCAACAAATGTTGACTTCTGCCAACTTGTGTGATAGCTGAGTTAAGACGTGATGAGGGACAATGTTAAGTGCAGAGAGAATGTCTGTTCTTAGCATTCTAGCCAGCCCCAATGGAAAAGTGACATAACAGCTTAGGCCTTGCACACTATTGTCATCCGGGATTAGCTTCCCTCCTCTCACTGCCTGTGTGTGTGCTGTTCCTTCATGAAGATTCCAACGACTTCACTGCTGCCATTGTGGAGAAGGCATCCTGCGCCTCACTGCAGGATTGCCCAAGACGCTTGGTAAACACAGGAAATACAAAGCCCCTAAATGCATCCCTACTGTGTTTGGAGGACTGCCATGACAACACATAGGGGATCTCCTGGAGAGCTGGGCTGTTTGTTAGCTGGAGACACACTGAGATATGTCCAAGCTGTGCCCCCATGTGCAATAGGGTGTAACTTTATCTTGTAGACTGTCTGTCAAACTAAGAGGGGCCTCACCTCAGAGACTTGAGATTTGTTTGAGGCTTGTCGAAAAAAAATGCCTGGATAAAAAAATTAACCAAATGTAAATACTTTAATCTCTGTGTTCTATTTTACGGCAGGAGACCAGGTTGCATTAACTGCAACCTGGCTTTTGACAGAGGATATTCTCTGGCATTTGTTTTGCATGAGCATGGATCCCTCCAGCCAGATGACCGACCTTTTTCTACACGGACCAAAGCAAAGGTCATCCGGATACCACATCTGAGCCGAAGCAGAATAAACAACCCCCGCTCCTCCGCCCCCCCCCCCCCCAATTCCTCCACACACACAAAGGTTCTGTATTAACACAGCTTGCACGTTTTTTTGCATTACATCCGTTATGACGAAAGGCATCAAAATAACCATACCATAACACTTCTTTGACACCCGTTCATTACGGCATCAATCACAGTAGTCCATTTACTGAATAGGTGGAGGGAGGCACTGCAGTCTGCCGATTTGGTCAACAAAGTATCCTGAGTGATGTGATGCAGTATATACAGGAATAGAATAGGGCATAAATGCTCCGTGACAAAATAGTAAAATAGAATTCTAGGCTGATTTTTGCTATAAGATTTATGGTACTGGCGCGGTGGACGACTGGTTAGCACGTCGGCCTCACAGTGAAGAGGTGCAGGGTTAGATTCCGGCTCTGGCCCTCCTGTGTGGGGTTTGCATGTTGTCCCCGTGCCTGCGTCTATATATACCCTACAATTGGCAGCCAACCACTTCAGGGTGTCCCCCCCCCCCCCCCATCCCCCACCGATACTGCCCGATGACATCTGGGATAGGTTCCAGCATGCCCACGACCCTCGTGAGGAAAAGCGGATTAGAAAATGGATGGCTGGATGGATTTGTGGTACTCTTTTGCTGTATATTTAATTATATTTAATTGGTGGGCTGAATTTAGCATGTCGACATGACTAAATATATAATTGGGTTAATCCAACAAATCCCTTACTTTTAAGATGCATGTTAACATAGGTGCCTGAAATAATTTCAAATCAAAATGCCAGCTAAAACAAGAATATACAATTGTAGTTAGCAGTTGCGCAATTATGATATCATACTTCACAGGCTCTACCCTGCTGTAGTGGCACGTTTTCCTAAAATGCTGCATCATAAATGACATTAGCAGTTCCATGTTCTCCATTGTTGTTTTTTTGATAGTGTCACCCTCCGAGTGGGTTCAATTTAGTGTGGTTTTGGCACAATGATGCTGTACTCTTTGAAGTGAATAAATGGCTTGCCCAACTGAACTGTTGCTGTGGTGCTGAAAATGACACACTGTATGAGGCTAAAAAGAGGACATGTAGCAACCTACTGTATGTAATGGAGGTAGACTTAGACCAGGCACTATTATAGGCCAATAATTCAGCGCTCCTTTTATGCATGTACGCTGGGTGTCCACAGAATGTTGCAACAAAGGTCAAATGCCTAGACTGTCTCTGTTGACTCATCCTTTCTTTTGTTTAACTTTCTGTGTTTTCATTACTGTCATTTTGCAGCAGATGTTTCAACTTTTATGGCTCTCACAGAGGGACAGTTTGCCCGTGAAGATCGTTAAGAGCAATGAAAAGGGTTGGGCATTGATCCCACTAAAGTGCACACTGCACACAACCCTAATCAATGGGATAGATCTGCCAGGGAGTCATGAGAGTGTGGGTGTCAACCTTTATTAAATGACGACTGTCGGATGGTGGTGCGCAGCCTGACTGGAGCCTAAGACCTGTCACCCTGCCTGCCATATTTTCCTCTTCCTTTTATGATTGCAGTATTTACAAAGTGGCGCCGACCGCATTATGAGGTCATGTAGTGGATGAGTTATGCGATGCTTTGAACTGGCACATCTAAGGGTATTTGCATGATGAGTTGTTAAATCAATGCTTTTTTTAATTTCACAAAGAGTGTCTTTTGATGCAGTTTGTGTTGTCTCATGAACTCTTGTGAATTTCTGTGAGTAACCCTGCACTTTGGTATTTTAATCCAAAATATTATTGGGCCTTCACCACAAACCAAGCATGTGGTTGCCAACGATTCTTTGAAGTTAAATCTTGACCTCATCCAGATCTGAGGAATCTCACTCACCAGCAATATTTCCTCTCAGGGGAGACATGCTGCGGCGCAAGTGAAGCTCATCTGTTTTGATTTTAATGTCTGAAATGGCTCATTCAAAAAGATGAGGGAGCTCAGTTGCAAGCTGTCCTCTGAGATCCTCTAAATCCTGGCCTTCATGTGTAAATCCCTCAACTAACTAGTCAAAAGTGTCACCCTGGGTTGTCCTGTTCAAAGAATCTTTGGGGTCAAACCTGCTGGGTCAACCTGTCTAAAAGTAACAAAGTTAGCCTCAAACTAACCCCATTTTCTCTCGAAACACATGGGGCCCCAGATAGACTGTTATTCTCCACTATACTCCAGACCTGTTGTGATTTACTGCATGGGTACACAGCCCATACAAACATATCATCCACATGTCACCATCCATCCCTCTGGGGGACGTTTCACTGAGCCGTGGGTCCAGATTGTTAAGATTTATCCATCTCTGTTCTTAACATCATGGAACATCAGCCATGACCAGCACACAAAATTCCAGCATCTGTGCCAGTAGCGTAATAAATTAAAAACATTAGGCTTGGTTTATCTTGAAGCACATTCACTGTCAGGTGTTAATGTTTATCTTAAGCCGTAAAAGGAAGTTCAGTTGCCACCCTTTTATTTATCTTATTTATGCCAGGAAGCAGTGGTGCGAACTGTCAGGTGAAGATAAAGGAAGAGTCACCATATGTTGTTTTGATGTACTGCTCTGAAATACATCTATATATACATTATATCTTATTCTTAAATTTAATGAATGAGCAACTGACGTTTTCCATGTCCTCCTAACCTGTACTGTAGTCTGCTTAATCTGCTTTCTTCTGCTTGCATTGCAAGATAAATTTTCTTCTATTCCCAGGGCAAAAGGTTATAGCCAGCCCTCCCCCATAACTTACTTTGAGTCATATTTCGAAGAAACATTCATCAGTTTGACGAATACAAAATACAATACCATGCACCATTTCAAACCTTTGACCTATTTACCTAGACTATATACTTGATGTCCACAGCACATGACATTGTTCTATAAACTGCTAACTCCTGTGTGTTTCTACATATGGAATTATTCAAAAAGACCATGATTTTACGACAATAATTATCTGTGTTCGATACGTCTGGGTAGATAGTGACAGCTGTCTGAACTTCTGTGTGCAGAGACTCGATACTGCGTGGAGGATCAGTCTGTTCCCTGCATGACCCCTGACCTCTGCACTGAGAGAGGGGCGGTCTGTCCAAATCACTCAAGAGACAAGACCTCAGGGAGTCTTGCAACTAGTTAGTGGAGTCGGATGAGATTACCTTTGTATGCTTCACAGTATCATGTTTGTTAGGTTTTTTTTTTTGGGGGGGGGGGCGAAATACAAAAACAGTGAAACGGACACTAATAAAAACAAGTCAAACCACAGCGCAGACATCCGGAACAGTAATTCTGACTCTGTGCGTGTTGGAAAAAAAACATCTCCTGCAATCTCTCAATGAGTGGAGTCTTTCCACTGCACCTGTGAGCTCTGATCTGTTTCATCTGGGGAGAAGAAGCAAACCACTAACAATACCTGTGAGACAAAAGCAAAACAGCCAAACAGCAATTTTGACCCCAAGGAAATGCCGCACTTTGCCAATTAATAAGCAACTTTCCGCTGCTGCATAAAATTTAACTAGGCAGTCTCCCATGCTTTGGAAAATATATTGTGTGTTGGTGTACATGGAATTATATCTGGATTGACTCTGGATTATTATTCTGATATCATTATGTCATACAACATACTTAAGAAGATACATTCCTTTAAAAAATATGAATTCAGGATTACACGGCATACAATTGTGGATTTTATGCATAAAATGAATAGAATATTGACGCTTTCAGACTTGATAGCTGAGCCATCATTTAACAAGGCACTGCCACTGGATAGAGACAAGCAGGTATCGTTGGATAAAATCTTGAATATTTTAATCAGTGTTAGTCTTGAGTCCATTAGGCCTTGTTTTGTTTGAATTGAAGGTAACCACAGCTTTCATGCAGCCATTGTGAAAGTGCTTGAAGTGGATTTATGGCATCTTGTAGATGCAGAGCAGTCACACGAGAAGGACAGACAAATAGTGTGGAGGAAGGAAGCGCAGAGATCGGCATCAAGTAAATTGGAAGACAGATATACAATTGTTCGGGCCAAAATGCTGCACTTTATATTTCTGTGAAACCTGTAGACTTCAACAACTTTATTTAAAATCCCTTGTAGAGTTTTATACAGGCAACATCATAACTGTCATTGTTTCAATTCTCCTGGACGTATAGGATCAGTATTATTGTTTTGTGTTTTTTGTTATTGTAAAGTGTCCTTGGGTGTCTTGAAAGGCGCTTATAAATAAAATCTATTATTATTATTATTATTATTAATGTTTATCACTCAAGGGATCTCTGTAGAAAAAAGGGTCACATGTCAAGAGGAATTTACGTCGGTCGGTGAGGGACTTGTTAGTGGCCATATGGGAGCAGAAAGGAGTGCCATGGTGCTGGAGGGGGGTACATGTAGGGTCCCATGTTCTCCTGTCACTCTGATCTTATCAGGGGGCCTGTCCAAGAGGAGCTGACACTCTCACCGTGCTTTTGATGTCCTCTTCCAAAACTCACACTCACTATTTCAGAGCAAACAGGCCTTGTTTTTCTTTAGTGGCTCTGTTGGCAGGTAAAGTAGAAAAATCCCACAGCCGAAAAAATTCAAGATAAAGCAAGATTGTTCCAGCCCTAGGACACGTGGGCTCTCACAGATGAAATGAGTTGTTTTGAGCTGCTGTGTCCAAACTGTGGCCTGGGGGCCATTTACGGTCCACCGTCCATTTTCCAGTGGCACTCAACATGACTCAAAAAATATACAGGTATGTACTACCAGTAAAAATGACATTTGACATGGGCCGCCAGGTTAGTTAAATGACCCATTTATGATTACAAGAATAAGACAATTTATATTCAAAACACTGAGTGAATACAAATAATTAAGTTTTAAAGGCAAAAATAGTTTGTTCCACTTTGTTCTCTAGGGCTGACTTATGAAGACATTGCATTAAAGATAAAGTAACTGAAAATGGTCACTTTACGACAGTTTGCGCTTTTTTTGGTTCTGAATGTGGAGATGTTAAGTGCAGAGCTGGATCTAAACTGTGAGATAAAGGGCTGTTGGCCACCGCAAAAAAACGTATTATATACTCAACTATTTGCCTTAACACCTTTAACAGACAGCTGATGAAATTAACTACACTGTACAAACAATACAGTATATAACTGCGCTCTTCAGTGACTTTAGCGCATTTCAAAAAGTGAAAGAATTTTAAAGTGGCCCTTTCAATCCTTCCATTTTTCTGTATGCGGCCCTCAAACGAAAAAGTTTGGACACCCGTGGTTTAGAGCCCTCAGGCTGAACAAAAGAGAGGCAATCCTCTGAAGTGACACAGGACATCCTGCTCATAAAACAGTCAGGACATCCTCACAGAGAAACTGAGTCTGATAATGGAGGAAGCACCATGCAGTCAACAGATACCCCAACTAGTTCCCTTGATGAGCGCATAACCTTTACAAACTGCCCACTGATTCTGGGAGAATGAAGCGATTATTGTTGCCTACTCAAGCTCAAACCGTTGCATCAGACTTTAAGGCAAATGTACCTTCAACGGGTTTTATGAATGTTTTTGGAAGATTACTGGATAAAATCTTGTATAATTTGTATCATGCATAATTGTAGCGCCAATTTGTTTGTGTATGCCCACAATAGTTCCTTGGCTTGGCTGCAAAGGTTAGAACCATACACTGCTTTGCATACATGTGCAGGGATTTTCTCTTGTGGACAATTGCTTGGCAGGGGCATCTGCACTCACGTTGCCCTCTGTCGCCGTGAGTGCGTGCTCTCCATAGATTGCGAACTTTTGAACCACCCCTTGACCACAGCTTGAAGGGAGTTGAAACAATGGTAAGCAAACACTGTGGAGTGAATGAAGGGATTAGCTATTAAATGACAGGATGTACTTAAAGAGGAGCAGGTGGTGGTAAAGGAAGGGCCTGCTATGCCTTTGCATGAGTAGGACAGCATGAAAGTCTTTTGGCTTGTTCACCATTTGCTTTGGCCTTCATGGCTGCACATGTCTCAGTCTTTGCCCTGTTCACTTTCAATGTCTTCAAATCTCTGGTCTCTATCTCTATTGTGCACTTTTACACAGACAATTGACATTGATGAGATTGGACATTCCAGTCCAGCACCATTCATACGTACAGTCATCTCTGGGACAAAAGATACGATAAAACCCATCCCCAATAAGGAAGGTGAGCAAAAAGGCAAGTGTATCTTAATCATTTCATTATCTAGAAATCTGAAATATACTGTAATAAATGCAGACCTAAATACAATACCAAGCTCAAGAGGTTTATAAAAGATGTGATTTTTTTTGCTCAGTAAGACTTACCTAGTATACAGTATACCATAAGGGTACTTAGTTATATACCTTGTACATTAGCAGACTTAAAAGTTGAAATGAAATACTGATTCTCCACAAAGCATGATATCCTTGCCGCTGCCAGTGGAAGGCTGGGTATTCATGAGTTTCCGAGCTCCTCCCAGAATCGACATCTATAAAAAGGCCCACCTTCCCCTGTCCCAGGTTTTTCCATCAAGAAAGTCACATCGCTTTTCATGTAACTCAATAGCAAGTCGAGATAGTTTAAGACAACAGGAGAAATCTTCACAAACCAGAAACAGTTACTGCAAGATAAGCACAGACGATGTTCAATTCTTGAAAACATTCTTGCAATAATTCAAAGGTACACTAAATATAAATGACTCCAGTGGAATCAAAGATAAATGGTGACGAGAGGGAGCAAAGAGAGCCTGGAGACTGATTGGGAAGGGCGGGTGTAAATTAGGATTTGGGTTTGCCTGATCTGATCCTCACATAAAATGAGAACCCCTCCTCCATCTGTGACTCAAGTGAACCCAGTCAAAGTTTAATTAGCACCTGTCTGCGGCACACCCTTTGTTGTTCTTAGTCCTCTCTATGGTCTTTTGTCGTTTGTTTGCAATGTTGTTCTTGATTCACAGTTGTCACATTGTCACAGATTTGTCAAAGTGGTGTGGCAGTAAACAATTGATATTTTTGATCGTTTGCTTTGTTGGACACGTTTTAGACAATGGAAATATGCTTTGACTGTCGTGCTAACAGCAAGAGTCGTAGCTCAGTGACCTCATGTGTAACTTGTAATAAGATCACTCTCCAAAGCAGCTCAGTGACATGCGTTCTGATGACTTAAGTGATCATCTGTCCCAGTACTAAGAGCACTTTTAATGACACTTTTACCCATTTATAGGGGCGTGATTCGTTCTGTCTTTACTTTGGCAAGTAGCTGTGATATTCCCACCAGTCTTTGTGGTGTCAGCACAAAAGTGTATGATATTGATGAGAACTGACATCTGCACATGTGTGTTCTTGCATTTGATGTCAGAGTCAGAGCGGCTGAACGATGGTCTGTGGAATGAGATCCCGAACGACATCTGGAGTCCTTCGTTATGTCTTGACAGGCATCCATGGGCAGTATTTTGGAAAGAGGCTAATACCTTCAATACAAAATACATCTACGATTAACTTCAAGTCCTCTAATATTCAGATAATTGTGTCCTTAAATATTTAATCTTTATGTATACGCATCTGTACATTTAAGACCCG
The DNA here is from genome assembly GCF_054856545.1 of Hippocampus guttulatus. Taxonomy (NCBI): domain Eukaryota; kingdom Metazoa; phylum Chordata; class Actinopteri; order Syngnathiformes; family Syngnathidae; genus Hippocampus; species Hippocampus guttulatus. The sequence goes on along the minus strand of NC_141270.1, from coordinate 14,485,646 downwards.
GGTGTTTTCACTCCCAGACCGTTGTTAGCCTGAGTTATACTGCATGTTGCTCCAGTAAACGTATTTCTATGCACTTGTATTTCCTCTTAACAGCAGAATGTAGTTCCATCAGCTGTAGATCAGTGAGAAAAAAAAGGGAAAGTAAAACAGATCTGCTGAACATGATGAAAAGAAGATCCCAGAAACCGCAAGGGTATAAAAAGGCCCCCTGATGCCCCTTTTGTAGATATCCTTGGAGATGAGCCAAAGCTACAGCTGCAAAGGTCAGCCAGCAAGCACACAAGGTCAAACTGACATGGTCCTGCTTCACCCAACATCAAAGTTAAGTCCAGCTTCCTCTGAGCCTGCTTGAAAACAGCAGCTCTAATCCCACCAAGGTCTCGCTGTCACCCTCATGGAGAGGACAGAGGGCATACAAACCCCAAGTAGTTGATTCAGTTGCAGCAATTTGGAGAATTTAAAACATTAACTTTGATGTGAATTGAGGCCTTTGCACTTTGGACCCACATCTTGTGATGTGTAAAAGTAAGAGTTTCCCTTCAGTGTGCACTTTGACTCTAAGAAGTTTTCCTTTTCTTCTTGAAGAGCAAAGGAGAATGAGACAAGCTCAGGCTGAAAGAGAATTAAACAGTGGCCTCTGTAGTGATTATAGCTGCAGAGAACACAACTTTAAAGTCAATTTGATGAAACACTGAGTATGGCATTCCTATAATCTCCTTCAAAAATTCAGGTCAGAAAAGTTGTTTGATGGGAGAAAATGTTCTTACATGTGACCACTGGAGACATATCTGTTGCCTGAAAGGTTGGTTATTAGACAATTTACCTTCACTTGCTTGCTAAATCTGTAGAAGAATTTCAATTCATTTTGAAAGCATTATGTGATCCCACTGACATTGTCAACCGTCTAATCTCCTTTTCATAGCCCAGCAACAACAAAGCTATCTTTTCTCATTCCTCCTCCAGCCCATGTCCACTGATTATTTTAAAAGTATAAGGCCAAACTCGGACATTTTAGCTGTAACTCACTTACTGTCATTGCAATGTCCATTCATGTGTGGTGATTGTTAGTTTTAGCAAATGTGTTTACTTTCTTTTGAATATCTGAGTGCTGTTTCACCCCACTAATTAAGCATGACTGTCTGGGTCAAATGTTGAATCTGCAATTTATTAAGCCAGCAGATGGTCTGAATCAGGAAACCAGATAAGGAGCAGTTCCAGATATCTGTGCTAAATTGGTTAGCCTCAGCAGGATGTTTGTTAGGATCAAGTCGTTTAGTTTTTAAATGCATGATAGCCAGCGGAATGTTGTTTACTCACATCTAATGGCTAATAGTTCAGGCAAAAGCCGTCTCAATCAAACCCATAGTCACCTGTGATTGTATAAATTAACGGTAAAAGTGAAGGGTGTATAAAAAGGCCAATGCAAGCTGATTCAATATTCATCAATTGATAGTTTATTATAAAAAAATTTGATTGTTAGACAGAGAAAATCAATATTTGCTTGAAATAATGTCGGATTTATTTGCAATGTACACATTTTAATGATTATTATGGAATCTTCAACATGACAGTTATGACACATGCATTGAGAAATTAATTATAATAACATATACTGTATATTTACAAATAAATGTTATACAAGCATGCTTTTACAACAAAAAAATGACAACACACACACACACACACGTTTTTTTTTCCCAATGAAAACACAATGAAAAACAATCAGTGCACTGAAAAAAGAAGGCTGCAAGAGGTGAGATCGTTCTGATAAAGTTCTTTGTTTTTTCCTCAGTGACAAATATGCTGCCTCAGGTAACTGTATTACACCAGGGTCATGACCTTCAGTGAGGCAGGCTGAAAGCGGCGAATCTTCTTTTTCAGGGCTCGTGAAGCTTTGATGCGGCAAGCTGAGGGCTGGAGTCGTGGGAGTTGCTGCAGGGTCTTTCCAGCTGCAGTGGGCCCAACAGAAGCTTGGGCCCATACCAGGTCACCCTCCTCCTCAAGGCTATCCAGATGGTCTCCCTCCTCCATGGACAGACTGCTGTCAGAATCAGAAAAGGATTGGAAACTCTGGCTGGATTCACTATCCCCAAAGCGATTGGTGGTGTTATCGCTCATCTCCCCGTCGCTGCTTGCGGCAATGGTGGAATGAAACAGTGACATGCACTCAGCCGAGTACTCGGACTCGCATCGAGGTGGGTAGTGGTTGGACATATGATAGGGTGCTGGAGGGTATTTGGCATTGAGTTTGGTATTGAATGAGTTTGATGACATGGAAGACATGAGGCGATGATGAGATCCTATCCACTGGCCTGACTTTCCACTCATATTGCGGTGTAAATGCATACTCCCTGGTTCTTGTGCAAAGACTTCTTTTGACCTCTGACGTTGAGCAGACAAAGCTTGGAACTTCTCCCCATCATATAACCACTTGGCAGCCGCTTGCCTCTTCTTCCTCTGCTCCGCAGTCTGCTCATACTCCTCACATTGCAATCTGCGGCTTTTGCTGCACTTGGTAGCAGCTGGAGCAGGGTGTGTCTTTGGATGGACCTTGTGGGTGTAGATTATTCCAGGGCCACATTGGCTTGAGTCTGAGCCTGAACCTTGCTTGTGCTCCTCAGTTGGAGAGCAGGGGTATTTATGGATGATCTTCCCCTTTCCTGGTCTTCTTGGATCGCCCTTGCACCCGTTGGATTCTCTAGTTCGTTCGGCAGATGAGCAGAGGTGCTGTTGCCTCAAAGCTCGAGGTCTCTCACTGGTCCTTCGTCTGAATTTCACGGCTTTGGTTTTACGATCAGCTTGTCTCACCTTGACCCTCTGAGTTCCAGCAGGAACAAATTTGGCATGGACAAACTGGGGGGAGCCAGTGTGGTCATTTTGCACCTCGACGATTTGACTCTCCTCTGCGCTTGAACTGTGAGACATTACTGGTCTGTGAGCCTTCTTCTCTATGGGACTTGTTTTTAGGCAATTTCCACATGCCTTTTCTGTGTGGCCTCTAGGTACAAAACCAACATGCGTTTTGTCTGTCTTGCTCAGTGATGAAGCAGTGACCTCATCGGAGCTGTACTCCCTCATTACAGCAGGATAGGAATGCCCATAGGAAACCTCCTGAGGTCTCGCAGGCTGTTGGTGGCCTGCGTTATCAGTTGTTTCTTGACAGGAATGCGTTATGCAGTGTCTCTTCTCTTCGTTATCTAGCAGTATGATGTCTGCGGCTTGAGTTGGGGGAGGTTGAGGAAGAGATACATGTTTCTGAGGAAACACAGTTACGACTTCAGGTGGTTTCCTTTGATAGGTGCCGTGTGTCTGCATAGCCTCGGGTGCCATTTGAATGTGGGATTTGTTGGAGCTGCCCTGGAGGAGCTTGTCAATGTAACCCAGGGTCTTGGTATCATAGCCCATTTCAGTACTCTGGAGCTTGTCAGAATCACTCGCTGGAGGCCTGTCGGCATTTCCAGCTATAGCTGATTCTCCACCATGGAAAAAGATAGGACTTTGCAGGGCGACAGCATGCAAGGGGCTTGGGTACGGATACCATTCAATTCCATTTCGGGATATCAAATTGCTCTGGAATTTAGGGTCCGTTGCAGGGATCTTGGGAATTGGGCACATCGGTGGTTTCTTAGCATCCACTGGTTTATAGCTCAGTGCTTGAGTTATCATCTTGTCTAGGTCACCTGGGAAACACAGCAAGCATAAAACAAGAATTCACATTTCATATGACATATGACATATAAATTATGTGTGAGTGCATATATAGACAGCATTCAAACTACATTACTAGTCAAAAGTGTACATATAAACAAGAGTTTGATTATTACATCTGCCAGTAAATAAAATGAGAATTTTCATCTCAAAACGGCCCGTTATTATTGGATCTCATTCAATAAAGCATGAGTACCTAACGTTGTACTATGTGAGTTTCAGTTCATTTGATTATGTGTTTTTAATGCGGCATCATAGAACAACGCGAGTGCTCAAGGAGCGCCTACCTGTTGACACGGGTCTTGGCCGTCCAAGTTCAGTGACAGTCGAGTTTGCTCTGATCCTCCTGCTTCCCAGATGAAGGCCTGTTGCCCGGGTAGGGTTGGAGTGGGTTGCACCTTCATCGGCTGAGCGACGACGGTACATGTCAGGTTGTAATGGTGGGCTAACTTGAGAAATAACTGCACTTGTGGAAGGGAGAAGAAGACTTGTCTGTGAGGATGACAGACACTCACTGTACACGGAGGTACAGGAGTTTGACAAGGAGCAAGAGCCACCATCACTGAGCTCGTAGAAACCTGGGGAGAGAACAATTACTTAATAGCAAAACTGAATTTACTCTTTGCTTTCCTCTTAAATGTAGAGAGTCCCGTGGGGTAATGTGAGTGCACACACCTGAACTTGGTCTGCTGTCACTCTCCAGTTGCTCATTGGAGGCCTTGCTCACATCCAGCTTCAGCTCACTTATTTGTTGGTCAAGCTGCTGCAGGTGAGTCTTCAGTCCTACGTCCTGTTTCCGAAGACGAGACTGTAAGAAAAACATATTCTTTCAGACGAACCCATTTACATATGTTCATCACTACAGCTAAGACACAAGGGCAAGCGTGGTCAGTGTTCATTTATATTTGGGTATTTTAAAAAAAAGCCAGAAACACACAAAGACAACTACTGTACAGTCCTTAGAAAAAGAGGCGCTACTCAGCTGTGGCTGATGATTAACCCCAGAGCAGGACATGGGGGAGCATGGAAAAGCAGTGGTGGGTAACTCATTTCTCCCCCACAGTAAAGGCTGCCCATTGTGTCAACTGTTTAGAGGAGTAAAGATTGGGGGCTGGGATGCAGGAGTGTTTACTTTGCAGGCAAGGCATGGCATTCACTGTTACAGTTGTTAACGAGGAAGAAAATAAATATACTTTTAAATCATGTTGATTATATAACTCATACATTTATTTTCCGACACCGACAAATGTTTGGAATATAAAGCAAAAATGTAACTCCTTGACTAAATTTCAGTAAATGTCTCCTGTAATTTAAGATGGGATATGAAGAGATTTTTTTTGAGGTTCAACCCTTATTCATCACAAGTATAACACAGCAAATCATTGGATAGTCCCTGCTCTTCCTGAAAATGAGTATAACAGCAACACACATGGCAAAACTTGTCAGGGTTAGGACCTTGCTTTGCCAGTTGTCACAAACACTCATGGGCAGCACTGACTGTCACTCTTAACAAATGAAAGAACACACCATCCCTCATTTTATTGCTTTGTATTTCCTGGCATTAGTGGTTAACGATTGCGACTGACACCCCCAGCCCCTGCAGTCTACACCACATACACAATACTTTGCAACAGCAATGAACCTGATTTATGACTCCAGTCCTGCTTCCTACCTCCAGCTGAGTGCTTGAAAGTTTCCTAATAAACCAAGGCATGCGAATCAGCTGACTGATAAATCGATACTAAAGTTTTTACATTCTAAGGGGTGAATGTTTTAATTATCTTAAAATACACTCATCAGATTGCATCAACGTGTCGAACATCTATCATAACTAATCCCTTTTGTGACTGCATTTAAGCAAGTTCCTACCAGCTGTTGCTTCAGAGCTGTGAGGGTCGCTTCCAACCGCTGCTCCTCGGCCCCCATCTTCTTGGCGTCCAACAGCCCGGCGTGCATGCGACTGACCGGTTCTTCCCGGTCCACATTGAGCGCCCAGTTTACCATGTTGCCCTGTCTGTCCCGAAGCATATGGAGCTCTTGCAACCCGGCCAAGGCGGCCTGGAGCCTCTCTCCTACCCTGCTGCGGTCCATTCCCACGGCGGTGCTTATCATTCCCACGCATGAACCCTTAGCGCTCAGCATGCTGAAGGGTAGATACCATGCATATCCAGACACTTCATACAATGAAGAAAAAGTCTCTAAGACGGAAGGGCAATGACTTGTTTGGTCTACGTCTTACTCTTCACTGCTGCTGTTGACTTTCTTGGTTTTTAACCTACCTGATGGAGATACTCCCGAGCTCACAGGAGGGATTGAAGCTCCCCCCACAGACCAAATGGCCTCGCTTCCTATTGGCTGGCCCCCGGGCCCCATTCAACATCTGGTTTTAATCTTCCTTTTCAAGTGTTCCACAGAGCTGCCAGGCCACACACCCAAATGCAACTAGTACGCCATTAAGTCTTATTGAGCTATTTCCATTTTTCATTCTACATCATTCCCTTTATTCTGCCGTTATTCCTGTCAATAATATGACACTTCCCACTTTGCACACACACACCTATCTATCTATCTATCTATCTATCTATCTATCTATCTATCTATCTATCTATCTATCTATCTATCTATCTATCTATCTATCTATCTATCTATCTATCTATCTATCTATCTATCCGTTGCTTTTTAAAATAGAATAGAAAAGAAAAAATATCACGTAGACCACCAAAAAGATGTCGCAAAAGTTCATACACACTTTATGATGTACCTTCTGTCATCTAGTGGAACACAATTTAATAGTTTCTTCCTTCACTATTTTCTCGCAGTATGCGTCGGTCGCTGGCACGGGTACACTATTTGTAGTGAGTGAATAATTTCGGAGCAATTCATTGAAATCGGATGGTTGCTCTTTGGTGGCGCACTGGTAGGGAATGGCTATAATTGATGTTTTACATGGGGATCTTTTTTTGGTTGTCTTTTCAGCAGAGAGAAAACTAATTTGGATCATGCAAACCTTTGTGAAAACTCATAGACAACTGCGTCCTCTTGTGGTATAGAAGGGCATACTTTTCTTGAGGGTCGACAGGGTCGTGTATGATAAGAAATGTGTGAGGTATAAATATAAATCCTCTGCCTAAAGTAGTACTTTAATTAGCACTCGTCTGTCTGTGCTGGAAGTTGAAGCTATCACATTGACGCCAATGAAACAGGAAGGTGGTAGAATGCAGACGAGATTAAAACCCAGAACATAAGAGCTGTCAGGCAGAATGGCTCTCCAGGTCATTTCTCAAAATAATATAAATAAATAAATAAATAACAAGCAAGTTGTACATATATTCTATTAATATGAATTGATGTTTGCCATTGGCTGGCAACCAGTTCAGGGTGTACCCTTCACACTGCCCGAAGACGGCAGGCTCCAGCATGACTGCCACCGTCGTGGAAAATGGAAGGATGGATGAATATAAGTTTTTGTTGTGCCTTCTATTGAGTTATTTTCTTGCTTCTGAAGGAGGGTCAAGACCAGAGGATGTCGTTGATTTTTGTGAAGTCCTTTGAAACGCTTTGGTGATGAAGGCCTATATAAATACATTTGACTTGACTTGACTAGACTATGTCGCCCTATACTCACATTTTGTTTTTGTCGTGCCATCTTATGTGGGAGGTTAAGAAAAGTAACAAGCCTGAATGAGTAAAGTAAGGAACAGAATGTCCAGATAGCTGTTTTCAAATGTAGTAAATAAAAATAATAAGTAGTCGGAAAATGAAATACTCAAGTAAAGATACCAAAAGACTCTAAGTACAGTCATAAAGTATTTCTACTTCGTTTCCACCAATGGTCCCGAGACTTCCCATCTTCAACCTGGTACAGTCGTGACTATAGATCAAAGTGACTCATTGCAAAAGTATTTTAATTAACATGAATCAAATTAAATACACACTCCAATGTTCAGCAATCCGACAACACAGCACCAATAAGGCAGTGATTACCGGACCCTCATCATAGGTTAAGGCAAGTTACTGTACATTGGCACTGTACAGTACTTGCAAAGATGGAATCTTTAACATCTGAATGCTGGATCACACGATGCATAGTCAACTTATGCTTTCCACACTAGAGGGCAGCCTCACACTAATTTCCACCATTGTTAGTTCACTTTTTATGATTTGATTCCCACACTCTTGGATTTGTGGTTGCTGACATCTTTAATCCATGTGCTGCTTGTGTACCCATCTGATATTTTTCACTACCACAGAATCCAATCTTTTGTTTACTCCATCATATGCGTGTCAAAATGTCATCAAGAAGCATTATGAAGCCTGGATGTCCCCTGTGGCCCCATCTCCTTCAAAGTGTGGCCTTCAAGGTGACATCATCAGGAATGCCTACATACTATTTTAGTTAAAATTTCACTTAATTTGTCTGGAAATGATGATGATTATTATTGTTATGATTATTAAATATATATTTTTACAAAAGTATCTTTATTCATATAGTATATCTATGACAGCGATGACAGGCAGAACAATTAAAATCCTCTTTCACAATAGCAGAAGGTACAATTAACGTGTTTAAATCTGATGCTGATACAGCACGATAATAGCTTGTGTGCCCTGAGATTTGCAAAATGCTAAATATGTGACTTGACTCAATAATAAGTTAAAGCATTTAATTAGCCTATGCAAGCATGTTTTTGAAATGTAGGAGGAAGCTGGAGTTCCCCCGAAAAGATGCATGCAAGCATAGTGAGAACACACAAACTCTGAATTGAGATGTTCCAACAGAGATTCCGAAACCTATCTCCTGACTGTGACATCATCCCTTTCTCTGTTGATTGGATGGGAGAAATCACATGGTTCCACTGGCTCGTAGTGAATTGTGTGTTGCCCATTTTGATGGAGTTACCAAACATGTTTCCTGGCCTGCAAGGATCAGGTACTGTGACGAAGTGCAAGTAGATAGCGCCGCAAACAATGGAAGACAATGCTACAAACAAAAAGATGCACAGGGTGGAAGTTACCTAGATAAACATGGGTTGTTGTCACATGTGGGAATAGGCCTTTGTGGTGGAAGCGGGCGGTGAATCTCTTGTCTATTCTTGGCACATGAAAAACAACCTTTTCACATTTAGGCCTCACACGCTCATGACTTCAAAGTAAGCTAAATCTGATTACATTGTAAGCGTCTGATACCAAAAAAGAAGAAGATTCCCTGCAGTAAATCTTGTTGGCTTTAAACATCTACAGTATGCATGATGTAAGGAATTCCCATGCGGGTTGTCTGATTGACCGGATTTTGTGAGAACCGATTTTGTTTTGCATCTGACAACAGAGCGTCTTTTCCTCCCCACCTCTGACAGCAAACATTAAACATTTACAAAAAGTGACTCTTTGAATGAAAGAACCACGAAGAACCCATTTCTATTATTTCCATGGATAATCAAACACATCTAAAGATTAGGATGCTTTTGTCTCTTCGATTTTGAGCAATTCTAAACTTACACGTGATTTCAGCTCTGGAGGGTCTCCCAGTTTTTCATATGGTCTTTTGTAGTTGAAATTTATTGAACAAAAACCTTCAAGTACCATTTTTAGCTTGTCTTGCAGGCAAGTTTCACACAGCATTTGTTCTGCTCCAATACTGTTACTGTCCAAGCTACTTGGATTCTTAACCTCAGACAGTCACAGCACAATCCAGCATGTCAGTTTTCTATTCTCTGTCAGTGGAGCAGCGCCAAGATCTATCTCCTGATGAAATCTGAGATTAGAGGCTTGAATATGTGGGTTTCAGCTTTGATTAGAAGTTCTTCGTGCCCAAAAAGTCAAATGATGTCTCTTTTCTTTGTATTTGGCTTACCGGTACTTTGCTAAGATTGAAAAGGGATATTTAAAGATTTCGGCGGTGGACTTTACACCCATCTAGTCATAAAATTTTAATTTCAACACAACAGCTCATGTTGCTTAACACACGTTTTGGCAAAACTCAGTGTTGGCTGACACCTTCAGAGAGGTATTAATTTTACCATGCACTGTATATGAGGTACAAAAGTCCTTTGTATCTCACCAAAACTGTGCCGAATGCTTTTGCTACCATATTTTGCTGCATTTGAGAGACAAAATATTCAAAACAGTTCCCAGTACGATGCAGTGCAGTTCAACACCACTATAAACCAAAACCACAATGGTAAAATGTTTATTCTAATACGTAGCTACATCACTCAATATTAAGTATTGGATGGAAAGGTGTACCACTTGTGGCCACTGACTCTACATGTCAGGGAAGTGTAGATCAGTTGAATTAATTTGGGTGAGTCAACAACTGTTTAGATGGCTTGCCGAGGTCAGTCAGCACTGGTGGACCTGATCAAGACCATATCTTTCATCAACTTATCCCTCACATGCTTCTGTCTTTGAGTTGATTTTGCCCTTAGAGTGCAGAACCTCGTCACATGAGAGAGACCTTTATGCTGTATGCTCACAAAATTATCTCCTCATCAAATTTTATTTGAGCTGAGCAAACTTCTGTTTATTCAGCAAGTGAGCGAGACTGGCTTCCATGTAGTGTACTCCAGTAAATCATAAAGGCATCGGTCTACATTAACATTGATTTAGCATTGCTTTACTCCTTAAGAGTGTGTGCAGCGTTCAGCCAAGTTCCTGATGAGAAGCAAAAACAGTAAATGTTCCATGATTCTTGTGTGACAAGCAAGGCAGCCCCGTGGAATAAATACACACGCATAAACAGTATATAATTTTTCTGAAAGCCCCAAATTAGGTTGTCAGGAAGTGCAGACACGCAATCAAAATGAATGTAGTGGCAATTTTCTGAATAATTTTTTATGTTGTATGTTTGCTTCACACATAGCGTTTATATAAAACAGAGATAACATACGGTATGTGTTTATTAATGAATGCCTGTGGGTATTGGATCTAGAAAACATGTCTCAAAGATGTCCTTTACCAACTTTCCAGATTAGATTTCAGGCAAAATTTCTAAAAATGTCAAAGTAATTGCAAAGGGAGCCTTATCTCAACTGGCATGTTACTTTTAATTTTATTTGTTTTAACGTGAGAGACACATTGAAGTTGGTATGTCTTGCAAAAATACTCCACTGACGTTGGCTGCTCAGCAGTCCTTCCAGATTAAGTCAAAACTCAGTTTCAATGATCAAATACATGATAGCTCTCCATCTTTATAGCCACACAATATCATAGCTGTAACTTTAGGGTTGCAGGGCAGGCCATGTCACATTGGCCAAGCCGCTGCCTAAATACATAAGAGCCGTTGGATATTCCATAATATGGAGCTTGTTATTATAGCTCTGGAAGAGCTACTTTTAAACAATATACTTGGGCAAGAAGTCTCAGCATGCACATGTTTTTTCTTTTGGCTGAAGACACAATCCATTGTGCAACTGTATTTGAGTGTGCAGCTAAGAAACACAACTGTGGTTCAATGGGACGCCCCAAAGACATGTTTTGCACAAAGGACTTCTGTTTTGGGGAATGGATAATGTTTTCATGTCTGCTTGTGGCATGCAATTTAGTTAGCTCACTAGACTAAAATGGCTCATAATCTACAACTCCTGCCCTGAAAATGTGCACATATACACTCGATTCTCCAAAGGCCAACCGAGTAACCTGTTCTTTAGCCACCATGTTCCTGCAGATCAGCAAATTTTTAATTTGTGATGTACACTGCTTCTTGATTTCATGATAGCTAATTAGTTGTGTTTCTAATCTTCTTGGTGGAAAATCAGTTATTTTTCACCTAAAGAACAGTGGTATGAGCTTTCCAGATCCTCATGGTGGTAACTCTCTGCACATAATTGAAACGTGTCAATACATGGAAACATACAATTGCCACATTCTCCCATTCTTTGCATTTAAAAAAAAGAAGGTGAGGACTTGCGGATGCTGTCAGCACACATTTGCACAACACCAATGACACTGATGACATTGTGCTGTGCCATTTGTCACCAGCAACCGACCAAAACAGCCCACTGCTCTCTCCATGGCTGCACTTAGGAGGAAAACACCTGACTTTGTGGTCTTATGGTCTTAACTACAAAAAATAAACACCACACCTCATAGAAAGTGCATTAGATGTTAGCGTTTGTTGGCATCATGCAAGAAGATGCAAAACAACTCAGTATCGACTTCGTCATCAGCAGCTGGACAGAACCTATACAGGCAGTACTTGTCAGTCAATTCAACTAAAAAGAAAAATGCAACAGCCTTGCTCTGTGTACCGTGTATACTTTAGACAAGTCAACCTTTGAGTACTGCATTGAAAAGTAATAAATCACTGCAAGGGAAAAGTGGAATGGATAGACTTTGCCAGACCGCTGGCGCTTGTCTGTTTTAGATGTATGTAGACAAAAGGTAGGGAGAAATAAGTTCAGGATCCAACTACACTGCATTATTGATAGAAACCAAAAATATAATGACGTGTGAATCGGTGGACAGTTGCAGTGTGTCTACAATATCTATTCCATACACAGGTTTACTAATTCCGATATATAAAGGGGCTTTCTCTAAAATGAGCTTAATTCCCAATAGATTTTGGATGTTATGTAGTTGAAAAAAATACACACTCCTGACCACTGTGTAAGTAAATTTGAGTTCTTTCACAGAGGGGAAGCAAAAACATTCGTTAGAGCACATTTAAATGTTCATTCAAGAGGGGAGGCCACAAGTAAAACCACAGGCTGACCCCTTAACACTTGTACCTGAACAGTTCAAGCTGTCCTCTGGTGTGCTAATCCGCCTCAAGTCCTCCATGAGAGCTCATGTCAGCCCAGAGGAGATGGACTGGAGGCAATGAGGCTGACAGCACCAACACAGCTGGCCTTTATGGCTGAATGTCTCCCCAACACACACGCACAAAACAACCCCTACCACCCTCTTTTATAAGTCTGATGCTCCCCGCAGAGGAGAAAAGCCCACTTGTCCTCTTCATTGTCCACCGTGTGCTCACCCCACGAGAAAGTGCGCTTCCAGGTAGAGAGTGTTCTGTACTGGGGATCTCATGAGTGTCTTTCATTAGACAATGGACCACACAAGACTGTTTTGTGTTTCCATAAACATGTGAAACAATTATCACCAGATTAATGTTTAATTTTGCACAAACAAAACTCCGAGTTTGTATTCCAGATGCCCATTGACCACTGAAACATACACACTGGAGACCAAATCATTTATTCTTGTCTTTTCATGTCTGAGGTGAACTCACAAATATCTACAAGTTGACATTTTTTTAGCAATTTTCAGCCTGGCGAACCAGATTCAGTACACCAATCGAAAAACAAATGTAATGAATCTCTCCCGGAGGAGGAACAATTATCTCAATTATGTTTCCCTCCTATCAGAGACGAAGTGTGTGGATTAGGAGTGTTTGTAACAAGATAATATAAAGCAAATGTTTGCAAATTCCTCAGCATCACTCCTCAGATATTTGAAGAATGAGAACTATAAACTTAAGGCTTTTATTCTGAGTGATATTCTCCTTTGAGCAAGACTCGACACCTTATATAGAGGGAGCTGAAGGTCAAGGTGGGAGCCATTTATTAAACGTCAGTATGGTAAGTGGAGGCGGTGAGAAAATTTCATCCGTTGGGTGTGTTAAATCCTCCATTCCTGTTTCTCCTTTTCTGCTCTGTAGGTTGAACTTGCATGATGTTTATGGTCGTCGAGGTGGAAAAAAATCAAGGCCATTCATGTTTGACAGTGAGATCAGCAAGTGATGCTGGTTGATGTCATGTGCGGGGGCAGAGAGAGGTCTGCTGCCTTTATTGGTTATACATCTCTCCAGTTGTCGTCTTTAAAGCACTTATGTAAACCCTGTGAGTATCAAGTATCAGCACAGGTATTTGAAAACATACAGCATATCTGCTATTTGATTCTGCGTGTGAGTCTTGAATTATTTATGTATCACTGTGTTTGGAGGGTAAATAATTTTTTTTGATGGTGTGGCTGATGAGTGTATGTCTTGGACCCAAATGGGTGCTAAGCTGCCCAGCTGCTGGAGCCAAAAGCACAGACGTGTGATAAGATAGGGATGTTTCGGCGGCCTAAATAAAAAACTTGATCCCAGTGAAAAAGTTGCAAACTTCAGCGAAGGAGCAAAGGCCAAGGTGCCATAATATAGTCCTTCTCTCCAAGGCCAGGTCTGACGCAGGGAGCCTGACGCTCAACAAGACAGCACAAAGCAGGTCTGTGTGGACAGCCAACAACAGAAACTCTGTCACCTTGCTACACTGCATGGCATCCCCTGTATGCTGTCACGGGCAGCATCCTACAACAGCTCGGTTAATTGATGAACAGTCATTATGTTTTATTAACAAGCCCAAATTCTTGCTCTTGATGAACATTACCTTTCCTTTTAATAACACTCAATAAGTATTTGGGGGCATTTTTCCATGCTCCCATTGCATCTAACAATTTGATGCAAGACAGTAGACTAGACATTATACCAGTAGGTCTAAGCTGTGGCATTGGTGTTGTAATGTGATTTTGGTGGATTTGATTGACGCGGAGGAGGACCGATTTTGAGCTCCATGAGCGTGTGTGTTGATTCATTTCATTCAATAAATACAACAACAACATGCACTGGATCCCCTGAATCATTGTAGAAATCTATGAATTGAATGCATGATTTTGTAAAATAATGGCCTTGGGCCACAGTCCAGCTATGGTGAAGGCATGAACGATCAGGGTTGGAGGTGCTCGTCTCCATGGGCACGCCTTAGAGTGGTGGCAGCTTGACATTATCCATCCGTGATGGTCTGATTGCAGTCCTTCATAAACATAATTTATGCTCTTTGATCTTCTGCACGGACTCCAGCGAGTCTATCTCCGCTTTAGCCATGGAAAAGACTTTGTGCTTCTCCTGCACTGACTTTAAAGGTATAAAGACAAGCTGCTTCCATTGGCCAGGAAGCAAGACAGCTGTGTTCACTCCCACAGTGACGCAGACACTCCTTTTTAACTGCACTGGTCTATGAAATTACTAAAAGAAAGGAAACTTCACCCATGTGCACAGTTAGATTGCACTTTATGCTAGACTTGCATGCAAAGAAGTCAATTGTTAAAGCTCTTTTGGTGGAATTTTTTCCCATTCTTGCTTTAGTTGCCCAACAGTCCGGGGTATCCATTGTTGTATTTTGTGCTTCATAATGCACCACACATTTTCAATCGAAAACATGTCTGAAATGTTGGCAGGCCAGTCCAATATCACAAGCCACACTGTTGCAACACGTGCAGAATGTGGCTTGGCATTGTCTCGTCGCTAAATAAGATGTTGCATGGATGGCAGCATATTTTGCTCCAAAACGTGCATATGCCTTTACGCATTAATGCTTCCTTCACAGATAACTAAGTTACCCATGCGACTGACCCTAACACACCTCCATACCATTACCCATGCATGTTTTCTCTGCATTTATACAGCTGGAAAATGAAGCCAGTACTTGCATCAATCAAGCAATTGTCATTATTAGACCAAGTTGATTGGGTTCTACGTCTTATGTGATCGCTTTGATGGGACAATTTTGTTTGATCTCTGTTCAAAGGTGGTTCAATTTGGATAATGCTGTAACATGAAAACCATCAAAACTGCTTCATTAAAAGTGATTGTTGAGGGTGGCATCCACACAGTGAAGAATACTTGTTTTGTTGTGATTGAGGGTTGGGTGAGGTTCCTCCTGTGAGGTCCAGCTCACGTCAGATTGCAGATGCCAGCATATACCGATTATCAGTTGTTTTATGTTTTGGGGATGTGAAGAGTGAGAGACAGTGCTATATCTCTGTGCATCTGAGCTGTGTAAACTCATCAATGGGGGTCATAGTGAAATAACTCACTCCCGTTGTTATACGGTACTTTTAGAAGAAGATGCCACACAGACTTCTCTGACCATTGTAGTTGGCAGGATGAGTCAGAAAATGTCATCATGCCATGATGCCATCATGGCTGCTCATCTTTATCAGAAGAAATAATACATCGTTCTTATGTTTTCAAGATTACAGATAGTCACAGTATCTTCAGCATCTACCTGTGATAATAAACAAATACAAATTTACTGTTGGATGCAACTCACCCGATAGAGCTTGTCAGTAAGGTGAAACATTCTCAGCACTTCACTTGTCTTATTTTGGCTCTAAATACTGAAAACTTGTCCCGCATGAAATAATTTACACATTCAAAGCACCAAATAAGATACTGTGTGTTATAAACTCTAGCTGTGTGTTTGTGTTGAATGTTTGCTGAGTTGCTAAGGGAGGACTTATTGAGTGTGTAACGCTGGCCTCACTCCACGGCACCAACCTGTTATACACACTCTGAGCCCTGTGCAGCTCTAACATCATTATGGCATTCAAATATTGATTCCATTCTAAAATATACACAATATAATTGATTGATTATTTAATTAGGGGTTGAAACAACTCCAACCCCAATAAACACATTTGGGATAAATTAGAATGACGTTTGTGAGCCTTGTCCAACTTCAGCTAACTTTGAATCCACCAATGGTCTTCTGGAATAGTGGTCATAAGTTCCCACAGACACAATACAGATTTTCTTTGAATGTGACCAAGTTCATATTTGCAGTGGTGCCTTGTGATACGAGTGATCTTGTGAGCCTTACACAACTCATGGCACACATACTAATTGAATCCAGTTAAGATCATGGAGTCACACAAGATAGTATAAAAACAAGCAACCATTTTGGATAGAACTTCTTTTGCATCTGTCAGAAAGAGGCTCCATGGCTGTGTACTCGAACTTCCATCCATCCATCCATCCATTAATTAGCTCACCTGAGGACATTCAGTCTTCAAGTAGCCGTTTTTGTTGGAGCAAAATTATTAAAGACAAAAAGGACCGACGTTCCCTCCTGGACTTTTCAACACTGTTGATCATAACATAGTCCTAGAAAGGCTCTAAACATGTTTTGGTACGATAGGCTCAGTCTAGTCAAATGAAATTCAGTCAGTTACGCTGGTAAACTAAACTAAAATGGTAAGCTAGACTTGGACCGGCACAAAAATGTAGATGCAGCAATTTTTAAGCCGAGCGCATGTTTGCCTGTCTATGAAAATAGGGAACCTCGGCACTCTTTTGTGATTAAGGGTTACTCAAATACATTCAACTTGTCTTGACTTGTGAGTTTTTGGATTTCGTACAAGCCGCTGTTTGCACAATTTTCTGCTCTGACTTGTGAAAAAAAAAAATTCTGGTTTGAGTGCTGGCTGGCAGTGAACTCAACTGAACTCACTTCACAACACAGCCTAGCTTTGCCTTAGAAGTCCAATGAGTGGGCCAACTAATAGTATCTGTGCCACAGTACTTATAACATCTTTACACAACAAATATCTGAAAACAAATGGTGGGACAACATGTGCAGACCGGCAATTTAACAACATTCAGGTATATATTCTTATCCTTGATGAAAAATGACTAATTAGAGCTGACTGCATCAGGTGTGAAACTCTTTTCCCCATGTGTCTCTATGTCTGTATACTGCCCACAAGTGCCCAAAACATGTGAACAAGAATGAACAGTACAAAGTCCATTGAAGTGAAGCAAAAAAACCCAAAAAACAATAATAATAAAATCAACAACTGTGACATTCAGTTGAATCATTATGGTCTGTTTTTATGGAGTACAGTATTTTTGTGTTATTTTCATATTAAAAATATTAGAAACAATTTTGGTTATCTTTAGGGAAATTGCGTCAATTAATGACCTTTCTCTTAATTTAAAGGGGGAACGGTGATCAGAGATATGTGCTTGCGCCTCTCGGCAACACTGTATTTCAATTTGCCGTTCCTGAGGCGTATTGGGCAAGGATCTCAATCCTACAATATGCAAAGAGTGGCATCAGGAACTCGCACGTTCACATACGGTAAGTTCATAGCGTGCAAAACAGCAATAAACAATCACAGCAAATTACAGCGAGACTTGATTTCTTTCTTGCGCCTCCGCACAAGTTTTTCTTGGCAGTCCGAGGCAAGTAGCATCAAGCCATCAACTCTTCCTGCCAGCTGGGCGCCCTCTCACTCCCCGCTGTTAGTGATTGATGACCGCTGCATGAACATGACCACTGAGGAACACTCACAGCACTGACCAACACCAAACACTGCAGGATTTGTCATGATAAGAGGAGGCCTAATTAGATTCACTTGCCAGTTGGTGAGAGATTCATCAATCTCTCACCAACTAAACTATATATTGTGAACTGTGAAGTCCTGAAAAAGTGTTGATACCACTCAAGCCATCTGTAATTAAAATAACCACAGTATAAGAATACAAATTAGTAGCAGTGAAGGTTCATATGTTGTGACATGGTGACTCTAATGATGTTGGTTTGATTTTGGATTTGACAGGGATCACTGTGAGTGCAGTGGTTTATACGTGACTGGCTATCTTTCGCGCAGCCAGCATGGGATCCCATCCTGTTCAGTGACTGAGGGTGGATCTTGAAAGTGAATGGTTGTCCCATTCTGAGTTTGAAGGTTTGGATCCAACTCTGGCCTTTTCTCCCATCCTTGTGAGAGCTTTTCTCTGTGCCCTCTGGATTATTTTCTGATTCTAAAATCGTTTGATCGGTTCACTGATGATTTTTCTTTGTTATGAACGTGTCACAGTTGTTTGTCTGGTGATTGGCTGGTAACCCTTCAAGGGTTGGCTCCAGAACACCTGTAACTCGAGTGAGGATAACTGCTATAGATGATGGATGGATACATGTCATTTATTTTGCTGAAATTTAGTATACATTTTCCTTGTTCATCTCCAAATGAGATTTGTGGGTTGAGAACATAATTACTTGGCTTATTCTGACTGCTGTACTTACATCACAGGCCATTAAAATAGGCGATACTTGATCACCAAAGCAATGACATATATGTTATTCTACTTTTTAGAAGTAAGTTCACCATCCAAATGGTTTTAAACTGTTATTGGAAGCTCAGAAGTTGGACATAATGGTCCTTTAAAAGATTAACTTGTGCAGCGTCCATCCCTGGCCTGGCTACAATTCAACGGCGTTGCCAACTGTGGCCATTACATCTGATTTTATTGACCATAATGACAGCATTACATTTACTGGATTTGCTGCAGTAAAAATATTGTTTCACAGGCTGAGCAAGTCTATGGTCCAGGATCCTAAGAAAATACATTCGAGAGTTTATGTGTGAAAACGGTTTGCTTTCACTGCAAATATTGGTTTTAATAATTTGGTAAATATGTTGTCATGCCGAATTATTTGTCCTGGAATTATATAGTGGAAATGCAGAAAGACGAAAACTAGAGACAGCTCCAGTGAGATAACAAAGAGGTACTGACTGTGGGAATGTAAGACAGTGAGTGTGAGTTAGTCATCCCTTTCTATCTGTAGACCTCCTGTATGGTGGTGGGAGGGTGGGGTAAAATGCAGCGCAGCATAATCTACATTGTTTGAAATCCTTCTTGGGTATTAGCAGACCAGGCACAGGCCAGGGTGTCCATGTGGGTGACTGCAAATAAAACATTCTGTCTCGGGTTCAGGATAAGGTTTGTCTTGACTCATCGTTCGTTATTGCATAAAACTCGCACTCTGCTGTGAAACAGCCCATTCTGCCTTTTACAGTGAGCAGCGCAGAACATTTTCAGAGTTGAAAACTCCCTCTCCTCGAGTCCCTTCTTTCCCTAATCCACCTCTCGTAAATGTATAACAACATTCGTATATGACTCATAAATGTGGCTCGAGTGTCTGTGTTTTAGCAGAAAAAGTCTAGATTGGTGGATTGCCTTGTTGGATAATCTAAATTCCAAAGTAAACACCTGCCTAAATCTTGCCATTAATTTCAAGTAGGCATCTTTGGGCTTTACTAGAATATGAACACATTCTGGCACATAACCCACCCCAAAAATGTTCAGACCCAGACAAGTGACTCTGTTTCACACATTTTTTTAACTAAGAAAATGTGTTACTGAACTACTTGCATGTTTTCAACAGAAGCTTGCATCACATTTGGCCTAACACATTTTCACCAGGGAACTGCACAGTATACCGATGCATGCTGGGGAACTGTGCTGTTTGTTTTTGACTTAATGGACATAAGATCAAACACACAAACCCCAAATAAGGTACCAGTCAAACAATCATATGGAAGAATTGAGAAAATGGACCCTATTTTCATTCCCAGCGCAAGTCTTGCATAAAACTATTCTAAATCTATTTGTGCGCATAAATGGAGTTATCTTTCTTTTTGTATTTTGCCAGACCGCACAGGTAGCATTGGGTGTAGTTGCGAGTCCCGGCTAATTGTAGTGGCATCCCTCGTTTGCATTAAAATCAGGGCAGAGTGCACACCGGAAACAGAAATAGACTTGCTGGGGTCCGTGCACAACATTTTCAGGTAAAATGCAAAGCCAACCCTTGTGGATGATGTCGTTGGCAGCGCATGCAACATGAGCAATTATTATTATTGTGTATGTTTTTATGATGGCTTGTTAATTTATTTTGGCGAGTCCACTTCTGGGGTCCTTCTGACTGTCTTTTTCCTTGAATGATCAGGCTGGGCCGGAGGTTTTTCCCACACCTACAGCTGATCAGCAATCACCTCCTGCGTATATACGAGCTCTCCTGATCTGCAAGCGGGTGCCAGATCATTCACGCATTATGAGTGGTATCTAGGCCATTGCTAGTGCACGCACCTGCAATTTTGGATTTTTCTACATAATCAATTGTTCTTGTTTGTCTTTTTCCAGTGGCTGGCAACCAGTTCATGATGTCCGCCGCCGACTGTCCGAAGCACACCCGTGACCTTTGTGAGGATTTGTGGATTAGAAGATGGATGAATGGATCATCTGGCATTTCAGCTGAGGAGTATATACCTTTATATATATATCTATACTCTTCATACAGTATGTATGTATGTATGTATGTATGTATGTACCATAAAATCCTGTGACTAACACGCACCTATGTATAACACCAACCATCTATCTATCTATCTATCTATCTATCTATCTATCTATCTATCTATCTATCTATCTATCTATCTATCTATCTATCTATCTATCTATCTATCTATCTATCTATCTATCTATCTATCTATCTATCTATCTATCTATCTATCTATCCATCCATCCATCCATCCATCCATCCATTTTGTACAATTTATCCAGGGTCGCTGTGCATGGGCAGCAGCTTCAGCTGGGAAACAGACTTCCCTCTAAGCATCCATTTCTTCCAACTCTTTCAAAGGGAAATCCAAATGTGCTCCAGGGCCAGCCAGGAGACTTTGTCTCTACACGGTGTTCTTGGGTCATCACTTGGGCCTCCTGCCAGTTGGACATGCCCGGAACACCTCACCAGGGACATCCTAACCCGATGCCCGATCCATCTCATCTGGCTCTCCTCTCAACGTGGAAGTACTTCACCCACATCCACACCATCACTGAATGGGAACTGATCCCATACTGGTGACATAGACCACTTCACAGGAAATAGAACATACGCAATGAAGTAAAGCTGTACACATGCATTTGCTGACTATATACAGTATCTGCCTGTTTATATATCCTTGGTGAAAAATGTTCTCCTTGGGAAGCAAACTTCCCAAGGTCACACTTACATCTGAAGGGCGACCAAATAGGAAGGCAAACAGTGATTATGTGGCTCAGTTTACGAGTCAAAGTGGAGTACTGCGTGTTTGTGTACTGTGTGTGTGCATGTGTGCGCGTGTGTGTGCATTGTGATTCGACACTCTGACTTCCTTCTGTTTCATCTGTTTGGTTTTTTTTGTTACACAGGAAAAAAATTCAACAGAACCACAATACATCACAGTGAATTGCTGAGGGCATGCTAAGAAGACATTTTGACGAAAGAAAGTCCTTCTTCATGATTAAGACCTAATTTTGATCTGGCCACATGAAAAATGAATGATGGTTATTCATCTCTGTGTGCCCTGCGATAAGCTGGCTACCGGTTCAGGGTGTCCCCCTGCCTACTGCCCAAAGACGGCTGGGATAGGCTCCAACACCCCCCGCGACCCTGTGAGGATAAAGCGGATCAGAAAATGGATGGATGGGCAACCACAATCACCGAGAGTGGAAGCAGGAATGCACTTAAATATAATCTTGAATAGAAGAATACTAATCACTTGCCTACAATTTGTGATATCATTTTCTGACCTGTTATACTGATATACAAGGTGTCAAAATACAACAATTGATCAGAATTGTTACAATACATAATTAATGATTACAGCTACTGTTTTAAAGTCAACGAAGCCTCTATGACCAACTGACTGAAAATATTTCTTACTGAGAGTGTGTTGCTTGTAATGCAATTAATCATGGAAAAATAAGCATCTGTTGGTCAAATTAATTATATGAAGTGAGGGAATAGTTCAGAAAAATGGCCCAACATTGTCAGCGTCGCTCTCAGAATAATAATAAACGGTGTTATATCAGGTTAGCAGAGCTGAATTAATAGAAGCCAAAAAGCCATTACATGCTTCATTGATCAGATAAAAATGCCATACAATAGCAATTATATTTGTTGAATATACTGTATATGCTAATAGCATACTTTTAAAAATCAATGAAGGCAGCACTGCCTTGCGCTGTGGTGTGCCATATTCCCTCAGGGGCTGAGGTTATTGCACAGAGGGGCTTTCTCCGCAGCACACGGGTCTCTTCAGCTAATGTTGATTCAGTAAATTATGTGGGATGTCAGGGCCCGACCACAACTTATCCTCAAGGGAGAAGACTTGAGGGGGACACAGAGTGGCTTCAGCTTTCAGAGCAAAATGGCAAAATCATCACAGGGGACCCCAGTCAGGATTCACACTTATGGATTTCAAATCAATTTATAAATGTATTCATTGGGTTCTGAAGGAATAAAATATTTGGAGCAATTTACAACTACACATTAGCGTTTATGAATTGGTTATCACTTCGATTATTCGGGCCATATACAGATTCATTAGATCATAGATCATTCGAACAGAACAGGAAGACACACTTGATTTTTTTCCTGCCCTTATAGTGGGCCCACGTTAAATGTGATACACACGTGATATGCCGGACAAGTTTTAACAGCAAAAGCCAGATTCTCAAATGACTGAAAGATTATCCTGATTATGCTTAGCTGTGGAATGTATTAAGTGTTTTTTTTATTTTTTATCTTGCCTAGAAAACCAGTATGGGGCGGGCACTCGTAAATGATAAACCGCTGCAATATTTAAATCCTTATGTGTGTAAAAATACTTAGTTACCGTATGTAAAAATTTGGGGTATCTAAACTTCACTGAACTGTTTATTTTTCCACCTACTTTGTATTTATACTGCTTTCATTTTTGGGCAAATATCTGTACTTTCTACTCCTCATACTTGGGGGGGAAAAAGCCTTGTTATTATTTCATTTAGGAACGTGTTTATGACAGTATGTCATACTGTTCAAAACATCTAGTCTGATAAATTGCGCCAGGATAGACCAAGTGATTTTAATTGTGCATGTGCAGGTTGGATGAGAAGTAGGCCAATAAACATACAATTCCGAAACTCTATTGGAAACCGCTACTTTTACTTTTAAAAAGCTTCATTGTGGTGGCTGATCGTGTTGTGGTTCACTCGCTTGACTTGTGCGTGGGCAGTGTGGAATTTGTTCCCACTCAGTGACGGCGCAGATGTGTCTGATTGTTCGTCTTTATATGCACCCTGGAAGTGGTTGGTGACCTGCTCAGGGTGTAGTCTTCCTTTAGCTCAAAGTCTGCTGGGATAGGCTCGTGCATTTTCACTCTACATGTGTTTTAACACCAGCAATTTGTAGTGTTTTAAACTTAAGAGAAAAAAAAAGTTTTGAGAATTTTTTTCAATCACGTGTCAGCGCTCCAGGTGGCTGGAAGAGGCCAGTCAGAGTCCTGCAGGGCAAGTGGCTGTATGGTATGCATGTCGGCTGCTTAAGGCTGTCTGTGCTGAAGCCTGTTCATAGGCAAGGGAGCAGACTGCACACCTGCGGTCCCCCTGCTTAGTTCTGTTTGCTTTGACACCTCATATGCTGTCTCCTTCAACAACAGATCTTTCAACCACGCAATCAGCCTCCTCACCCCCCTCGCCCATGCATCGCCACCTGTTAAGCGAACTCCTACTCATTTTTTTTACTTCCCCCTTTGTGTCTCTAAAACCAAGGGCAAAGTCCCAAACCTTCCCTGTCATTACTTTTTATTTTGCCTGGACCATTTTGGCAAAGAAAGCATAAGTATGTGCCTCAAAAGTATGTAACCTCAAGCAAACTGCATGTGAAACACCAAGTTTGTTGAGGAGTGTGTTGAATCATGAGTGACTCAGCTCTTTGTTTGATCCATAAACCAATGACCCAGTTTCATCAAATTTGTTCAAATAGAGCCATTCTAACACACAACATTTTATGTGAAGTTTTTTAAAAACAGTATTTTCTTCATCACCAATCCACAAATCATCATCGTCATTAAGCCTTGACAGTGATGATGAAAGCTGTGAAAGCGATGGGCAGTGATATCTTTTCACACTTATAGCGTCAGACTTCATCAAATTTATATGAAACGCTGTTGACCACTTAAAAGAATATCAACAAAATAATATTATCCATATGTGGCTCATATTGCTGGTATTGAATCTTCACATCTCCAAAACCAACACTTTTCTGCAAAACAAGCAAACAAAAAACAGCATGTTCATGGCATTTGTTAAACTAAAAGGCCCGCTTGTTGACTGAACAATGCCTTAGATTCATGAAAAAATATGAAATTGAGCAGAGCCGATATGATAAAGTACATTGCTGCACCACAATGCTATACATACATACTATCTATTGGGATTCCATTGTTGTTGGATGAAGTAGCACTGCTCACCCATTGGGCTGAAGTATTTGGTGTCACAAAGATTTGAAATGGAAAAGATACTGGTCACTACCATCCAATGATTGTGAAGTAGTTATACAAGTATACAGTACATTAGATATACTGTGTTCTCATTATGTAGAGTACATTTTTGGTGGAAGTGAGGAAAATACATTCGTACTCTCAGGGGGAGGGGGTAGTACCAAGTCCAAGTCTTGCCTGGTAGTGTCTAATCCTGCCTGATCTATCTATCTATCTATCTATCTATCTATCTATCTATCTATCTATCTATCTATCTATCTATCTATCTATCTATCTATCTATCTATCTATCTATCTATCTATCTATCTATCTATCTATCTATCTATCTATCTATCTATCTATCTATCTTTTTTGTTCTCTCTCACTCCATCCATCCATGCAGCTCCCCACATTCCAGACAACCTCATTGTAGCCACCTGTATATCGACTCATCAAGCAATGACTTGGGCTTTCAAATCAGCTCCCTTCTTCACCACAACAGATACATGCGGATTCCGCATTCGTGCAGATGCCACAGCACCGCCTGTCAATTTACTGCTCTATTCTTCCCTCACTAGTGAAAATGACAAATTGATGAGGCCACAGCTCCAATCAGCCACGAATGGAGTTATGGAACGTGGCCTGCTTGGATTCAATGTCCCCAGCCCCCCCGAGATGTGGTCAAAGTTCTGCTGGAGGTGGAAGATGAAATTCTTTCTTTCAGGGGACTCTGCCAAACTTTCCCAGCAGAGCCTCACAATACATTAGTACTTGTTTTGTTTTTGTTTGAAGACACTTCCCCGAGTCCCTGACAGTCCTCCAGAGCATCCACCTGGATTCAACAGTGACCCTGGCATGTCACCTTTGACCTGTCATAGAGTGACTGAGCAGTGCGTTGTCCGCTGGTGTTAACCTGATGTTTAGATAGACTGCCTGCTTCTCAAAACAGGGACAACATGACAGGGCAGGTCACCGAAGGGAGATGAAAACAAAGAGTCACATTTCACAGAGCCTCTATCAATCAAACATCTTACAATCACACTCACACGACCTACAGGAATCCCAGCGGCTTCAAAGAGACACATAGGAGGAATTTTTCCAACATTCACAGAATGGAGTTGTTGTCGATCTGTATTGGTGTTTAGTGTCCTTTGTTGCCACTTGACGCAACCCAATGAGGTAACCAAGACTTTGGGGTATTTCCCATTATGGAAGTAACGCAGTAATGCAGGGGGCACTGTCTTCCTTTTCTCTAATAAAACAAGCGTTGGCAAGTTCTGAGACATTCCCAGACATAAATCATGGGAACTTGATTTTGCTGAATGAAAAAATGTCTGTAGACTGAGATAGAAAGAAGACCAAATCAGGGGTCACTAACCTTTTCGAAACTGAAAGTTACTTTTGGGCTACTGAATAATGCCAAGGACAACCGGTTTGATACATGCATCTGAAATAACACAGTTGTTCAAATAACATTTAATTATATGTTACGAGCAACTATTAATAATATTCATCCACATTGCCAACCAAAGTTTTAGACACTCATTCAGAAGCACTAGAAAGTACGTCCAAACTTTTGAGTGGTCGTGCAGGACGATACTGATCATGTTAATGTTTCCACACAATAATAATTCATTCACACTTCTTGAACAAGGTAGGAAATTGATGACTATTCATATGCAACCCTTTTTTTCAATAAATCTCTGCAAGTGTTTAGAGTTTCATCTAATCACTTCTAGAACATTCCTCGGAAACCACATCACATCACTGGTAAGCTGTTACGAGAACAAGTCTGTGGGCCTGGGGGGTCCCTGGGGGCTACCTGGTGCCCATGGGCACCATGTTGGAGACCCTTGGACTAGTCAACAGAAAACTTGAAGTCTATGAAGTCGACTCGTTTGTTGTACAGCAACAGCTTAACAATCCACTGTGCAAATCTTAAATCTGCTTTGGAAGGTGTGTAAGTATTTGTAAACCCTGGGCTGATTGTTATGAAATTGCTAAAACTCCTTACTCACTCTTCTGAATACCGCAATGTAATCATCCATCCTTTATGTGGGATTACGTTGGTATATTTGATCACCCATTGTGGCAGAATTGGTCGATATCTTTGTGTGTTTGGGCAGGCGAAGGCGTCGATAACGAAACAGGATGACAAATGTTTTCCAATTCAGGTGAATTGACGACTGCATATTCTTGGAAGGTGTAAGTGTGAATAGTTGTTTGACCTTATGTGACCTGTGATTGACTGATAACCAGTCCATACTTTACCCCATGTCTTCCCTTAAGTCAGCATGGAAGATTCGCCACCTCACCTAGGATATTAACAAAGACATGTGCCATACAAAGTGCAGGGTACAAAACAAAAAATGAAGCGTAAAAAGGCAGAGAAAAATAGAAATATGCATGTTTGCATGTGAATACATTTAAAATTCTTCTTACAAGATTAGCCCCCCTGCATCCACTACCTAGCCGTGTGGCCTTACCTCAGCAGTGCACCTGTCTGCAGTGGGCATCCGTGTGGGAAGGGGGGGGGGGGGGGTCTTTCCTGCAAGTAGAACATTCCAGAGGAGAAGTCACCCAATTAATCCCTTGAGTTTAGACCTGACATTCGTCCCCCCCTCCCCCTCCCTTCCTGTAGTATCTCCATTCTCCCTCCTTGCCTCACTCTCTCTCTCTCTCTCTCCCTCACCACTGCACCTTATTCACCTTATTCACATCTTTCCTTTTCAGTACCGCTCAGGCTTAACTGGGATATTGCTATGTCAAAGCTGGACACTGTGAGAACAAGATTAAAGGACACCCCCCCCCCCCCCCCCCTCCCCCATCCCCCCCCACGTGTATGCCTGCCCCGCCATCATGCAGGACAGGAGCTTTGAATTTCGCCAAACATTCAGAAATGAAAGCAAATATTCTTATGTCCAACATCAGAAGGCTTATTTTGAAAAATCTAAAGTAGATGATCCTGTCATTTTCTAGTAAACGTTGGTCATTTTTGTTTTAATACTAGAATGTCTATATTTACTGAATGTGGATTTCAGCATGAAAACCACTGGCACTTTAACCATTGTTTAATTGCTCTTATCACTCTCCTAATGTCAAAGTTCCTTGTCTGCTACACTATCTGTGGTTTGAACCTGCTTTACATTCTGTTCAAGTTCATTCCAAAAGTGTTTGATGATGGGTCATATCAGAGCTCTCCGATTCTTCCACACCACACTCATCCAACCATGGACCTTGTTTTGTGAAGTGAAACACACTAAGGGGCGCGCACAGTCATGGATTTGGGGCACTTTTAAACCCATCACACCGATGCCAAAAATATTATTTTCAAGGGCCTCTGTCAGTCATGCACTCTTAAAATCGACATCACTTTTCTCACAATTATGGTGCCCCAGGGTACAGTTACGATGGAACAAAAAACGACCTTCCCCAAACCGCTCCCACAAAGTTGGAATCAACATTTCAAAAAGAAGAAGAAAAATATCACGAGCAGCAGTGGTAGTTGGGTCCGAATTAAAAAAACATCATTTCAGAGGTGCAATGCACACCACATCTGCTGCTTTGCTCTCCCCTTACCCTACTTACTTAAGTTTCCAGCTATGAGATTCCCGACATCACAACACCCCAGAGAAAACTTGATGACCTCACAACCCTACAGCATGATGGCTGTAGTCATTTGCCCATCTATGGATTCTGCTATTTTCGCACCAACTAATACTTGAACTAGGAAGTGAGTGAATGAGTGAGATGGCCTTACAGGGCCAATAGCACTCCACACAGAAAGTTGACACTGATTTAAAACCAGAACCTTTTAGTTTGAAGCAACAGTGCTAACCTGTCCGTTGCCTCTATTTAAATAGAGTTCTTTTTTGATATAAATGCCAAATCTACGAACACAAATCAGGATAGTCCCATTCAGTAAACATTCAGCGCTGCTTCCTGTAATGTAATATCCTCGATTAATTTACCCCAAGCTTGGCAAGTTAAAGGGAAGCTAAGAATAGAGGAGAACATGATGCCCCTGGGATTGAGAAAATCCACAAATAAGAAGAATAAGGGCTTCAAACTGGGAGGAAAAGTCACAATTTATAGTCTAAACCTTAAAGTAAATTTATTCCATAAAAACAAATTGGGAACAGATCACTATTGTTCCCCATAGGTTGGGTGAAAAATAATAGGGCAGTGTCCTCGTGATTACCACATTTGCCCCATAGTCCTGAGGTTCGGATTCCGAATATCAGCTACGGCTTTCATATGTAGACCTTCTTCCCGTACATGCATGGGTTTTCCCAAGGCACATGGAGACTCCAAATTGCCCACAAGTGTAATTGTGAGTGTGAATGGCTGCTTGTTTACGTGTGCCCTGCTATTGGCTGGCAATCAGTCCAAGTGTATCACACCCCTTGCCCAATATCAGCTGGGATAGGCACTCACCTGCTTCCATCATTCGGACAAACACTATAGAAAAAGGATGACAGCCACTGACACAATCATAATACACATCTCACATCTGAAACTTCAATTTATTTTCTGCTGTATATAACCTGCTCCAACAAGTGCCAGTCTTCTGTGATGCCAACTGGATCCCCGAGCCACACCAGATTGTCCGCATGGAGAGTGGTGAGTCCCAGGCTTTGCTGCCACTGTTTATCCACAGAGCAGAGACCCGATGAGGGCCTGAGGGAAATAGTAGTCAGGCCAGAGGCTATTAAAGCTCTGATGGATTTTGACAGTAATTTCTTCATGAGTCCACAGCTCATGGGGCAGGCCAGTGGTAAATTCGGGTGCCTGCTCTTGTCCATTAAAGCACACAAACTGTGCCCACAAGTCCCACTCAATAGTATCTCTGTGCTCAGGGGGTTTGTTTGTGCTTGTGTGACGGAGCGAGGTGAGAAAAAAAAAAAGGGTCAAAGAGTTGAGGATGGGGAGACCTTGCCAATTGTGCAAGCCAAAAAGTATGGACACTTTTCTTCAGCTACTCCATCGGTTTGGGCAAGAATCCAACCCACCATGTGAACACATAACTATACCTTGACATACAGCCAACTCGTAAAAGGTGTTTATGTGTATCTCAACCAAAACGGAGAAGAAATCATAGATGACAAGACTTGATCTTTGTGGGTGAAGTAGGAATCCCAGATTTAAGTTGACAAGAGGTTTGACGACATGCTGCTGAGAGGTAATAAAAAAAAACCCCAAAACAATCAGATGTTGCAAGCAGCCTCAGCCCATTGTCGGATTACATGTCTGTTTGGAAAAGGCAAATTTGATTCTGGGCATTGAGATGAACGAGAAACTCAACTGGAAACATTGCACAAGGATCAACCAGTTGGAACGTTAATGACATTAATCAATCCCCTTAAGAACACTTGATTTGTCTCCATATTTGTGATGAAGAGCTAAAACATTCAAACATGTAATTGGCTTTTTGTTTTGTTTTGTGGCCGGAGAAAGTTCTTAAGAAAGCCATAGGTAATTGATAATGAATCCCTCATTTCAGTCCAAATCTCTGCGGATTGATTTTAACCAGACTATTGCGTCGGATTATTTCACAGTGGAGACTAATCTGTTCATCATAAATTTGATGAATTAACAGGTCAGTCTGAGGTCACTGACTCACCTATAGAAGACTTTTTGTGTGAAAAGCCACAGTTTAACACTTAGTAGCCTCACATAATCAGGCTGGAACAATGTACCACAGTGTAATATGTCATGACTGCTGTGAGCTGACTGTTATTCTTCAAGAAGGAGTCCATTCAACTACTTGCATGTAAGTTAATCTTATGCAAATACACATTTTCGCGCACACATACTGGGTCGTGCATCGTATTTTCAATGGGCACTTATTACTCGACTGGGATTGGTCCATCCATCTATCATCACTTTACAATGGAAACCTATGATGAGCACAAAAATAACGACCGTCCATTTTTTCCAATTCTAAAATGTCGCCTTGGGGGATTTGGCAAGTTGTCGGAAAGTAGGATGATACACGACCTTTGCTATGTATGACTAACACTTGGCATCTTAGGACTGTGTCAACAAGGTGTTTTATTGAATAGAACACACATGGCAACAAAAAACATAGCAATTATGTTGCATACGTACGTACATAAATCAAGAAGTCTAATTGGATTCGATTTTAACACACACAACATTATTTATTTAGCAGTCAGACAGACACGTATAAAACCAAAATATGTATAAAACAGGTCTTTATTTCTAATAAACAAGAATACATAGGAATCTGTAGCATGTTTCTCATGGTTAGTGTTTGAAACAAGCTGCCGTTAATGACACAGGAAAAAATACTACGTTCTAAATGAATAGGTGTCGTCTGCAAGAAAACTATCCACACATCAGATTTATAGTCATCAACACAAGAGGAAAAGTCCACATAGAAAGGGGCACAACATGAAACATTCAACATGACAACTTAGACACTCAAAGTACACATACATTGTATGTGCTAATAATTTTTGCTGGTCGGGACACAAAAAAAAGCTAACTAAAACATTCACAGATTCAGCAGTCTGTTTAAATACCTTATTTCTACAAAGTGAATTTACATTTTCCTTAAAGTACAAAGTGCAAATACTACGTTTTTTGTTTTTGCCGAATGGTGAGGGCAGAATGTTCATGTGGAAGCGGGATCCTCACTTGCTGTTTTAGCCTTGTTTCTTCGAGGGGTGCTGAGGAGAGCAAACAAGTCATATTAGTTTGGTGCATGTGTTTTTTTGTAGTAAGATTTGTTTGTACGCTCTCTCTACTTCTGACTGATCTGTCAACAATCTCTCATATAGTTGTTGTCCGGTGAAAGAAATGTACTATATCTCTACAATCTGTCAGTTTTGTTATTTTTGGCAAAATGTGATAATTTTTCGGAACTGCCAGCCCTGTGCATCACGGCCGTCCAACCAGAAGTAGGCAGAGCGGGTTGTTCAGTAACCAAAGAGTCCGCTGTCTGAGTCATGTGTCGTGGTGGTTATTATATAGTTTTCCCCTACCAGTGAATGCGCAAGTACTACAATATCAATTGCCCATTGAGTGTGTGACGGAAAAGTGACATATAAATCAGATGCATTATGATTATTATTTTTATAAAAACTGGCACATACTGTAAAAAATACAGTTATCCCACTGCCATGTATTGCAATCCACAGTAGTATACTGTTAAAATAAATAAAAGTGATGCTGTTTTATTTTGGTAATATACGAGTTCAAAATACAGCACTAGATTAGAATAGATGCGTTGTAAAATAAAATACTGCCGTCTCTAATTTATTGTTGCTTTACAGAGAAATTCTTTACAGTGTGTGTTTATGTCAGGCGGTCCCATATAATTGCATTGAGTAAGCTTATTTAGCACAATACTAAGTTGATCCAACCGTAACCTTCAAGCGTAAAGGACACTGAAAAAAATAGCGTGTTGAATTTACTGTTATTTTGTCAAGTGACTACACACAATAGAGTCATCTGGATTGAGATACTTTTAGTAGACATAATAGTATTTTTTAAGAAGATGTAGTCTACTTAGAAAATGTATCTAGATCCAGATGATTTTATTTCATGCAACCACTTCACCAAATAAAATTGAGTACCGGGAAAATTCAACACACCATTTTCTTCAGTGTAATGTAATGTTTGGTTAAAAAGAAAATCTTTTTTTTAAACTAAAAGATGAACATTCTTCATTGAAATAACAATATCTGATTGACAAACTATTGTTCTGAAGGTAATTTTTTTTTTTGGTCTCCCCTCAGATGATTTGTGAAACTAATTTACACTGTATGTAAGGTAACTGAATGTATTATATAAAAAAATAACCAAGTGTTGCTGGGAAGCCGAAAAAATGGTGAGGGTTAGTATGGGGATTGGTAGTGGGGCGGGGGGGGGGGGGGGGGGGACCGAAGGAATAGTTGACTTACAAGTCTACTGGGAGATAAGCCTTCTCCTGTTTTGGCCCCTGAAAGACAGAGTGACAGGAACTTTAAATGGCATTTGTAAGGAGGAAATACCGAGGCTGGATTCACATCAAATCCTTCCGTCTACACAAAGTGCAAATTGACCCTTCCTTAACCTCCAGTCCCCTTGGTTACCGTTGCTAGGGCTATGAGGCTTATCGCACTGAATTACGTGGCGGTATTTCTCAACTCACCTTCTTCCTTGGTCACCCCCAAGCAGCCCATCAGCTCTTGCAGGGACAGTGCTTTGTCATTGCTGATGTCGCAGTACTCCACAAACTTCTTGACACACTTTTTGGGCTTGGATTTTTTGCGCAGGAAGCGTTTGAATGGCTTGATCTCCTTCTTTCCAATGTCGCCGCTGGAGTTTTTATCCAGCTGACCAAAATACCAGTGGACCACCCTCTCCTCTAGTGTGTGGTTGGGGTCAGGCTCCACCACCCTAGAAGATAAAATCAGCAGACTGGTATCGAGCATCCCACCTTTGCTAGCCAGCTATAAGGCAATATTTACTTCGGGTCTTTACAGTGGAATCTTTAAAGTTGAGTTATAGAGAGTTGAGTTACCGAAAAATGTTCGGTCCAAAAGAGGGTCCATGAAAAAAAAGAGTCAAAGAAGAGCCACTGCTCCTCCCATCTTTAGGTATGTGTGTTTTTTGCTGTTGTTTTAGTGAGGTTGTTTTTCTTGTGTGTGTGAGAATTATTAGTGTGTGAGGGTATTTTTGTGATAGTTAATGTGTGTAAGAGAGTTGTTTTGATGATGTTGAGAGATTTTTTTTTTTTTGGTTAGTGTGACTTTTTATGACGTGTGTC
Source organism: Hippocampus guttulatus (assembly GCF_054856545.1). Classification (NCBI taxonomy): domain Eukaryota; kingdom Metazoa; phylum Chordata; class Actinopteri; order Syngnathiformes; family Syngnathidae; genus Hippocampus; species Hippocampus guttulatus. The sequence continues at coordinate 14,452,273 of NC_141270.1, read as the reverse complement.
AGGGATTTTTTGGGTTTGAGTCAGAGTTATGTTTCTATGTATGAGAGGGATTTTGGTGCTGTTTTGGAAAGAGGGTTTATGGTGAATATGAACACTTTAATATGTAAAAGAGGATGTTGCTGATGTTGTTGTTGTTTGTGTGTGTGTGTGTGTGTGTGTGTGGGTGGGTGGGTGTGGGTGTGGGTGTGGGTGATTTCTGGGGGGACTGCAAAGGTTTTTGGGGTGAGAGATGTCTTTTTTGTGTTGTTTTAGTGAGAAGGCTTTTGTTGAATAAGAGAACTGTTTATATGTGTTCGAGTTTTTTGTTGTTTGGTGAGTTTTTCTTTTTTTTGGTGAGTAAGAGAGATTTGCTGAGCATAAGTTTTGTGTGTGTGTGTGTGTGTGTGTGTACGTGAGAGATAAATGTTATTTTTGGTTTGTATGGCACTTTGAATCTGCGATGGTCCTGACATACAACACTTGGCTGGGTCGAACATCAATAAGTATAAGAATACGTCGTCATGTGGCAAAAGAAGACATGCCCAGGTACTGCTCCACCTTCTGTTTTTCATTTGATTGTTGCATATTTATAACCTAGAAATATTTTTATTCAAATTTGTACTGTTATTTTGAATTTACAACCACATGAGCATAGGTTAGGGATAGATGTTCTGACATACGTACAAACTTAGGTTAATTCAGCTTCATAAGCGACCGAGGACGCTCTGTATAGGTACTAAAGGGTTTTGTTTCACCCTGCAATAGATTACTGTATTATATACTGTATATATGACATCTTTCAAAATCAGTTGATTGGTGTCTTGGAACAAGGTCGTTTTTCAAACTAAGAGGTTTCACTCTTACTTATTTGATGAGAGCACGAAATTATATTGAGAAGGTTTAAGATATGAAAAAACAGCATACTTTCCGGCAGATGCTGGATCTGTGACAGCGTGAACCATGTCTGTCGACAGCGCATCAAGAACACTTGTCAGAAATTCAGTTTTCTTTGCACCGGGACAGCCTGGAAAACAAGGTAACTGGATGAGTGTGCAAGCTTGGAAATCATGCAGTGGATACAGAATCAGGTGCGTGGATCTCAACAAACACAGAAACTGATCCCCCTCGTCAACAACATTCGAATGTGGAATGTTGCCGTCATAGGTGGCCCAATAAATGTTTGGGGCAGGACGTCATGTAATAGGAAAGGTGGTTTTCGTGCATAAGACAGCAGAGGGGGGAAAAAAAGGAAAGACATCTGTCACAGTTGTCTTTAAGACCTTCCCATAAAGTGTCATACCCTCATCTGGAGGAGGGAGAGGATACCTGCCAATCATTCAAGAGGCCCCTGAGTGGTTTTGACAGCTGGACACTGAAGATGTTCCTAAAAATTGGATGTATATGTCCACCTGAGACATCAGTAGACCAAACAGTCTGAAGTGAGCCAAGTACTGATGGACATACTATGGAATCATGTCAAATGCTAACTAAGAAGAAACTCACAGGCTAATCCACAAAGATAACAAAAGGACAATCCTAACTGAAGAAAAAAAAACCCTGGGAACAATTAAAATGGACCTGGGGTGGAATAACCCTAATGAGAGTAATTGTCTGTTTGGCCATATAGTTTAAAGAGCGAGGGCAATAGGTTATTGTGGAAGAGCTGAAGGCGAGAGAGTTCTAAAAAAAATTCCTGGATTTTTCTTCCGACTCTCTTGTTTCTCACAGTCTGATTCCCCTCTGCTTTTCCGCTTCTACTCTTTTCACAGCTCAGGCCTGCGGGGCCAGTTTCTCCCGCGTTGGAGATAATAGCATGCTTTGGCCCTCTGTAACAGGTGGCGACTCAGCACCACGCCTCCGCTCCACCTCTCCCAAATAGCGAGGCGACTTGGTCCTATAGGCTGGATAATACACATGCCCAAACTGTTCTTCTTTACACGCTGAGCATATTTGCATTCAAGGTCATTCAACCTCATGGCTCAAACCCAGCAAATTTTGTGACCTACGCCTATTAGCCAAGAAAATAGTGCTGTTGTTGCAAATGCGTTGAGACACTCACACAATTACACTCTCAGAAGACAAAGTGTTTTTTTTTTTTGTGGTTTGGGAAAACAGTTTTACTTTCTATTGCTGCAGAAATAAAGTGCAGATCATCATTTAAAACTCTGCCTCTATTGGCAGCAGATGTCTGGCTACCACTACCTAAGGAGATGTCTTTCACATAAAATCTGAGTTTGTTTTTATGATTGTACCTTAATGCCCATGTTTGACAGTTCAAGTCAAGAAGGCATCAAATCATGAGATTATTTCTTGCGTCTGTTCCAATGCCTCCATTTATCAAGCTGCTGCGCGCTGCAAAAGGTTGGCCAATAAGTGCATGTGTATACCCGTGCGTTGCTTTCAATGAAAAGCAATGTTATTTTATGGAACCACATGGGGCACAGTCCTGTCAGCACTCACATCAGCAGCTCCCAGTGCTTGCCCAAAAAGTGTGGAGAGAAAGAAAGTCAAATACACTACTTTTCACTCCAACTCCTTTTTTTGCATCTCGCCCCATAAACCTTTCAACACCAGCGCTTCGACAGCGACTGGACTGAAGGCAACATTCGTAATCATGCCTGGTTTATACAGTAACCAGGTTTACAACCACTGACGCAATATCTTATAAAGGCAATAAGATGCGGGCGATTTATTTATTTATTTATTTTACACTGCCCAGGTGTAGTTCAAAATGGGGGTTTGGTGCACGTTTTCTGTCGACCAGCATGAAGTATGTTCGTAAATGTTTTGCTTCATCTGATACAACAAATATACTTGAATTTTATGTCCTGTTTCGCAACGCTTCACACACAGTGGGGCTCATCTGGCAAACATCAACAAAGATGAGTAATATTTGCTGACGTATGCAGTTTTCATCAATGACAACCCGTAACACTCTTTGGCACCGCAACTCATGTGTGAACAGAGCCAGAGTTGCACTGCTGCTAAAATGCAGCACCTGTGACCAGTGTGCCTGTCTGGTCTGGAGCACGGCTGCATAAACACTTGAACCGGAGAAGAACAGTAGAAGCTCTGTGCATTCGCTTGTGGATTATTAACATGTTTACCAAACTACCCGGAAAAAAAAAATAGAGAGAGAAAGAAACCTCCACAGTGCCAAACGCCTTAAACTATGATTTAGTTGTATGCACCTAAAAGCTATAATTGCTGTACTTTGTCCGCAATTTATGTGGTGTCTTGGAGGATACAATTAAATACAGCAAAATGCTTTCCAATTTATGGAAAGCATAATGGAATCTGGCCAAACATAACAAATCATGATTGGAAGTGGTTGAGCGATAATGTTTATGCACACGTCCATCAGTGAGAAGAGAACATTATCCTATATACATAACATTATCAATTTGCATGCGCTCTCTGCTGCGCCTTATAATAGGGCATTTTCTGCAGTATACATATCTTATTATGGAGGATGAAAAATGTATACCCCCATGTGACACGGTGACATCTATGCAAGATAAAAGGATCAACTATGTGGAGAACTTTAAAAAAAAATCTATGAAAACAGACTACCTGACCTAAAAACAAGACATGTATATTTCAGAAACCTCATTGGCCTTTCCCAGATGACTGGAGGAGAGCCAAGGTACGCTTGGGACCGTATACTACGGCCCGTAGGGCATATATAGACACAATCACAACAATATTAACAATCATTCACACTCCCGTTCACACCTCCAGCATGGACATTTTTGAGAATTTAATTAACCTAATTTGCATGTTTTCTGACAGTGGAAGGAAGCTGAAGTATCATGAGAAAATCTATTTATTAATTTAGGGAAGATGTGGCATAAACCTTTTGATAAACATATTGAGTGGTGGTTTAATAATATTGTTAAGCACTCTGCAGTCCAACGTGGGCCTTTCTACAGGAGCCAAAAGGCTGCTCTTGAGTACCTGTCATGCTAAATACTGATTTCTAAATATGAACTACTTTCCACTCCAAGAAATCTTGATTTTAGCAAACAAAGTGAAAACTACTTATGAAGTGGGTCTAAATATTAGGAGGAACAATCAAGTCTAGGGGTAAGGTTCATTGTAACGGGTTATCCATTGTGCACAGTTTTGTCAAACTTAGCAAGTAAGCCACCCTGATAATTTGCTCAAACCTCATACTCACCTTTAATTGCGTTATCTATGCTGCTGCCAAGATGTATATCGCTGCCTATTCCTGACATCCCATGATTCATTACCTCCAGCTCTCTCGCCTTCTGCTTCCCCTCATCTCCTATCTACCCTCATCCCGCTATCCTCCATCTCCACATGTCAGTGTCGATGAATCCCCACCAATCCGTCTCTGTCTCGTGGCTAACTGACCATGGAAGGGCAGTATCTGGCAATCCTCAAGTCTTTATCAAGAACTTCCTTGACCAACACTGCTAATGATATCAGCAAACACACACACTTCCATTGTTATCACAACCTTGGGAGGGTGGCAGCAGTTGGAGCCCAATGACTGAAGAACTTCCCCATGTGGTCTGAGCAGAGAAGAAAAACAGAAACTGAGTCCATTCGCCTGCGAGGCGTACCTTGAAGATGTCTGCTTCTGTAATGGTCCTTTGGTTTAGTTGGGTGAGCCCTCGCGTTGCCATCGCACTTTGGCTGCTCATACCTTGGGCAAGAGAAACAAGTTAATCATATGGCATGTCACTCAATGTGAATCGGACCACAGAGGCAGTTTGCAACAGTGAAATTTGCAATAAATCTGTGAGATTAAAATAGTTGTGGAAAAACGGAGGCCCTGACACGCATCCAAATAGGGGGGGATGATTTGGCATCTGGTGTGAGGACAGTAAGGGTGACAAGGAAAAATGTAGAAGAAGAGAGGCTGACAGGGAGCGTGGGACACAAGTAAGCTTTCACAGCTTCCCTTCGGAGAGCCAGAGCCCCACTCAGGCTGCTCTACTAGTGGGCCAAAAGCCGGCCTGGGACAAGTCAAGAGAAATGTCACAATCCATACTTCCGTGTGTGCTAATGTACTCCCTGGCCCTTTGCCTGGATACTTGTTAATCTGATAACAAGCCATGTGTACCAGTACCAAGTGCACCAGTGCCACACACTGCCAGTCTGAATGATGTCTTTCTCATCGCCCGCAGAGATACTACATCAAGCAAGCGCAAAGGCAAGGAATGTTTTTCCCCATCATTGTTTGGTGGTGTCTCAGTTAGTTAGCAGCATTACGCTAACAACACAACCAAATACACCACAACTTGGTGAAGGGGTGCATGGCCGTATGGCGGAGGGGGGGTGGGGGGGGAGTATCAATGTGGTGGGTGAACCCATCCCCACCCCACCAAGGTCGCTGAAAAATTTCAGAGGTTTGTCTGGTTGAATGGGCATCCGCTTTTGATCAACGGGGGAAGAGGCAGCTGGGGGCAGCTGCCAGATTAATTTCATTTCCATTCAGTCCAATGAGAGATATTACTTAGCCACAGAACAGATTAAATTTGTTCACTGAAGTTCTGCTGTACAGCATATCCAAAACTGGGTTGAGGTTATAATCTGACTTTTGTAAGGAAGGGAGTTTCAGTCTGGGTTAAGTCATTAGACATAGTCACGGCCTTAGCCATAAGAGTATCTAAATTAGTTCTTCACGCAATATAAAAGAAAAAAACAAAACAATGCAAAGCAAAGAGGAACTCAGTTGTAACAATTCAGTCTGTTCTGAGGGCAATCTGTCGTACCTGGTGGAGGTACCAGGTATGGGCCGTCCAGTGTCCACCAGGACACACCAACAGTAGCCAGTAGAGGGATGGCACTGGACTGGCTTGTACAATCCGCCTTGGCCACAGTCCGGAACAAACACAGCGTCGTTTTTGTGCTGCTTTGCTTCCTCTTGAGCAGACTGTTGCTCCTGGTCACACGATGAGGCTGGAGAGTGAGATCACAGTGGCATTACTTTCACACGAACACACTTTCATGTAATTGCAGGTTCACTTGGACGCAAAGGGTTGTTCAAAGCATGAATTTAGTCTAAAGCCAAACCACATCTGGTTGACACAGTTTTAAACATAATGTAACAAAGTAAAACATAGAGTAGATAACTCTCTCTGTGCCAGTATTGGTGGAGAGAGGCTGTCAGAGTTGAGAAAGAGCGGCGGATGAGTGCTCAGAGACAGGGTGTGTAGACTCCTATATCAGCCCCCTGTGGCACTGTTTACGGACATTAATGGGCTAATGACACACAAGCACAGCACCCCATGCCACAAGTTAAGTAAATATTTAAAAAGTCAGCCATCCTCCATGGATTTATATGACAGCGAGGGAAACAGACAAGACAAATACTCAAGCCTTGGTGCACTGGGCCTTCGCCTTCACACACCCACACATCTTCACACCTTACTGCAGTGCACTGTATCGCTGCAGGGGTCTTTATTTACAGGTTCACATTTCCCAGAGAAAATGGAGTTCTTCATTGTGTTTTATGCTTTCCGACAGAAATATCTGATGGTCTCAAACAGGATAAAAGATGGGTTTCTTGCAAAGTCCCAGCAGGATCTCATCTGTTGTGAAGATATTCAAGAGACATGTAGCATTAAACTCAGGGATGCAAGCTGATCCTTTGTGGCCAAGCGAGTTCCTTTTTTTTTTGCTGATTCCTTCAAAGATCGGAAACAACTGCAGGATTATGGATATCCCTTTTCGTTGTTTATTTTATTAAGAAATCTTTGCACACACAAAAGAGGCTGAATGAAACCCCTCCCTGCGGACTCTCTTCGCTCCAGTACCTCCATATGGGCTCTCTTTGTTGGGCTGTTTTTCCTTCTTTCTCCACTCAATACCCCAAAGAGTCCACGTTAATCAAAACCATCATTTCAGCATTTGTCATGCTTTTTTTTTTTAATTGGTTTTAAATTATGATAATGGTATTCATACACAAATGCACTCATGCACGCTGGCTTTTCAGCCTAGATGAATGTTTTGTGCAGGAAGAAACACAAATCCCCAAAGACCGAAAGGGTAACCGATCTGTGTGTTGAGATCAACGTGCAGCATGAGTCAAAGAACTGCACGGATCAAGCCAAAAAGAATAGGAGATCCTGTGTTTTTGCCATGTGCTGATAATTACGAATAGTCTGCAACAAAAAGAACCACAGTCCACCAGATCCCCAAAGCATTATGTACTCCCAACACCAAGATGTGCTGGCTTCACCCCCCCCCCCCCTCCCCCAATCCTCATAAGTATTGAGAAACAGCCACAAACCACGATTGCACTCTAAAGTCTTCTGCAGGAAAACACAAAGCCTGCATTCAGTTGAGGTCTACAAACGCCCAATCATCATGGAAAAAAAAGCTCAAACTCACATGGTGCTCTAGTTCTATTGTTTTGCCGGCTGCGGACCTGCTCCGTCCACAGAGTGGGGTACTGGGAAATGATGTCTGAAAGAAATCCATGACAGCTTTATTAGCATCAATTGAAAACACAGTCATATATCATTGGAGCCAACTGCTTCCAAAAATCACAGACTGTAAAAATCACATCAAGGTTGTCAGATCTTAAATTGCAAAAAGTCAACTGCATTTGACAGAGATGGCTGGGAAATGGGAAAACTTGGGGTAGGTAAACTATGGACTGCGGCTGTGACTGTCATTAAGTTTGATGATCGCGTCATGAGAATATGATACTTTCTTTAGACAATGAGAATTTGAAATAACTCAAATAACTTGGGGACTGCAGCGATTGAAGCAGTAGTTTCACTGCTACTGATTTTTTTATTTTTTGGGGGATGTGGAAGTTCCCACATTCAGCAATAAAAATAATTTGATTTAATAATGTTGACCATAACCAATTAGCACTTGCTATATCAGGACACTGGTAGACAAATAATAGCCATAAAATCCACCCATTTTCACAACTGCTTGTTGTAGGGTGGCGGAGGAGTTTGGTCCCCTCCCATTTGAGATATGCCTGCATTTTTTGGCCAGAGGCCACCTTCTATCCATTAATCTATTTTCAACATTTGTTTACTCTCTAGTAATATACAATACTGTACATATATAAACTACCAGTCACCCACCGAGTGTGATGATGGTTGATGAACAAGGGATGGATTAATGGGTGGCTATAGACTCACCTTCTTCATCCGCAGGGGGTTGTGGATCCACCACTAAGCCAGTCTCATCTGCATTCAGAATGGAGAATATTTGCAAAGAGACTACCATTACAAGCGTAAACTAGAAAAAAGCGATACATGACTTTGTGAGATTTGCACGTTGCCCGGTCAAGAAGGCTGGAGGCAGATACAGAGGTGGGAAAAAAAAGAGGGTGTGTATGATGCAGAGAGAGGGAAATTTCAGTCGGGGAAGAATAAAAGATAGTGGTCATATACTCCCATATGGATCATTGTTTCTAGAGACAACAAATCGTTGCTGTCCTGTGAAAAACATATATAAACAAAATGTACCGAAAGAATATAACGTGTCCAGTTGTCCTTGCTGTGCTTCTTATGCCAAGCATAAATAAAAGACACAAGTGTTGAAGAAGTGCCAAGTCAGAGAGAGAAACAACAAACTGTGGGAGAATTCAGCTCAATGTTTGTTTGGTGTGTTTGTTTGATTTGTGCTAAGAAGAGGACGGCGACGGAGTTTTGGAGTCTCTCGGGGTGAAGCCAAGGCCATAGGTGTGGTTAACCTCATTGTAGGTCACTTATTCTCCGAAAGTAAAGCTATTTGTGCGTGAGTCCGGACAACTCAAATGAATGGCTCCACAAACAAGGATTTAGGCTCTACGTTGTTCTTTTCAACAATGTCTTCTACAGGCGCTTCTTTGCCATACCAGCCATTTATATTCTGTATTGGTGGATAAAACTACATAGTTGTGAACTGCAGCTTGGAGTGAGGGAATGAAATGTATTTAGGATTTGGATTTATGATAAACCACTAATAACCTATCTTGACTGTGCAGCCTTTTACATGACTGGAACACCTCTTTTTACATCTGCCAGGAAACCCCTGAGCAATTTGTGGTCTTACAGCATTAGATTTACTGCTGTTTGCCAGTCATAAGCCGCATATTGTTTCCAGCATGTGAATGAATTTGTCAAATTAAGCACCAGAGAAGACTTTATGGTGAAGCATTTTGTGTTTTAATGATGCTTCAATGCCTTGACAATTAAAGTACTTCATGGAATGCTTTGGCATTAATGGGCTTCTGCGGGATGAACATATTGCTGCTATTACTGCTAGTTTCAGTGTGGACACACCACAAACGTACAGTTTATTCTGCTTTTTGACACACACTTTCCCAACTACTTCCTCCCCTTTCCCCATCATCACTTCCTCCTTCAAATGTTGCGGTCCCGCTCAATATAAATTACATTTCTGGTGAAAGCTCAGATGGACACCGTACCCAAGAGACAATCACACCCCCTTCAACAATTATATGCATACTTTGGTGCACTGACAACGCTTAGGGTGAAGAGTAAGGTGTTAACTTTTCTTTGTATCAGAAAAATTCAGTACAACATAAATGATCAATTGAGGCTGTTGAGATGGCCGGTTAAATTGTCGGTCGGCAACATGCGGCTCCGGAGCCGTATGCGGCTCTTTAGCGCCGCCTAGTGGCTCCCTGGAGCTTTTAAAGATTTTTGAAAATGGAAAAAGATGGGGGAGTGAAACTATATTTTTTGTTTGAATATGGCTTCTGTAGGAGGACAAACATTCTTAACATTTTTCAATGCTGTAAAAATATGTCGGATATATATTACAGTACATTTCAACATTTCTGTCAATGAAGATTTGCGTCATAGCCTACGACACACGTTTCTATTAGCAGAGCGGGATGCCAGGCAGGTGGCTGTTGTAAGAAGAAACTGTGTTTCATGTCCAACTCACCAACGTAACTGGCAAAGAATGGCAATCTGAAGGACCAAGGAAAGCATTTTAAAACGGTACAAGTCAGCTATGAAGGTTAACACGCTGCAAAAGTGCGTCCCGTGCCTCATTCATCTTAGCCGCGGTTATGACTGTTGCTCATTATGGCATGTGTGTGTAAAGTATGCGTGCGAGTGTGGTCACCGGTCAATTGCGGGAGGCTAGTTGATCGAAAAATAAAGCTTTGGTCAAAAAGGTTTGGGCCCCCCTGCTCTACAGGATGCACTGCAGGGGAAAAAAAATTAATCAGGAAGGCTCATTGTATATTTGTAACCAACTTAGTCATTTTGATAGTAGGCTAATATAGCTAATATAGTTACATACTGTACAGCGTGTGTTGCCTTCTTTCTGAGGCTTTTAATTTGTTGCGGCTTCAGACACATTTGTTTTTCTTTTTTTTTTTGGTCCAATATGGCTCTTTCAACATTTTGGGTTGCCGACCCCTGGGTTAAATCAACATCATGGTTAAAAATAATATTAAAAAAAAACATCATCAACATTATCTGAAAACATCTTTGCTCATAATGTTTCACTCAGTTAACAGACTGATTGTATATCAGCCTTCGGGCCCTCTCAGGTTGATGAAGTAGTGGCAAGCTTTAACAGGCGACCAAAGCTGCACAACAAAGAAACAGACAAACAGACACATGCACGTACATGTTTTGAAAGGTGTACACGTGCACATTGATACACGAGTACATATATAGACTGTACTGTAAATGATGGTCTATTTAGCAGAGGTGGGTGAAAGTCACATACGCGCAAGTCACAAGTAAGTCTCAAGTCGCGCCCTACAGGTCTCAAGCAAGAAACAAGTCACTGGGGGGGGGGAAATCAAGGAGGTCAATTACTTGGTTCAAGCACATCCTAAGAACAGCCAGAAAATCTTAGTCACAACATGTGTTGGAGTGATAATATTGTTTCCGGCCCACTGATTATATTACAAAAAGTACATTGTCTCTAAATGAACATTTCCATCTCTAAACAACTTCAAAAAAATTAATGTCTACACTTCAATTATTTAGAAGAATGCTTGTTAATTTTTCATGTTAACATTATATGAGTTGCACACTGTTAATGTGGTGATAAGTACTGAAATATGCTGAATGTGGGAGTAAACATGTATAATTGGCAGATTTAAACACTACATATTGATGTCACTACTTAAATAACGATTGGTATACGTAATTTCAAGTGCTCTATTGGCTTCTCAATTAAATGCAGAACTGACACAAAGCATTTGACCAGCTAATGGTGAGCTAAACAGTTGAGCAAACGTATTTAGCCTAGGGTCACAGAGTTTACGTGCGTCAGACGGATGAAAGGAAACATTAGTGATGGTTTTTCTTATCTTTACGTTTAAAAAAAAAAAAATTATCTGAATGTTTTAATGCGTGGGGATTTTATTTTAAAACATGAATGGTTAACTGTCCAAAAAGAGCTAACCTAAAAAAAAAACATGGTGAGTTAAAAACTAAGAATGGATGAGAAGGTGAGTCTCCTGAGAATGTAGAAAATCTGCAAATAAGACACGTCTTTGTTTAAATTGAGGTTAAACCTGGAGGGAAAAAAACCAACAACAAAACCTTGACAACCGGGATGGCGCTATACCCGGACTAGGGAATGCTGTAGCTCCGTCACAAATCTGTGTAGTTCCAAGTAAGCACCTCCAGCATTTATTTGATATCCCAAAATATATTTATAAATTATTTTCACAGTGCACCTCGGTCAAGCCCCATTTTAACCCGGGGAGAGAAAAAACATTCTGCAGCCATGCCTTCTTGGCAATGTCTTCAAATGACTTCTCACCTTTTCCTGGTTCTCTTGTGGTAGCTCGCTCTTGTTTTGACCCTAAAAAGCAAAACCTTTAATTAAATTAAATACTTCCAAACACTCGTCAACAGGCACCATTGCACAATAACTAAACCACGGTAAAAGGTAATGATACAGCACAGTATAGTGCCGTATTGTCTTGAAATTGCATGCCAATGATCGGCAGTTGCCTAAAATTTCACAAGAAAAGAAACATAGTAAAGGAGTAATTAGTAGGAGAAGTGGGGGTTGATTTAAATCAGCATTTCAAAGCTGCAATGATGCCTTGGCAGGATTTGACCCAGAATTGTTCGGGCCACCGTAATGACAAGTATGGTGGCCTTTCAGGGTAAAAGGGCTCCATTACAAGTATGTAACTTGTTACGACAATACAATGTTTAAATTAAGATTGATTGCTTAAGGTGTGGCATCAGGTGAGTTATCTTTTTTGTTTATTAGTGTATTTATAATTGCTTTGCTGACTTTGGTGGCTGGCCATCTCTTTTTTTGGGGGGAGGGGGGAGTTGTGCCCACCTTGACATCGAGGCTTTTTATTAGCCACAGCGGAGCCACTTATCGGTCGGCCATTGGGAGTTACGCACCAACAGTATCCGGTGTAGCTGTGACATTGTACCTGTCAAGCAGTTAACACACAAATAGCAAGTTTTTGCGATGAGATTATAGCGGGTTCAATAAAGATGCTGAAATGTGAATAAAAGCTAGAGAGCAACCACTGCTCACAACTGAAAAGGTCACATTTATTTCGTTACCTCACTGTATGTGCCATCAGGGTTGCATACTGGTACAAAGACCTGAGGGAAAAGCTTCTTGGCCTGCTGCTCTGTGTACTTCTTCTCTGCTACGCATCTGGATGTATCTGAGGAAAACCACAAATCACCACAATCACGACACATCACAGAGAGCCATGATGCGACCCACAGCTCGATTACTTTCTCATGCCGCACAGCTGCAGGCCCAGTTTTTTCAAAAAGTCAAGATGCTGAATCGCATGCATCATGATGAAATTAAAAAATGAAACAAAGGGTGTTGCAAGAAGGGGGACTAATATTTCAAGACATTTCAGAAGCAGCATATCACATGGTTGTGTGGTTGGGATTAGAACCAACACTTCTTCTCGTCTTATTAGGAGCACGCCAGGCTGGTCTGCGTGGTGCCTGATGGTAAAGTCATTACGGAAGGAGACGTCTTGTGCTGCTTCTACAGAGCATTCCAGTCAATGGAGAAAAGGGCTGACAATGCAAAAGGCAAAGCTAAACCTTCCTCAGTCTGTCTCTTGCCATCTCATCATGTACCCAGTTCAAGGGTTGTAAATAGAAATGCACATTTGCGAGTGTTTACTCGTGTCCTTTAGGGCAGTGATTTCCAACCAGTGTGCCGGGGCACATTAGTGTGCCGTGAGAGCGCTAACTGTTTCCCACGGGAAATGATTACATTTGACTTAATTGGTGAGAAAATTATTTATTAATAACAAATAATGTGTCTTTGTCCATCTGTCTATGCCAGTAACGTATAGTGACAGAAAGAACAAATAGATGATCTTCTATTAGATGGCAAAATCGTCTTTTGGTGAGAATTTTGTTTGGCGGTGTGCCGTGCGATTCTTTTAAACTTAAAAAAATGTACCTTGGCTCAATAAAGATTGGAAATCACTGCATTTTGGAGCCTCAGCCCAATCATATCAAAAATTACACTGAGAAAACCCTGAATCCACATAATGTCATAGTTTTATTAAAAATGAGCTGGAAAATTTATCTTAGTGTCTTGCAATGCAATTGCCATCAAAGTAATTACACAGAAAAGGAAATGAAGGTGGGATCAAATTTCAAAAACTGCCCAAAAATATTATTTTTGAATTTACTATACTTCCTATACTTCCTAGCTGATGACTAGTCCAGTTTGAACCCTGCCTCTCACCCAGTCAGCTGGGATAGACTTCAGCTTACCCACGAACCTGATGAGGATAAGCGGTAGAGAAAATGGATGGATGAATCATGCTTCCCTGCAAAAATAGCCAATGCACACCTAATAGAACTAATGAGTGTCAAAGACAACAGAGGGCACGGGGACAGGTAGATCACAGGTGTCAAATTCAAGGCCCGGGAGCCACATCCAGCTCTGCCCACGAAAGTAAACCATGTGTCTCCACTTTCATGAACTTAGCTTTAGAAATCTGTCGTAAAGTTTGAAATTCTCTCATATGATAATTAATAATATTGAGATTGTGCAAGAATTCTCTGGTACACTTTTTACAATAACTCAAACAATAACTGGATAAATTACTATGCTTGACTTGTTTCTTTCTGACTTTCGGGTTGAGTGAACGCTGGCGCGTTTTGGCTGCCGCTGCTCAACCCGTATTGTTTTGTGTTTTTTGTTATTGTAAAGTGTCCTTGGGTGTCTTGAAAGGCGCTTATAAATAAAATCTATTATTATTATTATTATTATTAAAAGTGTGAGTAATATATCAATTTGTGGTGTATTATGTAACAATGAGAGCTTTGATTTCAGTGTCATAACGGCCCTCCCAGGGAAGCCCGAAGTACAAAGTGGCCCTTGGCACCCCTGCTGGAGAGAAAGCAGTAATTGTACAGTGCATTCTGACACTTGTAAGATCAGTGGTACCTTTATTATACATTGGCCATCCACTTCTGTTAAACATCATTTTGACTGGGGTTTTACATGAGCTGGAGCTTATCTCAGCTGACTTTGGGCAAGAGGCGGGCCGCACCCTGGACTCGTCACGATGTGGATGAACTCCACACCGGAAAGCCAGAGCCCAGTGAGCTGTGAGGCAGATATGCTAACCACATCGTCCACCATGCTTCCCCACTTCCTATAAATGTCTGAACATCATTTGTTTGAACAGGTCAACAATAAAAGGTATCAAATATACAGTAATTGATATTATTGCGAATAATGATTTAAATGGCTTAAAACAGCTATGACTTCAACTCATCTTCATGGCCAATTGCACCATCTGTTTAAACTCTCAGTGTCGCATCAATGGTAACTTGGTGTGACACACAGTGCCCGTCTGTCTGGCAGGTTCGTAGCCCTTCAAAACAATGACTCACACAACGCTTGAAAAATGTACCCATTTGGTCACACGGCTGAAAGTTATTGGCTTGGCTTACGCAGCCAAAATGGTTCATCCAATTGACGCACAAAGTAGAGCGTGCTAGTTTTTCTTTGTCTTGCGTGTCTGCATGGGTGTCACTGCCACTGGTGAAGGGAAAGGTGACGGAGGCAAACTGGGAAATAAGGAGCTATAAAGTTAGATTTACTGGAAAATCTCAAAACCTTCATCCTTCTCCGAGGGGGCTTTTACTTAAAAGGGTGTCGTGGAAAAAATGACAGGACCCTTGATTCATTCCAGCTCAGTTATAGAAAACAAATTCTAACTATCTTTGTGCTTTGAGACCAGATGAGCCCCCTGTCTCATTTCGGCTTCGAATGTGAATGCAGCTCCTGCTCCTTTCACCCCTGACATCCAGAAGCAGAGGGGGGTCCAAACTCTAAGAGACTCAAAGTTTTTGACACATACAATACGACTTTCATGGACTTTCGTCCCTTTCAGCTTCCTAGCTGGAATCCTCTATTTTGTGTGCCGGCACGGTCCTCTACATCCAGATGTCTGCTCAGAGATGTTGCCATAGAGACCCAGCGAGGCCAAATAATTTGGGGAAAATGCTGCTCGATCAAACAAGACCTTTCTTTATCTCAACAACCACGTTCACTCGCAAAGGCTCTCATGGTAATGGTAATGCGCCAGAAAGCACAATTAACTAGCAGGATAATATGGGCGGAGCAACATTGGGGAGCTTCAGTTCCTTCTTAGCAGCAATGAGGGTTTCTGTGGGAATGCTTCAACCCTACTGCTTTTGTCCTGACTCGCCAGTTCTATATTCATTACGGACACAACATTAAGACTCATATACCAACAAGCTGCACCCCCCCCCCCCCACCAACCACATACACAAATTGATCAAGTAAACGATTTTAAGAGGTGTCTCCAACAAAGCAGATCTGAAACTCTTAACCACACATACAGTACTGTGTACATTATCACACATACTGTACACAGTATGTTAACAGACGCAGAAAAATAAAGCAACTCTGTACATGTCCATCCAATGCCAAAGTGAGCCCATAAAGCAGGCAGCAAAGCCTCCCACACACTCTCACCATGTCAACTCCACTTGTCCTCCCAGCACTCAAAGAATCAATTATGCTGAAATGAATTTAACCCAGAGGTTTCTCCTGTGACCTCGTCCGCACATTTGAGAGCATCAGGTGGTGATGAAGCGTGACTCATGACCTGACCTTTGCATGGCCCTCGGATGACCTCCAGCTGGGGGTCGCGGCACTTGGCTCGAAGGAACTCGCAGCGAGATGTGAAGGTCCTGCCGTCCGAGGCGCACAAGGGTTTGCGAGGAGCTCTGCTACATTCCATGTCGCACTCCTTATCCTGATCCACCCGCAGGAACTGTCGCAAGGAGAAAATAGATAAGCCGAGGAAACTGTTGCAAGATGTTTTATTTCTGGGAATCAGCAAGCGTTACATCAAAAGATTTCCAAACTATTAAATGAAACTCTGAAAGGACTTTAGATGTGGGAGTTTTTACAAACAGATTAAAATGGGATTTGTGGTTAACTTGATATATTTGAGAAATTATATTCTGAGCTGTCAGGCAGGGAGGTTGGCTGACAATATGTGCACCGCATTTTGCCATTCCTTTGCCTCGCTGTGTGAGAAAAATGGGTTCTGCTTTCAGGTTAGTTGTGTTTGCTTATTTCTCCAAATCAGCAAAGATTTAGTTTTCCTTTCAAAAGTGTCCAAATATGCAAACAGTGTGACAGCAAAAGGAAACGCTTTGTATTTTACTTTGATGTTTGTGACATGGTGGTCGATTTGTGAGCACATATGCCTCGGAGGTCACACATTCAAATGTGAGCTCCGGCCTTCCTGAGTAATGTTAGCATGTTGTTCTCGTGCCTGCGTGGGTTTGCTTCGGGTACTCCGGTTTCCTCCCACAATCCAAAAACATACATGGTAACTTAAGTGAACACTCTAAATTGTCCATAGCAGTAAATGCCACTGTGAATGGATGAATGTCTATTTGTGCCCTGCGATTGGCTGGTGACCAGTTCAGGGACCAAATTTCTTGCCCAAAATCTGCTGGGTTAGGCTTTGGCTAATCCATTGTTCTCATGAAAACAACAGAAAATGCATGGATGCATGTTTGTGACATGTGGTGTATAATCGTGAGTTTTACTTATCAAGATTGTACGTATTCCGCTCCTTGTTTAGCACAAGAAGTAGCACAACGAGACCACCATATCCAATTCATTGAATTGGAACACTAATTCTTACTGATACTGTGAGTACTTATAGTACCGGTACATAATAAATTTAGTGTGTGAGTATGTGTCATGGAGCATATCTTTCCAAATATTCAAATATCGTTTAGACATGCATCGTCTACGGTATTAATAGTGGTGGTAGTCACTCATATTATAAGATTTCTAAAATGATTTTAGATACTTGGCCAAAAGACACAAACAAGTCATCTGAGGCAATGTCAACTCCTGGAGAAAATGCAACTCAATGTCTATGCCAACACCTGCACCTGGAGTCGCTCCCGAGGATGTTTTACTGAGCTATGAAAAGAGAAACATGACAACACAGACTCTTGGCTGAACGCATCGGATCACCTGTGTCAATGCCACCATTGTATCAACCACTGTGGTATGAAAACCCCCTGGCCAAGCCACACAATAGGGCGGCGGTGGTGAAGGGGGTGGCAACCTAGTGTGACTGCTACAATGAATGAAGAGACAGTGGATGATAGAGTGGTTCAGTCAAACATATGTCAGGGATCTTTGTGTTGCGACAGTGTGAGAGTTTCATAAAGTTAACGTGATTCATCTTCTCCAAAGGAGTTATGACGTGAGTTAAGGCAGGGAGAAACAACATGCAGGAAACTGGTTTCAGGCATATTCCTTGATACATTTCTTCAGAAAACTGCTTGTCATAAGTCTGCTTTTATGAAGTAAATATTTGCATACAAAAGTACTTTTCTATTTTGTTGAGTTTAAAACGGAAGCAATTAGATGTGTACAATACACTCTTTCAGTCATTCTTTGTATAGAGGGGTTCTCGTGTCTTAAATTTATCGTGAGATTCCAAAAAAGCAAGGCACTGCATGGAGCGAGAACAAAATACACGCACAAGCCTGAAGAGGGCGGGATGAACAGCAATAAAACAAATTTGTTGCGTCTGATCTCTTAAAAATCAATTGAGGGATGGTGTTTGGTGGCAGCCTCCTGTGTTCAGACGAGCAAGGCTGCAGGGCTGCACTGCACCTGGAAGGGGGTTGGCAGGGAGGGATGGGGCAATGTCGCCTTGGGCTGGGAGCGTGGGGGGGGGGGGGGGTGCAGGTGGGGGTAGAGCCCATCCTGTCAACCTGGGTCATAAATCCTCCCAGAATGGAGAGGCCCGTGGACACACACCGGAAGAGGAGTTGTTATTGAAGTGATCGAATTAAAATGTTCCAAAACAATATATATATATTTTTTGTCTTTTTAGCCCTGGAGAAATATACTGTACATGTGTTCCTTTTTTTTTTCAAAGCAAAAAAATCATCAGTAGTCGACGAAATTAACTCATTCAGTACCAGCCAATTCTAGACCCCCTTTTTTTTTTTACCTTAAGTCTTGGAAAAATTGAAAAAAAAAAGTATCTGGGGTTGAACGTGTGGAGTGTGAAAAGACATGTCTTTGGGAGTGAATGAGTTAATACTAATGATAAAGAACAGGCGAGGCGTTTGCTTCATGAGAACACATGACTCGGCGCTCATCTGTCATCGCTTAACCAATACAGAGAGAACCAGCTTTTCTTCCTTGTTAGCAATAACCAAAAAAAAGTCACTACTGTACTTCAGCAGGAGAAAAGAACCGAGTGTGACTGGTAGGGTGGCTTTACATTACTACAGCTGTTCCAGGCCTCCGTGTACACCTGCACATTCTAGTGCGATGATTCCCAACCACTGTGCCATGGCACAGTGTGCAGTGAGAGATCATCGGGTGTGCTATGGGAAATGATCCAATTTCACTTAAATATACCAGATTTTTCTTCAATCAGCTATATTTCAGCACGTATCATTTTTGTGACTTTTGGGTTGGGCGCCATGAGATTTTTGTAATATAAAATTCATCCACAACAAGAAGAAGCACATTGTTAAAGTATAACTCTCCGGGCAATTTGCTTTAAGTATAGATGGCCAGCATAAACAATAAAAATTGCTTGATGGAAGATTTAAAAATTCTGTTGATTGTGTGGAATTGATTTTTGATTAATCACTGTCTTGAAGGGGAAGTCAACCCCAAAATCTTCTTTACAAGAATATGTTGTATGCAGCCGCACGGGTCTAAATTCGGCATTCTGAATAATATTGCGTAACTGGAACATGAGTTAAGCAGTAAAATCCACCTGGTTTTGTCCATCTCAGGGGACGGCCATTTTGCCACTTGCTGTTGACTGAAAATGACATCAGAGTTGCTCAGGACTCAGGTAACAACCAATCGCTTATCTGTTTTTTGAGTTTGGTCATTTGACATTCACAAGCTGAGCCATTATTGCACGTTACTTCTGCTGCCGGCTAGTTATTAGGAGCTAAACTGCTAATGTTGCAGGCTGTGCAAACTCTGCTCGAATTCTCATGCTTTCTACTTCAACACTTGGGTGCTACTTGTTGAAATGATTTAACAGGTTAGTTGTATTACCTTGCTCAACGACTTAATCTATTCTATGTCGGTCAGGAGATACAGCCGCACAATCAATGTGAATGAACGTCTTTTGTTAAAATAGCTTCATCTTCGGACGCTTATGCCAAGTCATGGTTGCCCATCAGCTGCGCATTTAGCTGCACGTTCAGGCATTGTTACAATTACTTTCTGCTTCTTCCTTGATTTACTGGCAGATTTTGTATACTTCAACTTGCAAACCAAAGTTAGAAGTAAAAGCTGGGCTCTAATTGGCTGCAGTCGAGTACATTTCCACCATGTCTGATGGATTAAATATGCTCATAGCTCGCAGCTGTGCTGAAAAATAATGTGAGATTTCTGGACACATTTTGTGCCTTTCATCTTAGAAGAAGAAAATTTTATTTGTTTTCATACATACATTTGTCCTGCAACTACAGTTGAGAACCAGTCATCGAAGAAACAACATGATGAAAAACATAAATAAATAAACAAATGATTCATTGTCTCTTAATTTCCCCACAGTTGATCAAGAAAATAAAGTGAAATGTCCTTTCCCAAATTTAAGTACATTGAAAGTAAGAAAAAGCCTTTTCTCAAAGGTATGCACATTTAAAGTGAGACTAACGACATTGTTTTCTATCTTTTAACTCATTCAGTACCAGCCAATTCTAGACCAAGCCTGAAAAGACGTTTAAAAACGTCTTTGGGAGTGAAGGATTTTTTAACAGAATTCTACATTCAATATATCCTAGTTACACAATGGTGATTTTATAGTTTACTCTCAACTGGTACATACTGTATCTTTAGCTTTTTTTTGTGCGTGTTTAAAAAGGTGGTCAAACATTGCACTACTCCACTTTTTCTCCTCTCCTGACATCGCACAAACAATTTCACTCACAGTCCACATTCATCTTTTTTCCACATCCTAACCAACAGATAAGGCAGACAGGTCAAGAAGAGAGTTTCTGCACGGGCTCCCCCCGAAAAATAAACAACAAAAAACAGGTTTATTTCCAGCCATGCTATGATGGTGGGCTACAAGCCTTTCCGCAACTCTTGCTGGACACCCTTTTGCCTGTTCAACACCACTATTGTCATTATCTCCCCATGCCAGCCAACAGCCTGACAGCCCAAACAGATTCATTCATCAAAGTAGCGTCCTCCTTTGAGGCCACCGAGCAACACACAGCAAAGCGCCAAGTGTCTTTGAGTTTATGATAAAGCGCCCCAAAACAGCAATGAGAACCTAGTGAGGCATGAAATCCACCACCCAGAATCACTCTCAATGTTTAAAACACTGAGATAAATAGAGACATTTCCTCCCGTATGAACTTTTATTAAAGTGGCTCTTCAGATACAGATTTTTGTGCATTTGCCCAGTGATGATGGATGAGTGAGGCAGAACTATGCGGTTTCTCATTCCATCACCTCATGCATCAACACAAGAGTATGAAAGATTATCTTGAAGTTAGGCAGCACAGCTTCTTATGATTAATAATTCAATTCTTATTCATACTATACTTTCATTAACAGCTTTAAAGGCAACACAATGTGTCACGAATCAATTTACAGAATTGCACAAATAATTTTCTTGTCCACATCCACATTACTTGATAACACACTTTGTCTAGGTTCTCATTTATTTGACAATCTCACATTTATTTTCATTAACGGTCTTACAAGTTGCCTTTTCCATCTACTACAACAGTACCAACAGATGGTAGAATATCAAGCGAGTCAAGAAAGGGCAAGACAGGTGGGGTGTCCAAGACCAACCAGCATAAAAATCAAATCCAATTATCTCTCCCGAGCTCTGCAGCATTGTGGTCATGAATGGCGTATGGAGGAGGCGAGACTCCAGCAGTGAGCATATTGTAGGCTCATCAGGGTCTTTCGGATTCGGGGGCCCTATCCTTCCAATGCCCTGAGAGGCCCCTCACACCACCGCCTCACGGGGTCAATGGGGTCCCCAGCTGAGAGTCGAGGTAAACGTGTTAAATGGCCTTGGCGGGAGTTTCCTGCGTGGTCGGTCGGATGCTACGATTAGTCATTAGTTTCAGTAGTGGAGAGGGAAGAAAGTGACAGCCATTAACAAGGCTGCTAACTCAATCACAGAAAAAAAGGCATTTAATTGCTGTGAACGATTCTCAAAAGAAAGAGTGATGGTGAAGAAAGGCGTCTGTTCATCACATGACGGTAAGGGAAAAAAATAGTCTCTTGGGGCAGGTCCACGATTTAATGAAATCATGGGGACCAATGGAGCCCATATGTTTGAGAACCATTCAAGATTTGAAGAGAGAACAGCTGGGTTAATGTGCCCACATCTCCTCACACACTATTTCATGCCAACAACCATGGAAAATGTTGTTCTCATGAAAATCTCAGTCAAACGTCCCATAGGTCTACCCTCTTGTTTGACCTCAAATATGCACAAAGTAGCGCATGGAAGGCTTTTCAGGAAACCAACCAGCCTCTCATGTGTCATTCAAACAATATACCATTAATCACCGGCAGAGAACAAATCCAGTTTGCCATGTGCTATTCTAATAAAAAGCAAGTGAAGGACCGCAATGGGGAAGTTTGACACAGACCTGTTATGAAAATATCTTTTATTCACCTAGCAGAGCCTGGTACACGTGATAAATGATGCAGTGTGAACAAAATAAATACAATTAAGGAGAGCATCTGCTCATGTAACACTTCCTCCCACATTCCACAGCTCCACTGTGTCATCAGGAAAGAGCATTTCCGACCCTTCACCGACAGACAGGTTAACAACTCATGGTCATTTGTTTCCAATTGGATATTAAGGCATTTTGGCCCAGAACATAAATAATGGTGCCTGGAGGGGGGGGGGGGGGGGGCAGCTGTCGCATCAACGTGTAAATCAGGAAAGCTCCTGACACTGCACATTCCACCCTGCTCCTGTAGTTGCACTTGATAATGACCATGGTTTTTATTTCATTATAATTTCATCAGACTGTAATACAGCAGTAGAGCAGTTTTAGTAAAATCGACAAGAGCCATGCTGTCATACTGTTATAAAACAATACCATGTGCTTTGGTTAAGCACACGTATGCAAACAAAGAGCTCTTTTCCAAAACGTCAGGAACATCAAATCATTAAAATGAAAAGAAAAGAAATATAAAATACAATGCTGTAAAATAGGGCAAATTCATTTTTTCAATGGGACAACACAGACGTTTTTAAAAATTAAATCAATGTCATTTTCTTTAGAACAGTCCCAATGGCGTTTTGGAAAAGAGCACCCTAAACTGAATGAGGGTGAATGGTCATCAATAAACAAAACACCATTTGGATGGTGTCAGGCAGGTAAATGCACCACAAGCAATTAACAAGGCTGCCCATTATAAACTGGTGTCAAAGCCTTCACAGCTACTCCACCTTAACCAATGTATGCCATGAGATATTGTAAAACCTGCTGAGTTCACATGCAGAAGGTTTAACATTGTATTTTCCAGTCCATTAATGACAAAGGTTCTGCTATTTACATAATACAACAATAATATTCTGCATTTGTTTCTCTATGTACTGAGTAATATCCACAGTCCTACATATAGGACAGTTGGGTTAAGTTCTGTATTTCCGATTGCTAAAATAAATATGGAAAATCTGTCACTTCTTTCAAATGATATGTGAATCAATCATGAATTGGTTGGACAAGTAAATGCATCACATATGCGGCGCATGTGTACATTTAAAGCAGTCAGTTGTCCTACCGTGAGAGCGGAGAACTTTTGAGCGTGTGCCGCACTCAGCAGACAGAAGAAGACAATCAGAGGACAGACGCGCATCCTGGCGCAATTTGGCAACGCCGTTCAAATTACGCTCAGACCAAAAGCACACCTGTGCAACACCAAAGTAAAAATTAAATAAGATAAACAAGAAATTACAAAAAATAAAATAAAAGATAAGAAAACCGTAGAGAAAGACAAAGGTGTGTTTAAAAAATATTTGTATTTCTTCCAAAAGCAACAAAAAAAAACAGGCACTGGTTTGTTGACACCAAAGCTCCTTGGTTTCGTCTGCACCACCGTTTGTAAGAGCAACTCCCCTAATTTCACTCAGTGTGGTAAAACTCCGTATCCCTGACCCCTTTTCCTCCCTCAGCGTGTCTTCCACTTCTCCTCCTATCGGACTCTTTTTTCCGCCGTACATCCCCTCCCTCTACACTTCGCAGACAGACGCAGCACCTCCAGTTGGGAAGGGGAGGGT
This sequence comes from Hippocampus guttulatus, assembly GCF_054856545.1. NCBI lineage: Eukaryota > Metazoa > Chordata > Actinopteri > Syngnathiformes > Syngnathidae > Hippocampus > Hippocampus guttulatus. The sequence goes on along the minus strand of NC_141270.1, from coordinate 14,428,524 downwards.
GGGTGACACCAAATCTGGAGCAAAGACGTCAGATAATCCTGCACTTCTCGCGTTTCCTTTATGACTTCTAAATCAATATGTTAAAAAAGGGAAGGAAATAACACCTTGCAGTACATATTGAAAATCCAAAACATAACTGGAGTGTGGTGGTGGATGTGGAAAATGTTGACGCAAAATACAGTACTGTGCTTTAAAATTCAAAGGATCGTCGTTGTTCTTTATGTGCTGATAATAACTCCAAAACTAAACGAGAGGGAAGAGGAAAGTGGGCATTTGTTTAAATTCTTCGCAGCAGGTCTCGCCTGGGTTTATAAACAGCAGATTGTTGCATTTGCGCCACCACGTGGCAGAAGTATAAGATCGCGTTCTTTGCCATTCCATTCGTACACGTTTACACGACTGAAGAGAGTGAATTTTCAGCCGTAAATGCGGCATGAAAATCTTTTAATTGTGGCTTACAACTGGTAGTCAATGGTGTTGGTTCATTACATGTTGTGAAAACACACACACACACACACACACACCCGCACACGCGCACACACACGCACACAATATTTAGTTAGAAATATAACTCGACTTTATTTGATAAAATAACTTAGATTTATCCCAGAATTTATATGCCGCCCACAACACGAATAAAGGGATTAAGGAATGCTTAGTTGGGTTGATGGAATGGTGGCAAATGAGAGTCGATAAATCATGACAAAATGATACCAATGATTAGTGTGGATAATGGCTGGATGGTGGGTGAAAATGAACTACACTGTCTAAAAGAAAGCATTCATTTCCTATGATGCACCAAATCACGTAAACGCTTTCCTAATCTCGCGATATTTCAATGATGCGTCATCATTTCCTTTCCGCTTCCTGCCGTTCCACAAGCAGCAGCTGCGTGGTTTAGCAGGGCTAGCGAACTGATCCTATTTTGCAAAGTTTCCCTCATTCAAGAGAATAATCCATTGTGTAACTTCTAGAATCATGTCATACCACGACGACGAGGATGTTAGTACACCTATTTTTTTCCTGAACGTTTTGTCTTTTTAGCAGGCGGTCGGATGTCTTGAAGCTGTAGCTGGTTAGCTAGTGGCAGCTGTGATAGAGAAGATATTCACAGACCTCACGGGGCTTGTTTTGGACAAAATAACGCAGTAATGTGATTATTCTTCTATTTTCTGGAGTCTTAGAACGTGTATTGACAGGAGATCGTTCGTTCGGATCGATATTGATCTTCTTTTCATAGTTCCGTGGTATTCGTGCCTGGCGTATGCAGTTGTAGACGTCTAATGAATGTTGCTCATGTTTCTTCTTAACTTTCAGTACGACGGCTACTCAAACGAATATGACCTCCACACCGGTTTGTCAACATTATCATCATTACTTTACTGGCATCCAGATCCTTGTGTGTGTTATAGCAGCCTTTGCGTTGAAATCCTAAATGATCACTTTCTCTCTGTTTGCAGGTGATCCAAAAGCAGACATGGCTTTTGAGCGCCAGTATGAGCAGCAGACATACCACGTTATCCCAGAGGTGATCAAGAATTTCCTTCAATATTTCCACAAAACCATCTCAGACTTGATCGACCAGAAGGTCTACGAGCTGCAGTCCAACCGTGTGTCCAGCGAGAATATTGAACAGAAGATCTATGAGATCCAAGATGTCTATGAAAACAGGTGGCAGTGCTCTTCCAAACACCATCTTCCAGTTATGCTTGCCAAGTAGCTTACCTATTTGTTCATGCACTTGTTTTCAAGTTGGAACAAGCTGACTGACCGCTTCTTCAAGACGTCTCCTTGGCCAGAGGCTGAGTCCATTTCATCACTTGTTGGCAACGGTGAGTGAGTTGGTGTTTAATGAAGACATACATACAAGATATACAGTATATCATTTTTTTGTCACTGCCTCGAGAGTGATGCTGTATTACAATAAAATAGGGTGTCAGAATTGTCTAATCCTAGTGTATAAAAGTGTCTTGGAAAATTACCAATCATTTGCTTTGGTTACTCCTGTTTCCTCCCATGTTCCAAAATATGCATGTTTGCTTAATTGAAGACTCAACTGTCAGTAAGTGTGAACGTGAGCGTGGGTGTGTCTCGACGTGCCCTGTCATTGACTGCCAACCACTGTCACCCAAAATGAGCTGGGCTAGGCTTCAGCTCACCTATAACCCAAATGAGGACGAGCATCATAGCAAATGAATGGATGGATAATTTGTGACTACTGTATGTAAGTTGGTTGGCTCCAAATTTTATGTCTCAACTAATTTTAGTTCATGTGACACATTAGTGATTATGGGTCTGTCCCATTCACACATTTTAAAACTTTAAAATTTAATCTTTTCACTTAAAAACACACATATACTATGTATAACAGAATTAAGTAATGTAATGTAACACATTTTTCCTCCATCTGAGGTTACAGTGTTTGGTAAAACGCAGGTCAAACATCTGTTTTTTGTTTACTTTGGACTAGAAAGCTGGTCGTGCCTTGCACGCTCCCTGAGGTATTCTGATTTCCCAGCGCTTTCGAATGTAGCATGACTCTTCCGATTTTAACCTGTCACATTTTGTCTTTGACAGATGCTGTTTTCCTCATTCTCTATAAGGAACTGTACTACAGACACATCTACGCTAAAGTTAGCGTAAGTCACCACCACATTCGAAGCATACATTTCTTTTCCAGGAACTTGGCCTACCAGTGAAACCTTTCAGTGTTGGTCAACCTACCTTTCTAATACTGTTTAGGGTGGGCCCACTTTGGACCAGAGGTTTGAGTCGTACTACAATTACTGCAACCTCTTCAACTACATTTTGAGTAAGTGTTAACAATGAGTTTTGCCTTCCTTTAATTATCACAGGAATGCCAATCGTTTGTCGACCTTTTGTTTATTACAAACAGATGCTGATGGCCCTGCCCCCTTGGAACTACCAAACCAATGGCTCTGGGACATAATTGATGAATTTATCTACCAGGTACGATCTATTTTGTTCATTAGAGAAATACTGAGAGAAATAATATGCAACAAGAGGAAGATGAAACAGATTAGTGTTGGCAGGCAACACAATAACTTTTCACGCGTCCTTCTTTTCAGTTTCAGTCGTTCAGTCAGTACCGCTGTAAGACAGCCAAGAAGCCAGAAGACGAGATTGAGTTCCTGAGAAACAACCCAAAGATCTGGAACGTCCACAGCGTTCTAAATGTGCTCCACTCCCTTGTGGATAAAAGTAACATAAACCGTCAGCTTGAAGTCTACACCAGCGGAGGTATGGGATTCATCTTAAAATTGCACATTTATACTAAACACCCACAACATGACGACCACTTGCACAATCATACAATTTCCAGTACAACAACTGTTTAAAACAAAAAAATGACACGAGAATACACACAGAATATAGGGAACATTTTCCTTGCTCAGCGTATGATGTTAATTTAGTACTAAATTAACAAACTGATAACCAGCATCATGAGCTACTGGTGGTTCAATAATCTCTCAGGAATGCTTTCAGGAAGTCAAACTGAAGATGCATTTCTTCTGTATGTTGCAGGGGACCCCGAGAGTGTGGCGGGTGAATATGGGCGCCACTCCCTCTACAAGATGTTGGGTTATTTCAGCTTGGTGGGGCTGCTGAGGCTGCACTCTCTGCTTGGAGACTACTACCAGGCCATTAAAGTGTTGGAGAATATTGAGCTCAACAAAAAGGTAAAACCTAGCGAGGTCTTATCTAGCAACTCTGTATCAACCTGTAACATGTTTTTTCTTTTTTTCCTCTCAGAGCATGTACTCTCGTGTGCCTGAGTGTCAGGTCACCACCTATTACTATGTGGGCTTCGCCTATCTCATGATGAGGCGCTACCAAGACGCCATTCGAGTGTTTGCAAACATCTTGCTCTACATCCAGAGGACGAGAAACATGTTCCAGAGGTCAACATATAAATATGAGATGGTAAGTGCCAGTTAGGGCTGAACAATTAATCAAATTTGACTCGACATTGCATTGTAGTCGGAGGAAATTGTCAAATCGCAAAGGCTTCAGTGTTGAAAAATAAAATGTACGCTGTGGTTCATTTTGGTTGGTTGGTAATCTATATTTTTTATATGTATAAGTGTTTCGTTTATTTATATAGTTCAGTGCTAAAGAAGTGCAGTCAACTTGCATAGGGAGAATCTACAAACTTGATGAATAAATAGCCATTCAAATGAACAATGTAAAATAAGTGTTTTATGTCAAGTTGCAATCCACCATTTTTTTTTCTTTCTCAAGGCTTGTCGTCCAATATTTATACAGTTCAAATTTTAGGATTTTTTTTTTAACTGAGTGTTATGTGAAGTAACTCTTACTGTCAACAAACATGTTTTGAAATTGTTGCTATTTTCCCTAGCTGTGCTTAAATAGATGTGTGTGCTTGCAGATCAACAAACAGAACGAGCAGATGCATGCTCTGCTAGCCATTGCGCTCACCATGTACCCAATGCGCATCGACGAGAGCATCCACACCCAGCTGAGGGACAAGTACGGGGATAAGATGCTGCGCATGCAGAAAGGGTATTGAATTTTTCATTGGTTATGGCTAGGGCTCGGAGAAAAAAAGGCGACCAAGTCGACTTATAAATAATTGACCCATTTCTTTTTTCCTGAGGCATTTCTGGCTTTCATTGTACAGGATTCACGCAGACATTTATAGGCCACAAATGTCCATTGTACAATTATCGAAACCACTCATGACCTTTTTCACAGTGTAGTAGTTCCTTCTTTTGGTCAAAAAGTGGCACTACAACGCAGGCAGTGAGTTTTTCCGCAGGGGAACATCTTGTTGTAATCTTGCCACAGTAATTATGTGTTTGTGTTTGGCATAGTTTTAACACAGGATGCCCTTGCAGATTCATCCTACTCATTTTAACAATTAACACAGGCAGTGCCTTGGAATCAGGTTCATATACGGTCAAACCTTGGTTTTCGAATGTCTCTGTTATCGACTAAATCAGATTTCGACCAGAAAATTCGAGATTTTTACCCCTCAGATTACGATCGAAACCCAGTTTTCGACCAAACTGAGCAAACCCGAATCCGCCACTCAACTCCTCTCGGCTTTCTTACACGAGGAAGTGATGCTTCCTCGTGTAGCGTTCGTTGTGAGCAGATGTGTTTGTTGTGATTTCCGCAAATCTGTCTTGTTTTTGTTGTTGTTATTTCTGCATAGTGTATTAGCCCCTAATCATGGGTTAATAAAAGAAGTTTCGGAATCGCTTTTCGAACAGCCTTCTGGAATGGGTTATGGTAGAAAATCGAGGTATGACTCTATACCTATTAGGATGTTATTGTCCTGACTGGGATTTGAATCGTGGTGCACTCTGTCACAGACAGCACTCCACCGCATTGCTCAGCTGCAATAATCGAGTAATGGATGGAACAATCAATAGAATAATACGATTCTACAAAGATTGACAGATGTCATTTATCGGAGAATGTCACCTTTTTTCCACCTTAGAGACCTGCAGGTGTTTGAGGAGTTGTTCAGCTTCGCCTGCCCCAAGTTCTTGTCTCCAGTAGTGCCCAACTATGACAACGTCCACGCCAACTACTACAAGGAACCCTTCCAGCAGCAGCTCAAGGTCTTCTCGGAGGAGGTGCAGCAGCAGGCTCAGCTGTCCACCATCCGCAGGTGCAGCCTACTCACTGACTTTACAGTGCATGCACAACGCGCACCTTAGCAGTTGCTTTGCTTTGATGGAGGAATTTTTTTATCTGAATGGCCTTGCTTGGTTCCAGTTTTTTGAAGTTGTACACCACAATGCCGGTGGCCAAGCTGGCTGGATTCCTGGACATGACTGAGCAGGACTTCCGGATCCAGCTGCTCGTTTTCAAGCACAAGATGAAGAACTTGGTGTGGACCAGCGGCATCTCGGCTCTGGATGGAGAATTCCAGTCAGCTTCTGAGGTTGACTTTTACATTGACAAGGTACAATCCTAAAATACGAACGGGTACGAAAGTAGGATGGAATTGTGAATTGTTTTCCATCAATCACCATGTTGGTATTGCTTTGTATTTGTCATTTTTTCTTTCCATTATCCTTCTTTCTATTAAGATATTCTTGGTATTGGTATTCTCCTCTTATGTATACAGTGCTTAATAAATGTAATAGACAACCATTTAATGTTAGGTTTGTGCAACAGCATTGGTCATTACCAAAAGGTTAATACAGAAGTACACGGGTGCTCACACTTTTTCAGCATGGGAGCTACTTGGAAAACGGCCAAGTTAAAATGATTGGAGAATAAGTTCACATTTATGGTGACACGACGGAATATTATCAATAGTATTTGCCAAACATCAAGATAGTCAGTCCTACTAGAAACAAGCTCAGATTTTAATACAATACATGCATCTGAGTATAAGTCGCCGGACGAGCCAAACGAAAAAAATTGTGTGAGTTATAGTCTGAAAAATACGGTAACCTAGACATGCATTTATGCTTATTTAATATTTCAGACATTGTAGTTACTTGCATTCCTGAACAGGAAAGAAATCATTTCAGTATTTGAATATTATGTATGATTAATTTCTTACCCCTAGAAGTCCAATGAACCGGATTTGGTCTGAAAAGGGGAAATCAGGTTGAAAATCCTCATTTCTGTTTTAAATGATAAAATGTTGAGATGTTGCTGAAAAATGAGTCTGCATTGTTCTCTTAAAAAATATACCGGTAGTTGGCCTTGATAAATGTAAGCGCTGTATATTAAATTACTTTGTAGATATTTGCCATCCATAAAAACGAGTTTGCGAGTCAAGTTGGTTCTCCTTCCATTTCCACAGGACATGATCCACATAGCGGACACAAAAGTGGCTCGCCGGTATGGAGACTTTTTCATCCGACAGATTCACAAATTTGAGGAGGTGAGTATTAATCTGGCCTCGTGCTGACTTTCTCTGAATTGCTGTCCTTGAATGACTCAAATTCACTCCTCTCGCCCACAGTTGAATCGAACACTGAAGAAGACGTCAGCAAACAGCACCTCAGCCACGTCTGGGAGCGCCACAAGCCGATGAATCCAAACCTTAACAGGAAAGAGACCGCAGCATTGACTCTTTACCCGTTGCTGTCAGGTATCTTGAAATCTGCTCTTGGTGACTTTTCTGTGTAATTTGGAAACAATAAATCGGTGGACTTACAAACTCATTTTGTGTTTGTCGTCTCCAACCACTAGATGACAATGTTTTCAAGCCTGTGGCACAGCTGCCTAATTTTGCCTTACTTGTTTAATAATGCTATACAAGTATGTGTAATACTATATTAAAAGAGCCCTCCTTGTTCAAGTTGATGCACATGATTTAATTGACCATTTTTATCAACACCAAACCGCTTTCGAGTCATCCTACTAAGAATGTGACAGCTGGTTGCATATTTATTTATTTTATTCTCACAGATCTTTGGGCTCCTGACAATAAAGACAAAAACATACAAAAATACCCGAATAAAAATGAACATTGAAAGCACACCACTCAGAAACAGCATCATAGAAAAGAAAAACACTATTGCACGATTTACACGTACGCCCACAAACATCCAAATAAACCTGCCTGTTGTGGCAAGCAGGCATTTATGTTTGAAAATATAATTCCAATACTTAGCTTGAAATAAAAAAATAAATGTGGCTCGATTTGAGCATGACTGTAACTCTCCTCAGGTGGCAGTGTAAAGTCTTTGTGGGCAAGCTGCCATCTTCATATCAATGAAACACAACAGCTAATATATATCTTTTTAATTCAAATTGTGACATTTTCTTTGACAACTGAAGTTTCCTCATGGTTTTCGCCCCCAAATCAACTTTCTTGAATAATCCGTTGAGGTGTTTTTGTTGTCAGGGTTCTGCATGTAAACCACAAACTCAGAACGTGCTTAAGATGGAAAGGTGGACCGGCATGTTTCCAGCTTGTCCAGTCGTGGGTCCCTTTCATATGTGAGCCAACAATTTCCACAGTGCAGATTGAAATGTTACTTTTTCAAGTATCAAGAGATTATTTGAGGCATTCCGGTCACACTGCGTCATTAAGATATCCTTTATTTGTCCCACACTGGGGAAATTTACAGCCTCCAGCAGCAAGAATGTGTAACCAATTAATGTAAATAATTAATTACCCATCATTACTCAAAATAAAGATTTTCATTTTCCATCTTCACATACACTGGTTTTACACTTGCAAATGAACTCAAACTATGAAAAGGAGTTGGAATATTCAGTCTCCCATTGAAGGCCATTCGCTGGTCTTAACATGTGGAGATGTGAGTGTGCGTTTGTGTTTGTGTGACTGGATGCGGTCCAAATATGCCTTCAGTAAAACAAGTCAGCATGTAGCACCTGCTTCTTTTATACGGTAGTAGTCTCCCACAAGAATGGTCCTTCGTTCTTTGGGTGAAATTTGATGACACCTGTAAATTTTGTTCTTGCTGCGCCCTGCTGACCATTTTCCTTTTCCGATTTTGAGAAACAAAACATCTTGAAGCAGGGTCGCCATCCGCCTTGACCAATCAAGTTGTGAGTTTTGGCCCAAGTGGGCTCTGGACTGGCACACTAACACTCTGCTCCTTCTTGGGTCTTTCCCGTATCTTCGCAGCAGGGTCAGGGTGGTGGTGTGGAGACACAAGCACACACACACACTTGAGTCATGGTTGGGCTCAGACCAGCGAGGCCTCGGCTAGTCATAACTCAGTGATTTCCAAGGGGCTCTCCCGTAGCTCGCCGTCCTTGTGACGGTGCATCGGAGTCGACTTGGCCGACTCGGTGCGAGCGTTGCGCTCTGAGTAAAGCCCACCGTCTGCATTAAGAGCCTCAAGAGAACGCGCCAGAGCTCGCTGGTCATCCTCTGGCAGGCTGTTGAGGTCGGAGGTGAGCAGGGTACCTGTGCTGCCGTGGACCACGTGCACACCTTCTGGCCCCTTCAGCTCCATGGGCAGCTTGTGTTTGAAGCGCAGAGTGCCACGGCCACCCATGCTCGTACGCTCTTCCTCGTCATCGTCCAAATCACTCTGGACCAGCTGATGGACAGAGGCATAAAGGACAGTGGCACAATGAATGAGGATGCTTCTTACACAAAAATACAAGCTGAGGTTGAAGAGACACAGAAGAAAGGAAACTTTTAGAAGAGAAATCAGTTGTCAAAAATAAACAGGGAAGGGGCACAAGATTGAGTGCAGAATGGCCAGACCTGATTTTAAATGGTGCAGAGTTATTGAAGCAATACCACAGGCGTCAGTCTTAATTCCCTTAAATATTTTCCCTTTCTTCATACCGAGACATTTTGTACAGTTCAATGCTTTAAACTTTATGTGCCCTGTGATTAATTGGTGACCTGCAAGTCCAGGGTGTAGGCCACCTTTATCGCCCGAAGATACCCTTTAACACGAAAAGGCAGGGATGGACAATTGGCAGCCCGCATTAAAAAAAAAAAAAATCAAAACGCACCGATTAACAATTGACCTGTTATCGATGAAAAACGGGGACCCCCCCCCCCCGCCCCGAAAAATCCTAAATATGATTAAATATTGAAATAAACAGAAAAAAAATCTGTGAATCCATAGGTGCCAAACTGCAAATAAGCAGGGCACTTGCTTCGTTATTAATTTATTGTTTTAATTTATTGTTTTAGTGTTGTATATATGATATTTGCTCTATGTACAGAATTTTGTATACAGCGATGGGGTTTTTTTAAGTGCTCTATAAATACAGTTCAGTTGAGGGCACGATTGTAGTTTTAAGGTGCAATATCGTCGATCACCGTTAGATGGCACACTCTGTTTTAGCTGCGCTTACAATGGGTCCTATAATAGTCCACATGGTGCGTTACTGCTATTTCTCCAAAATGTAAAAAAAATAATAATAATTTCACGGAAAACACGCAGTGTTGTTCGCTCATGTCTCCAGAGGAAGACTAAGGTCAGAAACAATCACTATGATTATGGCCATGATGCAGCTGTACCCCACTGTTTGGAATGAGGCTTCCCTCTTCTCAGGGCCTTGAATCAATTGCAACTGAACTGCTCTGGTTATCTTTTTTTTTTTTTAAAGTTTTTTTCCACACAGCCAATCAGGCTTCATCAGTTCATGCAAAAATGCTTGGTCGGGACTGAACCACCTTGAGTTGGTGTGGAAAACCAAATTCCAAGTAGAAAAGACATGGATGAATGAAAAGAATCAAAGGAAAGCTTCCCTCTATTATGGCACTCATATACTGTGTATTCCAATGCTGGAAGTGGATCAAGCACAGGTAGAATGGAGCTTAGTGTTGAAGGGCGCAAAAGTCATGGATGAACAACTTGAACCCTTTCCTGCACCCTGTAAACTGATTATATGATGAGCTGTCCACTGTCGTAACCGCTGTCCCTGAAAGGGTTAAATTGGCGATTTCATAGTCCAATATTTGTAAACAATGGTAACAGTATACTTTTGAGTTTCAGAAAAGTGACTGACTACCGCTGATCTGAAATGATGAGAAAAACTTTGAGGCTGCCAAAGTCAAAATTAATCCAGGGGAACCTGTGGGCGAGGTGGATAAATTGAGTTGATGCAAAAAAATGTACACAGAAGACTGCAAGACTGCCTCTAAGAAGAAGGCTGAAATCATTATTCAAGACATTTAAAGTGTTTGTATAGCCTACTAGCCATCGGAGAAAGAGAAGGCTTTTGCCACTTGGAAGAACGTGCCAGGTGAAATGTCCTGTGTCGATAAAATAGCGAGGGTAACACTTTCTCCCAAGTCACCAAGGTGTGACGAGAAAGCCAGATCAGATGGAAAGTCAAAGGAGGCAGCGTTGTCGCAAGGCAGCAGGAGCACACAGCACTCAACCAAGCCCACCTCAGTGACGGATGAGTTTTCTCCCTGGCTGGTGGAAACAGTGACGAGTCTGGCTGCAAATAGTTTTTTCAGTCTCAGGTAGTCGTCGAGGACCACTTTGAGCAGGGAACCCTGACGGGATGGCAGTTAGTATCAGACTCTTTTGGAGCACATGCATCTCGAGAGATGTTGAACATAAAATATGCAGAGCAGTGATGAATCCGCTGCCGAGTCATTCTGCTTGATTTCCTGTTTTCTTCTAGGAAGTTACTGGAGAAGATTATAGTTTCCCCTTAGAAGAATCAGATGGGGTGTGCATTACCCAAGATCAAGTGGCATTTGAGTTTGGACAGAACATTTCAGTGTGTATCCAACATTCTATGTCTCACCTTGATTGGTCCTTCCCTCATGATTTGGCCCAGTTTAGCAATATTGTCGTACTCCTGAATGGCTGCTCTTAAGTAACGATCATCATCGGGCTTCGCTTGCGGCTCCCGACCAAATGTTCCCTGCGAAAATGACATCAAAAATACGTCAATTTAAGAGGATGATATCTCACAGAACCAAAACCATATCATGTCCACACATTCTCTTTACAATACAAAACATTTATTACAAACAAAAAAAAAAATGATTAGAAATGTTAATTTGATTTGAACTTGGTGGCTTTCAAAACGTTTAAAGATCAGAATTGGGCATTTAAAGGGAAAGTTAAGTCAACATTTTCTTTACAAGAATGTGTTCTATGCTGCCGCACTAGTCTTAACATGACATTTGGATTAACATTGAGATTGTGGGATATGAATTCTGCAGCAAAGTCCACTCATTTTTGTCCATCTCAGAGGGGGGGCATTTTGCCCCTGCTGTCCACTAAAAATGACATCACAGTTCCTCAGGGCTCAGGAATGACCAATCACGGCTCACCAACTTTCTGAGTTTGGTCACATGACATTTGCACGCTGATACGTGATTGGTCATTACCTGTGCCCTTAGCAGCTGTGATGTCATTTTCAGCTGACAGCAAGTGACACAATGGCTGCCCGCTAAGATGGATAAAATTGTGGATTTAGTTGTTTAATTTATACTCCATAAACGCAATATTAATCAAAATACTGTGTTTTGACTGTTTAGAATTGTAAGGACATTTTTTTTATCTGACTTTCCCTGATGCTCTGTTAATAAAAGCCTGACATCCATCGTCACACGATGACCAAGCAAACAATAACAAACTGCAAAACCTACTCCTCATTTTGTACAAATGTCATTATTTCCACATACTTGTTCATTAGACTGCCTTATGTAATAAATAAATTGCATTCTAAAGAGACTTTCCGGACACCCTGCATGATGAATGAAATCATGCTGGAACTAACATGAGTGCGTGCGGGGCTGTTCCACAGGTCCGTGATCTCACTCAGGTTCTCGGGCAGGTCGTCCTCGTGGTCCGCCTGAGCAGCAAGCTCCAGGTTGTGACAGAATGGATCCAGCCACACGGGATTAGCTCTGCAGAGAGATTTTAAAGTTAGATTTTAAAAGAAATGTATTATTAACTAATTTTAAATCAATTTAGTATTGCCACTTCATGTGATGCAGTATGGTTCGATAAAACATTCCCGGTTAGATGATTTGAAGATGCTGGCTACTTTGGATACAGGAAGAGGTTATTCTGCTGACTAGCTCCTCTAAAAAAAAAATGGAAGATGATTTTTGATAGTATTTACCCAGGAATTGGCCTTCTGAAGAGTATGTCCCAAAATGTTTAATTAATCTTTATTATATACTGTCAGTGTTTCAGTTTTTGAAGAGAACCTCTGAAATAGTCTTGGGTAACTGGCGTCTATCCCAGCTGATTTTGGGCGAGCATCAGAATACACTCTGGATTGGTTGCAAATCAATCGGGCATATACACAGTAAGTTTGGAAGAGCACATTTTACAAAAAAATAAATAAATAAAGTGGTCACAGTCTAAAATTACACTTGGAAGAGAATAAATTATTTTGAGTAAATTTTACTCAAAGTAGTGGATTAACAGTACTCCAAACGAATAAATCAACTTTTATTACTCACCCCCATTTTACACTGATGGGAGTCTCAAGTATTTGAAAGATTTACTGCTGCTCGAGTGCAGTGAAAAAAACAAACCAAAAAAAAAACCTAGGAAAGATTTCTCAGTCATAAATTCTAAATGCATTTTACAAGGACAGTTTTTGAATACATTTTACTCACACAATATTAGTTTATTTTAAAAGGGGGTTGAGGAATGCACCCACAACTTTCAGGTTGGGAGACAGCAACTCCGACTGTCAGTTATAGCAAAACGCTGGTGTCAGGCAGAATACTTGAACCTCCAAAAAGTGATCATAATATTTGGCCTCTCCTTTTGGAGACACCAGCCATGTACTAATTCACAGGAGTAGCATGGCTCATGTGGAAGAGTGGCCGTTTCCAAACCTGAAGGCTCAATCTAATCTGAGTGACATCCATCCATCCATTCACTTTCCTATCCGGTTATCCTCACAAGGGTCGAGGGGGTGTTTAAAACGAGCATTAATGGAAAGTGGATCGTAACAAATGATTTGGAAAGTTCTTGAAATTTCGATTGTATGAAAAGCTCACCCCTCAAAGGAATATTTGTTGGTGTTGGGCATGTCCAGAGTATCCATTAAACCCTGGTTCCCTGGATGTGGGAGGAAAGACAACTCTTCACAAACTTGCAACTTCAGAACCGTGCTTTGTATGACACCCTGTACGGCCACGTGCTGTTCGAGGGACGAACACAAACCTGTTGATCCTGCGACGATAGCTTTGAGCTTCCTCTGATGCCTGCAACGGCCATAAAAATGTCACAACTCGGACAATCTGTAGCAACGTGGCTTAAAAGGTGACAGAGCAGACATATAAATTCAATGAATGAGTGACATGTTGAAACACTCTTACACTCTGCGATAATGCCAGTTCATTGAGACAAACAATATTCCTGCCAGGCACAGCAGCACAGCCAGAATAATGATGACCAGCTGTGACAGATAGACAAAATAAAAATTTAACACCACAGACGAGCAGAATATTTTTTTTTTTACAGGTTGACCTGACCTGCAGCGTGGTAATGTCGTCAGGTAGCTTGTCACTGACGGCGGGCTGAACGTCCACCACGTTGTACTTCCGAAACAAATTTCTAAGCTGTTCCTTGTTTTCATCGATCATCTGAATCACTCTGCAGATCAAAGAAAACACAAGGCAGTAATGAACAGAAAACTTTTGTCATTGTCATTGTAATGTAGGTAAATTGAGGTGCAACTGCAAGTTTGTGTTTCAAAAGTAAAAAAGAGACAGAGGCTCGAATGATGGATGGATGAACAGTGGAAAAATGTTTGATGTACAAGTAGCAGAACAGTTGGGCACATCTCAAATCTTGAAAAAGTTGCACCAATATTTATTCAGAGTTGGTGTTACTACTTTATGTGCTGCTTTGGACTGAAACATTTGTAGGGCTTGGAATTTATACCGCACCTTTCAACATCTTGGATGGTGTTGCTTTGATTGTTGACTATGTGTACCAGCATGTCTGTCTGGGCATAATTCACTCTGCCTTTCTTGTCAATGTGAAACTGGGACAAAGCAAACAGAGGGCAACACGAGTAAATAGTTACATACACATATTAACGACATATTAGTTAGCCGTCAAAATAAAAATCAAACCTCACCTGTATGTCATCGAGGTTGACAACAGCGCCTGTGATGTTGGATAGCAAGTTAATGAAATCATCTTGGCTTTCACGGACCAAATCAGGGATCTCATTGAAAACTATCTTGACCCTCTGGTCGTCCCGCAGGATGTAGATATTGACATTAGCGGTGGTGCTATGTCCTGCCAGGTCGCATGCCAAAATTTCGAGCTGAAAATATCCAGGACTGTAAGCCGTGAAGAGATCATACGTGCGAATGATACCTTCTGTCAAACCTGCGGACATCACAAAGTTCATTAATTCAGTTGATGCAAAAAGCACAAGTCCTTGAATGTGACTACTCACCAGATGATTTTTTTCCCCATCATACTGCTGTAACACCCCACCCACATTGTATTGCTACTTAATATATTATAAATCCCCCAGTAATGTAATAAGGTAAAATGACAAATGAAAACTGACTAACACTTCAATAGAATACGGAAAAATGTCATATGTTATTTTGCAAAGGAACATTTTTGGATATAGCAAATATTTTTTCGAGCACTTAAGATTACACTGAGCTAGAGTACATTAAGCTGCAGCCGACAAGTCCATGTTGAGGTTACATCAATGTGTAAAAAGATTTGTCAAAGATACATCATTTTCCCTATCTGGCACGAAGTTAAACAAGGAAGCTCACCGATAATGAAAATGCTGCCAACATCCTCGCTGCCGTTGCTCTGAGAAGGGAAGTAACGGATGGTAACAATGTGATACTGCACCAAGCTGTTGTTGCCGATGTCATTATCGATTGCCACCACTTTAATGAGCTCTGATCCCACTTTGGCATTAGCAGCCACTCCTGCACCCAAGAAAGAATAAGAACATGTTTTGTGACCGGTTGACCAGAAACCGCGGGATGCATACATTTAGGAAAAAAAAAAAAAAAGATGACCTGCAGTGTACTCTGCCTTGGTAAATCGCGGTTTCTGGTCATTGATGTCTTCCAGTTCAATCCGCACCTCCAGCAGGCTGGGGTCTCGGGCGGGGTCCAAAGCTTTGACGCGCGAAACCCTTTGACCCCTGGAAGGACTCCAATTCTTGTTACTGGAGGCCTTGATGATGATGGAATAGACTGGGTTTTCCTCACGATCCAGTTCCCTGTACAACTTTAGCTCTCCGTCTAGACCCAAGCCAAAGTTTCCATCGCTGTTTCCCCCTTTGGGATGACATGGAAAGAAAGGCTGTGTGATTTATGCATCATTTAGCCTCAGACAGAAGAGAAGGAGAGGGGCTGGATCACCTGCAATAAAGTAGTAAACAATAGCATTGGAGCCTTCATCAGCGTCCACAGCTCTGGTCACATTCCCCACAACAGTCCCAGGAGGGGAATGCTCAGGCACGGAGAGCTTCTGGTAAGGCAAGCTGCCACGCTGCGGTGCACAACACAAAAACACAAAGCAATGCTCAACTATGCTCATCACCACATTCAAAGGAGGGCCATTCCTTGAAGGGAAAACCGTCACTGCGGTAACT
This sequence comes from Hippocampus guttulatus, assembly GCF_054856545.1. Classification (NCBI taxonomy): domain Eukaryota; kingdom Metazoa; phylum Chordata; class Actinopteri; order Syngnathiformes; family Syngnathidae; genus Hippocampus; species Hippocampus guttulatus. The sequence goes on along the minus strand of NC_141270.1, from coordinate 14,412,489 downwards.
AAGGCCTCATTGCTCACCGGTGGTTTGAGAAAGACTGGCTCATTGTCGTCAATATCCAACAGCGCCACCTGCAGAGGTTGTGTGGTTTCATAAGGCACGGGTTGGCCCATGTCACGAGCCACAATGAAAAGCTGCACGAAGAAGCATTGGCGCACAGTTAGAAAGATTCACCTTAAGTGAAGAAGGGCATTTTCACTCACGCTGTGGAGGGACTGTTTCTCTCTGTCCAGTTTGACTGTAGTTGTAATGACTCCAGAGATGGCATCAATGTGGAAATTTTCCCAGTCTCTGCTGCCCGCTCCAGTCTGCAGGAAGCCATAGCGCACCTCTCCGTTGACGCCCTCATCTGAGTCAGTTGCATAGACCTCGTACACCGGCAGGCCCGGAGGCTGCTCCTATATGGATACAAAAGAGCAATCTTGAATGTACAACGTCTCTAAAACAACAAAGGTGTCAAGACATTAATATTCAAAAAGCTTATTATTTACGTAATGCTATTATTAGGATATTTTTTAACAATGCATAATCAGTGAGCTGTAACCTGATCCTTTTCCCACTGGAAACAAGTCGTAAACACTGACAAACATTCGCGCCGTTCAAATGCATTGCATGAGTAAATGTGATGAAAGAGCTACATTTATTTATATCCATAAACTGTACTTGGAAGCATTTGTAATAATTTGTAGTAATGTTGGATTTGATATTGTCGGTCATTGGTGCAGGCTAAACCAGTGTCTCTGTAATTTGCTGCATAATTAGCATTGTTATTTGTCACATGATTCATTGTGGAGCAAGGCGATATCTATTATGCATTAGCAATACATTCAGAAAGGTTAAAAGCTATTTTGTTTTTTCCAGTTCCCTTGCACGAACGCACATTTGAATTCCTCTCACAACTTAGCATCAAAACAGGAAGTAAAGGTGGATGCGCTGGTTGTGATCACGATTTGGCTGTGAAATGCACAAAAGAGCTTTTGTGCATCAAAGTAAAACAGAATGCAAACGACCAACTGTTACAAATAACTTGCTATGAGAGGGCCAATTCAAGCAGCCCCCCCCCAAATGTCATAATTAGCATGACCCTACCTCTGAGATATGGATAATGGTTCCATTTGCTGGTCTTACAAATACAGGCCGGTTGTCATTGACGTCTATGACCGCAATGATGAGGTCCGCGGTTGCCCACAAGGGGGGACGCCCCTGGTCTGTGGCCACCACGGTTAGGTTGAAGCTCTCAGACGACTGAAGCAGACGGCGAGAACGCACAAGTCCTGTGTTTGGATCCAGAGAGAAGGCGTCTGGAAAGAGAGAAACAGTTTGCGGATAAATGATGAATTACAAGTGAATTATTACAGTCTTTTCCATCTCATTTCTGTTTCCTCCATCGTGTTACATGACCCCAAAATAATGGGCACTGGAAAAGGTACAAACACACTTGGTGACAAATAACAGTGTATGAGTGCTGTCAGTCAAATTGTTTGGATATGACATTCTACATGAAAAAACCCATAACACTACATAACATGACTGTGGATTGTATGTTGGAGGGAAGGAAATGATTCCCACCCCACTGTCATTTCTGCAATTCCACTGTGTGTTTATGAATGTTCATGTTTGAATTGGATCTGTATTTTGGGGGCGATGCCACTGATGGTATCATGGTTCACTTGGCGGATTTTCGTGCAGGCGATGTGGGCTCAAATCTCACTAAGTCACAGCGTGAATGAACAGTAAATGTAAATGGTTGGCGGTTAATGTCTCTACGTGTGTAAGTGTGCCCTGTGATATATTGGCAACCTGTCCAGGATGCAGCGTGCCTAAAAAAAACACACACAAAAAAATGGATGAATGGATGATGGATGGAATCTGTGTTTTATCGAGCTTGCCCAATATGGATCTGGTTTCAAATTAGAGAGGGTCGGGGAATTTAATCCTACTGAGGATGGAAATATATTCAGATTGGGAGTAGTAGTTGGAGGTCAGCCAATTGTGCTGTTCAGGATGATCAATACCCAAAACTCCCCAGGATGCCCTTCCAGTGAGCTTGCCCATCATTCAGACATCTCATGTTTTGATGTGATCCATTCATCTTAAATTCAACAGCGTGAATATGAGGGAGCACATTTTCTCTTGGTGATTCCAGCAGTCAAACAAAAGATAAAGGAAAATAACCAAATTGAATTCTGACAGTGAATTCAAACCTGAATGGGCCCCGAGCAGGCTGTAAAGTACTGCCCCATTCTCGCCTTCATCCAGGTCAGAAGCCTTCACTGTGATCACTGACGTTCCACTGGGCTCGTTTTCAAACATGCTGGTGGTGAATACTCGCTCAGAGAAACGTGGCCGATAATCGTTGACATCCAGAATTGTGACGAGGACCTAATGATCAGCAACAAGCAGAGTGATTGATTCCCTTACATGGCATTCTTTACACACCTTGGTATAGTTATAGTTGCTAAGATAATGCCTCTGTCATTTAATTTAATGTTTTTGTCGACTAACCATTTAACCACCATTTGCAGCTTTATTGAAGAAAACACAAAACAAACAAGAAGCTATGTGGTGGTGTGGCTCAGGGGTAGCGAAACCATGTCCGAAACCAGCGGTATGGTGTTCAATCCCCAGAGGTTGCAACCATATCCCTTCTTTCTTTGACCAACATGATTAGTACGGCTTATTGAAGTCGTTTTTTACATCGTAAGGCGTTTTTCGCCGAAAAAAACGACCATGTACAGTAAGGCGTTTTTGGACGAAAAAAAACGACCATGTATAGGAAGGCATTTTTGGACGAACTTTTTAGCCGAAAAAAACGACCATGTATAGTAAGGCGTTTTTAGCCCAAAAAAACAACCATGTATAGTAAGGCATTTTTGGACAAAATCTTTAGCCGAAAAAAACGACCATGTATACTAAGGCGTTTTTAGCCGAAAAAACCCCCGACCATGTATAGGAAGGCATTTTTAGCCGAAAAAAACGACCATGTATAGTAAGGCCTTTTTAGCCGAAAAAAATGACCTTGTATTGTAAGGCCTTTTTGGACGAAAAAAACGACCATGTATAGTAAGGCGTTTTTGGACGAAAAAAACGACCATGTATAGTCAAGGGTTTTTAGCCGAAAAAAACCACCACATATAGTAAGGCCTTTTTGGCCGAAAAAAACGTATAGTCAGGCATTTTTGGACGAAATTTTTCGCCGAAAAAAACGACCATGTATATATAGTAAGGCGTTTTTAGCCGAAAAAAATGACCATGTATAGTAAGGCGATTTTAGCCCAAAAAAACGACCATGTATAGTAAGGCGTTTTTGACCGAAAAAAACCGACCATGCATAGTAAGGCGTTTTTGGACAAAATTTTTAGCTGAAAAAAACGACCATGTATAGTCAGGCGTTTTTAGCCGAAAAAAACGACCATGATTGATAAAAAAACACAACTCCACTGCTCTATGTGGTGCTTTGGCTCAGTGGTAGAGTGATGGCAAGCCACACCAGAGGTTGCGTGTTCGATCCCTGGTTGTTGCAACAATGTTTACTCTTTAACCACCATATAGAACTTGTTTGAGGAAAAACACAAAACAACCCAAAGGTTGATTGTGGTGGGTTAGCTCAGTGGTAGAAAGCTGAAGTCCCAAATCCAGCAGTTGGGTCTTCGATTCCCAGTGTTTGCAACATGATCACATCTTTCTTTAAATCAGGGGTGTCAGAGTCATTTCTGGCGCGGGCCACATTTTAATTACCGTTTGACTTGGAGGGCCGTTATGACTGAAACCACATAAAGAAGTCAAGAATAACTGTTGATTCAACTATTGTTTAAGTTACTATCATGAGAAGTTTGGTAACAAGCAAATGCTTAGAATACATCTCGTATTTATTACATATAATTTAATTTTAGAAGGGATTGTGGAAGTTCATGTTTGAGCTGCTTTCGCGGGCCACATAAAATGATGTGGTGGGCCACAGGGTGGTGTTTATCAGGCTACCTCCAGAATTTGAGGGTAAAAAGAAAAGAATGGCCTGCCAACAATCATGACTGAGTTCAACTAAACACAAACATTGTTTGCACTAATGTGACCAACACAATCATACTGACTGCCTTGGAGGAGAGGAGTGCCATCTCACATCAGCGTGTCACCAACATATGGAAAAGCTTCCATGCTGCGTGTGGCTCTTTCACACAAGACACCAGACTGTTTTTAATTTTTTTTAAGAGAATAAATTGTAAACCAATTCCATCATTTTATGAATGAGACATTAAAGAACACCTCATAATAACAACCAAGAGTAATCGCAGAAGTTTGAGGCATCATTTAGAAGAGGTAAAAACAAGCTTTCCCACAGTATTGACATTGAGCTCTAGTGTTTTACTGTTTATTTTATTAATTTTGTAATATATACCTGGACAGAGTTCTCTCGCCTGTTATTAGAGCTGCCACCAGGATTGTCTCGAGCAACAGCAGTTAGTGTGTAGTGGTCTTTTGTCTCTCGATCCAAGGGAGAGAGGATGTAGATTTCTCCCTACAGCATATGTGGAAGGATGGCAGAGGAAAAAATGGGAGTGCTTTCCGTTGATACTTTTTGTGTATATATGGCAGATAATATACAGACAGTATTTTCTAATAATATATTCAGTCCAAATGCATTGCACTTTCTCAAAAATACAAAACTCAGTTCAGAAGACTCAGCCTGTCGAAGAGTTCAGCAAGTGTCAGGAACTTATCTAATAATGCCGTGGAAGTAGTAATAGATTGAAGTTAACATGTTGGACTCACAGTTGTTGGTTTGATGCCAAACTTGCCCTCCCCGTCGACTAAGCTGTACTCAATAACAGCAAAGAGACCTGAATCGGCATCTGTTGCACTGACACGAACTATGGTTGTGCCGAGATTCACATTTTCAAAAACAGGCTCCTATCGACAAAGATAATTAGACTTCAGAAATGAAACATCACCAGCATTGCATCGATTCACATACTGTAATCGTTTTATGTCTTTTGTTTTAACGAAGCCATTCATATTCAGTACCTGATATGAGGGTTGTAGGAAAACTGGGTTGTTGTCATTGACATCCACAATGCGTAGATAAACAGGCAACTCGGCAATTCGGGGAGGACTTCCGTGGTCCCTTGCCCGAATCGTGAAATTAAGCCATTGCACCTGTTCAAAATCCACCGTCTGGTTGGCCACAATCTTACCTGAGATGTTTGTGAAAAACTGGCAATTACTATCAACACAAGGCAGGGTGTTGCTAGAAAATGTTGCTACCTCTCCGGTGATTAATTCAGGGCTACTGTCACAGTCAGAGTGATTCTCAACTAACTTTTGAAACTAAAAATGTTGACTGCAGCTGAGTAGTTTTAAGTTGTAAAACAGCGTTGACCACCATATGGTGCCGACCGCAAGACTGTACTTCTGCATCAGTCGGAGTGCATCCTGGCCAGAAGCCAGGGTCAAATCAGGTCAAGAAAATGGTGCCTTTAATGTTCACCGATATTAAACACAAACTTATCTGCCTAGTTTGCTTAGAGATGCTATCAGCCACGAAAGATTTCCCCCAGTCACTGATCTAAAAAGTAAACAAACGGCATATCTTTGAGGCCAAACTTTGCTGCACTGTGTTCACACAGGTGAGTGAGCTGGCCAGCCTTTTAATTTGGGGATTTTTAATGACAAGCAGGACAAGTTCTTGTGCTTCATGACGGTTTGGTGTTCAGCAGTTTTGTGCTTTTGAATGGGAATTTAATACAAGACACCACCTGTCATTTGCGTCATACATTTGGTTATGACGTGGGCCCCGTCAGCAGTGCTGATAAAAAATCGTGGCCCTCTCCATCGTTTAAGCTGCCGATCCCTGGTCCAACAGAACAATACTAACTGAGATAAACAGTTATTGTACTATCATAGCCGACATGCACAATATTTATGTCACGACTTACAAGCATTATAACCACCATTCAGAGATCCATCAATGAAAATGTTCTCAAATATCTATGGTGAATACAGTATTAGTCTAAAGAACTTTATTGCATTGCAAAATAACTATTTTACACCAGAAGAGTGGGCAATGATGTTCACTATCGGAGTGTAAAAGCCTGTTTGAGTGTGGTAGTGTTCATACCAGTGGAGGGATCCTCGAGTCTGACATAGCCTCCTCGTGGTAAGTGGAGCAGCTGATAGATGACCTGGCCATTGGGGCCTTTGTCCGGATCCACAGCTGACACAGAGAGCAGTGTTGTGCCTGGTTGTGCTCCCTCCAAAATCTTCTCTGTGAAATTGGTCACTCCGAAGGGACGGAAACGAGGAGCGTTGTCATTTACATCCAAAATGTTGATGGTTAGTCTTGCTATGATGGAAATGAACACGAGATGAATGACTTCACAGATATTGCGTTTGGACTACAATCTTGGCTACAAACTAATTTTACCGTTTGGGACACTGCCAGACTTGTCAATAACCTCGCTGGCGTTGTCATGGACAGAGACGATAATCTCGAAAGTAGCTACCTGTTCTCTGTTGAGTGGGTTGCGTACAAACACCGCACCTGCAATTTCATCAAAACACATTTAATTTCTTAGAAAGATTGCATTCATGTATTCGACCTAATCACACAGCAATGATATTAAACTGACCAGTGTGCAAATCAATGCCAAAGGATTCCTGCAGGCCATCTACCGGGTTGTTTCCATCATCCTTTGCTTCCACTGAGATGATATAATATTCCAGTCGGGGATGCAGGTCGGGATCCTCAGCTGTCAACGTGGCGACCACCACCCCGGGTGGCGTGGACTCATTGACATTAATCATGGTGAGGGGCTCTATAAAACGCGGCCGCGAATCATTGACATCGTCGAGGATGACCATTAGATTGGCCGTGCCAGACATTGGTGGCGTGCCCCGGTCGGTTGCCATGACAACCAGGCGGTAGGACCCACGCTCCTCCCTGTCCAGGGTGCTGTTGCCGACCAGAACGGCTCCGGAGAGAGCGTCGACCACAAAGCGATCCTGAGCACCGCTTACCAAGCGGTATGTGAGCCAGCCGTTCGAGCCGGAGTCAGCATCGATGGCGGAGAGCTGCGTCACCACCACACCTGGAGGAGACATAGAGAGCTTAAACAATGTCATTCGTCCCTGTCCCATTTATTGAAACGCTACCCAATATGCAACGCACCGGTGGGGCTATTCTCGGGGAGTCGTACACTGAAACTGGGAGGGCTGAAAACAGGTGGGTTGTCATTCTGATCCAGGATGGTCACTGTGAGAGGGACACTGCCGTTTAATCCCCCAATGTCCTCCCCAACTAGTACCAACTCTATCCGAGGCTCCTGAAACGCCTCGCGGTCCAACTTGGCTCCCGGTTGCACACGAATAACTCCTAGAAGAAGAAACCAAGACACACCGTAAAAACATTTTGCAGCTTCTCCCTATCATCTGTACTGCATTTGCTCATACTTACCACTGTTAGCATCCACAGTGAAAAGATCCACCCTAGGTCCCAACAGACGATACTTCACAACAGCATTAGGTCCGATATCTTTATCTACAGCCAAAACGGGCCCGTTCAGCACTGTTACAGTACTGTCTGAGGGATGAACAGATAGCAAGGCTTGAACTTTTTTTCCAGAGAGTTTGCAGTTTCCCATTCAACAATGCAACCATTTTGATTTGAGGCCTTGAAGAAAGTTTCAGTACAGTTAGTACAGCTCATACGATCATGGTTGAGAATTAAATGTTGATTAGAAATTTGTAAGGGACCAATTAATCTAATGTGATCTACTTATTAGTTCACAATCTAGGAAAATACATTCTGCAGTTCGTAAAATGAATGTAAAGTTCAGACTTCGCGCTTTGGTTAATTGTGTGAAGTTGTGAAAAAGAGACAAGTCTAAAAACAGGAAGTGGTGCAGACGCGATAAACACAACTTTCTCAACATGAAGCACTCAGTAAAACAGACCAAGCACACAGTGGCACGCATGCACACAGGTGCTACCTGCTGGAGAGTTCTCTGTGATCTCTGCCCTGTAACTGTTTCTGGTAAACACAGGTCTGTTGTCATTCTCATCCAGTATGGTTATGACCAGGAGGTCGGAGTCCTGGTGGTGTGTGACAGAAGAAGAAGAAGAAAAAAAGAAGAAATGCAGGAATCATGAAAGAAATCAGGCAAATGTCGCACTATGAATGGAGAGATTCAATAGTAAATGTTTGATAAGTGTCACTACTCGGTGCAAACATGCATCGTCCTGATATACAGTACATGCATAACAACGTGTGACTACCCTGCGAGCGATGCGAGGGTTCTCCGGGTTATCTTTGACAGTGATGGTGAGTCTGTACTCAGCCACTCGCTCTCTGTCGAGTGGCCTGTTCACCTGCACGACACCTGACTGGAAAACATGCAAAGGATGAGATTTTCTCTTGCGGAAATGTGAAAGCTCAGCGTCACAATGGACATACAAATGTTAAGTTTCACTTCCCCATCATTTGTTAAAGCACATACAAATAATAGTCACTGCATAATCAACACTATTTGTTCCAGGTTGGTGAAGGGAATCACATATATTGTGTCTCATGTCATGATAAGGGATCTAATGGGCAAAATCTCAAATTACTAGCGTTTGTATCTGATTCACTCACTGTGTCATTGACATAGAAGGCGCCATCCCGGTTGCCAGCGGTGATGTTATAGGAGAGCAATGCGTTGCGCCCACTGTCCGCATCTTGAGCTCGGACTCGTGCCACTGATGTATGTACAGAGGCGCCCTCGCTCACACTGGTGTTGTAAGGCAGGTTTAGGAGGACGGGGTCGTTGTCGTTGATGTCTCGGACGTGGACCCCCACGACAACCTGAGGAAAACACAAGGTTCTGAATATGAAGGTAGTAAAATACAAATGAGGCTGTCAGGTGCTGGTGTCAGCAAATTTCACAAAAGAATGTCATCACTTGTCAAAGTTACGGTTAAGGATTTAGTGGTTGACTTCTTTTTACAGGTAACTTACAAGCAAGCAGTGGTGGGAAATAAAGTGCAAATAATTTCTTTTTTAAGAATCTGTATTTGAATATTTATTTTTCTGATGACTCGACTTTTCTCCCTTCTACATTTGAAAATAGTTATTTGTAAGTTCTACTGCTTCCTTTTTCAAAAGAATGATGACACACACACACACACACACGCACACGCACACGCACACACATAGAGAAGTGACTGTTACTTAGGTCATAACTTTAGCAAAGCACCGGGAACATGTTTTGACAGTATGAAAGTTACACCAATGCAAGCAAGTTCTGAAACAACAACATGCAACATGGCACTGGATTTTTTTTCCTTCTCAGTACAAGCACAATGAAGCATTAAGCCTTTGTCATTCGTCATTAAAGTCAAAATGGGCATTAATGTTAGCAGTGGTTAACTTTTTTATACAAAGAAATAAGAAGTCTTTGGAGTTGCAAAATTTGAACATGTACAGTACATTAGTTGCACATGATTAAAATCTGGTAAACGAATGCAATTTTTTTTCTCATAAATTTCCATTGTCCTTGAAAATTATGCCATTTTGGCAGATTTCAATCGTGTGTAACCAATGCACAGTGTTCAAATTAAGTCAATTTACCTTTACTTATTTAAATTCAAAGGACTTTTTTTGTCACTGCACTTGGCGCAATATGATATTTAAAAAATGTGACTTCAAAAATTACCAATAGAATTAATCGAGGTTATATGATAGTGACTGCTTGATGCTCGAGCTGATCAGTTGTACTTCTGTTATCATCTAAGTGAATAACTATTCTAATTAGAACAGACCCAGCCTCTGATTTCCGTGAAAAAAACCCCCAAAACACTGTGGTGGGAATGTGATGGTATGTTTGCGTCATATGCACCCACCGAGCTGTTGCGCGACGGCGTGCCCAGGTCTCTGGCTGTGACAGTGATGTTGTAAAAGGCAATGCTCTCTCTGTCCAACTCAACATCCTTCCTCACTCGAAGTTCCCCCTCCACAGGAGAAATCATGAATTCGTCTTGTAAAGCAAGACAGAAATTTGCTCAGTCATGCTGATCAATTACTGAGCAACATTACAGTTCGGAAACAAAGACGGCACATCAACACCAACTTTGATGATCTCCACCAGTGATGCTGTACTCCACTTTGCCATTCAGCCCCGAGTCTTCATCAGTGGCTCTGAGTGTCCAGACCCGAGGACCTGGCTGGCCCTCAGTCACCACAAAGGGGCCTTCGTAGGCACTGGGGAAAGTGGGTGTTACATCATTCACGTCTAGGACGTTCACCAGCACCTACGGTAAAAAGGAGAATTTAACATGATCGCATTTCCTTATGATGAGAAATCAAGATGACATATGGTACTTCTTTAACTCTCACCAGTATGATACAATATACGAGTATACTGTACATACGATAAAAAAATTGATTACAGGTGCATAATACAATTTAGCCTTTACAATGGCAATACTTTTCCGTTTTCATTGTCTAACGAGACAACCAATACAGAGTGTCGAAATCTTTGGAAAGGCAGAATTTTAACAGTACTCTTGCGATCTTGTGTTTTGCAAGTGTGACGATACTGTATTGTCCTCACTGAGTCCATATTTGATGAAATTCAAAAAGAGGGTGTGAAGAGTTGAAGTCTTGTACATGTTCTTAAACAGAGAGGAAAAAGGATGAAGAGTATCATTACTGTTGTGCTCGATGTCAAACGATGAGCAGGATTTGGACTTTGATCTGTCGCTGTGACCACCAGAGCATAGTGTCCATTACTGATCTCAAAGTCAAGCTCCTTCACAGCTGTAATCCTCCCCTAAACACACATAATCAGTACATGAAACTTTTTTTAAGACACAAGTTGACGCTACAATTACACTGGCCTATAAATTTATATATATTTTAATCAGAGATGAAAACAAAAATAAAAATATCTCAAACAACTGATCCGCAGGAAGAAAAGTAAAGACATTAAAAATAAAAGTCTGTGTCAAAAACACATTTAAGAACACATGAAGCCATATCTGGTAAAAATTTGGCCAGTGTTATCATTATATAAACTCACCGTGATGCTGTTGATATGAAAAGTTTGGGCCAGGTTGCCTTGAGTAATGGCATATCGCAAAGTGCCATTCAGATCCTCATCTGGGTCAACGGCTGTCACTGTAGCAATGGTGGCGCCCACTGTGTCAGGGCCCTCGCTCAGCACGGTGACATACTCCTCCTCGGGAAATTCAGGGGCGTTGTCATTTTCATCCACAATGTGAACATGGACGGTGGTGGAGGTCTGCGTGAGACAAAAAAAAAAAAAAAAATAGCATAGCTGTCACAGGTGTAAGACATTGGGCTGAGTTATTATGATGAATCCTATGCAAATTAATATGTGATTGGCCAATATGAACTAAATAATATTGATCGATAAATTGTAATATCTGATATCAAAGGCAAATATGAAACACAAACTTGAAACATTCTATTTCCAACAAAACACCCAGAAGAAAATGTGCTCTTGTGTTCTTTTCAGTCTTAATAGATTGTTTTTGATGTATTTTTTTTAACCCTTGTTTTTAATGATCTTTTCTATGACCAAGGGGGAAGAAAGCAAGTGAGAATTTCATTGGATGTTTTTCAAACATTTTGTCTTATTCTGCACATCAAAATCAACTTTTTGAATGTTGATCTTTTTAATCTTATGTTGGAACAAATGAATGTAAACAACATTCTTCGACACCAATAACCTAGATTGAAAGAAGGAGGAAAACATTTCACCAAGACTCAGGTATGCCAACGAAAATCATTAGGATCCTTATATGGAACCAAGATTAAAATCAACATTTACCATGAGAAAGACCTTTTCCTGGGCTTCGTATTGATTGTGCAAAGTGCTGAATAAATATGCTTCTAATTGAGTCAGTCACTGGTGATGTTGAAAATATTCCAATAAATGAGGAAACATAATTATTAGACTTTACTTCACACAAGGGGGGCTTTTGAATGATGTGAATGACAACCATTTAGCGGCGCATTCAATAACATTCGAACCTGACTTGCTGTCGACAGAGTGACACATTAGAACTTTCCAATTCCATCTGAGGGCAGCAACCAAGAAATCGCATTCGGTGAATTAAGTGGATGTCCAAAGTAAGTAGTGTTAAAATAGCCATGGAGTCATGAGAGAATGTAAAACTAATGTCCATCCAGCCAGCCATCTTCGATATTGCTTGTTCTCATTAGAGTCGTGAGTGAGCTGGACCAAATCCCTGATGATTGTGGGCAAGAAGCAGGGTTCTATTTTCGTGAAGAGCTAGTCTAGCGCAAAACGCAGTCTAACTGTGCACATGGGTGGAGTTTTCTTTCTTTTCATATTTTGCCAGACTTAGCACTGGTAGAATTGGCTGTAAGGGGGCGTTTGCGCCTTTATCTGCCATTGTGGGATGGAAATTGTTTTATTTCTTTACTTTTTAATGTCTTTCAATGCTGTCAACCTACATTCTAGTAATTTTTGCAAGTTACTTTTGTTTTCTCTGCTTTGCTTTTGAATGTGGTTCACTGCTGTGTTTTTAAAAGCTTGTTGGTGTGTATTTGCTTGTGTGAAGCACATTGTGTTGCCTGGTGTGTGAAATACGCGATATAAATAAAACTACTTTGCCTTGCCTTTCCCTGGTCAATCCTAGTGGCATGCCCTCATTTGCAGAGAAATCAGTTGACCAATGTGCCGCCCTGATCATGATTATAATTCGTTCAATGAGCTGATTTCGACAATGATTCAGATGGATTGTCCCACACTGGTGTAATATTTATGAATGCACTTCCATGACGCCCACCACACATATTTGCGGAGCGCTGAATTTGTCTGCGTGCACCTTGATCAAATAAATAAAAATCAGATAAGACCTCCTGCACTATGAGTTGGATCTGTTTTTTTTTTTGATTGTTTTGTGAGTGTAAATTCTAATCTACTTTTTATAACCAAATTGGCTGACGAGCCAGGGGGTGAGCCAGAAACACCCAGTGAGGCATAGCAAGTCTACCAAAGTCACAAACACCCTGAATTAAACCATTGCCCTGGCAGAAAAATGATGATGTGGCAAGTGCAGACCTTCTGATGTCTGATGAGTCGGGGGCGAAGCAACTCGGTGCGCCGGGCAGGCGCAACACGGCCCCAAATACGCTACACAAGACTTGCACTGGCACAAAAATTAAGTTATACTCATTTTTATTCCAATGAAACAGATACTAATTGTTGTTTTTGTCACTGATTATGATTTTTTTTATTGATTTCGGAGCCGTCCGTTCGTTAATAAATATTGGAAAGGCCTTTATAATTTTACTTCTATTTTTATGGAAGCACACATTTCCTTTTGCTTTGAACATATATTTATTGGCCTTCCTTAGTTGAATATGTGACCCCCAAAAATTTTTTATTGCTATTTTTTTTCCCCAAAACATTTTTTTTAGTCTTGAGCATTAAACTGAAGCGCCCGCGCATAATGTCAACTACATCAGTGTCCTTTTGCTTTAAATGTTGCTGCCATAAAGAATTGTGGTGAATATCATTTTGGTCAGAAGCAACAGATGCAAATACCTTTCCAAAACATTTGTAGGATTGGAATAGTCCTATGCTCCAATAATTTCTGGGTCATGTTACTCGGATAGGATACGAAAGGAAATTTCCTCGATAAAAATGAGAATTTGAAGAGCCCCCTGAACTTGTTGCCAGCCAGCACATCAGACAAACAGCCATTCACACACATTCACAGCAATTTGAGTTTTCAACTAATGATCTCTCGACTATGAGACAGATGTGATAATCACTTCCAGACCCTCCTAATAAAAAAAATGAAACAAATCTTTTGATACTCAAAATTCCAGTTGTATTCGTAGCTCAAGCCAACACCTCAGTAAGTGACAATTGCTTTTATCCCAAAGCTACAATGAGTTATCCTTTTGGCATGTTTTAAAACATTAAAATATAAATTATCTAAAATATTTTGGTAAAATAGTGTTGGGAGTTTCGCTTGTTCAAGCAAGCGGGTGGAGTGGGCGGTGCCTATGTAAACGCTATAAACGTCACGTGACTTGAGAGTGGCACAAACTTTCCAACCTCAGAAGCGACATACGCAAGAGTTGGAGCGCCGATGATCAGCCCTCTCATTGTAATTCCAGTGAAGTTCTAGTTCTGCTCTAGTAGAATCCTCGTCAAAATAGTTTGAGAGAACGGGCTTTGTAAGGCCCACACATGTGAGCATGGAGTCCGGATTACTTGGGAGTAAAACGATGTTGTTTTGGTGCTGTTGCCTTGTGATGTCCACAAGTGGAGGTGAGTTGATGATTGTATGACTGAGCGGGCGTGTGTCAGCTTGTTGCCCATTGTCACAGCGAACTTTTACGACAAAAACATCGACATAGACTTTGACATCATGTTTAACCACATTAACGCTTTTCTGTGCGTTTTTTAAAATATATTTTTTATCAAGCATAATGTGATCTGGGGGATGTAGAGCGAGGGAGGCACCGTACTAATAAACTTAACTTGGTGAGATGCGTGACATGTTTTACCTTAATACTGTGTGTGTCATGCAATTTATGCCGGTTGCGCCAATTGATTATTTATTCAAGTTGAGCTTTAAAAAAAAATAATTAATACCTTGTATTTCCTAATGACTTACTGTTCAGATATAACAATTCTCCCCATTAAAGATTCCGAGTCGAGGTGACAGAGAGAAAATAAGTAACAGAGAACACAGCGGTCACAAGCTTTACAAACCCTCAACTAAAGTAGACAACATAATGTAATTGTTTAAAAGACACTTTTGGAATGTTTCTCATTCTATTTGCACGAGATGTAGTGTTGGGAACGTCTTGTCGACAGATGTGTAGTGTTAAAGCATCTTTGTGAAAGAAATCTGGTCTTAAACTGCACAGTACATAGTAGTAACCTCCTTCCTTGCTGAACACAACGATTTGCTATTATGTTGGCCTAATACTTCACTTAAATGTGTGTCCTTGTCAAGGACTTTGTTTGCCATTGCAAGCTTAAGCAGCTGACTGTTTTATAAAGAGAGGGGACAGCTGTTGGCTTCAGGCACCTTACTGACCACTTTGGACGTTAAGCATTATCTCATTGACATAAACTTTAGTAGATTATTTGAATGAATATAAGAATATAAGAAAATGGTTGGTATGCATGCATACTGTTGAAATTATCGAGGCGAATTTAGAAAGTGTCTCAAGGGTGTCCTCCTCCTCCTGCTCAAAGCCTTGTTACGTCTTATTTGTCTGGAGGTTTTCCTTCCTTTGAGCCCAAACAGCTGTTAGTACCACTGTCAGTAATTGCGTTCTCCACAAACCATAGGCTGAAAGAAAAATATAATCAGTGTCTCCAAGTCGAGAAAAAAACACTTTGCTCCCTGTGCAGCACAGTGATAGTCAAAAATGGCAGATGAGCAGCAGACAGGATGTGACCATGTCTGCTCCCTCCTCCGTCCTTGCTAGCACCGCGCATGTAATCCAATCGATCCTCTGTACTGAATAAGTCAATATTAGGTGGCAGTGATTGAAAATGGTTTCCTGGGTCAGTCTCATCAACAGGATGTGGTCTTGGGGAGTTTTTCTACTCTGGAAGACAGGATGTGAGTAGTGAGAAGACGCCCTTTGTTGTCATTTTTTAGGGTATCTTACTTGTTAAGGCTATGGGAGTGAATACCATCCAACAGGCCTCTGCTCTGCTGCAAAATCTCTCCGTGGTTATTTTCCTTAGTATCAAGGATACAACATTGACCACCAATGACAAAACCTTGACTTTCACTACCAACAACAATGTAATGTACAGTACAACCCGCACATCAAACAGAAGAAATGGAACTCTTCTGAGTAGTATTTAAACTAAATGTGCAACAGTTAATTGATTAATCGACAACCAATCCATCAGAAAATTAATAAAAACTGAATTATTTAGAGACATTGATTAACTCAAAGTTGTCCAGATGCTTGGAATTTCACTTCTGCATCAGTAACAGATCACTCCATGAAATTAGACCGATTAGCTTTTCATTTAAAGCACTTGCCACCGTGTGGTGAACTCATGGAAGGAAATTCACGACTCTGTTTTGATAACAAACAAATAACATTCCCGACATTATATATATATATATATATATATATATATATAGAGAGAGAGAGAGAGATATGTGTGTCTGTGTGTTTTTTATTAATGGTGGGATGGAAGTTAAAACAAATGTTTTTATCAGATTCATTCATAGAAAAAAAGAATTATTGATTAATAAAATAATTATTAATTGCAGCTCTATTTTAACTTCAAACTGCTTGTGTGGGAAACAGCCTCGGCATGTTTCAAAATGGTAGCTGCAGGTAAAACGTTGTAAAATGCTTTCAAAGTGGTGGTTATAAAAAGAGGAAGCGTGAAATCTAGGCTTTTGTGTAGTTATAAATCCGCCAAGCCAAGTTAATTGGACCTTGAATACGAGACATTATTGGCTGAAATACCACCTACATTTTCAGCATTCTGAGCAGTAAAAATGATAAGACTTTCTTTGCTTTATCTTTGTTTTTGCTTCTCCCAGTGGCTTCAGCAGAAACTGTGTGTTGAAGGGATATTCTGGGTTCCTGCTGCTGGCTTCATTAACTCTTAATTGTCTGTAATGCATTTGCATTTGTAGGAGGTGTGAAAGGGGGTGTGCGCCTGGGGAGGCACTTGAGCAAACAGGTCGTGAATTCTCATGAGTCAAATGATACCAGATCTACCAGTTGGTCACTTGTGTTGGAGCAGGACCTCTTTTGTAGAAACTGAAATGAACACATCAATGTCCTAAGTAATTTTGGAGGGCTTCGTAGAAATAAACAAGAGTACGGGAAGGAGGCTTTGTTGTCAAAAAGAAAGCTGTCAGATGTAATGTGTTTTAGAACAGGTGGCATTGAGACATATGACAAAAGGAGGACTGTTTCTGCACCCTGAGGGACTCTTCAGTGTCCTGAGACCAGGGGAAACTAATATTGTAACAAAAAGCGTTCCAAAAAAAAAAAAAAAGGCCTAACATATCCCTAACCCCTGTTTGATTGATACTCGGGTAAACACCACCCACCACAGACCACACCTATAGTATGACATTAGACACTATGTGTTGTGGTCAAATTCAGTTGAACATACAGTATGATGGTCCTGATGGCGATTCTAAAGTTTTGCCTTACAATCATCTCAAAGTTTACAACAGTTACAGTATGTACATTTAACGTGATTTACAACAGAGAGCATGGAAGAGATGTCAAAAAGGAGCCAGAGAGGAAGGCAGGGTGGGTGTGAAACCAGAGTGGACAAGGGCTTCCCCTCCTATTGTCCCTCCATAGTGGCAGGAACAGCCACGGGGGCAAGATTCAGGATAATCAGCCCTCCGCGGTCTTCCTATTGCCTCCAGCGCACAATGGATGGTGCAGAGTTCATCGTCATACCACATGCAAATATGCCCAGCTTATCAAAACTATGCTATGCAGTGGAGCAGAGTTGAAACCAACGAAAGAGCCCACACTGTCTTTCTCAGTACAAAAAAAAACGGGTCAAAACAAAACCTTGTACGCTTCTTCATTTTTGTTCTAGCTCACCCAAAAATCATTTTGCAATTGGATAGCAGGGTGAAAGTGTCGGGTTTTGAATACACTGGGATTGCTCTCTATGGACTTTTCTTTTTCCAGACCAGTGCTTCCAACAAGTGACTTTGTGCTCATCAGCAGATAGAAAACACCTGGGTTTGCGTGCAACCAGTTTAACATGTCCTCCAAAAAAAAAAAACAAGCAGCTTATTCCTATGTATATTCGTTGTTAGTAGCAAGAAGACGGGTGGGAGGGGTGAGGAGGAGAAGGGGGTCTTATTTGTGTGGCAGGACAATTCAGGAAGGATGTCCACTCCTCAAATACTGACACACCCATGTCGAAAATACCCACAGCACCCCTGCAATAATATACACCGAGTATGCATACTTATTGCTTTATTTGCACAGAATTCTAATGGCACACACTCATACACTGCCTTACCGTAGCCATGTTTAATTCAGCCCATTCACAGATTTACTTGAAACAGAGACACAAATGGATAGATAGAAAACGGAAGGTTTATGTCCCCAGCTAACAAGCTCTCATGTCATAATTACCAAAATTTTCACAGTTATCAACATTGCCACAATATTGCTCAAAGTAATGCCCCCACCCCCCAGATAAAACCACAGAAAACATTCCAAGTTTTATTCAGAATACAAAAATATGCAATCAGCAAACCGATGACTCTTTTTCCAGTTAGAAATCGCAAACACCAACAACCAAAATCATTGGTCATTTAAAAAAATGTGGGAGGCTCTGGATAGGTTTGTCGTGTTTTGACAAATTGAGTCACTATGGCAACAGAATTGAACCAGTCACTGCTAACGTAACAATTGGGCAAATTTACAGAAAGCCTCCCGCGCAACGACTTTCTCTGCCCATGATTTGACAGCTGGGTCGGAGAAGACCCGACTTTTTCAAGTGAAAAAAAAAGACACCATTATCTTCACACCATAGTCCAGTGGTTAGCACGTCGGCTTCACAGTGCAGAGGTACCGGGTTCGATTCCAGCTCCGTCCTCCCTGTGTGGAGTTTGCATGTTCTCCCCGGGCCTGCGTGGGTTTTCTCCGGGTGCTCCGGTTTCCTCCCACATTCCAAAAACATGCATGTCAGGCTGATTGGACGCTCTAAATTGTCCCTAGGTGTGAGTGTGGGCGTGGATGGTTGTTCGTCTCTGTGTGCCCTGCGATTGGCTGGCAACTGATTCAGGGTGTCCCCCGCCTACTGCCCGGAGATGGCTGGGATAGGCTCCAGCACCCCCCGCGACCCTAGTGAGGATCAAGCGGTTCGGAAAATGGATGGATGGATGGATCTTCACACCAAAACTAAGCAGAGCTGCAGTATTAGGAGCACAGATTGGCATTGGCTTCAGAAGCGGCACTTGATTGTTTGGTGACATGTCCAGAGTCCAACCTGTCTCTCGCACAATGTCAGCTGAGGTAGGCTTCAACTCAGCCTAATGACAACAAGTGGGAAAGAAAATGGATCGATGTCTCCTTGAAGATATCTTTTGCCGTGGCCCTGAAGTGTGACTGATTTAGCACACACATTAAACATTAGCTTAATCTATATGAAGACTCCTGTGCTGCACCGAATAACAGGATGTGGTTAAAACTCTACAGTACAAAGAAGAACCTCATGTGTGTTTTTGGTTTCTGAGAATCTAGCGGACTTGCAGACGCACAACAATCTCAGTCTGCTTTTTGACTACAGTGACTGTTTACCACACTGCCGTCATCAGCTGTGGTTGTAGGAGAGACCAGAATTCAATCCCGCCCTAGCTTTATTTCAGTCAAAAATAGCCCAGTGTTTAGAAAATGATAATACACATAAACCACACATGGCACTGGCTTGAAAACAGATGAAGTGGAGTCAATCACTTCTCGTGAAATGTACCCTCAACTATAACCACATATGACACACGCACATTCCACGCTGAACGCAACTGTCAGGAAAGAAATGCTTGCTTTGGATGACAGAACTCAGTTTTCTCTCGTCAACACCGCCAGAGGCCAAACACGAGCACTTCCAGATGTCAAGTCAGAAGTCAAGTTTTGTAAAAAACCACACATGCCACAAGGCAAAGAGCAACTCATTCTCGTGCATTCCCTCAATACCAGACTCATGCCTTGGGTGTGAGGACAAACTAAACGATAGCAGTCAGCGTCGGCTCGAGCTATGCCTTTAAACCACAGCCTGTGCATAGATGACTGCTACTTTTAGGCCAAACCCAAACGTAGTGTTTCCGGGAGTGTTGGAGTCATGCGTGTCATTCAGTAATTACATGCAGTCATTAGTCAAGTGAATAATCCTCTTTTTATTAGTTTACAACCTTGCCGATCGTTATAATTTTGGACGAATTACACCACCTCTGTGACCTTAAGTGGTAATATGCTCCTCCTTCAGTTGGCATTAAAGTTAGTCGCTTCCCTGGTCATCATTGGACGTTGATCTGCCACGCATGTACAGGGAGTGAACCTTGCCATTCGCGGGAATACGAAGCGAGCCCTGCCTTGAAGCCAAAAATCCACGAGTAATTTACGCCCCCTCCTATCCCCCAAAAAGGTTTGTAGTTGCTTATACATGCCACAAAATGGCCGAAAAGCATTACTTCTATCGGAATAAAACTCTTCAACTAATTTAAACATACTTCTTTGACACCAACAGGTTACCCCCTCGCAAACATTTGTAAACAGACGCATTTAAAAATGCCGAACCACTAATCTTCCGGCGTTCACTGTACTTTTTAATGCTGACTTCTTTGGAAAAGGCCAAATGGGAAAGACGCAAACTTCACGTAGACATCAGATTGCAACCTGCATCCACAAGGATACAAGCTAATGTCTTCATGTGCAACAAATGCAGCAGAATCTGACCCCCATGCATTGGACCATACAGTTATAAGTGGCAGTGCAATGCAACTGCAGAGTAAAACGGCGCAAGAATCTATTGCCTTTTGAGATGGAAGCATGCCAACTTCTGAACTGACGTTTGGCTCAAGACTGAGACTGTAGAATGTAAAGAAAGCCCAGTACGATTCCCAGCCGATCGGACCGTATGCATGCAAAGGAAATTTGATTTCCCATCAAATGACCGAGGTGTTTTTTGTTTTTGTCATGGGGTCACCCAAACAAATTTTAAAAGGCATGCTTTCGTCAGAGTAAAGCCATATTTTGATTTTCTGTTTAATTCATTTAGATTACTGTGCATGAAATAGTTTTTTTTGTTGACCTGGCAATTTGAATCTTCCAGATACTATGTATATTCATTTAAAGTGCTCCAAACACAAGTTTACAGAGGAGGAAGCTGTATGCTGCTCAGGCCAAATACTCACAAAAACCAGGAAGTTTGTAATGCACTGAAATAGGACAGTCTGTTGTTGTACTTGGTATGAACTGTCATGCCCAAGGGACTGGTCGTTAGTATTGTGTTTGCATGGTAAATGTTTCTGTTTTGACTGATAATACTAACCAGTCCATTGTTGCTTTCTTTAATGTTACAAGTTTTGCTGTATTTCATGTTGTGTGTCAATCCACGAAAAGTCTCTTTTACTGGCATAAAATTAGCAGTTCTCATCTTGCCTCCTCATTGGGGAATTGTGCTCCGAGTTGAGGCTCTCAGGCATGCGATAATGTCCACAGGATACAAACCCCGCCTTTGACATTTGAATTGTTAATTTAATTCTAGGAGGAACCGTAAATGGAATTGAAGACATTTTTTTACATTGAAATAAGCAGCAGCTGAAATGACTAATGGTGCATAATGTATTCATGTATTTCATGTTTTTCTTCTTTGTAGTGACCGGGAACACATCCCATTCCCTTTCCCCACTGAGCATTTCTACCGCTCACATTTTCTGGACCTGTCCGGAAGGGGCAACTTTTGCGCCCGACTGTGCTCAGACAGGCCTTCCTTTGGCTCCCTCTGACGTCCTAAAACACGCCTGGCTTTTCACGCCGCACAGCAACAAACACTGCACGGGACGTTTAGGCCCACGACACATGACCTACGGTCATCCGCATGGAAACCACAGCTTGCCACCAGGGTTCAAATTTGGATATTCGAAAAACAACCTCTGGATGGTTCTGCAGAATGTGACCATCGCCGACCAGGGGCGGTATTGCTGTATGGTCCTGGACTTTCAGCAAGACCATAAACATACCAGCCTTGTGCAGAGTTCCCACAGTCATGTTATACTCCACGTGACACCACGTAAGTAAGACATGAGTGCGATCCTGATGTTAATTAGTCAAAGGTGTCAGTATAGCACAGTGCCCTCACTGTCCAATGCAGAACCTGAAGTTTAGAATCAAGATTTTTGATTTTATCCGTTTTGTCAGTAGACAGCGACAGAGTACAAACTACAGCAAATGATCCTTGAAATAATATGGATCTGAAAATCCTATTTATCCTTTACAGGAACAAATGGATCTCAACAATGTTCCATCTTAGAGACTGCATTACCCGGAGGTTTGTCATCACCTCAACATAACTTGTGAATTATTCTGTTTAGCATTTACTGGAACTGGCACCGTTTCTGCTCCATCTTCAGGGGCTGTACCAGTGGCTGTGGCCATAGCAGCCTGCATTTTGGCTCTGCTTTCGCTGCCCATTATTCTGCTCCTTGTCTACAGGCAGAGACAGAACAACCATTCGAACAGACGTATGTATTGCAGATACAGTATGCCACGCTAACGGGACATTTCGTGAGGTAGACCTGCACAATATAATAGCACTCAGTGGAAGTACAGCAAAACAAATATTAAATAAAGAAATTCTTGACAAATGTAATGTTTAGTTTTGAATGAAACTGTGAGTAACGTTAAATTAGCAAGATACGTTATTGTGGTCAGAGTTTGCAGCGGTCTACAACAGCATTGCAGCTTTAAAATCTCACTATCAAAAAAATAGGAAAGCCGGTCCACTTTCAGCCCAAATGAGGCTGAGTGAAGCACAAACAGTTCCACTTCAAATGTCAATTGCCCTCAATATTTTCCTCCTGCTTTGTCTGAAAACCCATTTCCTGTTTGAGAGTTGAATCAACTGTACACAGAGGGAAACTTGTTCGCACACTTCGTATGCGGTTCGGCTTTGTTTCGCTTCATACACAATAACCTATTTCCTCTGTCCCAGGTGCACAAGAGCTGGTGAGGATGGACAGGTATGTTTTCCCACAGTCTGCTTGGCAGCTGTTATGACAGGACGTGTTTCGGAACACATCTGGTCTTTTAAATGTCTTCCACATGGATTGTTTGTCCCGAATCACTGCCAAATTTAGTTCATCTGTAGATCCTTTTGGACAGCAATTATGCAGCATAGAGTTTATTATTAACAATACTACTGATTAGAAAAACATATTTTGGGAAGAATTGCTTAACCGCTACACTCGTCATGCGCTTTGTTGTTTGATATGACTGGTTACTCCCCGACTGTGTTTTGAGGCTTACCAAAGTCATTTAATGATTAGCAAAGAACACCAGTTATAAGAAACATGAAAAAGCGTCATACTCCCAAACTTCTTTCTTGTTTTGTCTTCAGTGAAGCTCACGGCCATGAGAACCCAGTGTTTCGTCGAGAATCACCCCGAGTGAAGACCGTTGCTCAAATTATGACAAGGCAGTCCTCGGGGACTGGCCGCCGTCTGTTATCTGACCCAGGAACCCCCATGACTCCTTCTGCACATGGGGACGTTTTCTTCCCAATAGAAGGTAAGACACTGGCATTTCTATTTAGAGTAAGTATACACAGTTTTATCCTGGCCAAACAACAGCCCAAAACTCAGGCTGCAAGACCAACAAAAAAATAAATCCATAAAATAAAACTTGTCTTCAATGCTGTTGGTTTGGAGGCGTTGGAGGGTTCCTAGGTTGAAGACAAAAATGGGTCCGCTTGACAGAGTAACTGCCATTGAGCAAGGAAGTTAATTTGACTGCTGTGGGCTGCGGCACTGATGCACGCCGCTGCCTTCTGACATCGCTCATCAGTATTAAGACATCAGTACAATGGAACTTCGGTGACTGTACTTTCAGTGGCACATTCAAATGATCGTATTTCTCGTGAACCTTTACTGCTCTTGGAAGCTAACTCCTATTTCAGAAGTACAAAGGAAAGACTTGAAATATGTGTTTCAAAATTTGAATGATAACAGACTGACGCAATAGCAGTGTAACCATGGTGTGAGAGTGTTGAAACATCCCACATTTGCTGGAAATGTTGGCGGATGCTTGTGTAAAATTGCGTGTTCTCATTCGAATGAGATGGCTTGCGACAGATGGGACTAACAAGTTCAGTCATTCTCCCCCCACATAGCTGAAAACTACACTCTTTGCTTTTTTAAAAACTTCATTTTCCAACTCAGCAGTCTTATCTTTTATTTCCTCTTTCATCTATTGACATTATAGTACAGATTCACTCACTTCGCTATCTGAGGGAAAAACACACACACCCACCCACACACACACACACACACACACACACACACACACCACAAGCAGTCAAATTAACAAAAGTAAAGTACTTGCACTTTTGTCAATTTGGATTTTCCCTGCCAGCAGTCAGATTCTTCAACATATTCTTCTATGACGCAAATCACACAACCCAATTTCGTGTCACAGTTTTTGTTTAGTGTGATTAAAAGCCACACTTCAGCTTTCTTCCTCATCTTTTTTGGCCTGCTGAGAGGAACCTACCAAGAAGCTAGTTCCTTATATGGTGAAAAGTTGCAACTCAGACTTTAGAACTTTTCAAGGTGTTTTGAAGGGCTTCTAGATTATGATTAGTAAGATATTGAGCAGTTGTGCGTTGAATCCACCAAAATATTACCATTCTTTTTCTTTGTCCTACCAACAGTGTTATTCCCATTTTAGCACAGAGACGTGACACATGCATTTGTTATACCTGCGATGGGATTTTAACAGTGTCAAGTTAGAAATATGCTTGAATTTGAATGTAAGTTTAAATTGGGAGTCTCAAACTATCACCCATGCACTGCAAAAATCTGAATGAGGGAAAAACAACAACAACAACAAATGCAACTCAATGCCATGTGATCGAGAAGTAATCTAGAATGCTGGGCTCCGGCTCATTGTGATTACAGCTGTCGTAATGTCAGTTACACTTCAAGCGTGTATTAAACAAAAAAAATAAATAAATATGTAATAGGCTGACAAATTCAAATTGGCTAAAAATGATTACGAGTCCAGGCCATTTGGGAATTTTGTTCGGTCCATGTTTATTTCAAACTACGCTTAAATTGAATTTTGTTAAATCTAGAGAAAGCCTGTGAGGATTACCTGTGTAATGTCTCTGTTCTCTGCTCTTCTTGGCCTGCTTTTTTTCCTCTCTATTACAGACACCATCCCTGAGTCTCCAGACATCCTCCTGCTTTAAAGAGGGATGAGACTCCCTCCTCGCTATAACTGCTGACCTGGAAACAGCTTTGCGACTTTTTTGTTTTCTCCTCTGTGCCTCCAGAGCAACGTTTCCCTCGGTCTTTCTCACAATTACCTCTGCTGGGAATCTCATCTGTGCACTGTGTTTGGTCTGTAGGAGGTAACGGATTGACTGCATTTTGATCTCAAACACTCCTTCCTGCACCTGCAAAAGCTGGAGGCTAGAAAGAAGTAAGCTGTGATTGGGAACTCTTTTGCTGTGGCAGGGTCGAGGGTACGTATGTGGGCGTATCCCATCTAAACACTGACTACTGCTGCGGATGGGTTCCACTGTTTGAAACGGTGGAGTTGAAGGCTTTGTGCAAGGTTTCTGTGCTAGAAGGATATCAGGTCACACAAAATGTATTGTTTGGTCTTATTTGGGTTGACTTTTTTTTTTTCAAGATTACTAGCCAGGCTTTCATTTAAAAGTTTAGTCCATCCATGACATGAATGGTTTTCAGTAGCGAACCTATCTCGGCTAACTTTGGGAAAGGGACAGGCTACATCTTAGGCTGGTTGGAATGAAGCATTGGTGGAAACTGATACGACACCAGATGCACAAACGTTAGTTGTTATCACAGCTACACCAGGGTGCATGTCCAGACGTCACAAGCTTTTTTTGTGTGTGGATGTATTCTCAAATTGAATGGTTGAAAATAATCTTCCATGCAGATCAGGTTGAAAGATTACACTCAAGAAACCATATCTCTTAACTGAGGTAGCAAACCTGCCGTATTTCTCGAAATGAGTACAGTAATAACAAAACTTGCATTGGCCAAGGGAAGTACAGTTCTTGTTTCCTTTGCTCCCGATCAGGTGAGCTGACCTGTAGATGTGAAAGTGAAAAAAACTCAGTGGTCTCAGTTGCTTTTTACTGTGCTACATCAGTTCACTTTCAGCTCCGCTCCAAATCCACATTCCTTCTTAGCCTCAATAGTCGACAATTTTCCGTGGGATAGATCCACATTCACATTTCAGCACATCCTTATCCTGCAATGGTCTGAGTACAATCAAAAATCATGTAAAGTTTGATAACCAGCCCAGTTGCCTTATTAAAAAAAACAACAATATAACACATTTAATCACTGCTGTCTTTGTACAGTTTGTCTGGTGGTGGATTTGATTTTTTTTCTTTTTTTTATGTTGGAATTTCCGCATTGAATTGTTTGAAAATAACGTGAATATCGGAGTTAAGTGTGGTTGAATGACAGCAGATAGAAAATGTAGCTTTGTGACTGTGAGAAAGAGTTGCTTTCTCACTTGGAGTGTACAGCAAGTGCTCAATGGATATTTTCCTGCAAGTTCTGAGAACAGGGTATTCTGTAAATACTGTACGGTATTGTGTGTGTATTTTATTGTCTTGGAGATTTATGTGGCCGCAAAGATGTTATGCAAATTTGCCTCAGTGTGAATGAAAACATATTGTTCTGTATATTGTCCTTAAATCATACAGATTGAAGCTTTAATAATAAAAACATAAATAAAAATGGAGCTGTTCCACCATAACCTTCTGTCTTTTTAATTTACTTGCACTAAGAAAAGTCCTATTGTTATGCTTAAGTTTGGAGCACCGACACTTACTGTTTGGTTAAAAGTCATCCACTGCATATATGGTAACATGGTCAGAAATCACCTCAGAAGAAAACAAAACAAAATAACATTCAGCACAAAGTTCTTCAATATTGCAGAGCATTTTGAGCTGGAAAAGCAACATTTTTTCTTCCTCTTTTTGTAAACGGGGCTTGTGGCTTTCTTGGTGAAGGTGTTTCCTGTGCTGTCAGCAACTTCTCATTTTAGTCTACTGTGAAGGATATGCGATCTAAATTCTAATTGTCTTTCGTGCTGCATCTGTCGCTCTTATCAATGAAGGCAACCGTGATTGTAAAGCCTGAATTGGCCAAAAGAGTGGTGGTAAAATGGGATGACACTTGAGGAAAATAGATTCCACCGTACAGTGGCAGGAAAAAAAAGTGCAAAACTTCTACCTTGAAGTAAAAGAACATAGAGATCCTGTCAGTCATGACCCAATGTGTGACATTTTAGAGTTGCTCAAGTTAATGGTGACTCAACATGGACGAGGAGAGATTCAATGGAAGTCACCGGCATGTTACTTTTTCGTACCGTACATAAGTTACAGTCACGACTTCATATTAATGCCATGTTAACAACGTCCAACTGAAATTCATGAAGACAGACATTCAATGAACTACGGGTAACAAACACACTTAAATGCTAATGATTAACAACCTTATGATGGAAAGGGTTAAGCATTGTGTTCTGTCTCTTTGCAGCATGATGCAAAGAGCAGCCGAAAAGGGCAAAAGTACACAAACATCCAATTTTGTTTTTTGTTTTTTCACTTCACAATAACCATTGACAGTTCGTTTGCATAAAGTTGCCCATCATCCCTGGTCTAGTTTTACGATTGCTGTTTCTTGGAACAGTGGGCTCTTTTGGGAAAGCATTCACATAGGCCGAGCACTTGCATGTACCCTTACATATAAACAAAATGGGACATACACAGTCCCTTTGCTATTTTGGACCAATTATATACCTTCTCTAAGCATAAAGTACATACAAATAAGCAAATCTGCATTTCCAGTAAAGTGCTAACCATAAAGTTCAAAGGTTATAACTGCAATGAAAAATATGCTTTAATTGAAATATTTTTGTCATCAACTTGACCTGATGTCTGTTGCCTCTTTAGTTATTGTTCATTAAGATGACAGAAAAGCACTTCACCTGATTTCAGCAGGAATCCAGAATGATGGTGTTGTTGGAGGTGAAGGTCAAAAGTCATGTGATGTAATGTTTAGAACGGTTTTGTTTTTGTACTGCACTTTTTGGGGATGGGTGAAATCACTCAATCTTGGTCGAAAAAATGTTACTTGATTTAATTGTAAACCTGTGTGACAGTTCATGTTAAGAACTAAATTATGATGACACTTCGTAAAATTCATACAAACAGGCAGCTAACTCGGTTGTTTAATTTCACACTTGATGGTTGGGCAGGCACTCGAGAGACCCAACTATTTGTATTGAAGCAATTAAAAAGTACATTTCCATTATATGCTACTTTTATACGTTTTGTAATGGTGGCAGTTTGGACTCTAGGAAGTCTAAAAATTATAATTGATCTCATGGGGATTTTTGTTTTGCAAGTCACCAAAATCAAAGTTTGTGCATTGCAGTCGAACATGAAGGTGCCACTTCATTTGTGTGTTTGTCATCCTTACCGACAAAGGAGGTGTGCCATCATCCTCCACGGTCACAATGAGTGTGTACTCCTGCTGACGCTCTCGATCGGGAGGGGCGGGCCGTGTCACCATCTCTCCCGTCATGCGATCCATGCGGAAGGTCAAGTCTTGGTTTCCCGCGGTGATGTAATAAAACAGCATGGCGTTGGGACCCGTGTCCCAGTCTGTCGCCAGCACGCGCAGGACTGATGTGCCTCCTCCTACGTTCTACATTTGAAACCATAAAATCATCCATTCCAGTTGCCGCAGACAAAAGACCATATTAAGCAAGGAACATTTGAATTCAAAAGTGCAAGTGAGGCAAAGCTGTCTGTGGTTCTGTCCCACCTCACTTATGCTGACATTGTAGCCCCTTGGACTCTCAACAATAGGCGGATTGTCATTGACATCCAGGATATTGATCGTGAGGGAGTGGTCCGTGTGTCGGGGAGGTGACCCGTTGTCTGTGGCGCGCACCTGCAACAGCATACACATGCATATGAATCGGAGCCACCATTCATTTGAACACCCCGAAGAATGTGCTTGTCTGTCAGCAAAGTTTAATACAATGAAACATTGAAACGAATTAAAATAGTTTGTTCCCCTCCCACGAAAAAAAAAATTGTGAATAAGAATGGTTTTGATTTTTTCCTGTGCTTGCGTGGGTTTTCTCTGGGTAAATCCCACATTTCAAAAACATGCGTGGTAGTTTCATGCTGCACTCTGAATTGTCAATCGATGTGAGTGTGAATTAACTCTTTCCTCCCTGTCAAACTGCACATAACATGCTCAGGGAGAGCAGACAAGACATCCTGGTTAGAAAAACGCTCACCAGTAAGTTACATTTTTGTTGGCGACACAAAAAAAAAAAAAAAGTGCCACGGCGCACAACTTGAAATACTGTTTTGGCACTTGTAATTCAAGATTACCAATGCAATGTCCTTTACAGCACATTCGATCAT
Source organism: Hippocampus guttulatus (assembly GCF_054856545.1). Taxonomy (NCBI): domain Eukaryota; kingdom Metazoa; phylum Chordata; class Actinopteri; order Syngnathiformes; family Syngnathidae; genus Hippocampus; species Hippocampus guttulatus. The sequence goes on along the minus strand of NC_141270.1, from coordinate 14,383,264 downwards.
AAATCACGTGTATTCATTCTGACCTTGAGCAGGTAGCGATCCACCGACTCCCTGTCCAGAGCAGCATTGACATAGACCTCCCCATAGGTGTGGTTCACTGTCTTGATCTTAAACACATCTTCCATATTGCCTGCGACTAGAGTAAAGTTGACCTAAAATGGCATGAGAAATAATAAAGGGAGAGATGAATAGAAGGGGCGAGAGACAGACGATTGAAAGAGTCCCTCGGCTCATCTCGTTGGAGTAGTTATGCAGTCAGTGCGTGTTATCCAACGGCAATAAATCACATTGAAGGACACACATCACAATGTTTTTTCTCTCTCGCTCTTACCAGTCCATTCAATCCTGCATCTCGATCTCTTCCCAGAACTACAGCCACTCTTTTCCCCAGGGCGATGTTTTCCAGAATGTCCACTGAAGTATCAGATGTGATGTCAAACTCGGGACTGTTGTCATTCTCATCAAGTATAATGATCGACACCTGTCACGAGACAAAGTCCGATGTCGCTCCGAAAGGCAACTTGAGATGAACATAATTTGTATGAATGCTGCAGATGACCGCCAGCTCTTACCTTCTGTTGTTCCAATAAGAGATGCAAATAATACAAAAGGGAGAAGGTAAAAAGTTCGAAGATAAGACTGGTTCATATTTTTTTACTTTTTTAAATAATTTTTTAAAAACCGTTTCAGGAACAGCGGTTACTACAGTGGGCCACTTATCATGTTATCAGGTTCCAGGGTGCATGAAAGTTCAATCAGAGATGCAAGTAAAGTGGAGATCAATCCAGAAACAAATACCCATACCACAGTTGAATCTTTTTTTGGTCCTCCGTCATCTGCGACCACCGTCAGGGTGTACATGTCCCCCTTCTCTCTGTCGAGCAGCCCTGTAACTGTGATACGGCCCTGAAACATCATCCTAATGTTTTTCACCCTTCATCCAAATTTTGAGCAAAACAAAGAAAACAAAGCCACATTATTTCTTTCTCACCGTGACGCTGTCGATCTTGAAGAGGGCCAGGGCTGCAGGCGACGTATCTGGATCGAATCTATAAGTCAGCTGGTTCAAGTTGTCAGCAGACTGGGCCTGCACCTGAACCACCTCCATCCCCGTGGCAATATTCTCACGTAGCGACGCTTCATAACTGGCCGAGGAGAAGGCCACCGCCTCGTCGAGCTCATTGAGTAAAGTGACATAAACCGTGCAGAAGCCTTGGTGGAAAGGTGGGGCCTGGTCTGTAGCTGAGATGTTCATCAGATAGCTGGTCTTTGTCTCATAGTCCAAGTAGTCCACTGTGGTTACCAGGCCGGTGCTGACGTCCACTTCAAACTTGCGATCTGAGCCAGATACAAGGGCATAAGCTACTGCTCCACCGTCACCTGACCAGAAGGGATAAAAAAGTTTGTTGGTAGTGGTAGTGGTGGTGGTTTGTTTCTACCAGTAAGGGATAATTGCGATCTGTTTCTGGATACAACTTCCTGGCCTATTTTCCAATGCTTTAACTTTACAAAGCCGTCATTCAAAGCTCATAGTTCCTGTTGTGTTTTGAATTTTTTTTTTAATTGCATTGTATGTTCTGTTAGGAATTATAGTAAGATATCTTTAATTAGGTACTTAATTTTTTAAATGCCTTTAGTTGTTGTTTTTAAATGCTTTTACATAACAGGTGTCAAAGTCAAGGCCCAGGGGCCAAATCTGGCCCGCCACATGATTTTATTTGGGCTGCGAAAGCAAATCAAACATGGCAACTTCCATGAGGCTTGATAAACTATGTACCAACATTTCAAATTCTCATATGTAATAAATTAAAGAGACGTTGTAAGCATTTTGTTGTTGCCAACACCTCATTACAGTCACTTAAAAAATAGTTGAATAAACGGTTATTCTTGACTTCTTTATATGATTTCAGTCATAATAACCCTCCAAGGGAAATGGTAACTAAAATGTGGCCCGTGACAAAAATGGGTTTGACACCCTTGTTTTACATGTACTTTTAATCATATAAACCTTAAATGATTTACATGATGACATTGTAAGTACAGTACGGCAGTGTGAAACTAATAAAAGTCAAGTCATGAAACCAATAAGCTGCAGCTCCTCAACTGATTTCCCGCTGAACTCACCCGTGTCAGGGTCTGTGGCGCGAACCACAATCACCGATGTGCCAACACCAGCCGTCTCCCGAAGGCCAAGACGGTTGTATTGTTGCTGGGTAAACACTGGGACCTCATCGTTGGTATCGTCCACATATACTATTACCTAGATGAGTTTAGACAAATAAAAGGTGCATAATTATCTTCGAAAACGTCAATGACTGCAGAAATTTGCATGTTTTCTTCAGGCGGTCGTCTTCATAAATCTCATTGGAACAGCACCAAACAAAAGGTCCGGTATCATCATCACCTTGCCCAATAAAGATTTGCGATTCGTCATCTGAATATCACTTTCATTTGCTCGTCCACAGTCCATGATTACTTTGCTTTAGCCCACTGCCGCCTTGTTCCCCCCCCCCCCCCCCCCCATTTCGGTGTTAATGATGGTTTCGTTTTCGTCTCTCTCTCTCTGTATATATACATATTTTTTTCCCCTGAGATTTACGTGATCTTATTTTTTCCTGCACTTGCTCGAATTTATTTAATTTTTTTTGACTGACTACAACTTTCTTTCTTGCCTTTTTTGTGTTGGCGGTTTGAATTTTTTTTTGTCCTTTTTCCTCCCAAATTAAACACTCAAGTGATCAGCAGTGAGTGGCATTTGGTAATTTTTGTCAGGGGTTGGTTGAAGTTAAACAAATTCTGTGCTAAAATTTTCCAATTGTCAGCGTCTCTGTAATGCTGCGTTGAAGCACAAGAATGCATCTGACATCCTATTCGTCTGCTCACCCTCACAGAGCTCCTCATGCTTCCCTCGTCACTGTTGTAGGCTTCCACTTCTAACACGTGAGAGCTGCTTGTCTCTCTGTCCAAAGCACGGATGCCTCTGGTCAGCAGCCCTGTTTGTTTGTCAACGCTGAACAGGTTTTGGCCGTTTCCTGTATGAAAACACACATCATGTAGCATTCACACACATGCACGAGCACGTGCACACATTAACACACTTTTGAGCCCCCCCCCCCCCCCCCCCCGCCCAAAAAAAAAGAAGAAATTGGGTGAGCCACTTTCACCTACTTGAAATGCAAACGTGATGCATATTTGAAAACCGTGAGGTTGACACTTGCTTTTCCAGAGAACTGACAACTTATTTTAGTGATCCATTTGCGGATTTGATCACAGAATTGGGAATAATTATTTTTTTAGGATTACTTTTAGTTGTTTTTTTTAATGCATGAAATTAACGAACAAAGACAAAAATGAAGGACATTTTCATTATTATTTAGTTAGTTTTAGTTTGTTTAATCAACGTAAAATGTAGTTTGTTAGTTTTCGTTTCCTTAAGCAGGATACAGTATGTTGCTGACATACAACCTGTCGGTTCTTATTTGGGAGTCCAGTCCTGCTTTTGGTTTGCTACGTTGTGTCTGGTCTTTTGCACTCCTATTCATTTAGCATTTTTCATTGCATATGCCTTTTTTTAACTTTTAGTTTTATTTTTGGAAAATAAATACCTTTTGTTGCCTCTCTGCGTTTCGGTCATTTTTTTTTGCCGCAACCACCACTCGCACGTTGTGACAGAAATTGAAGAAACAAGGATGGTCTCATATTTTTTTTTCCACGCCTGTAGACAGGTGTACAAAGGTATATTTAAAAAAAAAAGAATATTTTGGGGTAGATTAAGTGAGCTAGATTAATTTAACATGTCGAGTTCTCACAGCACAGTAGTTGGGAATTGCGGCATTAACTTGATGCATGAAAACCACATGGAAGAAATGCAGTAACATTCATACCAGTGACAATCCTGTAGAGGACGAGGCCGTTCTCCCCTTGGTCTGCATCCGTAGCTTGTATCTAAATAAGCAGACAAGTCAGACAAACTTAAGAGAGCCATCCAAATCTAAATATATCCACACCAGGGATGGACAACTTAAACGCTGGAGGGGGGACGCCCGTTCCTTGATTCACTGTTCTGCAAATGTATAAATGCATATCCACAGCAATCAAACAAATCGTACATGTGTTATGACATAGCCGGCAAGTCGATGGATGGATAGTGAGAATCAGAATCAAGGTGTATGTACAGGTATTATTGTCTTTGTCCACCCCAGAATCATAATGGCGGGTTGATAAAGTGAACATATCAAAAAACAAAAGAGCACTTGTCTTGTGTGGGTCGCATACAGTTGATCTCATCTGTTGTACGAGTGCAGTTCATTCTTTGATTCAAGTTTTTGCTCATCCAACCATTTCCACAGACATTTAGAAAACTGTTGACATCTTTTTTTCTAGAACCGCTGCCACAACAACATAACAACCCCACACAGCTCGGCATCGAGAAAGCATCTCTCGCTCTGTCTGTTGCAGGCAGATGTCCAGGAGCAGCAAGGAGCTGAGCACAGACAGCATGGCTCCTTGGAGCACACGCTGATAAAAAGTGGCGCACGCTTGAATGGACCATGTCATGGGACTGACTTCTGAATCTAGAGATCTGCTGGCACCGGATGAGGCCGACTTCATGGCTCACTGCGATCCTCTGTGGATGTGTCAAAACCCACGGAGGTGCTCACAAAGTACATATTAAATTGCATTACGAAACACAGTCAAGCACATTTGCTCAGGTATGCATGTGCGCGCGCAGACACACACACACACACACACACACACACACACACACACACACACACACACACACACACACACACACGGCACTACGAGGAGGGGTCCAACTCTCATTAGCTTTATAAAGAGATGTGGAGAAAGGGGAGGAGAGAGGAGGGGCAGGAAAAAAAGAGTCTGGGGGGTCAGATTGGTGAGTGATGAATAGAGTATTCCACACCGGACTGCACCACTTCAGCCATGAAAAGGGGTGCATCAATTTAGTAAGTATACTGAAGAGCCAGAGGCTGTCATGGTAAAGACATATGTTGCATGTGAGCAAACAGTGGTGCACCACTAAGCTTCAGTATGGCGTAGCTGAAGCGAGTGTACTCGCTTTGCTATAAAGAAATAAAAGTGAAACATATTCTCTTTGACCCCCATTACTTGTGTTACAACCCATTCCTTCACTGCCCCCATCAGCGTCCCCCTTGGCCCCCCAACCCAACATTTCCCCTCCTGTCTCTGGGAAAGGAGCAGTTTAAGGGGGGGAAAACAAGTGCGTGGAGCCAAGGAACAGGTCTGCCTTCAGGAACTGGTGCTGTTCGAAAGAGTAAAGTGGGGCTGTGAGTAGTCATATTTTTTTATATGTTTTGTTTGAGAATATGACGTACATAATCAAGGCATGTCAAATAAATGTAAACATTTTTAACATACCTGTACGTAAAATATCGTGATATGAGACAGAAAGCGTAAGTAACCATGTAGTAATGGTCTATAAAAGTTGCAGCGAGTGAAAACTCCACGTGGGGTATGCCAATAACTTTGCACAGTTGTGTGTGCATAAAAAAATAAGAAATAAAATAAAATAAAGCATGCGTTTAAGTCACAGACTAATGAAGGGACTCTTTAACAAGCCTCTTGCTCCACTGGCCTATGTCACAGCTTTCCTGGCATTTAGTCTGGAAAATAATTTCACATCCCAGTGTGTTTCCGTTAAACCGATAAGCCACACTTTGTCTCTGCCGCATTAAAGACGATGACATTTACAAATGTTACAATACTGAAGTTGGGGGTGTGGAGAAAGAAAAGGGGATAATTGGAGACCTGCATAGGAGTGGTGGGCGTCTTGCATTTTACAAGGGCCTTCTTAATAAACCCAATTAGTTTTGCATTGAGGAACACTTGGCAAGCGATGGCTCTTTTCTAACCTTGATTTAATAGCCACATAAGTGTTGCAAATGCCAAACACTTGCCAAATCTGCATACCTATGTAAATTGTGATCATTTATGTCTGCATGTGTCTGCATATGTCGGAAAGCCCTTGAGTGTATGATCCCAATCAAATCAAACATAAAACAACTTAGTTTGGTTTACCGTAGCTCATAAGGCAAAACATTGCATGTCAAAGAGAGCTGACAGTTGAAATACTGTGACACTTTTTAACACTGCAGTTGAAAACCTCTCAAGGCCTTCTTTTTTTTAACTAGGTGAACGGCAACATGAACACTAGTGATCTAGGAACCAACTTTGACCTCGCCTCCACCAGAGAGAACACAGTGCTCAATGTGTCAACCACCACTATCGCCTCCACCTCCTCCGTGTCTTCTTCAGTCAACCATGACCCAGAATTCACTATTATGGTGGTGTTGGGCTTATCACTACTGCTGGCAGGGTTAGCGATCTTCATGGCAGTGTGTCGACGCTCTGAACAAGACTTGCAGTGTGAGACGAGCCCTGGTTCAGGAGAGACTCAGAAACATGGAGGAAGCCAGTCTAGTGAGCCACAGCTCAAAGTGTGGAAGAGGCTGGGCTCCTATCGGCGCTCCTACAATCTGTCCTTCAGAAGACCCCCTCATCGGTGGCCACATGAGCATAGGAACACACATGCTTTCCATTCTGCAGGCAAACGGATAGCGCAACCGGGGGTCACCACAGAGATGCACCTTACTACGCCTTGTCTGTATGACTATGTCACTGAGATCTAGTAGGACAAATAGCCAAGGACTGACTGTTAAACTGAAATGTCAAGTCACTCAAACCAGGCATGGGTATTGTCATGCAAAAACTATCCAGGCGAGTTTTGCTTTCCAAATGTTTTAATGCCTTTTAGCATTTTTCATATGTGGAAATACGTACTTCTGAAAGCATTTTTTTGTGTACGCATAGATTTATAAAGAGTGAAATGAATGCAAAAACAATCTGTACCCTCAGCAAGCATTTCCCGTATCGTAGAGACAAGATTACTCGTTAATTGATTTGCACAATTTAACAATTTGTCAGGAGTAAGATTTAAATTGCAACTAGCTTAAAGTTGGTCAGTGAGGGAGCTTGAACAACAAGCATTATTCCTCGGCATCACATAAACCAGGAGTGTCAAACTTATTTTTGTCGCGGGAGGGCTGTTACGACATTGAAACGGAATAAATGCTTAATCATCAAATCGTAGAATTACTTGTACACACCAAATTGATGTATTACTAGTCAACTATTTGTTGTTTGTTCAATTATTGTTTAAGTGTGTTTGTTCAATTATTGTTTAAGGGAGTGTTAACGGGGTAATACATTTTTTTGCAAAATCTCAACGTTATTGCACATGACAATTTGTCATTTCCGTACAGATTTTAGCAAGGATCATTGAAGATGACACACATGATTTACTTTTGCGGGCCACATAAAATAATGTGATGTCCTGGATCTGGCCCCCAGGCCTTGAGTTTGACACCTGTGACAAACACTATCTGTAGCTAATAATAGTTCTGATGCAATGCAACATGTCCATCTACGCCATCCACTCATTTTCTAATCCGCTTATCCTCACAAGGGTCGCAGGAGTGCTGGAGCCTGTCCCAGCGGTCTTCGGGCAGTAGGTGGGGGACACCTCGAACTGGTTGCCAGCCAAACGCAGGGCACACAGAGACAAACAACCAGCCGCGCTCACACTCACACCGAGGGACAATTTTGAGTGTTCACTCAGCCTGCCATGTATGTTTTTGGAATGTGGGTGGAAATTGGATTACCCGGAGAAAACCCACGCAGGCACAGGGAGAACATGCAAACGTCGATCTACTCTTCAAACTTAATTAGGTCAAATATATTCAAAATTCCACTCAACATTTACAGTAGTCCAACACAGTGATTTTTTTAATGCTGCATTTGGCAATAAAGTCTTTTTTTCTCCCCTAAGTCTGACTATGAAAGTTGTAGCGCGTATTTACCTGGAGGATGCTGGCTCCCTTGGGCACAGTCTCCAGTATGCTGGTCTCGTAGCTGTTTTGCAGGAAGATGGGTCTGTTGTCATTCACATCCTGAACTTCAACAAACACGGTGGCTGTGCCTGTCCTCCTGCTGCCCGCTGGACCATTGTCTGCGAGTACAGACAGAATCACTTACAGAAGTAGTCGACATTTGGTGGGGACCTACACATAAAATTTTGTTAAAAGGCACAACATTAAGTAATTTGGAATGAGATCCAATATAAAAGCGGCATTAGAAACAATTACCTTTCAAATACAGTGCAGCAATGCAGATAATGCTGGCAGAGAAGTTTTCTATTATTTTTATTTTGTTGTTGTTGGTGCATCACATCAAATAAGATAAGGAAAAACCTTTATTGTCTCACAATGGAGAAATTCGCAATTTATATATATATATATACAGAGAGAGAGAGAGAGAGAGAGAGAGATTTTGCACACCACACAGAGAATCCGATCGTACACATGCAATCAAGCAGGAAGAGTAAAGTGACTCTGCAAACAGTACTGCATCTCTTGAGCTGCGGGTGTGGGGATGGTGGCTTGCTCAAGGGCACCTAGACAGTAGCCAGAAAGCAGACTCGCACACCCCTTCCTCATAATGACACCTAGACTGTTCATGTTTCATGTTACTGTCATTGCTGTCAGATAAATATTGATTCGGAAATGCTCCAGATGATATTGCACGCTGTTTTACTGTCATGCGTTTTTATAATACAGTAGTATGGGCGGGTTCTAAAATTGAGATGCAATAATGATGGTATGAAACGGTGGTTTTAATAGATATGTCCCTCTAAAGGCCACGATACCAAATGCATGGCCTGCCAATGTATAAGAAACTTAATGTTTTGTTCAGTGAGTGTATACAGAGTGCGCCTATAACTTTCCAAGCTTTTTTTTTTAAATAACACTGTTAGCTCAATAGTACACTTAAAATTTTGTTTTGTAATTAAAGTTTTGCATTCTGTCTTCATGTCGTCAACTCTTTTATGTCACTTGCCCCTCTGCAGATAAGCCTTTCTGACTCAATCGTTTCCAAAACAGGAAAACCTCGGTTCTTTCATGTCAGACACCAAAGCAAGTGCAGCAAAATTTTAAGATGGCTTGATCATCATCATACAAAAAAATAAGTTGCTTTGAAGATAGATGGTAAACAGATGATAAAATGATAAAATGTGACACACCTATAGCTTCTATGACCATTGTGTACGCTGCCTGGGTTTCTCTGTCCAGGCCAACCACTGTCCGAACAATACCGTCTCTGAAGCCGACACTGAATTTACCATCTTGATTCCCACCTACAAACAAACATATCAAGAACTCAGCAAAACATCCACATTGACTCCTTTAGAATGAACAGCTCAAACACAATATCACACAATGAATGGGGAAAATGCTACAATACATTACCTGCATATACTAGAGTTAATGTCATTGTGCAATTAGTTGCCACTACATAGAACTGAAAAACCTCCGACAGTGTGGCGTCTAACCTGTGATGAAGTAGCTAAGTTCAGCATTGAGCCCGGCGTCGTTGTCTGAGCAGCTGAGGCGCGCTACAATGTGGTCTCTCGGGACGCTCTCCTTCAGGGACACATTGTATACACGAGGGTTGAAGGTGGGTGTCTCGTCATTTACATCCAGAACTGATATAGACACATAGACAGAAATGAGTAGGATAGACAGTTGTGATTTTTAACACGGCAATTAAGGCAAATGAGTACATTTTGAATTGTAAATCGGTCAAGTTCACAGTGTTGTTTGACTTTGGATAGGTTGTCATTTCTCACAAGGTCACGTTTGTTTAGAATGATCAAGTGCCACCAGCAGGTGTTAGTATCTCTCTCAATGGATTCCACAGAAATGAGATTACAAGAGGCAAACCCCCTTATGATTTATGAGAATTTACTCATCAAATGCTTCAACTGTTTCATTTGTCAGATAATATCAGGAGAGCCAGGGAAATCAAGTTGCAATTCTCACGATCAAAAACATTTAGACACTCACCGGTGACAGTGAGGGTTGAAGTTGAAGTGCGAGGGAACTTTCCTGCATCGTATGCTATAATTCTCAAATGGTACTGTCCAATCTGCTCCCGATCAAGCATTGCAGATGAGGTGAGAATGCCGGTAGAAGTGTTGAGGTAAAAGTCCAAGCGAGGCATACCCATCTGCAACGCCATCGTAATCAAACCGTTCTTATCCTGATCTGGGTCCTCCACCTGAACCTAAAAGAGGAAAGGGAGGGTGAACGGTCAGGGGACAGTTAAGAGTGGACAGAAACAGAGTTAATAGTGCACGGACAAATATACAAACAACCATTTACATTACACAAGGGGGAGCCGAACAATAATATTGAGCAGTTTCCCCTTTTGCAGAAGTCAATTTTTCGCAGAGAGTTGTTGTTTCACACTACTCAGTGCGCAATGTCAATTTACAGTGCAATCCAGACTAAATCACCATATTTGCATTTGTCATTTAAATTTCCCCAAGAAACACTTGCGTGAAGAGCTGCATCTATACGTCTGCTGTGATGAAGTTGATAATGCAGTTTTGATTGGAACCGTCAGAAAACTAAGCATCCACTCGCAAAGTATAATCACAATAAAAAATGAATCACTATAAATAAACGAAAAAAATTGGACACCATTGCAAAATTATCATTACTTCAGTATTGTCACGCCGGTGTAACCATTTTGTTGGAGTGCACCAAGTAACAATGGGGAGCTGTCAGGGCCCCTAACACCTGCACTGACCAACATTAACAAGCAAATTCTAAAATGTGTTCCATGTAGTCAGCCCGGTGGCCCATTGTTTAGCGCATCGACCTCACAGTGCAGAAGTACTGGGTTCAATTCCAGCTCCGGCCTCCCTGTATGGAGTTTGCATGTTCTCCCCGGGCCTGTGTGGGTTTTCTTCGGGTACTCCCGTTTCCTCCCACATTCCAAACACATGCATGGCAGGCTGACTGAACACTCTAAATTGTCCCTAGGTGTGAGTGTGAGTGCAAATGATTGTTCATCTATGTGTGCCCTGCGATTGGCTGGCAACCGGTTCAGGGTGTCCCCACCTACTGCCGGAAGACGGCCGGGATGGTCTCCAGCACCCCCCGCGGCACTTGTGAGGATTAAGCGGATCAGAAAATGGATGGATGGATGGATGTTCCATGTAATGGTCATAATTTACTCCCAACAGTCTATTCTCTTCATTTCATGGCATTACCCTTGGTTGCACTGCTCCCATTGAATGTGGATAGATAATTTTTATTTTATTTATTTTTTGCCCAATGAGATTTCAGCTTGTTGCGGTGTTTAGTGTAATCTGGCCTGGTCCTTTAGAACTGAACAGAATTACTGGTGCTGTGATTTAGACTATATAAACACAGGGACCGATGAGTATAATGTATTTTAGTGTTTTATATTTTTGCCATGTGATTAAAGAAACAGTGATTCTGAGCTGCTCTCGACGATGTAAGTGGCACAGATGCTCTATCTTGCATTTTTGTATATTACTGATGGTTTCAATGACTGTAACGTAATAGCGGCGGCTCCAAGAGGTGGATTAAATGGAGTAAATCACCACTTAAGTACCAGGTACCAAATGAGTTTGTTGCCTTAATGGTACCTTAAAGACTGAGGAACCAATAGGGAGTCCCTCTGGTACTTCAGCCACAAACGGGAGGTTGACAAAGGCTGGGTCGTTGTCATTGAGATCCAGCAGGTTGACAAATACTGTTGCGCTTGCTGACGCTCGCAGGGGAGGTGCACCACCTACAGAGGGCACCAGAGAAACATATAAAGACATTCCACGGTCAAGGGAATTTATCGTGCCCAATAAAACTTTTCATGGGCAACATAAAACTTAAGGACTAAGGATTGAAAATAGACATTAATCACCCAGAATTGAAAGCACTCTACTCAGTACGACATAAAGTCACTGACGCCTGCTTTACAGATGAGTCAAACAAACAGAAACAACTCACGGTCCACAGCAGAGATGATAATGGTTCTCATGAGCATTGTGACCTTGGGGTCAGTGCTTTCCCTGTCCAGGGTTACCCCGCTGGTGCGGATCTTCCCAGTGTTGCTGTTTATGGTGTAGAATCGGTTTTCTACACTGATGCTGTACACCACAGTCCCATTCTCCCCGTTGTCAGAGTCCAGCGCCAGCACCTGGGCAGGAGAGTGACACAGCTTGGTTGATCGGGCTGATCAACAGGTGTGCTTTACTTCTCTCGGCTTACCGTGAGGGTAATATTCCATGGGTTTAATAGCGTGTCTTATTAAGAGTGTCCTAAACAAGGGAGAACTAATAGGAGAGACGACAGCAACTGACAGATGACAGGAGGGGAGGAATGATAATGTGAGTGCACTTGCGTTTCCCACCTCAGCTGGAGAGTATCTCACACACGCACGATGACTGGCGACTGCTCGCTCACAACACTCGGGAATAAGAAAAATGGTGACGTCTCTTTAGGTGATCTCGGTGATGAATGCATTGGAAGAGGAGCCCGGCTAAAACATTTGCTGGATTTTAAAGAGCTGATCAATTATTCAGTGCGCTGACTAAAAACGCTGCACAACGGTTAATTGATCATTAGAGGAACAAAGTTTTTTCAGGTGTTTAATTATTAATGGCACATGGTAAGCAGGCAAATTGGAGGCCTATTGATAAGCAACTGCAAAGAAAAGTGCAGGTGTTATAAGACGTGACGTGTGCAGCTGGGCTCAGTTGAACTAATCATTTCTCTGTTCCCAATGCCACGTATTTGATGTCCAGTATATGTAATACGGTATATATCCAATGTTAAAATCCTCCACCCCAAAATGTTATAACATGAAAACTTGCCAAAAGTGGATTTTTGTGCAAATAAATAGTTAATAAATCTGAGATTTTACTTTAAGGCCATATTGCTCAGCCCGAGGCTGTCGGAGGGGAAAAAAGGTGGAAGGACGAATACTTTAAAAAGTCAATTTTGTGTCTTTCTTCACTATTTCACCATTGGTCTTTGTGCGAGACGAGTTCTTCGCTTTCCTGCCTCGCAGCTGAATAATTTGCAAAGTGTATGACTGCAGGCTACATTTTAATTAGCAATCGGACTCCCTTAATTACACTCAGCGACGCCTCTTTAATTAATGAATGATCAGGGCTTAATTTCCAACAGCATGGAGCCAAAGACACCAGCAGGACAATGGGAGAGTTTGGGAGCAATATTCAAGCATTTACATTGTGATGACCTACACGGTGAGTGTAATTTGTCCATGTAGTCTAGTGGAGCGCTCGTATGTGTAAGATAGATAGACTGTGTATTCGACGTATTCTTTGAACACATGCTCTTTAAATGTTGTCGGTCAAAAAGCTTACCCGTACTAAATAAAAGCCATATATAGTACTATTGATCACTCTTAAACCAGTGGTTCTTAACCTGGGTTCTATGGTGTGTGTATTTACACCAGAGGTTCGATAAATCGGTCTCAGCGTTTCGACGCAGTTAATACGTGCTAAATATGTCGAGCAAAAAAAAAAGTGGTCAGACGAATATGAACCAATGGGATTCACATGCATCACGGAATGTGATAAGATAAGAAAAGATAAGAAAACCTTTATTAGTCTCGCAATGGAGAAATTCCCAATTCACAGCAGCAAAGTTATGAAAGGAAGAAATAGAACAACAAAATATAGGAGCTATGATGGGATTATATTATAATACGATGGGACTCAGCATCCTATCTGCATTATTTGTCATGCCAATTGAGCAACTTTAGTCTCGCACCAGCATAACTGAAGGAACACTTCTTGAATCCGATTTTTATTTTTCACTAAGGGTTTGGTGGATCTGCATATGAACTGGTTGGGTTTGGTACCTCTAACAAGGTTAAGAACCACTGACCGAAACATTCCTATGTCGGTAATGGTACTCAATGTCGATCATCAGTGGTGTGGCAAAGGAGTGAAAAGTGACAACGATACTAAGGGCCAATGATGGACAGGGGTCCATATTCATTTACTTTTCTTGGGACTTGAATTAAAGTTATATTCGACTGTGGAGTGACTGCTGACGGGGCAGCTCCCATGGTCAATTGATGGAAGTGTATAGATATATTGTACAGAAAATCTAATGTGATTAACTCACTTTTCCAGTCCAACTCGAAAAAAGGACAAATGTTAGATACAGTAATGTGTTTTTTTGGTGTATTAACAATTATAGTAGGCAGTGTTGTCAGGTTGGGTGTGGCACACTCACAGAGATGACGTCTGTGTTGATTGGGCTCATCTCCACCACATTGGCATGGTATGGCTCATCTTTCCACTGGGGGGCATTGTCATTAATGTCCAGGATGGTAATGTTCACCTACACAAAGGGCGAAGCAGCGGAACGGTGGTAAATTTAATAAAAAAATGAGAGCAAATTAGGAGTTTAATGAACAGCAAATGAAATGAGAGCATTTACCGTGGCAATGCCAGTCTTCTGTTGCGGGCCAACCCCTCCATCTACAGCTCTCACGATGAGGATGTATTCAGATTTCAGCTCTCGGTCCAGCAAAGCTGTGGTGGTGATCTCTCCTGAAGCACAAACACATGTTTAATGATGATATATTAAGATTATGACAAAAACTGGAGAGCGCTGAAGAAAGGTCAATGGAAATATGTCCAGCAGACACAAACAAGAAACAATGGAGTGTGATGAACTAGAGAAGGCTCTCTGATATCTTTGGACTGTCCAGAATCACTTTACCAATAAAATAGGATCCACTTTGTTATAATGCACACTCACATGCACACGTACCAGAGCGTGAGTTAAGACGAAACTGAGAAGAGCCCTCCAGGGAGTAGATGAGGGAGGCCTGGCCAAACTCTCGAGAGGCGTCCAAATCAGTGGCATTGACGACCAGCACTGTAGCTCCTGTGGAGAGGTGGTGAGAACACAATCTTTCAGAACGAGTGAAAAATATATATCTGAAGTGACAGTCAGGGAGATGATCAGTGTATACATTCGATTTAATGATAAGAGGTAGTTTCCAATAAATTAAAAAAAAATCTTTGTCAAAATTGCCAGTCCCACCAGACAGTAATACATGAGAAAAAGATCTCTGTGGCCCCATCTGGTTTTTTTTTTATGTGATTTGATAGAAACACGGTACTGACAAGGTGTCAGTCATTTATTGTGCATGCGTGGGCATAGCCCTGACCTGCTGCCTCGGGCTTCAAGGGCTTTGCTGAAACTATGGCCAAATGGCCACCTTTGGAAAATAAAACAATGCACATGCTTCATTTGCTAACTGGGCTAATGTCTACAAGTGCAATGTCTAGCAAACAGAAGCAGCGCAAGGGGACCCGAAGCAACTGAGAGGATAAAGAAGCAATGTAAAATTAGCAACATTTCTTTCAACATGCAAGTTCATTATCGCTTTGGTGGGGTTCTTAATTGATTACACATTCGCAAACATAAATCTTGAAAGGAATAACATTTAGCGTTACAGTAACATTCCGTTACAAATAAGTCCCGCTGCCAATTTAGCAGTCATGACTAATGTTGCTTGAATTGTTCATGTTGTTGGCATATGGCTAATGCTGCTGAAACTGCAAATGTGCTCTTTGTGACTATTTATCCCGACTACGCACTGTCACACTTGCATGTCGTAATGAATGGCCTGGTTTGAGAATCATACTGTTTGCACATCGGTATGGAGTGTGGGTTTAATCAGACACTTGAGTGGGGGGGGGGGGCACTTTTAACACTGCAAACTCCCCCTTTAGTACCATCCAACAATATCATTGCCCAGTGTTGACTGACGCTGTCAGAGAGGTTTTTAATAACATACTGTTTGTGTTGTTATTGTGTACAGTCATACTGTGATGCATGATATAGAGAGGTGATTGCAATATTTCTGTGGCTGAAAAAAAAAAAAAATAACAATTGAACCTATCTAAGAATTATAGTTTCACAACAATAAGAACAACACCGCTTGCATTTCGGACATCCTATTAATGTAAAATACAAGACATAAAATACATCTTTATTCAGGTCGCGTTTTTACAAATTGGAAAACAATTAATGGAAATGTGTTTTTCACAGGACAGCGATGATATTCATACAATGAAACCAAAAAACAATGTCCATGGCAGTGTCTGTCATGTACAATTACTTTTGCGATGACATCATTTTTGATACAGCCCTTTGCAAATTTACTCCATTATTTTGTGTCTAGCAAATGTCGAGGATCTAGGAAAGATACATTGTAGACAGACAGAAAGGCTAACACTTTCCTGGATAAAAACACAAAAGTGGCACTCATCAACCTCGGCCACATCTCAATTTTATGGGCGTCACAGTGGGTTTTATGGATGAGCAAGCCATCAACTTGTTTGGAATGGGTAACTGGCAGAGGCCGGATCAATGAACATAACCCAGGCGGTCACCGGCCCTGAGCATGGCCTTGCAGCCCGAATCAAATGTCCTCAGGACAGGCCCAAGAGCTTTTGCCACATAGTCCTGTAAATCTCAACGTTAGCTCAAACTGCTCGGCAATGTGCTCCTTCAAATCGTCTCTGAGACACAAAAAGTGGCCTGAGCTGAAATTTGAGCTCAGAAATAGCGAGAGAGAGAGAGAGAGAGAGAGAAAGGGGACAGGCAAATATCTCATTTCCCTCTAGCAAGTGGAGGCTAATCTAATGTCTGGGATAAAAGGCTTCTCTGAATGCATGCATGAAAATGAATATAGCAGCCAGTGATTTAGCTTTGAATAGTCAATAGGCAGCATTTGGACTATTTGAATGTACAAAATCTAAACAAATGAAATAGTATGAGCTTGAAGACAATGAAAAATGGGCGGGGTGGCGGGGGGTCTGAAAACGGCATCCCCTAAAGCACAAGAGGCAACATAATGTGATTTATACATACATAGTTGTATGTGTGTGTGTGTGTGTGTTGGATCAACCAGTAAGTGCATTGAAGGGACTTGACAGGAAGTCTAAATGTAAAGGTTTACTCACCAGCATTAATGTTTTCTGGAATCTTGACAATGTAGGATGGTTTGCTGAACTCTGGTGGGTTGTCATTTTCATCCTGGAAGTGAGATAAACATCAGCAGCTGTTCAGAAGGGAGGTGGGGCAATGAGAGCACACATGTTGCAAAAACAAGTTGTCACCATTCAAACAGCTCGGGGATTAACACATTTCTCCTTCAGTTGCAAAGCACTCAAATTTACAAAGTAAAAATAGTTGAAAATGCACTCTCACAATGCAGGTTGTCAAACAGGCTCAGCCATGTATATTCACGGAATTGCTCAGGTTATTTTCTGGCCATGTTACTAATTTGTGCAGTCATTTGTTGCGAGGCAGAAAGGAACACACTCGGGAAATTACTTGAAAAGCGAAATTATGCCATAACCGACCTCAGAACTGTTGGCCATATGTGCTAACCACTCATGCGCTGCTCAGTATATGTTGGGTCATTCAGATTCATCACCCAATTGCATTGCTACACTATAGGGAAACGCGGCATGCTTTTTCCAGCAGAGCAACATCTGGTGGATTCGGGATGGCAATGCTCCACTTATCCCTCGCGTAAAATCCACAATGGCACTGAATGCATTTCACCAAGGAAAACAAGAAAATGACACAATGGCAGTGGACATCATCCAGACATTCCTTTAGATAAAACAAGATAATTACGATTTGAGAGTTAGGAAGATCTATATTATGTTCCAGCATCAACCTTCATATACCCCACAGCAGGTGCCACATCCTCCCACTCATATTGTATGACATTTCAGTCTTTTTGTCACGCCAACATATCTCATTGTCTATTTATTCCTGGTGATTTTTTTTTTCTGTGTGAGCCTCAGAGAAATGTTAACACTTCAGCAAAAGTAACTGGCACCATAATCTATGCGATCTCCATGTTCCACTCGGGCATTGTGCGCGATGCTGTCATCAGCTGATAAACCGCTGTAGCATGAGTCACAACACTGTGGCACACCGAGGAAGTAAAGCGCACGCAAGAAAGATATAGGCGGAATATAGAATTATGATCATCTCTCCCTTGTGATTTTTGCACTGCAGTAAATATTTACCCCGGCAGCATTTCGTCCACATGCAGGACGCGTGCGGAAATATTTTCTATCTTTGGTTATCAGAGAATATGCGGGCTGGCGTGCCACATGGAAGCTTCTTTCTGATCTCTAGAAACTCTCTTAGGAAGCATCAAGACAATTAAATAAAACACAAAACGCACCTTTAGAGAAGATTATTTCTGCTTTTGTCAACTAGCACTGTACGCACATCATCACGCAGTGTATTGTTTTGATCAGCAATATGGTCCTCAATAATGAATCATAAACACCAGCCATGTCACGTTCTGCGTGATGGTAGTCGTAGGACCCCAAAAAGCAGGGAGGCAGGGAGGAGCAGGGTGGATTGACCAAAATGTATTTAACAAAAAATACACACAGGAGTACAATGGAAAAAACCCCCCACCAAGTCGAAGTACTCAAAAAAATGCCTGGAAATCACAAGTATCACACCAAACTACAACAGGAAACAAAACATGACAGGAGCACACGTATGCTCACATACTCACAGCTCACATGACCCAACAAAGACTGGCAGAAACTCAGGGAACTAAATACAAGCTAAGTGACGAGACAACGAGAAACACCTGGACAACACACAAAGGGTTGAGGGAGCTAATTGGTTACACACAAGGAACACTGATAACGAGAACAGGTGGCGAAAAAAGGGCACATGAGGAATCAAAACCAAACGTAACCAGATCGAAACATAACAAGCCATAGTGAATCGGATACACGGTATTCTCACTTTCATACAACATGGAAAACATTTTATTATGTTTTTGAATCAATAGCACAATGTAATTATACCATAGCAAAGTAGAACTTGTTTTACTTGATGGATAATATAAGAGGTGTGATGATACGTGTTATGGCCGACATTATCCGTATCGATATAAGGCCTAACGATTTGACACAAAGCGATAGAATCACTCTTTTGGAATTATACAATTTGAGACGATAAAGGCGATTTCGATACGATCTGTCGATATGATAACAATGGCCCGTAAATAAACCAATACTAATTGAAGGCAATGCCCAATAACCACATTAGAAAGCCGTTTTCACTGGATTCTCATTTAAAACCAACACCGCTTTACTGATTCCAAGCTATTTGTCCTCAAATTCTAGCAAGAATAAATTGAAACAGAACAATCTAGTTCTCTTTTTTTAGATTCAAAAAGCAATAATAGTCTTTCTGAAATTAATAAATTGTGATTAATTTTTATTTAGCTCTTTTGAGAAAAGGGAAATTTTTGCAGGTGTATTGTTTCTTCATGTGCAGACAGCACAACTGCATTAAGGCACCCTCTGTTATTTCTGTATGACTTCTATTGTTTATGTTTAGCATATATTATCATGAAGTGGTTTTAGTCCGTTCCTGTTTCAAGATTCCACCTCCACCTTTCAAAGACTAATCAGCGCTTGCTTCTGGGGGACCCTGTGACACGGAACACAGACAGAGCTTGTTTGGGTTCAGGAGCAGATCCCACAAACGCAGACCAGGAATACAAAAAAATACGATAGAGACGACCACAAGGCACAAGACTGACAAAAACACATCTCATACACTGGTTGACATGTATGAACACACCTATATGGGAATGTGGAATCATGTCCAGTGCAGTTTTGCGATAATTTCCCTTGTATGCTATCCATTTTTTTTATTTGGTCCGGTAACACAACAGATCTTAATATTTGTGTTTAAAAAATTTAAATTAAGTCATGGTTTCAAAGCAAATTTTCTTAATTACTTTGACCTAAAGTACCCTGTAATAATCAGTATATCAAGTGCCAAGGTATATTTACTTCTAATTTGTTCAATGTCAACATGTGTTAAATGTGACCCGAATAATATAAACGAGTTGTTTTTCTTCCATTGTGGTTCTTCACACATGCCAGAAAATGATTGTGAGGATTGGCATCTATCTTTCAAGCTGTTTTTGCAGTTTTACTCTTAAATCTTTTTTTTTTTTTTTTAAATACTGGTGATTTCTATTCATGACTGTAGTTTTAAACAGCATTATGTTTAAGTTTGTCTATTTGTTGGAGTGCGTAGTGTGGAACACTTAACGTGGACTTTAAAATGTTTCACATATTGTTTTTAAAAGTACTTTATTTGAGTTATGTTGAATTGCAAAACAAACAGTAGGAGAGCCTGTCCAGAAACCCACTTTGTAGTTTTGATAGTACTTGTAGCAAAAGGAGGGAAAGACACACAATCAGTGAAAGATGGAGGGGGTCTTTCACCCCTTTGGTGGAGGTGTGATGCTGAAATTGCTGAACACAATTCAAACTATTCAATGCAATTTCCATAATAGTTTGAGAGTTTTATGATTTTTTTTTATTGCATTCTCCATCAATCCACCCATGTTCTACCACTTTTCCCATTTAGGGTTACAGGTGCACTGGAACCCAGTCCAACTGACTTTGGACAACTTTAAAGTCTTTATTGCCCTAACATGCATGTTTTAAAGAACGTGTAGAAGACACAAAGTACACAGAAAGGTCAGCTTGGAGATTTGAACAGAGAACTTTTGACTATGAGGCAGATGTGCTGCCCATGTTGCCTTATTATTATGAAGCTATATTATAACAACATCAATTGTTTCAGGGATTTAGTGGGTTTCGGACAGTGCTCTTGAATCAATGATGGTCACCAGTTTGAGGACAGCAGACCATTTGAACCACATTGAGGGAAGATGTTTTTTTTTCTTTTTCCTTATTGTTTTACATTTGAGATGTTATTGTGCTATAGTTGTGCAATAACATGTGGCCACAGGGATAGGACAATGCCCAGATTACATTCGCCTTCATGAATTGCCGCGAGCTCCATTTTATTGTTTCTGTATAAAATCACCTGAGGTTTTGTGTTATAACATAGCTCCATGAGGTTTTCGTCAGATTCTCCAGCTTCCTCTTACATTCCAAATTCATGCATGTTTGGTTAAATGAAGACTCTATATTGTCCTTAGGTGTGCATGTGGGTGTGAACGGTTGTTTGTCGATATGTGCCCTGCAATGTTCTGGTAACTCGTTTATGGTGTACATGTACACAATCTCTTGCCCAAGATCAGATAGGATATAATGCAGCTGACACACGACCCTTGTGAGGATAATCAGTCCAGAAAAAAGGATGGAAGGACGTTTCATATACAGACACTTTTTTTTTCCTTACATGTTCTGTAAAGCTGAAAAGTGTTCTCTTTTTTTCTTTACAATTTAAGCTCCCAAAGGACTGATGTTTCCTTCGACATGTAAACATCACATGAAATGTTATCAAGGATTACTGGAGTCATTCTATACTTGTTCAACACAGTACACATGGAGCATATGTGTGTGTGTGTGTGTGTGTGTGTGTGTGTGTGTGTGTGTGTGTGTGTTTTGCAGGGCTGTACTTACGATAACCTCCACTGTGACAGCGACAGTATTATTGAGGGCCGGGTTTCCTCCGTCTTTGGCCATCACTGTCAGATGGATCGTTCCACCGGGAACCTTTTCGTAGTCCAGAGGCCTGGTTACACTGATCACTGATGAAGGGAGAGTGGAAGAGAAGATAAGGCTTCCCAAAATGGTGAAGACTTTCCACAAAATTCTATCTAGGGAAATGTGTCCATTGATCCATCCATTCACTGATGTGAAATGAGAGGTCAAGTGTGTCCAAACTTTATCCTATAGCCTAATGTGTATTGTATTCTTGAAGTTGGCCTCATATTTGTTGTGCTCAGCACACCTGCATAACCTTCCACCATGATGATACTGAAGTATCCAGGAAAGGCCGAAGCTGAAATGATGGTGTATGTGATCAAGTTGTTGGGAGGAGAATCCTCATCTGTTGCCTGTGGGCAAGGAAAGGAACAGAGGAAATATATACTTGTACATTTTGAGTGAGTAAGTGAATAAGAGTGCACAAAGAACAACAAAAAACAAAATCAGTGCCAGCATGTTATTGTGGACATTTAAGCTGGTTACGGCTATTTGTCCCAGGATATTAAAGTGCCAACTCAGCTAAAAGATGGCCAATTGAAATCTTTCCAGGGCTAATCCACAACATTGAGAACAACACTCCCTCGTTATTTTGTTGTTGGCTGGACTTAGTCGCGACTCTTCCAGTGTACGGGACGTCACTGGCATCATTCTGTTGGGCACCTTGTCAAATCTTCAGGTTACATGCATGAGCCCACTCGTTGATTTAAATCCATTTTAACAAGGACAACCACAGGAAACAAAATCCTTCTGAGGAAACAACAGCAAATTCTGTCTCTGTAACACATCACCTCCTTCTGTCTACTTATGGTATTTCTACTACAAGCCACTTTTCACATAACTGTGGAGTGGTGTTGTGGCTCTTTCTGCTTGTCTTGTGTTCTCTTTCAAGGCAGAATGCTGACCCAGCCTTTGGTGAAATTTGGCTTCCCAGCTCCTCCAGTAAGGCATCTTATTCATATCAGAAGCGTTTAAGGTTATCTGAGACCTTAGGTGTCAAAACTCCGGTCCTGGAGGGCCGCCCTCCTACATGTTTTCCATCTCTCCCTGTTGCAACACACCTGATTCAAATGACCAGCCTATCAGCAAGCTCTGCAGAAGCCTGATATTGATCTTGTTTATTTGAATCGGCTGTGTTGCAACAGGGAGAGATGGGAAAACATGAAGGACGGCGACCCTCCAGGACCGGAGTTTGACACCTATGGCTTAGACTAATCAAACACAGTGAGCCGGGCGTTGAACCAAGTAATCGCTTGAAGTCCTGCAGTGTAAACACACACCACTACTGTGCACTGCGGAACCGAAAGCAATCGCTAGACGCTCTGTTACAAGCCATGTAATAGGCTTTCTTGAGGGCACAATCAAAGGAAGTGCTGAGCCATTAGTTACCATTGCGCCTGTGCACCTCTGGCTTTTTTGTGGCAGTGACAAATAGCCAACACACCGGGTCAGCCCGAACTTCTTGGATACAGTGCACACAAGTACACAACTACATGATAATACAACAGGGAGAAAAACAGGGAACTAGGTGAATGAAAACGTCAATGGAGAATACACTGCATACTGAGGTCTGAAATTATTTCCACATCAATAAAGTCTCTGACTACGTATGAATGACTCATAATATCGACGACTTATCCTACTTCTAAATCTAAATCTTCAAGTATTCAGCATTAGCAGTAACCCCTCACCCTGACTCGGGCCACTGGCTGGATAGCCTGTTCGTTCTCTCTCAACGAGCCTACGTACACCTCCTTCTGGAAGAGTGGCGCGTTGTCGTTTACGTCCAACACGTTGACTCGAATTCTCCCGGTGGTCTCCTCCCCACCTCCATCTCTCGCCAACACAGTCAGTGTGAAGCGACGCATTAACTCGTAATCCAAACTGGCCCGCAGAATCACCCAGCCTGTCTCAGCATCTAAGGAAAACCTGCAAGAAAAGACAAATAATTGGATTGATGGTCTCAGCTATAGAGACATCACACTGGGCCTGATTTATTTCTGTATTTATTTTTACCAAAAAAAAAAATCCGAAGTTAAATCGTGTGTTTACTCAACAATTTGCGAGCAGCGTTGTTGGACCGCGTTCTCTTGAATTGCAATAAGATCCAAAATAGCGGGCACAAATTGCATGTTCAATCACTCTAAGAGATTAAGAGATTGTGCGTTGGCAACAGGTGTAGAGATGGCTGTATTTTAAAATGGGATTTGTGCTTTAGGTCGCGCTGATGTTTTTTATCATGATTTGGGATCATTTGGAGGAGCACCTTAAGTGGAAGTTTAAAGTTCTGGAATTGGAAATGCCATTGAAAGAGGGAAACACAGATTACTGAGTTACAGAAAATGATCTCCATTGCTCCGATGATTTGGGGAAAGCAAGCAACCGCAGAAGCCAAGTTTTGTTCGATTGAACTCATCTCAAGTGAGTGCCATTTGGACGTATGGGCCCTTCCCGATTAAAATTGCATTTAAAGGGGAAGTCAACCCCAAAATTTTCTTTCAGAGAGCATGTTCTATGCAGCTCCACTAGTCTAAATGCGGCATTTTGATTAATATTGCGTTTGTGGAATATGAGTTAGGTAGTAAAAATCCACCCGTTTCGATCCATCTGAGGGGGCGGCCATTTTGCCACTTGCTGTCGACTGAAACTGACATCACAGTTGCTTGGGGCTCAGGAAACAACCATTTATGGCTCAGCTTCAGAAAACCGGTGAGCCGTGAGCTACTGTGATGTCATTTTCAATTGACAGAAAGTGGCAGAATGACCGCCCACTGAGATGGCTAAAAACAGGTGGATTTTGCTGCTTAACTCATGCCACAAACACAATATTAATCAGAATGCTGTGTTTAGACCGGTATAGGCACGCAGAAAATATTGTGAAAAAAAAAATTGAGGTTGACTCCACTTTAAAACCTGGGACCGCAAACCCTGACATCTTCTCTGAAGAGACCAACACCAATTGTCACAGAACACTGAAAAGATCCAGACACACGAAGATGTCATACATTTTGTCATATGCCATGACTGCTTCAAGTGACTGGCTCCAAGTCAGCCCTTAGCACATTCAGAAGCTCCAAAATTGCATTGCTGAATAGCTCAGTCACATTTTTTTTTCCAAAAAATGTTGATACAAGCAAAGAGGATACTACCCCTCCCGAGGGCCTCCTTTCACTTTGATTTCCAATTCCATCTTCATAGCCGAATTCAAGAAAATAATTTATGATAAAATGTATTTGGAGATGAATCTTACTGGTCTGGCTCATCGCTGAAGTAGTAACGAACAATACCAAATGTGCCAACGTCCCCATCTGTAGCCTGCATTAAAAAAAAAAAAAAACAGTTGGAAGAAACAGTTGTCACAGTCATCAAGCAATAGATTTCTTAGAGCAATTAGTGGATGTTGATACAGAAAGTAAAGCTAGGTTTAGTATATTTGGTTCATACTTATTTTATATCTAGACATGTTTGGACAACATGACCATAAAGAATATAACTGTACAAGCTGTGTGGGCTCTAGCACAATTGTTTGTCAACAAACACCACACACACGGTGGATATGATGCGTCTATTCTGCAGACATGCTTTATTTTGCCATCATTTCAGAAGAAAAAAAGGATGGAGAAACTACAGCCCCTAGGCTACAGTATACATGGCCTGTGAGAGTATAAATAATAAATAAATAAACCTTCAGAGGAACTTTTACATAAAGCTCCCAAACATTGAACCCGCAACAGCTCATCATATGTAATATTGAACATCTGTTTTATCGGGGAATATTTTGTAAAAAAAAAAAAAAAAAAAAAAAAAAAATTGGTGAAGGCTATGACCCTAAAAAACCCCCCAAACAAACAAAAAAAAAAATCATCCACCCATCTTCTATCCCGCTTATCCTCACGGGGGTTGCAGGTGTGCTGAGCTTAAACCAGCTGGGGCGAGAGGCAGGGGACAGCCCGAACTGGTTGCCAGCCAGTTACAGATTATAATAAACTTAAATTTAAAATCACCATCACTGTCTCCAGCCCTCTAAATGGGAAGGTTGCATCACCAAGGACATCCAGCATAAAAATTTAATCCTATGGACTCGGTGTAATGACCCTTAATATATTAAGAATTTTCAATGACCTCTACATTCTTTTGCGAAAAGTTGTGGTAATGTTCAGACTTTGTATCACAGTTTCAGAGACAGTACAAAGGCTACAGTTACCATCTGCTTTTTCCCTTCTTGTCCAAGAAAAAAAAATGTAAAAGTCACCACGATGTTTTACTCAAGTCTGTAAATTCATGGGAAGCTTCCTCCACGTCATCGTGGATGGTAAATCAATGTTTCTTTTGAATGTCCACACCTTTGTTGTTCAATGCACTGAAGCACATGCTGCAAACTTGCAAAGAGGGACAGACACCAAATACATACAAAGTCTTTGGAACTCCAGTCAGATTCTTTTATTAACCTCTGAGGCTTCCTCTGCGGTGTCTCAAAGAGCTCATCCTTAAATGCAACTCATCTCCTTCTCTTCCTCTTTATTTTGGAATTTCTCTTCATCCCTCCTTCTCCCATTCCTCCTTTATCTTTGCCCCAGTCCTTCTGTCTTTACCCCCTCTCTCCACATTGCATCCTCCACTCCACCTCTCTCCATTCTCCCCATACACTCCCTCTCCATATCTCCTCTGCACACTCTTTCCCCTTGATGCTTCTGTCTCTCTTTTGCTCCTTCGCTCCCAGGTGAGTGACAGGCCCATAAGTGCTCCAATGATAGCAGTGCGGGTGTTAGCGTGACAGCTATCGAGGCGGCGACAGAAGCTCCTCTGGGGAACTATAGTATCCCTCTTGCCTTCGCGACAGAAAAGGAGAAAGGGAGCAAGAGAGAGAGATGGGTGAGAGGTTAAGTAGTAAAGGTGATAGCCATCTTTTCTTCCCCGCACCATCAGTCATTAACTCCCATCCGCTGAACAATCAGCATGACAGTGTGGACAAGTCACTTTGCCAACTACAAGTCAAAGACTTTCAACTTTAGCTGCATACAAGCCCACTTTAGATCGAGGTTGTAAAAACTGTTCCTACTGCAAGTTTACTGCAAGTCAGAAAGTCAAAATTCCAAAAGTAGTTTCGTTGATAGTTGTATATGTACACTACTTATACTATATTTTGAATATGACTGGACTGTGAATGTCAAATGGTTAAAATATAGACTGCGCTTACGTATGATAATCAGCATTCGTTTTCAAAAAAGTTGTTAAGGAGTTGGTGCACATATAGTCAGTGAGCTGCTGATTGCCAATATAAACTCTAAAAAAAACCACGGGGCCTCAGGCACTAACTACAAAAGAGAAATTAGTTTTCAGTTGACCAGTTTGGTTAAATGATGTGTTTCTTTCCATCAGAGAGGGGAGGCCAGCAGGCAAACACACTTATACTATGTGTGTACATCTCACAATATATGAATACCTGGGAATGTGTTTATGTGTGAGTCCACACGTCTGATAATGGAGGCACTCTGCGTGATCATGTACAATAAATGCCTGGTTGTAATGAATGTGGGTGCACACACAGTGTGTGGATATGTGTGTGCGCACGCAGATGTACGCGCATGTGTGTGTGTGTGTGTGTGTGTGTGTGTGTGTGTGTGTGACTACACTGGTGGAATCGAATTGTATGTTTCCAGGAGTATTCAGGAATATATACTGCATGACACCCAACAATTTCCACTCTTAATCCACTATTATTATTATTATTATTATTATTATTATTGTTATTTTTATCCATCCAGCCATCCATTTTCTGATCCGCTTTATCCTCACACGGGTCATGGGGGGTGCTGGAGCCGATCCCAGCTGTCTTCGGGCAGAGGTGACGTACACTCTGAAGTGGTTACGAGCCAATCGCAGGGCATACAGAGACGAACAACCATTTGCGCTCACAGTCACACCTAGGGACAATTTAGGGTGATCAATCAGCCTGCCATGCATGTTTTTGGAATGTGGGAGGAAACCGTAGTACTCGGAGAAAACCCACGCAGGCACAGGGAGAGCATGCAAACTACACACAGGAAGGCCAGAGCCGGAATCAAAGCCTGCACCTCTGCACATTAAGGCTGACGCGCTAACCAGCCGACCACCGTTCCCATAGGTAATGTCATTTCTCCAAACTATTTCAAAGTGTGTATTGTATACATGTTGTGTAAAGTATTCTTAATAATTCAGTAGTTTAATACGCAACATTGTTTTGCGGTTCGATCCTCTCAATTACTGTCCTGCTGAGCACAACCATTCGCACTTACAGTCGCACCTAGGTACAGTTTAGAGTGATTCATTCAATTCCCATTCATGTTTTTGGAATGTGGGAGGAAACCGGAGTACCTGGAGAAAACCCATACAGGCACGGGGAGAACATGCCCTTGTCTTTAGCAGAGGACGATGCGTCAGTAAATTTTGCCGGTCCATCATTCGTCATTTGCCAGAGGCCGGGCCACCCTTCCCACATTGTCAGCCTGTCATTATTTCAAGCTGACCAATGTCTCCAGCAATCGCTCTCTGTCTATCTGATATACATTCGGCATACATGACCCGTACCCAAAGGAATAGTTTAAAAAATAAATGTCACCACATTTTAACAGGAGACCATAAACATAAAGGTGTATATTTAATATATAGACATACGGTATATTAAATATTAGACTCAAAGATTATTGATCACTGTTGTCACGGCAACTGATCAAAGGTAAGCCGAGTCCCAGTGCATCAGCAAACTTGTGAAGCATAACAGTGTTGATCTTTGACTTCAATTTAATCCCACATGAAACATAAAAGGTAAAGAGCACGCATGGATATAATGGTGACAGTAATAATTCTGACAGGCAGATGCTGCATTTTTGACATGTGTCAATCAGGTAACGTCGTCTTTAGCAGATGTCTCCATCAAATGATGACATTAAGGAGCCATCGCTCACATTACTCCAAAACATTTCTACCTCCTCTCTCCTAGGTGCTAGTACGTCAACAGAGAAGCAGGGACGTACGAATCTGCAGTTCGAGGAATGAAATGAGCCGAGAGTGAATGCTGTCCGCTCGACGCAACCCTGGTGTATATTTACCCCCGCGAAAAAACACGCAAGCCACATACTGTACATGTAGCGCGTTTTAGTGCACGAGGATGAATATATGCTTGTCAGCGAAATGGGAGTCTGTCAATGACAGACTAAGGAGGTCCGTCGATACTGACCTGGTTCGTGATGATTCTGGTGATGGACAGCTTGTGACATTTTTCTTTGGTGGTGTGATATGACATGTAAAATATGTGCCTTGGTTCAGTAAAGGTTGGGAAATCATCCAAATGTATCAAACAACAATCTGTACAGATTAAAGACGACAGTTTCAAAACAAATACACTCAAATCCATGTATACATACTGCCAAAAAAAAAAAAGAAAGAAAAAAAGGAACTCTTCACGCTTTGAATATGCCCTTAAGACACACAAAAAAGCTAGTTTGGCGAAAGATCACATGTCCTAATTTGAGACTATGACAAAAGATTTAAAACCAATTTTCACAAACCAGAGGGGCCATTACATTTTGGTGTAATCAGTAAATTTGATTATGCATAAATTTTATTTTAAAGGTAAAATAATATACCTGTTGGTACTTTGGGTAACAGTATAAAACACCCATATTTTGGAACCCCATAGCACCGCTAAAATTCTACCCTAATCAAGATCAGTTTTGACTAAGACTGTAAGACAGTAATTAATGTGTTTACAATTGCCCTTGCCGTCTGCATAAGTGCTAAACTAGACTACACCATGCTGTTCGGTGTTGTATCATTAGTTTGCTCGTGTGTTCACGTGACACAGCGGCAGTGGTCCACTGTTTAGTTTGGAAAGCTATAATTATTCCAAGCACATGTGAAGTGGCAAAAAATAGCCTTTAACTCAGAAGAAAAGCAAAGAGGCACAAAGAAAAGGTGGGGGACTGTATTGGACGCACAAACTGGAGATCCAGTTTGAGCTGCCAGTGAAAAGGCTTAAAGCAGCTGGCAGCTCTGAGTTGCTGAAAGGCCTTCATCCTCCCCCTCTTTTTCTGCCTCTGTCCTCAATGATGAAGGAATGAGATTAGAGAGTTGTGACTACACTGAAGACACACACTGAATAAAAGGGACAAAGCAGCAGTATCATTGAACGATGAGGGAACATAACTGACATCAAGACACGACACAGACACAATAGACATGTTTAACATGCAGCCATAACTAGGGCAGGGATGTTCTTTTAACGCAAATATGCCATTTAGTGACACGATTAAAGCGCACGCCATCCCATTTATCTGAAATATATTGTATTCATGCTTGATATTTTGTCATAGCAAATGAAATGGAAACCAATTCACCATGTTTTTGGGATGATTTTTTTTTCTTTATCTACAGTATCCTCTTACAAGGGATCCTTAAACCAACTCCTCTCCTTCATGTACATCCACTCATCCATCCATTTTCTGATCCGCTTTATCCTCACAAGGGTCGCGGGGCGTGCTGGAGCCTATCCCAGTTGTCTTCGGGCAGTAGGCGGGGGACACCCTGAACCGGTTGCCAGCCAATCGCAGGGCACACAGAGACGATCAACCATTCATGCTCACACTCACACCTAGGGACAATTTCGAGTGTACATCCACCGGAGATACATCCACTCATTCTATTAGTATTAGAAACCAGCTCATCACTGGCAGGTTTAAATTATATCTCTCTTTTATGCTATCTTGACAGAAGTCATAGCGCACATCTCTCCAACCAACCAACCAACCAACCAATGACTGAATCACTCAAGGATTGAGCCAAGGAGTTTTAGGTCTCCTGACACCTCTTTGTTCGATAAGCTTGTTAAACCATATTAACCCACAAAGAGCACAAAAATCAACGGCGAAAAAATACTCGCATTGTAATCGTAAAACAATGAAAAGGACAGAGGAGACATAGACTCTGTAACCCTCCACTGCAAAATCACATTGATTTCTCCTCACGTTAGCAGCTGCTAATGTCTAAAGTCTCAAGAGTAAAAAAAAACAAACCCAAAACTAAAAGGCAAAGAGACGAAGTGAGAGAGGAACGGATAGAGACAAAAGAGTAAATCACAATAAATATTTATACTGATAAGTAACACTGTAAAGCATAAATATTAAACAGCTGTGTTTGTGTGTGTACTTATGTGTTGGTGCAAGTGTCCACGGGGATGCAGGAGTGGGCACTACAAAATGCATCAGCTACCTCTGTGCATCAGCTCTGATCAGACGAGCAATGAATATTAACCTAAAACGAACCTTTCAGCAACATTATCAGATTGCTTGTGGGGCACTTTTGAGAAGAGCTGGCAACAACGTGCATAATTCCAATTAGCATAGGTATAAAGCATTGTGTAAACATGACCCAGACTCCACCCTATCTAAAGTCCTCTCTCTCCAAACCATTGGGATGGTTCTCAGCTAGAGAAATGCACACAGCACACACTTCGTGACAAGAAAGCAGTCATTTTGAGTTAAAAAGAGCTATCTCGTAGCACGTGACCCTTATTTGATGGCTTTCTTTAAATATAAAGGTGCACGTTCTCTAAAGAGGATCCTTGATGAACATTTTCAAAAATACTTGACTATTTTTACAAATTCAAACCTATTGATGCCTAAGTACCGGAGTTAGAGGACAGATGTCACTACTAAAGCGTCACAGTGCAAGCGTAAAGTGCTCAACTAAGTTGCAGAAGAGTACGAAAACTCAGCTATAATAGAGAATTTGCATTTTAGCTATTTTACAAAGCCATGCACTAACTGAGACAAGTAGTTGTAAAAAAAAAAAAAAAATTATAATAATCACAGACCACCGATCAGGCGCCCCTGACAACACTGATAATCTCGTCTTTATCATGAACTGTTTGCTTCTTGATTTTTAGTATGGTTTGAGGAAGAAGAAACATTACACCCACTTCAAGGTTTATTGAAATGATAGCAATATATGTCTGGACATGAAGACCATTCAAATGAGAAGGCCATTGTTGCTGGGGTTTTTTTGTAATAAAAATCATTTGGTAGCCATCTTTTGCCCATCACAGACATTTGAAGCCTTGAGGTCTCTCAACACATTTCGGCGAGTAGAGAGAATGAAGCCGTGGAGGACAATCAAAAGAGACGTTACAAAGTCATATGGCGGCTGGTGACAAGACATTAACGCAAGGTTCATTTGAGAGTATAGATGCTAGATTTGTAACAACAAATAATGTACAACTGTTTATGATTTTTTTTTAAAGCCACCAAAGCTATTTAAACAGTTTTTTTTTTTTGCTTCTATAAAACCAAAAATTGGATTTGCTCTGTCTTATTTTTCAACTTTGATGTTTGTTGATTTATTTATTTTCAGTTTTGGCAATGAGCAGGATAAATATATAGACAATGGAGAAGTTGTTTTGCTCTCGTGTCATCTGATTAGTGTTTCCTGTCCAGGGAACACAAATGTTTAATCGTTGACCCCAAAGTTTTGAAGGTATCCATCCATCCATTTTCCGAACCGCTTGATCCTCACTAGGGTCGCGGGGGGTGCTGGAGCCTATCCCAGCCGTCTCCGGGCAGTAGGCGGGGGACACCCTGAATCAGTTGCCAGCCAATCGCAGGGCACACAGAGACGAACAACCATCCACGCCCACACTCACACCTAGGGACAATTTAGAGCGTCCAATCAGCCTGACATGCATGTTTTTGGAATGTGGGAGGAAACCGGAGCACCCGGAGAAAACCCACGCAGGCCCGGGGAGAACATGCAAACTCCACACAGGGAGGCCGGAGCTGGAATCGAACCCGGTACCTCTGCACTGTGAAGCCGACGCGCTAACCACTGGACTACCGGGCCGCCCAGTTTTGAAGGTAAATTTGCTAATTCCTCTCAGTCAATCCACAAAACATAAATATGACAAAAGTGTTCATAATGCCATTCTTTGTAAGGCTGTTGTTTCATATTAAACAGACAGTTTTATGAAGTTGATGGACAATAATGAACAATGTTTAAGCTGGCAGCTGGAGACCTCATGGGTATGTTGCACTGACTCAGTAATTTAGTTAAAAAGATTAGAATCCAAATCATCTTTATTGGCCAAGTATGTAAAACACAAAAGTAATTTGTCTCCAGTATATATGAGTCACACTAGTATTGCAACAACAATCAACTACAACAAACAAAGTCACGGCATAAGTATAGAAAGATCTTCTGTAATGTAAGGGTACCATTGTGCAGTAGTCGCGCCCAGTGACAGGTGTGCGACAATATGTAAAGTCATCGAGCAAAGATAAAGAAATCAGTGGTGCAATGCAATACTATGACGATTGTGCAGTTGGTGCAAATCCAGAGTTCAAAAACTTGACATGTTCCATTTCTAGTCACTGTGTAACTTGTTTATATAATAATAAAATAACAAATTGTTTTTTATCCATCCACCCATCCATCCATCCATCCATTCAGCATTTCCTACCTTGGTGGCTGCTGCTGTACTTTCCAGATAAGGTTTCAGTGAATGTGAGACTTTGTAAAGGGCAATATAAGCGCATTGCATTTATCCTTTTGATCAAATTGAATTTTTCATCTCTTGGACTATGACATGTTTTTTTCAGAAAAGTGCAAAAGATACGAATCAATTCAAACCCGGTTCACCAACATCAGCATAAATAGCGAATTGGGAGTTTGAGTGCAGGATACAGTAACACCCACTTCAGAATCATTCCAGAACGCCAGCACCAAAAGTGTAACCCACAATGAGGAAATACACTTTAGACATGTTATTATGGCATTTATGGTAATTTTTTTCCCTATCAATGTAATAAAATACATTTGAAACAATACAAAAAAAATTGGCGTGCATAATATATGAAGATCAATTAATACAAATGCACACGTTATACATACCCAGAGAAAACCCACACAGGCGAACATGCAAACTCCTCACAGGTAGGCCAGAGCCTGGATCGAAGCCACGACCTCTGCACTGTGAGGTCGACACACTAACCACCGGACCACCAGGTCATCTTAAATATATACTGTACATACTCCACAATTTTGAATGTATTTTTGTCATATCTAAAACCAGATTGAGGCAGCATGGCAACATGACAACCAGTGGAGAAAATGGATGGATGGCTGAAACTCCGACCTCAACTTCAAATAATTCCTCATGACCACTACAAAGACATACGGGGGTGACCACTCACTTGTTTATTCAGACGGCAGCATGAAAATAAACTGCCTGCTGCATTCATTGCATCACAAACGTTGTAACTCACTGTCTAAAATACTAATGAACTAAATTATGACAGAGTCACACTGGTAAACAAATCTGTGCAAACACATTACTGGACACACACACACACACACACACACACACACACACACACACACACACACACACACACACACACACACACTCTTACACAAAACACTAGATTGTAATCATGTGGGCTAACTAATAGAGCAAAGCCTACAATGACACTGTCTCATTTTAGCCATGTGTTGACTTTGAGGGAGTTGAAGGAGATAGTGTGTGTAGTAGCTTTGTGTCTGTGTGTATGTACGAGTTTATTTCCATTCCGCTCTTTTAGTGAACAGCTCGCCATGAGTGGCTGACATCTGTTTAATGTTTGTATTGTGTCTTCGGTGGCATTCGGTGTGTATACGTGTATTCCAGCCGCTCAGACAACGGACACCTTCATCTGATGGTGAATATGTGTCCATGCCTGTACAGACCTCACAGTGAGTCTTCACATCTTTTTCTCTTGACAGCCGGCTCACTCTCTTAACAACAGTAGTCCGTATTCTCAGGCAGGCTGCACAAAAGCAACATCGGCCAGACTTACCGGGTATTAGATTGCCCTGCAATCTCCATTTCATGAGCACCAGTCTATAAACACTATTGATTTTCACACAGAAGGATTTGCACTTGAATCAAGTGGAATGCGGGTGTGGCTGCTTGTGTTGACTGGCAATAAATAATAATCTCGTTTTAGAGTTTTGTTGTTTTTTTTAACAATATGCATGATAGTAATGCATGTTGGGCAAACATACTGACTTGGTGCCTTAATATTATGGGATATGCTATGGTTTTATTTCCAGCCCAACACCTGCCCAATGGTGTTCTCCAATGCTGTTCCCATTCCTAAATAAGTGGTATAAGAAAAAAGCCACACAAATCAGCTGAGTTGGAAACATGACTTCCAGGGAGGGACTTTAGACCACCAAACAAAAACGTCAAAAAAAAGTATGACTACTGATGATCATTTTACTTGCAAATAAGCCTTGCTCAATGTAAAATCTGGACCTGCCTGATTGAAGACAAAGCTCATATACTCACAGGATAGACACAGGTTTATTGGAGCTTTCGCCATTCACTTTGTTGTTGGCAAGAAGTCTTTCATATGAATTGGGTATTCAGCATTCACTGGGTTTCGCGCTTTTTGAACACTCACCAGGATTCGAAGCAGTGAGGTACCGCTGGGTGTATTTTCAGGGAGACTGATGTTGTAGAGAGATTTGCTGAAGATGGGTCTGTTATCATTCTCATTGATCAGGTCAATAAAAATACGGGCGAATCCCACATGGTCGGACATGGACTCATTGGCAAAGAGCTGGATAGAAGAGGAAAAAAAAGGTTGTTTAAGCTGACGTGGATGAGATATGCTGATTTAAATCAGTCGTCTAA
Organism: Hippocampus guttulatus; assembly: GCF_054856545.1. Classification (NCBI taxonomy): domain Eukaryota; kingdom Metazoa; phylum Chordata; class Actinopteri; order Syngnathiformes; family Syngnathidae; genus Hippocampus; species Hippocampus guttulatus. Next base: position 14,348,057 of record NC_141270.1, on the reverse strand, counting down.
GGACACAGAAGGGACACATCAAGGTCTCAAAAACGTCAGTTTCTAAATTGTGGAGTTCAAATAAGTCTTCAGTGTTGTGGAGGGGATTCTTCATATTCGTAAAGCTGGCTACCAAACAATTTAGAGCATCACTTTCTGAACATCCTTGTTGCTCAGAAATGGCTCCTGTTTAGATCAAGTTCATTTGTTTGAAAGTTTGAAAGACAGGGCAAACTTGCTTTGTGTTCAGTCATCAAAGGAATTGTTTCAGTGAACCTCCGGAACCGATTTTAGCAGTCCGTCTTCCATGCCTCCTCTTTGTTTCTTTTAAAGGGGACAACGTTTGGATTTTGTTTCGAGATCCGGAACTTACGGAAAAACTGTAGCTGCGGATACGCTCGTAGTCTAGTGGCATTGCAACCCTCATTCTGATGTCAGCACGCCCTTGTACAGCCGTGGGGGAGATGGTAAAATATTCGGAATTGTTGCCCGTCAGGAACACCTGGAACATGCTGTTCACCCCCTGTCATGGATAGCATCAGAGTTTACAGAGTATTATTGAATCAGACAAAAAAACAATTGCGGTATGAGAGAAGACAAGTCTTCATATGTTCAATGAAGGCAGATTTTAAAAACATGCATTAACAGTAGCCTACATGCTTTAAAAAAAGATTCATAGTTGAACAAGATGATTTAATTTTTTTGTGTGTCGAAATAAATTGGCATTTAGAACCATCATTTTGTATTGATTTTGGGTCGGAAGGGGGTGAATACTTTTTCGCAGCACCGTGTGTGTGTATGTCTAAAGCATTTGTAGAGAGAGTTGAGAGGATGAACGCAGGCGGCTACACAGTGCTGCCGAAAACTTTCTGATTCCACTTTCTCTGTCTGGACATTTTGTTTGGACAGTCTCCAAAGGGATTTTCCAGTGATTCTTTTTACATTTGGAGACATATCAGAGTATATGATTCTGTTTGTTTTAATGCATTTAAGAAGTGCTTTATGAACGGAAAGATGTGTTATGATCGCTGATGACAACCGTGACTATCTACCTAAATACAGAAACGTACATCGGGGATTTGGTTCTGGCTCACAGAATGCTGCTTTGTGTGGGTTGGAGTTTGAGTTGGAAAAAAGTGCAAACTATTGAGGTGGCTGTAGAGTAGGCACTTTACAATTATTAACTATGGTGTGCAAATCCATTTCGATCCAACGTGAAATTCCAAATAAACTCTACAGAGAGATCCTAATGTCTTAAGTCTGCCTTTCACATACAGATAATCCCTCAAGTACAAAAGTATGAATATAAATCAAGGTAGGGTCAAAATGACACCCCAACCATGCAAAGTCCATGGCTGCCTTGAGCCAAGAAACCATCTCTGGAGCCCCGCCATCCTCTTGAAAGCTGCAGGGCAGCCGGTCGCATCCCCACCGTGTCAGACGGAGGAAGATGAGTGCACGGGTCGATTGGTATTTTGCTGGCAGCTCAAATAGCCCCCTTGTTTTTGTTTTTATCTGTGCGAGAACCATTGTGGCTGATGGCTCCTATTTAAAAGACCATCCAATATGCAGGGATGTCACCTCAAACTGCCCATAAATATAATTGCTCGTCCATTTACTTCAGCCTGTAGAAGCCCCTGATAAAAGTACCCTGTCAGGAGTGACATCCACAAAGTTTGTTGACAGGTTCCAGTCGAAAAAAGTTTCATAGATGGCAGCCAAGCAGAAGAACGGATGGAAGAACTAACAGCCAACGAGAGAATGAGAGAGAGGTAACTACCACTTGTGTCATAGTCTCAAAAAGAAAACATCTGCCCATAATTCCCTGCACTACAGGAATGTATGATTCCTGTGCAGGTGGTAGCGGAGTGTGAATGAATGTGCACGTCATTACTGACATGTGGCTTTTATCAGATCACGACAGTAAATCAAAACAAAAAACAAATTACCTCGAAAACATGCACGTGCATGTGAAAAGAATACATCGAGCTCTACATTCCTTGCTTCCGTACTCCCCTGTAGTAGAGGAGGGAATTCGAGAACCGGTTCCAACTCATCGATTCCATCGGAAATGTGCACCTCCATTATTATCGATTCTTCCTTATGATGCTGCCGTGTCAAAGTTCAGCAGTATTTTGGCCACGGGGGCCAATTTTTTGCAATGTCATGTTGCCGTAGCGCAGCCAGGTGCATATAGAATGTGGAAGGATGTGAGTGAGAGCGCCTGCGTAATGCTGAGTTTCACAGCTAAGCGCGAGATCACAAGGGAAGATAGGTGTGTGTGTGTGTTTTGCAGAATATAGAGATGGCGACCGGGGGATTGTTTAGTTAGCCACAGAATATTTACTGAAACTATTGTGCAGTACACCTAATAAAGCCCCATCTTCACCGTGTATCACACCTGCCTCACTCTGGTCGATGAAGTTAACCCCAAAAAGGAGAACTTTTGACCTCTCCAGACAACTGTCAGGTGACAATAGAAGCAGGAAAGGTTAACATTGCATGAGCGTAGCTGACTCCATTCAAGGTTATACCCATTTCAGAAAACAAAGAAAATCATGAAAAGGAAAGTTATACAACACTACATTTTACACTGACAAAACTAACAAAAACTAAACATGCCCTTTGCTTTTTGTCTTTGTCAATTAATTTAATATGTGAGTTTTTGGGGTTGGTTTAAAATATATTTATCTATCTCTCTTTACCAAATCGCCATCATAAATCATAAAAAAATCCTGTTCCATGCAGCAGTGCATAACTTATTTAAACTTTTGCTCGCATCCAGGCTCCCTCTAGTCAAGGTATTTTTACGGCTTTTCGTCTCCTCGCTACCGTCCCCCACCATCCACTTGACTAGTAGTTATCTGACAAATTCCACCCTGACTGCTTCTGTGCCTAAATCAATCAGGGTTGACTCGCTTTCTGCTTATCTGCACCCACGGTGATGGATTTTCCTCGTTAGGCATAATTCGATGCTCTGTTCCATCTCTTCCAGAGCAAATTAAATTGTAGTGTGCAATGTGCAGGTGTCGGCTGCGTGCGCAAGCATGTGCGCAGCATTTGAGAGCGAAACAGACAGAGTGAAAGCTTAAAGCCAACTGTGTGTGCGCATGTGTTGTGACTGACTGAGAAACAGATAAGGCTAATGGTTAAGTGGCAGGAACATTAAGTGTGCAGTTTAAAAATGTCTAAATGATTACGATTGATGGAGAACATTATCAAGTGGACATTATAGTGAGGAGCAGCAACCACGACCAACCCACCTCATCCTTGTCCTCCGCTTGAATGAAGAGGGGCAGCGCAAAGCCCACCTGGGCAAGCTCGGTGATGCGGACGCGGTACTCAGAACTGTTGAACTTTGGGGCATTGTCATTCTTGTCAATAAGCAGGATGGTGAAGGTGGTCCTAACTGTTGCGTCTGATGGACTGCGATCTTCTTTCAACTCGGTGGCCTGCAGGGTGGCACGCGAAGGAGGCAGCCATTGTGTGGATGACGAGACAAAGACAAGAGACACAATACTTCACACTAAATGTAATTTCTGATGGAAGCTGCCAGCGCACAATCTAGACAGGCATTTACAGCTTTTCATTTATCGAATCAAAAGGAGCACACACTGAATCAGAGGGCTCAAAGTGGGGCCAAAGGAGGACCCCCCATGTGTGGACCAATACACACGCAGACACAATGAGATTTAAGAGAAAATAGTGCAATTGAGAAGACCTAATTATACAATTTCTCTCTCTGGCTGGCTGAGTATTGAAGCTTCTGCAAAGTAAAAAAAAAAAGGGGGGGGGGGTGCGGGGGAGAAAGATAGAAATGGGCTCGGGCTTTCTATGGCCTGATGATCGTTGGCAGAGGAGTGCTAAAAGCAGGAGAGCATACTGCTTGTGTCCAGAAAATAAAGATAATACAGCCTCAATTATCCCAATGTCACTTTACCTTCATAATCTCAGCATTATCTAGCCTAAAGTTGAAAAATTAGTCCTATTATTCTGCCTTATAAAAATCAATAGCACCACCACCACCACCAAGGAGGCATGAGCTGAGAGAAAATGTAGGTAGGGAAAAAAAAATCTATAAGTACATTTTTGGGTGACATTTTCTTTCCAGCACGTTTACTTATTCTGTTTTTCTGCTTTATATTTATTGATTTCAACTAAAAAGATGAACTAAGGGTGGAACACGTTTGCAAGTATCACTTTGTGTTAAACCAGAGCGAGAGAGAGAGACTCTTGGTCTCGCACTCAAAAACACGGTCACCTGCAGCTTTGGATGAATGTGAAAAGCAACTGAATGTGCAAATAGGTGTGTGTGCGTGTTTCTTTTTGGGGGGGGGGGATGGGGCATTATAGATTAAGCACATTTATTGTGGAGCTCAAGTGCAAATGATTTGACTCAACCTAACATTGAACTTTACACTTCAACGTCACAGTCACACTGACAACAAAAGCTCTTTAATTGTGTATCTTTCCACTTATAGAAGCTCTTTGACATCCATTTCACGCACCCTCTTGCACTCTGTGAAAACCACATTGTGCACAACAGTGGCTGAAAAGAAATTGGTGGTGGGAGGGGGATCGGGGGTGACAGAGTTTGGAATTTGAGGGGATCGAGGGTGTGCAAGGCAAACGTGATGCACTTTAGGCTGTGAGCAGGCACGGAGGAATTGAGAGACGGCATCTACTTCAAAACAGGAGGACAAAGAAGAAAGGGAGGGGAGCCCTTCACATCAGCTAGGGCACTAAATTCCATTCCTTTAACTTGTGATACTAAGTTCCACAAACCCTCCCTGGACAGATTGCAGGCTGTTTACTGTTCACAAAACTGCAAAGGGGACATTATCAAAGCATCAAACCACAACTGCCTGAGCAAATTATCAGAATGACAATTGTGAAGGAGCATAATAGCTATCGGTCTACATGTGTTAGTTGAACTCTTGACCTTGAAAGTGAATTTTTTTGATCAATGGTCCTCCAATGCGGCCCCCATTTACCATATGGATCGTTTATGGGCCTTGTCTGAAATTACCTTTCCAATGATGGGACATCGTGATTTTCAAAAAAAAATTTAGAAGTTGCATATTGATATTTATCTGTTTTTGCTGATTATCATGATTTTTGTCTTTGGATAAATGAATTCAATACATACAATAACAAACAATAATAACATTATAAAAAGTGATATGAGCACATGTTTCAGAAATGTTGATCAGACTGGTAGCTGTTTGCTATAATCAGTACCCAAGAAGTAGCTCTCAGTTTAAAAAAGGTTGGTGACCCCTGATTTAGACCTTCTGATTTCCAATGAAAGTATTGTACTGGCAAAGGTCTGAGGCCGGCATTCAATTTGTTGCTTTTGCAATGCCATCACGATTATATTTAACCATAACGGCACTAAGTAAAGCTGAGACTTCCACCCGGGCTGTACTAAAATAAAAGTGAATTTCGGTTTGTGGGAGGGGTCAAAATTATTCTGTGTTTCACTTTAGAGAATCAACTGCTGTTTTAGTGCTTTTTTAAACAACAGGATTTAAAAAAAGGAAACAATGGAGTCAAATGCGCCAACGCATACTCTTCTGTAGCTCGATGGAGATGAGGTCGCGGGACGTTTAGTCGTTCCCTGATGTGACAATCCCTTCCAGAACATGAACCTCCAGTGCCATTTATCAGCTCACCTTGACAGTAAGCGTGAATCCTGCTGAGTAGAGTGGGTTTTCTCTGTCCAGCTGACCATTCACCATCAGGGCACCGCTGATGTAGTCCAGGGAAAAAACACTGTTGGTGTTCCCTAGTTGGAAGGACGGAAGGATGGGTGGAGAGTGAGAGAGGAAAAAAAAAGATAAGAACGTCAGAGAGCCAAACGGGGCTGGCATTGTGCTTAATTCAACAGAACCCGTGGGATGCAGCACAGAGCCTCTAGAAGGGGGAAGGTGGTGGACGAGCAATGTGAATTTCTCTTTCATGCAATATGAATGTAGCTTCTGCTCCTGTTCCTTTCTTGACTCCACCTCAGGCTCACCCACCACTTCGAACCTGTTCACACTGTATCCGCTTGTTTCATCCCTCACGGTCCGAGCCCCTTCCCTGCTGCACTTTCTGTGCCAGCTTTATGTTATCGATGGGAAATGCATCGTGCTTATTGCCATAGTTTATCAAAATCATTCATGTTTAAGCATATCAAATTGACATTTTGTCAATAATGATCAGTTTTTTAGGTCCAACAATCTTTAGTTGGTTAATCTATTATAATGGCACCTTACTGAACGTTACTTAGAGAAATGTTACTTATTTTTTGTGTTGTTGTGTGTGTTCCGGATGACAAGTAAAACCAAACTCCGTTTTTTTAATGCTCAGCTTTCTTGCCATGTTGAATGTTTGCGGATCAGTTTTATTTTCACCTGTTTTCTGAGTTTGGCCAGGTGATGTTTGCAAGCCAACCCGTGATTGGTCATTACCTGAGTTCAGAGCAACTGTGATGTTATTTTCAGTTGACAGCAGGTGATAAAATCACCACCCCCTCGAAATGGATACAATCTGTGGATTTTGCTGCTTAATTCACATTCCACATACACAATATTAATCACAATGCCATGTTTAGATGAGTGGGGGCACATAAAAAACATTATTGAAAAGAAAATGTTGGGTTTGACTTCCCCTTTAAAGGAGAAGTAAGGAACCCTGGGCCTGACAATTGTGACATGTCACAGTTTTACATTTAGCCTTTTGGGTAGTGACACTTTCGCATCTTTATTTAAGGCTTTAAAAATATTACTTTGGTGTGATTTCCTTTTTTTCCTCCCAAAAGTAGAAGATAAAATTCAATATGAGCGTACATCAGTGTGTCCCCCCCCCATCCCAATTTACAGAGGGTCATCAAGATGGCTATGTTGAGGAGGATCTGAGGATCCCAGAACAATGCTTCCAGGAGTGCATAAGGTTGTGGCAGAGAAGGCTGGTAAAATGATTTCGATTCCAGGGAGATTACTTGAGAGGTAAAACCTTTGAGTGGATTTGAATTACACCTTTGGGACAGTAACTCTGGAACTTTTCTGATACACCTCATACTCTCTGTTCATACGAATTTGGCTTGTTTTATGTAACGACTATTTTTAGAGACTATTCGCGTAAATGACACGATTGCAACCACTGTTCCTGCTGCATGAGCTCTCTCTCTCTCTCTCACACACACACACACACACACACACACACACACACACACACACACACACACACACACACACACACACACACACACATACACACACACACACACACTACACTATATTGTTCAGAAACGTTAACTGCTCCCCCACTTGCATTGTAATCCATTTTGAGAGGCCCAGTACGTATTTGTTGGAGAGCTGACGATGCTCCCTATGCAATCTGTAGATAGACACAAGCCATACATGTGAATGTTATCAAAAACATCTTCTCAATAAGAAGGCAAACAATAGAGCAGACAGAGCCGAATGAAATAACCCTGAAAGTCAAGTCCGACTGGAACTAATTCACTTATGTCCTATGTCAATATATTCTGTGCTGACCAATTGACAGCACACAAACTCTTCTATCTCCCCGCTACATTGTGTATGCTAAACTGAAGACTGTGCAAATATGCTCAGCAAAAACTATTCACTGCTTATGAAAAAGAGGCACATTTGCAATAAAGTGTGTCAGTATACACACTCTTGAGTGCGGAAAAACAACTTGATGGTTTAAACCACACCAGCACTGCCATGAATAATTTACAAAGAAATTTATACAGTCAAAAGTAGGAGTTTATGCTTTGACGCAGCAAATAGGTAAAAAAAAAAAAAAAAAGAAAATCCTTCATACTATGGATTTTTTCAATATCTTAGCCATTTATTGGACATGCACTTGAGGACAAATGTTTTGGCAGTGACTCCAACTTTGTGTTTTTAACTTTTTTTGATTCCTGTTGATTCTATATTGTTGGAAAGAGCAATCGTTCAAATATGGTGTTATGCTCAAGACATCCTGAATAAAAAGAGCCAATCTTGTAACTCTAGACACCCCCCCCCCCCATAAAATAGCAGTTTTTAGTATTTTTGTATTCCAAATTTAGACAATGCTATTTACAAATTAGTATTTAGAAAAAATAAATGCAAGAACAACAGTAGCAAACTCAACATAGAACGATCTGGACCGACCACCAGAACCCATGTTTGAACCCAGAAGCTTTACCAACACCATTTCAGAACATTTACAGAGCCATTCCTAAAATATGCTCTTATCAGTCACTCTCCTTAGACTTGAATAAGAATTTAATGCTACTTATATGACTACAAATTCAGCGGGTCTGTCAATATTTCATTGCCTTTCAGTGATGCCCCTTTACTAGAAATCGTCCAGTACTTTGCCATTCTTTTCGGGTGCAGGCTTATTATGAACCTTGAGCGGAACTTTGAGGGATGAGGAATCATTCTCTTCAGATCATTTGTAGCATATTAGAGAGGAAATGCAGTATGTCCAGATGCTAAGTCCAAAGGGCACAACAGCTGAGGTCAACAGATGAACCCATGTCTGTGTTCCTCACTCCCCATTTGCTGCTCTATTATTGCCCTGTACATTTGAAATTGAGAGGAGGGAAGCTTCAGAAGCAAGAGCATAGTCTAAGTGTGGGGACATACCAAGACAGCTCCATTTGAGCCCTGAGGTAATTAACCTCAAGTGAGGCCAAAAGGTGTACAGAGGGAGGGGCAAAAGCATAAATGTGACAGAGAATTATCTCAGGCTTTCACAGCATTTTGAATTGTGTGGAGAAATTGAGCTACTGTCTGTCTGAATGTGATATGTTTGCAAGTACGGTTGGAGCGTTGTTCTGTCAGGTTATGTTCATTTTACAACTTGTCAGTTGTATTTTTATCGAAAATTACAATTACATATTGTATAGCTCTCTGATGCAAATTGTGTATATGAAGTATTTGTATGCAATGTTGAATTCTTGCCCCATATTGTCTACATATTTGCGTTGGTTTCTTGCTCCAAATTGTTTTACATTTCTACAATCCATATGAAGTCTATTCTAGTGTCTTCTGATTGCAACAGAGACTGAAATTTGAAAAAATGAAAAAGCTATTACCTGGTTGATGAATCGGATTGAAATAGTGTCCCTTATACTTTCCCAGATATTAATGGTACTTCTGTTACCCGATAAAGTACTATAAAAGTAAAGACAGCTCGTCTACATTTTCTCTTGTTTGGTGTAACAAGCTGGCATATATTCTCATGGACCTGAAAACATTAACCGTGACATTTTCAAACTTTTGTGGAAAGAGAAGATCAGCTGCGACGAGGTAAATGATAAAGACTGACCCACGGCTGCTCTTGCAATAAAAGATGCAACCCTGTCAGATCGCTCTGACCGGTTGATAAATTGAACAGGGCACTCCGACCGTATTTTCTCCTTTTGAACCAACAAAATCTGAAACGGTTCATGTCGATGTTAGGTGGGCATCAGATCTGCACCGATCAGTTAATATTCAAGTACATCATCTGTATTTACCTTGCCTTCAGCAAGAATAGGTGAGAGCTGCCTCACGCAATCAGTGCCAATGTATGCACGTAGCTTGGATACTGTGTATGGGCCAACACTGTAGTAATATTTTGACCAGAATTCTGTGCCCTCTCAGAAAGGGTAGAAAAGATATTCATGTCAGGGAAAGTGCCTGAGGCATCAGGCAGGTGAAGTGAACCAGCTGTATTCACAGCTGTATGCCATTTAATGTCCAGGCTCTTCAGACCACGAGAGTGACATCTGTTTTCTGAACTTTTCTTACCAAGCTTGTTCCCATGGCAACGCCTGTCGTCACAAAAGTTGTGCACATTTGGAGAGTAGTGTGGAAAGATAGGAATAGAAAAATCATTTTACTAGTCATCTAGGTAATAATGTGCATATAGGGGCATATTCTCCCATATGTACTGAAGTCAATTCTTTACGCACCTTTTTTACGTACTTTCAAGACCGGGCGATTCTCACGTCTAGGCTTCTGACAAACCCATCGTGCGTAATCTGGAAATATGTGTGCAACCACCAGAGTGGTGGCATTCAGTCAAGTCTGTAAGGGTGGCCCTGATTTCTGACTCGTGGAGTTTCCGCGAGACAAGTGAATTCCATAGAGATCCATTTTGAAAATATTTGACTCTTTGATGATGCAACTAACCCAAAAATCTCATCCCTAACCTTTGTTTGTTTGTTTGTTTATTGAACAACCTTGAGAGGGCAATCCACCCTTCTTCAACTGAGGACCACAGACTTGGATTTGAAGGTTCTCCAGTGAGTGTTGGAGATTGCGGCTTGATAAAGCCATCAGAACCACATCATCTGAAAAAAGCAGAGATGCACTTCTGAGGCCATCAAACTGGATATCTGGCCATAAAGATTATGAAAGTTATTGATGACAATGGGCACTTTTAGCGGAGCCCAATTTTCACTGGACATTAATCGGATTTTCAGCCAGCAATGCGGACGAAACTCTGACATTGGCCTGAGTATCTTACAGGGGTTGATCAGAACCCTGGTGTCAACTGGGACAGCCTCATAACATCCACAGCTTTTAGGAATTCCGGAGGGATCTCATTCATACCCGGGGCTTTACCACTAAGGAGCTTCCTATTGTCAACCAACCCTAGAGATTGGAGATCCCACCTCAGTCCAGAGACTCTGCTTTCTCAAAGGAACATGCGTCAGGAGGTCTTTTGTATTCTCCCTAATGACTCACAACGAGGCCACCAGCAGTCTATCTCAACTATAGTGTTAATGTTGCACCGTATCCCCCTCCCAAGTTGCTGAATGGTGGTACAGAATTTCCTTGAAGCTGACTGGAAGTCATTTTCCTTCGCCTCAAATTGCTGTATTGGGTTACAGATATAGGAAGCTTCCTACCTGAAATTGCATACGGCATGACAGCTTTATGTATATAACAACACCCACGACAACAGGTTTGTGTTGATAATGATGCTGGTGTGTGTGTGGTGGTGGTGGTGGGGGGGGGGTAATATAAGATTGAAGACTCTCAGTGTGGGCATCGTGCCGCTAAATTGGTTTGTCAGCTTCAGTGAACTGACTGAGAATACCAATCTACAACAACCGTTCCTCATGCAGGTGGCTGGTCACTGAACCTATGGTGATATGACACCAAAAGCTATAACGTGTCACATCATAAGTCAATACAATTTGTAAATATGTACCGTATGCATAAACTGGAGTTTTCAGACTTTAATAGTGGCTCCACTCAACTGAACCTGTCGAGAGAATCAGGCTGAAATCACACGCAGTGACTCCCAGGGACCACCAAGGAAGAAAATATAATCATATTCTAATTGCTGATAGAGAATGTTCTCCAGTGATCTGGCAGAACACTGCGATTAGACACCCGAGAGGCGGGAGAACTGCAGCACACAGACGCAAACAGCCGAATTCAGAAGAAATTACTTTTGCAATTTGGCATTCATACTTTGCGGCTGTATTTATGTTATTTATATTTTTTGTGTGTATTCAAACGTGTTCCCAATCGGATTGTTATTGGATAATATAAAAAGACATTCACACATGATCTAACAGTTTCATGTGACCACTGCATGACAATAACTTGCTCAGTACAAATCAAAATTTGAGGAAAGCCAAGCAAGAGTTCCCCGAGTGTAATCACCATGCCTAATCCAGTGACAACTGTTTTCTCTCGTTTGTGACAACACCACGGGGGAGCTAGGACATTTTAGTAATGCGATATGGCATGCAGCCAAAGCTCTGTGTCTTGAGGCGAAGATTTTGTGCTCTTTGCGAAATGTACACAAATTACTGTCACTTTTAAGGATAACACCTGCAGGCATATCAGGCTGATGATAAGGTTTGTGCTATTGTTTTCCAAAGTACGCCAACATCTAATTCGTAATACCCAGTCGAGACATGTTCATCTGCGGGTTAACTGCTGGACTGTAAAGCCACAGCGTACTGCTAATCATGAATGGAATTTGTATGCGAATAGAGAGATGAGTGTCTTGCAATTTGAAGGCCACCTGATTTTGACAAATGCTAAATAAAATTTGTATTTCAACTTTTTCCTTTCTTTTAGTTTCCTTTTTATTGATTGAATGTTGGCAACTATATTCTACGGATTGCTCTTGATTTATCAGGTGATAGGCACTTTCACTGTAGCTATTACTGTCACATTCAAGTTTACTGTGTTCACTGCTTGTTAGTTACAGTGCAACCTCCAAAGTTGAACATAGTCCATTCCATGTCTCTGGTTCACTTCCATCCATTCATCCATCCATCCGTTATCTGATCCACTTTATCCTCAAAGGGTCATGGGCAGGCTGGAACCTAGCAGGCAGGATACACCCTGACCTGGTTTCCAGCCAATCGCAGGGCATACATAGACAATCATTTACACAAACAATCACACCTAAGAACAATTTAGAGTGTTCCATTAACTACCGTGCATGTTTTTAGAATGTGGGAGGAAAATGGACTACTCAGAGAAAACCCATCGCAGGCATGGGGAGAACATGAAAAGCCACGGTCCAGGATCGAACCCATGCCTTCTGCACTCATGACTACTGTGCTGCCCTACTTCCAAGGTGTTCTAGTTTTAAAATTATTTTCCAAAGATGGCATTCACAACAAATTTATTTTAAATTAAAAACGACAACTTTTCCATTTCAAAGTAACCCCCTTGGAGTCTGCCACTGTCAGACTTCTCTGCCACACATTTATTCACTCCTGGTAAGATTATTCCGGGAGTCTCCTCTCTTGCATGGATGACATCAAGATGGCAACGGTCAATAAGTTGAAAAAAATAATCAAAGAAAATACTCATAATGGTCCTGGTTCCACTTCTGAAATGAGCCTTCCTGAATTAAAATTATACAGTACAGGTATACGATTCTTTGCATTTGAAATGACCAAATATTAGAAACAGCTCAGTTTGATCTAGGGCACTTCCAACACAACGACAACCACAGTACAGTATTAAAATAAATTATTGATTTAATACTGTACATTTCTGGCAGTGTCAATCAAAACTCAACTATGGTTAGAATGGTGGTGATGCCACTCATGTATTGGATCCTAATAAAATATTGATCAGATGTTTACAAAGATACTGGATGTCACGAGCAAACTAATTTCTATGACCCATTGAATCAGGGAGAAAAAAATAAAAATGCAAATTAGAGGAGTCTACTGTAGGAGTGTTCTACCAAACAAGCCAATGAGGATTACACTCCAGTGATGAGTACCCCTCTCCATTCTGAACTCAACGAGGGTTAGGATTGCGTGGTGATCAGTGTCCCATCGACTGTCTGCCTTGTCTGAGAGATTACAAAGCAACAAGCTGTGGAGAGCCTCAGAGCATCTAATTGAAAACCAGAGAAATCCCAACATTCCAACAGTCACAATGAGAGCTCCCCCCAGAATAACAGGTATGAGCCTTGTCCAGATTACAATTTGTCTGCTGATACAGCTCGGTCATCGCAGAATGGAGTAAAGAGCATCGGGGTGCAGCGGTGCAGACAGATATAGATAAGTGTGGAGAAGAAGACTAGGGGGGGGGGGGATAATTGTGTTTATGAGAGTTTAGCACAGGAATATATGACTGCAGGTCCCCTCACCCAAAAACCCCCCTGAAACAGTCATGTTTGAAATCTATTTTCAAGTTATTGATGGTTAAAAAAATGTTTTGCGTTCCTTGCAAAGGAAATCTTTATTGACAGAGCAAATGGAGGTTGCTCACTAAAATACAGTTTTTACATCACAGAAAGGTTGCATAATGGCAAAGATCTAATCAGCATCATAAAAATCCCGAGTTGCACAATTTACATGTTTTGCCCTTCAAACTCTGTGGCCACAAGTGCATAAATAAAGCTAACAACTCATTAAACCCATTCCATGCTTGCCTTTATACAATCATAACGGTAAAGACAAGCAATAGTTCTGACACTTTCACAAATTCCTACACATCTTCGAAAAAACACCATTTGTTTTAATGCCTGGCGGCCCGGAAGTCCAGTGGTTAGCACGTCGGCTTCACAGTGCAGAGGTACCGGGTTCAATTCCAGCTCCGGCCTCCCTGTGTGGAGTTTGCATGTTCTCCCCAGGCCTGCGTGGGTTTTCTCCGGGTACTCCGGTTTCCTCCCACATTCCAAAAACATGCATGGCAGGCTGATTGAACGCTCTAAATTGTCCCTAGGTGTGAATGTGAGCGTGGATGGTTGTTCGTCTCTGTGTGCCCTGCGATTGGCTGGCAACCGATTCAGGGTGTCCCCCGCCTACTGCCCGAAGACAGCTGGGATAGGCTCCAGCACCCCCCGCGACCCTAGTGAGGATCAAGCGGTTCGGAAAATGGATGGATGGATGTTTTAATGCCTGCGCTTCGTTTGTGTGAATGCATAGTGGCTGCCTTACCCTGACACTTGAGCTAACAGTTCGCCCAGGTTAATTGCAACAAAATAATAAGGCTCCTGAAAATTACATTCACAAGAAAGAGAGCTTGATTGACAAAGATGGACCATTTGTAAAATAATCCAAAATAGGAACTCTTAACACACTAAAATGCATTAGCGGTAGAGTTCTTGGAAAGGAATATTAGGCAAAAAAAAAAAAGCCTATATATATCCAAAAAAATTCAATTGTCATGGTCAGAATACATGTGCACTTTATTTGGGATAGAGAACAGAAAGATAGGCGGCCCGGTAGTCCAGTGGTTAGCACGTCGGCTTCACAGTGCAGAGGTACCGGGTTCGATTCCAGCTCCAGCCTCCCTGTGTGGAGTTTGCATGTTCTCCCCGGGCCTGCGTGGGTTTTCTCCGGGTGCTCCGGTTTCCACCCACATTCCAAAAAAAAACATGCATGGCAGGCTGATTGGATGCTCTAAATTGTCCCTAGGTGTGAGTGTGGGCGTGGATGGTTGTTCGTCTCTGTGTGCCCTGTGATTGGCTGGCAACTGATTCAGGGTGTCCCCCGCCTACTGCCCGAAGACGGCTGGGATAGGCTCCAGCACCCCCCGCGACCCTAGTGAGGATCAAGCGGTTCGGAAAATGGATGGATGGATGGAACAGAAAGACATTTCAGTAAAAGATTATGTTACCTTTTTTTTTTCTCAGTTACATTTATTACCCGAACAATACAGTAAAATTGACTGATTTTCAAGAAGAAATTCAGTTGGCTCATTACCATTGATCACATGATATGAAAATGACCCCTATTATGAATAGTAAAATCCAATTTTACTTTTCAATTTAGCAGTACAGTACAATTCAGAGACAATAATTGTAGTTTTACCTGTCTTTTTTTCTTTTGGTACCACTCACTTTTGATGTAATGATATGAAAATGAAAGCTATCACTGTGTATCTATTTTCACAATTACACTGCCTGGATAATTCCAAGACTAAACCCCTTGAGGTCAGTATTTGCTGCCGTTCCTCAAATGGAACAGATGCAATCTGAAAAAAGAATTGTCTAAAAGTAAAGAAAAGGATGGAAAATGGCTTAGAATGGGATTAGTTGTTTTTGCATGGGACAAAAAAGATGGAAGCACACAAAGATGAACAAGAGGCTGATATGACAGGCTTCGGGGATGTCCTTTTATTTGCGGGGGCTGCCGGCTGATTTTTCCGCTGCTTGTTCTTCTGCTATTATTCCAACACGGTGGCAAGGCGACACAAACTTTACACAATAGATTAACTCTTATCCTGGCAGACAGCAAAGTCTCATGTTGTAACTTACTGTAACATAAGTCCCACAGAACCAAGACATAACCTTAGTGAGCATAAAACAAAAGAATATATAAAAATCCTTGTCTCACCCCTTGGGTGGTGTCCGTCCCTCATTCAGCTCGGGTCCTCTACCAGAGGCCAGGAAGCTTGAGGGTTCTGCGCAGTATCCTCGCTGTTCCCAGCACTGCGCTTTTCTGGACTGAGATGTCCGATGTTGTTCCCGGGATCTGTTGCAACCACTCATCTAGTTTGGGGGTCACTGCCCCCAGTGCTCCGACCACCACAGGCACGACTGTCACCTTTACTTTCCAGGCTCTCTCCAGCTCCTCTCTGAGCCCTTGGTATTTCTCAAGTTTCTCGTGTTCCTTCTTTCTGATGTTTCCATCACTTGGGACCGCTACATCCACTACAACGGCTTTCCTCTGCCCTTTATCTATGATCACGATATCTGGTTGGTTCGCCATTACCATCTTGTCAGTCTGGATCTGGAAGTCCCACAGGATCTTCACTCTGTCATTCTCTACCACCTTCGGAGGTGTTTCCCATTTTGACCTTGGGGTTTCCAGTCCATACTCCGCACAGATGTTTCGGTAGACTATGCCAGCACCTTGATTATGGCGTTCCATGTAGGCTTTCCCTGCCAGCATCTTACACCCTGCAGTTATGTGTTGGATCGTCTCAGGTGCCTCTTTGCACAACCTACACCTTGGGTCTTGTCTGGTGTGGTATATCTGGGCCTCGATGGCTCTGGTGCTCAGGGTCTGCTCCTGGGCAGCCAGGATGAGTGCCTCTGTGCTGTCCTTCAGGCCAGCCCTCTCTAGCCACTGATAGGACTTCTTGAGATCAGCCACTTCAGTTATGGTCCGGTGGTACATCCCGTGTAGGGGCTTGTCTTCCCATGATGGTCCCTCTTCCAGCGCCTCATCCTCTATTCCCCATTGTCTGAGACATTCTCCGAGTACGTCATCCGTTGGAGCCTTCTCCTTGATGTATTCATGGAGCTTGGATGTTTCATCCTGGACAGTGGCTCTCACACTCACTAGTCCCCGGCCTCCTTCCTTTCGGCTTGCGTACAGTCTCAGGGTGCTGGATTTGGGATGGAACCCTCCGTGCATGGTTAGGAGCTTTCGGGTCTTAACGTCCGTGGTCTGAATCTCTTCCTTTGGCCACCTTATTATTCCTGCAGGGTATCTGATCACTGGCACGGCATAGCTGTTTATTGCCCGGGTCTTATTCTTGCCATTGAGCTGGCTTCTTAGGACTTGCCTCACTCGCTGGAGGTATTTGGCCGTAGCCGCTTTCCTTGTTGCCAGTTCGAGGTTGCCATTGGCTTGTGGCATACCGAGGTACTTGCAGCTGCCCTCAATGTCTGCTATTGTTCCTTCAGGGAGTGAGACCCCTTCAGTGCGGACTACCTTTCCTCTCTTAGTCACCATCCGACTACATTTCTCAAGCCCGAATGACATCCCGATGTCGCTGCTGTAGATCCTGGTTGTGTGGATCACGGAGTCAATGTCCCTTTCGCTCTTAGCATACAGCTTTATGTCATCCATGTAGAGGAGGTGACTGATCGTAGCTCCATTTCTGAGGCGGTATCCATAGCCTGTCTTGGTGATTACTTGGCTTAGGGGGTTCAGTCCTATGCAGAACAGCAGTGGGGAGAGTGCATCACCTTGGTATATGCCACATTTGATGGACACTTGGGTAAGTGGCTTGCCATTGGCTTCAAGTGTGGTTTTCCACATTCTCATCGAGTTCGCAACGAAGGCTCTTAAGGTCCTGTTCACCTTATACAACTCCAAGCATTCAGTGATCCATGTATGTGGCATCGAGTCATAGGCTTTCTTGTAATCCATTCAGGCTGTGCACAGGTTGGTATGTCGGGACCTGCAGTCTTGTGCGACTGTTCTGTCAACCAGGAGCTGATGTTTGGCTCCTCTGGTATCTCTACCAATGCCCTTCTGTGCTTCACTCATGTATTGATCCATGTGTCCACTTATCTTAGCCGCAATGATGCCTGACATGAGCTTCCATGTTGTGGCGAGACAGGTTATTGGCCGATAGTTGGATGAGACTGCACCCTTTGAGGGATCCTTCATGATCAGGATCGTTCGCCCTTCGGTTAGCCATCCTGGATGAGTCCCATCCCTCAGCAACTGGTTCATTTGGAGCGGCTGGATAGCTCAGTTGGTAAGGCATCGGTTTGGCGTATGGGAGACGGTGGTTCGAATCCTGCTTGGGGCAAAAAAAATAAATAAAATGAACACATAACACCTTCCAGTGTCGGTCCTTGGGCAACATCCTTCACGCTAATGCCTACCTCATACAATGTCTACCTCATACAATGAAGAAAACGAATGACATGCCGGCTCAGACGTCGCCTGGCCAAACAAGGTCTGCGTCAGGTGCTGGGGAACCAGAGCACCTTGATGAAAAATGGGCTACTGGAACAAAGCGCAGATGGGCGAGATGCGATAACATGGCTCTGTTGGAATGCTACTACCTTTGCACCCTAGTTGCTTGAGTAGTTACATGCAGAGAATGTGGGCTAAATGGTTACTTCGAATGGTTACACGGTTGACCACGAAACAACTGGTAGCTCACTGTTCCAACATCCACAAACGGCAACTACTGTCACAACTTGAGATTGATGAGGTACAACGCAGATTTCATGGTGAAGGGCCCCAGGCTGCCAGATCAGAGGAGGAGGTCATACCAGAGATTGGGAGGCAAGCCGCAATGAATGCAGATGATGAGATTGGGAGGCCAGCCCCAATGAATGAAATGCTGAGCGAGGTAGCAACTGACCTGAAAGCTAAGATCATGGCGAGAATGAAAGCTGGGCAACCTAGAAACCGGTTACAACGGCTATGTGAAGTACCACCTGAAAGTCTCATGGAAAGTGTGAATGCAGCACTGAGGGCGATCCCTACCGTAACGATCACGGAAACCAATGAGCTGATATACGCTTCAGCATCACTGATCCTAGAGATGCTTGGCTATAAGAGCAACCATGGAAAAGACTATATACAGTATATATACTGTATATATATATATATGCTTCACAGTGCAGAGGTACCGGGTTCGATTCCAGCTCCGTCCTCCCTGTGTGGAGTTTGCATGTTCTCCCCGGGCCTGCGTGGGTTTTCTCCGGGTGCTCCGGTTTCCTCCCACATTCCAAAAACATGCGTGGCAGGCTGTTTGAACACTCTAAATTGTCCCTAGGTGTGAGTGTGAGTGCGGATGGTTGTTCGTCTCTGTGTGCCCTGCGATTGGCTGGCAACCGATTCAGGGTGTCCCCCGCCTACTGCCCGGAGACAGCTGGGATAGGCTCCAGCCCCCCCCCCCCCCCCCCGCGACCCTCGTGAGGATCAAGCGGTACGGAAGATGAATGAATGAATATATATATATATATATATATATATATATAGATATAGATAGATATATAGATTATTATATATATTATTATATATATAGATATATAGATTATATATCTATTCTATATAAGAATAGATATATTCTTGCGGAAGAATATATCTATCTATATCTATATATATTCTCATTATTCTCAGAATATTATATATAGCTATATAGATTGTACGTAGCCTCATCTCACTAAACTGACCAACCTCGAGTTCTCTGATCCTCACTCATGCGCACGAGCGTGATTCTCAAACATGGCCATTTATAATTGCATGTGATTACAAATGTGTGTAGTTGTTATCAATAATAACAGCTTCAACAAAATAGCACCACTAGAAATACTGAGCTAGCATTAGTGTACTCCACCATAGCTTCAGCAAAGCTCCTGAAGCCCAAAATAGGTGGTCAACGCGAGCATGTGTCTGGGATGAGTGTGCACAGTAAATGCTCGTCAGTCATGCCTTGTATCTCTGACTGGTTACTTTTCCTCTGGAGGGGTGGTTGCCTTAAAATTTAAAAAATGAATTAGAAGTGGCGGCCCGGTAGTCCAGTGGTTAGCACGTCGACTTCACAGTGCAGAGGTACCGGGTTCGATTCCAGCTCAGGCCTCCCTGTGTGGAGTTTGCATGTTCTCCCCGGGCCTGCGTGGGTTTTCTCCGGGTACTCCGGTTTCCTCCCACATTCCAAAAACATGCATGGCAGGCTGATTGAACGCTCTAAATTGTCCCTAGGTGTGAATGTGAGCGTGGATGGTTGTTCGTCTCTGTGTGCCCTGCGATTGGCTGGCAACCGATTCAGGGTGTCCCCCGCCTACTGCCCGAAGACAGCTGGGATAGGCTCCAGCACGCCCCGCGGCCCTAGTGAGGATCAAGCGGTTCGGAAAATGGATGGATGGATGGATGGATGGATGAATTAGAAGTAGAGGATTGGGCCAGAGAGGGCAGATTTTCTTTCATGGAGCATATCACTTTGTTCCTAGTGTCACATCATACTGACAGCTTTAACTAAAGTGACAAAAGTAATTGTTTTGAAAACTACAAACCCTTGAAGTCACTACAAATGACACTAGGCAGGTTTACATGTAGCTATGTATTCCGTTTGGAAAGAATGCTAATGACCAAATGGAATGAAATTGCTCCATAACATCTCAATCGGAATAAAATAGCCGAATCCGAATGCTGTTTTATTCGGATTCACAAAGGTGGTAGATTTAATTTAGCCAATCTGAAAGGGAATCATTTAAACTATTCAGTCAAAATATGCAAGTTTCGTCCGGTCTGCACATTCTCTATAGTGACATAAATGTGACTGGAGAACTTGTGGTTTTTAATCAAGATGTTGCATTAATAAAAGTGTTCAAACTATCACAACCACTGTAATAAAAAAGACCAAACTCCATCTTGATAAATGTTTACAACCATCTCCGCATGTTACGTGGCTGATATGATTCACAGAGAGGAGCAGCTAAATGACAGATTGGAAAAGATCACGTCACATGCAAACAGTTAACCAAAGATCTTCATTCGGAATGATTTTAATCAGAATGACAAAAAAACTCTCCATGTAAATCCCGCTATTACCAATGCTGTTTAAGTGCTCTTCGTGAGTATGTGGTTTGTTTGTTTTTTGTACTTTTCCTTTGTTTGTACAATATACAGACACACTAATTATTCCATGCACAATATGTCTATATGCAAATAAGAAAGTGGCCATGGTCTCAGGATAAGGCCATCGGGGCTTTGGTGTGTCATTCCTGTGGGTCGTTGATGTCAGTGAGACGTGGCGAGATTGTCTACACACTTGCCTGCTCGTCTTTGGGGGCTGTTTGAAGTGGATAATGAGTGACGTTGTGGAATTGTTTGAACTGGAGGAAAGAAAAAAAGCTCAGATATCAGAGGGCGCTAACATGACATGAAAGAAATAAAAGTAGCTATTAAAATGCCTGTTGGAGGGTCATTTCTTTTTATGGAGTGTGCTGTTAAATGATCCCAACTGCCTAATGTTAGAAATGGTCGACACCCGAAAGTAAGCGTATTGTCGATCCTACGTTGAGTATTTCAACTGACAGTTTTTATAGTGTGATTTCATGAAAATAACTCATGGCGCAATGGCAGATGATGCAGTTATGCTTGTGATGTAACGGCCTAAAAAAAAAAAAAAACACCTATTTTACCAGCCCTGACTTGTTGTTATGACCCCCTGGGTGAAATGCGGATCACATACATTGTGTAGACTGATATGAGCAAAATCCAGAATTAGACTAAAAAGTTTGAATAGCAATTAAAAGTCTATTGATGGGAAGGACCATATTAATGTCAGCCATCTAATGTCAAAAGAGGAGGAGAAGATGAGGTCAAAAGAGGACTGAAATGTGGTCGACGCATACAGCAAATATCAAGAATATGAAGTCCATTTCAAGTGTGTCATTTACATTTTTGCTCAGCAAGGTGGCCCATTTCTCATGACCATTTGAGACCTTTTGATAACTAATGAGAGTATTAAATCAAAGGTCCAATAAGAAGTTGGCCCTTTCATGTGCACCAGAGATCTTGGCATGTATCATCCCCTTCCAGTATCTTTGCTCCATCATAACAAACAACTGCAGTGCAGGAGCAATTCCCTTGTGTTCATAAAGTCCCAGACATGACTTCTGATTGGATGAGGCAAGGAAAATCCACTTTTTAAGCCCCGCAATAATTAACATAAATCACAGCTGCAATTAAGACCCTGTTTATCTTAATTACTGAACTAATGGGACAAGTCCCGCAGGAACAAGCAGATCTCTTTGAGGACATGGAGTGAAGAGCAACACAAAAGGCTTTCTTCAGAGTCAACCTTACTGTAAGTCGGTGATCATGCTTTTTTTTGAAATATGAGAGCCATGAGAGATGTAATAGATTTGATATTCTTTTAAACACAAGTGCACCAGCACTCTTTAGTTTTTGTTACGAAGAGGAGACATTCAAAACCCTCATCCGTCCTCTCGAACCCTTGCCCTTCCACCTATATGTGCTGCCGCGGCATCACCCTTCCACTTTCATTATCTTTTGAACTTATAATGATTTTATCAAGCCCCACTAGGGCTTAGTGGCAGTGAAGTAGCTTATTTTTAAATGCCTGGGAATACGTTGCACCGCATAATTAATGTCTTTTTAATGTTCTTCTCCTCTGGAGCTTGACTCGTCCCTTCAACTTTGAAACAACACAAACAAAACAACAAGGCATCTTGTTGTCTACTCAGAACGAGACTGAAGATGGGTATGTGCTCAACTGCAGCAGCATGTTTACGAGGGGCGGAGCTACATGGTGGCAATGGCTACCCTCAAACCGAAGAGGAAGTCTGTGATTTTTCTGCCATTTTCAAATGGATGCAGCATTTTTAGACCCCTTGCCACAATTTATTTATATTAACGACATATTTAAAGAATATACAAGAGACCTGAATGCAAACTCTAAAATAATTTGTCTTAAATAAAGAACATTCAGTTCTTACAATCAACGTCAATCAAAATTACTTTCACAACATAGCAAAGGAGAATTTTTTTTTTAAAAACAGTCATAGATTCAGGGAAAAAAATGGACCAATCTTGCATTCGCATTTTCACAATATAAGCAGGATCAAATCTTAGTAAAAAGCAACGTTTAGAATTGTGAAGTAAGAGGTTTTTGTCAATGTGCTTTTTAGATATGATTTGAATGAACAAACCATTGATTGCAAGATGCAAAATGACATCGGACATCAGGAACAATTGCTCACTCTGATTGGATGTTAGCAAATCAGCGCATTGGATAGAAGTAGACGATGACATACAGTACTTCACAAAATTGTTCTGATAGGTGTGAATTGTATTTCATGAAAGTGACTGTGGTTGGGATAATTAAAGACACCCGTGGTCATCCCTTCACTGAGGCCTTGTGTCACACTGGTCACCCCACTGCAACAATTTTGGCTATGCCCTTAATGCCTACAGTAAGTTGTACAAAGAAAAGTGCTGGTTGTGAACTCGGTCCTAACTCAAGAGGAGGAATCATGTGCATGTTAACATTAAAGAACATAATACAGCCTCTCTCTCACATTTGCCGACCCCCCCCCAACCCCTCGCCCAAAAAAAACGCACGACTACACGTGTGCTCAAGTTTCACACATGGAGTCAAATTCCTTCATTTGAGTGTCAGGTCAAACGGTGACACAGCAGATGGTCTGACAATGACTATCTCCATCATCCCAAAATTTCTGTGGTTCGCCAGGCTAATCAAGCAGTGCCAGTCTCTTTCTAGCCAGCTGGCAAACCTGGTACCACCGATGTCCTTTCATCTTGGCCATGCTGGGGTTTGACAGGGCATGCAGAGTTTATACTTCACACGTGATTGTAATGCTCCCCTTCGGTGTTTGTTTTCACCACACTTTTTACTCACTGAGAGATTGTTTGCCTTCATGGATTTAAGAAAAAAAATGAAACATGACAGGAATGTTGGAGAGTTTATGTGCCACATCTCATGGAGGTCGATAAGGTACCACCTATGGATCTTGTCAGGTCAGCTACAATTTATCCGAATTACGTAAATGGCCAGTGCCGAGTCCAGCCAAACATTTGAGCCAATATTTGTGGTTAGACCATGCTTGAGTAAAGCTAAAAACATCCAAACATTTGCTTTTATTTACTCAGGCTCAAACTACGAAAGGGATTTGGAGTCATTTCTGTATTTTCATGTCAGTTTACATGAGGCTCGAAAAAGAAGATAATGGGCCAATCCAATATTAAGAATCCCTGCCTTGGATCAACACCAACATCTAATATGACGCTCCTTGTCCCAAGGTTGATCTGTCCATCAATTTTCATGAAAATCTGTTTACAAGTTCATGAGATATCCTCCTGGCAGATAGACAAAGTAACTGGCAGGCAAAAACATTGCAGCCCTGGCAGAAGAAAATTCACTTCAGGAATATGTAAACAGGATTGCTGCTACAGCCTTATCAGCAGCATGCAAACTGCAGCTTCTCTTCAAATTCTGTCACATTCCACAACGTTAAGATTTCACAATGATGGATTTCGGTCCTGACACTTCAGATTTCCCCCAAACCTTTCATGCCATATATCATATAAAATAATTGAAACAGCTTTTAAGTCGACAGGAAAAGACCAATGTGATCACCATGTTCATTTTGAAAAAAAAAACCCAAAACAGTTCTCCCAGTTTGGATGGCCACCGCCATGTTAAATAACACTCAATGAATCCTGACTTCCTCACATCGTCATGTTTAATAATCGCTTAGAGGCAAACCTATTCTGTCATTCTGAGACGCTGCTCCCCACTGTTATTGACTGCTCTGCTTGATGAGACTTGTGTATTTTTTTTCTGTGGGATTATGATAAGAGGTGATCGATTCCACTCTCTGTGCTTTGGATGTCAAATTGATTGTGTGACTCAGACTCAGCTCAGACCTGAGATGATGGTGTAGCCGATCCCCCTCGGTCGTCCCAAATCCTGATCGATGGCAGTTATCTTGCGTACTTCGTAACCCTGCAGAGACAAATACACACACATACTCTCAAAACATACATGCATTGAACTCCATCTGGATTGGTATTGTTGCAATACAACGTCATTTACTGTACCGACATCAAGAGCGCTCTCTTGACACCAATTATTTTATGAACCATCTTTCAATCTCACAAATAGCCAATACAGTCATTCTCTGTTCTGAGACATTTCTAAATCCATATGGAAACAAACTTATCGCCTTTCAAGTGCATCTTGGCTAATGAGCAGGCCAAAAAAGTGAGCAGCTGACATGCTCGTACATTCCGATGCCCCCGGTCCTAGATAAAATCACCACTCAGCTATATGGAGTCCAGGACAAAACAAAGGAATGTAAGCAAAGCACTTTGCTAAAACATTAAGTAGTTTTGATTATTATGAGGAAAGAAAAAAAACATGTACTCAGTCCTGCTAATTCTACATGCATTGATTTAATCTTCTGAAAATGATTGGCTCAGTCAGCTCCACAAGAGACACAACAGCATGACGTGGAATCACAGATTTATTTTTTTCTCATGTATAAAATGAAATCAGCACATGCAATATGAATCTTTGGATGCAAATGCAAGACTCAAGGTGAGAAAGAGCTCCAAAAGCACAACGTTTAATATTAAAAGTCATGAGGCAAAAACACAAGGTCAACTATCAGGGTCAAGGCTCATGAAAGTCAGTGGCATGAGGAAGAAAGCTGAAATGTAACAAATGAGGTACAATGAACTGGCGATAAGACAGAATGAGAAGCCCGAGTTTTGTGTCCAGCACAAGTTGAGCGCAGAGCGCTGTCTAATCACCTGTTGTTGCGCCAAGTGGTCAAGGTGAAGCAATTCAAATGTTTTTAAGATGATCATGAGAATAATCCGTTCAATTACTTTTTCTTCTACAATGATTAAGAAGGACTGTCCCACACTGTGGTCATATTTCTAAATGAAAAAACATTCACCACAATGCTCCACAGGGGCACAGATTCTGTCTGTCTATGCCTTAATTTAAATCCACAAAA
The DNA here is from genome assembly GCF_054856545.1 of Hippocampus guttulatus. Taxonomy (NCBI): domain Eukaryota; kingdom Metazoa; phylum Chordata; class Actinopteri; order Syngnathiformes; family Syngnathidae; genus Hippocampus; species Hippocampus guttulatus. Next base: position 14,322,374 of record NC_141270.1, on the reverse strand, counting down.
ATTAAAGCACCTGTGCCACAAGTTTGACCTGGTTTTTGGTAGTCCAAAATTTATTCAATTTTTTTGTCACCGATTTTCAAGATGCAACAGGGGCGTGCAATCGAACATGCTGGAACCGCTGTTAAGGTTTTAACAAACATGCTAAACTTGCCCTGGCACGAAAATGAAGATGTGCCTGTTTTTTTGCCAAGCACAGCCAACTTTCTGTGACCAAATTGTCAAGTACATCGGAGGAGCACCGGTTTTGGCCGCTGGAACACCCAGTGAGGCTCAACAAGGTCTCAAATCAGTAAACTAGACTTTCCCGGAAGTTTCATAAAAATGAAGATGCGCCTTTTTGTGCAGAGCGCATGCAAGCCTGTCTTCAAAAATATTATATTATTATATACCCAAAAGTTAAATACATGAGGTAATCGGGAATGATAAGGCAGACATGGGAAAGCACAATCAGAGCATGAGACAAAGAGAGCGACAGGGCGCACACACACACACACACACACACACGCACACACGACATGATATATATGTGATCATGTGGTACATTTCACAGGATGAAATGAAAACTACACTTTCCCCATTTTGTACACACTGAAGACTGACTTTTTTGAACACCTTTGAAAATGTGTTTGGAAGATGAATAGTTTATCGTACAACCTGAAGGTCATTTCATTTCACTTTTCATTTAATTGTCAATATTGCTGATCATATAGTGTTTCACAGGGAAACAAATTTAGCTTGTGAATAAAGTAACCAAATGGTCTTATTTATTTCTAATACTTGACTGTAACTCCCCCAAAAAACAGGGCTGGCAAAGCATTGCAGACTTTTTCATTATTAGCATTTCATTGGAATGCATTTCTCTATTATTTTTCATTTCATTGACAGAAACATAGTATGGCAGTGGTGGGGCGGGGTGGGGGGAGAACAAAGAGGTAAATGCTTTTTGAAAGTCTTTGATCTGTTGAGCTTTCTCACCCTCCGCGCTTCAATCAGACATGGTGGTGATGGTTAAATATCCTCGTGCTGCAGTGTGAGATGGAGCAACCCGCCCCCCACTCCACGATTGCTGTTCCTGTACCCTCCTCTCACTCTCCACACACAACTCTGTCTCTCTCTCTCTCTCTCTCTCTCTCTCTCCCATTGATCCTGCAAATTGTGTCTGAGGTGTGTTTATGCTCCATTTCTGCCAAAGCTGCTCCTGTCATTGACCAATTACAGCAGAATCAATTACAAGCCTTTTACAGACACTGATTCACAAGCGATTAAAAGCGGAGAGGGGAAAAAAAAGAAGTGCTGTTCACACTCATATTCACACACATTTTTGGGTAAGGACGATGAGAGGAATAAGCGAACAAGAGTAGAGAGCAAGCCTTGTTTTCATGAAAGGATTACTGCAGCCTCCTCTGAAAACTGGTGGAAACATTTAATATATATGTTATGATTTAAAACGACATCTTTTCAAATCATTCTTATGTGTATTTAGGGGATTCCGAGCATTTAATAGAGAGGAAAACCGGCAGATATTTACGATGCGGGTGACGCATGGTTGTCAAAGCTTTTCAGTGATTGTTAACCCATCTCAAAGCAAAGATGGACAGACATTGACCTCAAATATCTCAAAGGACTTGTGTCAGTTGGGACCTCATTTCTGTATTTCAGCTCTGATTATTGCAGCACACACTCTGAATTAAGTCACCTGTACTAGATGTCAGCGCACCGATGCGGGTGACTTCCATCATTTTTGAAGAGTGTGAAGAATTGCGTTTAGCCTTATTTGAGTTACAATTTGTTAATCATTAAAATTCAATTATACGTGACCGTTTTCAGCAAGGTAAGGGATCTGAATGGCTCCTGGATTCATTTTCAATTGCTCATCTGTTGACTTTTCGACTGTAAGATATTTTGTTGGTCACATAGAACCCATTTTTCTTTCCAGATTTGATGTAATAAATGTACTGTCCGTTGTTAAAATTATTCATTTATAAATAGTACAATTCAACAATTACAAACTCCATTATAATAATTTATGAGAGCCATCCACTTGTGTTTCATATCATCAGTGTGTTGACTGAAATCACGGATTTGGCTGATCGACGCCACTAAAGAGACATAAGCCACGGACTCAAGGCTGTCTTAAATTCTTGGGCAGCCTGCTACCAAAACAACATCTGCTATCACGACCTTCCCCTGATGAAAGATGAAAGTCCCCCACCATCACCCCGTCCTTCATACATTCCCTTGTTTCACCGTCTTCATTGTTTATGTCTTGTGACCTGTTGTAACTGTCATATGCTTGTGCAGGAGTTTTTTGCCTAACTCAAATTATCCTCAAAATGAGGGTAGTTCGAGCGTGGGTTTTTTTCTCCCCCTCTCCCTCCCTTGTGGTTTCTTTCTGACTTCCGGGTTGAGTGAACGCTGGCGCGTTTTGGCTGCCGCTGCTCAACCCGTTTTTTGTTATTGTAAAGTGTCCTTGGGTGTCTTGAAAGGCGCTTATAAATAAAATGTATTATTATTATTATTATAATACGTCAATGATAAGAGTCGGATGAAACTCTGATGAGTTCAATCTTCTATGAGGAGTTAAATATATACAGTTCCAACTATTTGGACAGAAAATCTATCGGAATGTGGTAGTACCTGCGTAAGATAGGCTTTTGAGTGGCTTTTTTGCGTCTTTGTTATTGCGGCTTATTGTAACCACGTTCCCATGAAGCAGCCACCCAAGAGAAAACACGATGAAGTGATGTTGGAATCATGTGGGAAATATTGTGAAACTGTCCACATAAGTGGAATATGTTCACTCATGTGACAAAGATACAATTTGCATTCCGGCAAACACACAGACGCTCGCTGGACCGTCCCCTCTCCCCACCTTCATCCTTTCATTTCTCTATGAAGTGCATTAGCCATCCAAAGCTCCTTCCTTTTCTTCTCTTTCCCCACACTTGACAGCCAAATTGTGTTTGTCTTAAAAGGGGCTTAAACGTCACTCCAAGCAGCATGGATTCACAGCTAGATAATAACCCTGCCCTGTGATCTATTTTTTTTTTCAACTCTCCGTTTTCAAAGTATTCCACAGATGACGGGCTGAACATGTGGGTGAAGAGGCACTAAGAAACAAACAGAAGCTGTAAAGGGGTATGAAGCCACACCTCTGAGAAATCCCAAGTGCATATCTCTTCACCTGTCTGTGTCGCAGCCCAGAGAAGAGTTGACACTTTTTCTGTCTCGCGATGCCGTCGGCTGAGCACTGACAAACATTGCCCAAAATGACAAATGCCTGATGGAATACCTCACGGCGGCTTTCAGAAAATGTTGTTTTTCCTGGTTACTATCCTATACTGTATGTACTGTACGTGTTGCAGGGTCAAAGGGCATCAATGATATCTGCACTACGGTGTCACAGTCATAGGATTACAAGCCGCCCACTGTTAAGACAGTGTTTACAATCCTTCTCAACAGTATTATCAGGGGTTTATTTACATGCCCAAAATTTTTTAAACCATCAAACTTAAACACTTGGATTAGTTTTTATGTAATTTTATATTTTTTTAATGAAAGGACGATCCTTACAATTTTTTTCGACTGTCCCTCAATCTGTAGCACTGAATATTTTTGCAGTTCTTTGACCGGTTTCCAAATACCAATTTCACCAATTGGCTTCATCTTTCAAGCCCCTCCAGATTCCCTCATCTCTTCAGTCCTCCGCCTCCACTTGTGACCTTCGCAGTGACAGTTGATGAATCAGAGAGGTGGGGAGACACCGGGCGTCGACTCCGTCACGCCCCGTTAATATGCATGCAAATGTAGCACTTGACATTTCTACTACAGTGCATGTGGGCAGGGGACGAGGGACATGTGGCTGGGGATCTAGGGTTGAGTGAGGTAGGGGAGAAACGTTGAGAGAATTGAAGGGAATACTGCCAAAAAACAAGTGAGAGAGTGAGAGAACAGAGATTAGGAAGGCAAGTACGATGCCCGTGTGTGTAATTCAATCTCTACCAGTGCAAACATCAATAGTTGGACCATTAGCCACCTGGGAACCCAGTTTAGAAGCCTGAGCCAGAGGAGAAAAACCACATGGCATGCAGTGAAACACGCAGTCGGTATATTAGATGCCCATTGAAACCTTGTGATAAAGACAAAGTTAAGGTCAGGGTGAGACCGCACCGCTTAAAACTTTGTTTGAGTCCCTGTATTATGAACGTAGCTGTATGCACAGCATGGTGAGATAAAATAGGCCCCTGTGACCTTTGTTAGAGGCTCCACATTTCCAAAGCACACTGTAAATCTCACTCGGTCGTTACAGTGTACGGCATCCACATTGCTGTGTGGTGGAACCTGAGTTTGGTTGCGTGAGTAGAGATGAGTGAATGGACAAACTGGTCTACGAGAAAACAAAGGTTACTTTTTAAGATGCCCTTCACATGCAACCACTCCAAACACATTCAAAAGTAGCTTTGTTTTACTCACCAGTGGAACGTCTTCCTCTATGTTGGTACTGTAAGGAAGATTGGTGAAAATCGGGTCCATGTCCTGGACGTCTGTAATGCTGATAGCCAGGTTGGCAAGCCGAGACAAGGGTCTAGTTTTATCTTGATCCTAGGTATAAACGAAGAAACATTTATACGTCTTACGCCATTAGATTGGGTCATATTACTGTTGACATATGCAGGAAATGTTTGGTGTGAGCTGACCGTTGCGTTGACAGTGAGCTGGTAGGCTGAGATAGCCTCAAAATCCAAAGGTTTGATGACAGTAACAGTGCCTCTGGCGCCATCGATGCTGAAGAAGGGAGACGGTGGCTGGAAGGAGAAGAGGACACTGCCTCCGGTGCCCTGGTCTGGGTCCGTAGCGTTGACCATAAAAACTAGTTTGCCCACTTTTGTATTCTGAAAACCACATTCAATCACAGAGCCATACAATGACATTAAAACCAAATGGTGGAGATAAGCCAATAGCAAAGCCATGGAAGAGCCTATTCGTTCTAGTAGCCAGTATCCTGGAGAAAAGAACGCCATCTATGAAATTACAATTAAAGCAGTAGGTACATAACACGCAAATACATTGTGATTGGTGAGAACAGGTTTTGTTTAAATAAAATTCCTAGTACAATGACACATATACTGTATATTATATTACATAATAATATTGTATCATATTATGCATTCATTTTCCGAACCGCTTGTCACACAAATTTGGATTGTTCAGTTGTGTCCAAGTCATCGAGTTCAAGCCCTGTTCAAATCTTGGCTGAGAAGCACAAATAACATTATAATTTTGGTGGTCTCATTTTATACAAGAACTTGCCTTTTGAACAGGGTTGTGTATACTTTATATTTCTCTCCAATGTCAGTGCAGCCCATTTAACATCATTTTTTTGATGACAGACCTCTCTTAAGTCCATCTCTGCCACTGTAGTTCACAAGCGGCATGACTCTTTGAAGTGCGTCGGGGTGCTAATGGCGGCCAGACATGTCTTTTCACCTTTTGCTAGCGCTCGGTGACCTCACCATTCAACCACTGATTGGACTTTTCTGATAGAGAGGGCAGGTCAATAGGAGTGACAAGGCAGAAAGAGCTTGACAATGTATACCTTTGTTTGCATTCGCCTGGGAGAGACTTCCATTAGCGCTCACAATAAAGGCAAACAATAAAGTGCGGTCAGCAATGAATGACTGGAACTGTTGCTGTGCTGTGAAACATACTGTGTATGTGACTGTCTCTCGATTCACAAGTCAGAAATTCGGCTCGTTAGCCATGACTAATATATAATACCATACAGGCCTGCACAGAAGTGGGCAGCAACTCAATTGATTGGTTCCCTTTGGGAAATTGAGGGCTTAACAGAGAGACACTTGGAAAGATTTGAGGTGACTTTCCCGCTGTGACTGGTAAACGGCACCTCTTCTCCCCCTGAGAGGTGTGACTTCACCAGGGAAAGTCACTGATGCATGGACATGAGATATGTCATGCTAATCTGTGGCAATTCGTATGAACGTTGCCATCGATGGTTAGGTGCTCGGAACATGATTGAATCCAAAGGGAGTCATTCAGGCAAACAGTGTTGCCAAACCCGATGCGTATTTCTGAATTTCATTACATTGTTAATCCTCCCACTTCATCTTTCCAATTTCCAAGCATCTGGGTAAATCTATTTATGTTGGCAATTCCAGTCATGTCCTGGTTAATTTGGAGTGTGATCCCAATAGCGTGGGAAGAAGAATGTTTGTTGAAGCCTTGTGAGTCCACACTCAAGAGGATTTCCAGCAGTTAAGCCGAAAAGCTCACTTGGCTTAAAAAAAAAAAAAAAAAAGAGACCACGGTCACAGCGCAACATTAATATTTTAACGTCACTGCAGCCAGCCACCAGTTCGTCATCATCAGTCCGTCAGTCTGTAATAATTATTTTAAGTTCCGTCATCGCTAATTTGCAGTTTGTCATTGCTATTTTAGGACCATCAATTAAAAAAAATGTTTACATGAGCAGCAGCATATCATTTTAATTATTTTGTATTTGCATGCCCAAGTCAATACCCCATGGCATTATAGGATACAAATTGGATTGGTTTGCTACGCCATAGTATTACCACAATTCCTTGCTTGGTCTTTGGTTGAACTGTTTACTAGTGAGAAAGGTCTGTCAAAAGTGATTTTTTTTTTTTACTTGGAAAGAGGACTACCGATGAAGTCTATGATTAATTTATGACCTTTTCAAATTTTATAAGAAATGTTAAATATATGGTGATTGACAGTGATCCGGGTCTTAGAGTCCCTGCTGTGAACAGAGGCAGAGCTCTAACTGTTCACCACAATAGAGCTGTGATTACACCTACACTCTTCTACAAGATATTTCGTACCTCCCTAACTGTCTGCTCTGCTTCCAACCAAGCAGGCGTCTGGTGATTTTACCAGACCCACACCCCCCGCCCCCTTTCTTTTCATGCCTTTCACATCAGCTACTCCATGACTGCCTCATTTCTGATGCAGTTATCCTCCACCATTACGGGGGTTGTTCCAGACACCACCGCAATAAGTGAAATTCCGCAAAATAGAAATACTCTAATTTAAATAAATCCTAGGTCGGTTTTTATAACATTTTCCCCAATTATATAGTTGTGTTCTGTAAATACAAACATGGGACAGCTGTGGACAATTGGACAAAAGAGCTTAATAATTACAGAATGCAATATTAATAATAATTTTAAATTCCCCAAAAACCTCTTGGAACACGGCCAAACAAAAAATGTCACAAAAAGGATGGCGACTGAAATACTGATGATCTTGACTTAACTTACTCACAAACTAACCTACGAAGTGCGAAATATGGTCCTGTCTAATTTAATACAAAGCTGATCACACTCGCAAGTAGCTAGGGACTGGCGTCTGGCATTGTTTCAAAATTTCTTTCAGGTCCATCTCTACCAAACAACCAAAGTTGTGTTCCAAGCCTTTACCTCAGCTGCCGACTGTACCTCTGCTTCAGCTATGAACCAAGACACCCAAAAGCCAGTGTCTACTGACAAAACACTGACTTGGCTGAACTTAAGACTCAGAGTTGTCTGTCCCTTACCAATGGCCAGACAACAGAAACTCCCTTTAACAAAATCAAAGAGAAAACAAACAGCAGCAATTGACTCAGCAGTTGGCAGTGGAAGTTGAGCAGAAGATGGCTTCTGAGATGGTAAAATGGAAAATAAAGTTGCCCAAATAAAAATAACTTTGGTTGTTGTTGCTTGTGCACAGTGGCACCTTTTGTACAATTTTATTCTCACCAATGTTCATGTATATTTTAAATTATATATTTGGCATAACCACAGCATTTTAAAATGTTTTTGAATGGAAAGCTTTCAATAGCTTTCGTCAATGGTCAATCTTAAATCAAGCCTTTTATGTCATGATGTTACATTCATCCCCAAGGCACTGAAAGTTACAACTGACCCATACCATGGGGTCAGTTTTAACATTTCAGTCATTGTTTTTGAGATTATGTCATACATTTTCCGTTTGTGTTGCACAGGCTTTTTCCATGCCATTCATCAGTTGACACTTATTTGCATAGCGGTTTGAACATGCAAGTTCAAAAGACTTCAAAGTTGGAGACACAAATGTCCAAAATGTAACAATTATCTGCATGCGTGGACCACACGGGCCCATAAGAGGCCAAGACATGCACAGCAAAACTACAAGGTAAACAGGGCTCACACAACTGAGCAGGACAAAACCAATGAACGGTCGTGCAGTTAAAAAAAAGTGTGTTAGGATTTCATCGTTTGCAGACTTTGCAGAAGGATTAATCAAAATAATCACTTAAATTAAACTTCGATGTGACACAAAACACCATATTTCACCATTAAAATTAGTCTATGATTTACACTTATTGAAATGCAACAGTTTCATTAGCCACATAAATCCAACAGTAAATGCAAAAAAAAAAAATATATATACAGTATATATATATATATATATATATATATATATATATATATATATATATCACGGAGAAACTCGATGCTCAAAGGCAATATGTCGTTTAGTTAAACCATGTCATGTATTTGTGAATATTTTTACATTGGAAAGCACAGGCTTGAGGCAAGTGGTCATAAAGATTACATTGCTGTATTTATGTCTGAATAGCCCTGGGCCAAACAGTTCAGAGAAAACCCTGTAGACATCCAAAGGGGATGTCACATGGCTTTGTGGGTCATATGTGCAATGCAGCTTGTTGCTTTAAAAAAAGATGTAGTGAAACACTTAATTTAATGTTACCTTAAGATAACAAATGCCCCGGCCCAGAGGAGACAGTAAAAATGTTTAATCACATGTCAGTACAGTTGCACCCTCAAGCTGATGGGACATCCCAGCTAACAAAAGAGATGTGCGCAACATTGCAATTCCGCTCACAGGGAAGTTTGTGACAGGGCTTTCTTGACTGAGATGCAATGTGGCGGAGCACCGACCGCCGAGCTTTTCAGCCAAAACATGCCCAAGGGTAACTAGGTAACCTGGGTAAGTGACTGGCTGCCCAACAGGTTGGACACAGTTCAATATATTTCTGCACACATTAAAGTCAGCCTTTCCGGTAAGTAAGATAGCATTTTGCTGAATTGTTTTATGTTTTGTCAATTAATATGATGCTGAACTTTACAATCTACTGTATGTGGCATAGTCACATGCACAGTAAAAGAATAAATAAATAAAAAATAAAAAAGGATACCGCGATCAAAAGTTGTCCGGGAGTGAATCACTACTATAATAAAGTACCGGTAAGTCAAGGCTTTTTTAAAAACATACAAAGGGAACATTCATCAAAGTCTGCAACCTGACATCAACTCAATAAGCATAATTTTCATGTACGGAAAAGGGAAAAATTTAAGGCAGTAAGACCAGAATCTCAAAATTGTGTGATGTCCTTGGAATCAAGATTCCAGCAGACATTTACTCCAAAATATTTTCTAAATTCTAAAATGGTGATAATATTAACGATGATACATTGTCGCAATGTTTTTTGGGCTCGCAAAAAGGAAGGTCATCTGCATAAAAGTGTTGCAACACATAATTGGTAAATGTTTTAAAGCTGAAAGTCAACACTTCAAATCAATAGTGGTGGAGTCGAAAAGTATCAAACTGTTTTCTGTGAGTGAGGCTGTAGGAATAAACAGAATGAATGCTGGTTAAAAAGTGCCTTTTTTTGGTTGACAATATAAGTGTCGAGTAACTTTGTATTTTAGGATCATTACAGTGTAGATATCGTAACGCCTTTTTCCGTTGAGCAGCTAACAATGATTCTTGTTTGTCGGCATGCTTCTCACCCTCTCCCGGTCATTATAGCTTTTCTGTTTCTCAGTTCCATCTGCCATCGAACCGAGAGTCTCAAAAAGCCACCTATTTTCTGCAAACTCCAATTTTGCTTGTCTCCATTTGTCCGTTCTTAGCTGCCCTGAAGAAACTCCAGAAAGTAGACTAAACTCTTATTTTAAATGGTGTGAAAGAATCATTGACACTCTTTGCAAAGCAGTCACAACAGTGGTCAACGACCTTTTTGAGTTACTTTTTGGGTTCCTATTAATGTGAAAGGATACCCACTTCTGAAATAACACGTTTGTTCAAATGACCTTCAATAATGTTCATATAATTCTTATTTATGTGATGACACCGATCCGATAATGGTAACGATTTGATCATTTCTACAACACTACGTGAAAATCACAATGTCCCATCACAAATGAGCACATTTTTTTAGAGCAGGCCCACATGCTACTCATTTGGGCCTTGGGGGCTACCTGGTGTCCACAGGGACCATCTTGGTGAAGGGTGCCATTAGGTGCCTGTAAGTGTTTGTATGCGTGGACGGGTCCTTTCAACCGTTGAGGGAAGAGACAAATAACAACCTTATCTTCTGATTAGTCTTCTCCCCCAACTGTCTGACCCCCAACCTTCCTGTCACAGCTCATGGTTCACTGCCTCCAAATAGCCAAGGCTGTTTGTTTAAATGTAAAGGTAATCAAGTCCAGCATGCCACATGGATCCACACAGACCGGAAAAGACAGAAGAGGCAGATGGGTCGCTCCTTTGGGATGGCCGCAAGGACAAGGCCGCATCAGCAAGTCTTGCAACACCTGCTTGATTCTTATGGAAAGTTATCCATCTTGACTGAGAAACTAAGAGTACAGGTAAACAGTTTTGTATTCATACAAACATTCATTAAAAGGTGACACTTGGAGCTCGGGTGCTTTGCTTTTCAGTGCAATTAGGCGGCCTTGTTCAGAAAATTTAGAGTGTAACCGAAGCAGTGGGCAATGTCTATTTGATCTGGACTTATAGAAAAACTTGAAATGACACACAGATACCGAATCGTATGGCAAATATACACTTGGCGCTTCAATAGGTCCACTTTATATGGGTGAGAATGCCCAATTTTGAAAATTGCCACGAACACAGAAGGAGTGATTTCATAATCCCTCTATCAACAATACGGTGGTTGTTGTTTGCTGTGGTGTAGCACTACAACATACCGATGAGCGTTTCTAATATTTGTATTCACTTCTTGTAGTAGATCTCATTTGAATTGTCCAGTAAATGCACATTATCATATAAACCACTGCTGCAGGCCTACTCTATAACATTTCAAGCTTTCTGTCAACCCAATAAACAAATAAATAAATAAATAAAGGATATCTTAATCTTAATAAGAAGAAGAGTATGCAACTGGTTAAGGTGCAGATTAACCTCAGTCGGGGGGAAAAATGGCATGATAAAATACGTGGATTGAGGAAAAAGTTACCTTCCAAAATAGTACAAATAATTTAACCTTCGGCAGAATGAAATAGTTTTACCTCAGGTACTTTGTTTCAAGAGGTCGCAAAACAAAATTAAATGCAAATGAGAGTCAAGCTGATTATCATATAAATGCACATATCCTGAGAGACAAGACTATCTGGCCTTTATGTGCTTTCAAATTTCTACATAAAATGTCACTACCACTTCACAGTAGAAAAGACAGAAGGTAGTATCATCATCTAGGTCTACCTCATTAACATCCATTGTTGATGTACATTTTTCAACCATAACGGTTTTAAAGAGGCAGGTATCATAGTAGTTGTCCAACAGCAGCAGTGGAACACAGTGTGATCGGGTCTATGCACTCGCATTTGAATAAGCACATGCATTGAAAGCAAATTGAGAGATATTTTCTTGGGGGGAAAAAAAAAAACAGGTGAGAAAGTGGCCGGCTCCCGATCTGGATCTGAAGGTTGTGGGTTCATTCCTCAACCCTTTAGTGACAATGCAAGTAAAATTTACACACACACACACACACACACACACACACACACACACACACACACACACACACACACACACACACACACACACACACACACACACACGCATACATACATACACAAAACTCTCCTTGTAAAATGTATTTAGAATATCTGAGTGAAATAACTTGACTTGTTTTCTTCAAGCACATATTACTCCAAAAAAGGTTTCAGTGTGGTAGCTCTTTTGTTTTCAGTACTTTAAAAGCAACACTGCAGTTCAGTTCAGATTTTTTTGCCCATATGTGACATGTGTCAATTTTTTCCTGCAGTCTAAATAGTTCAATTCAGTTATTTTTTTAATCTGACCTGAGCCTCTTTCATATGTGGATATAAATCTGATATGTGTGCCATGCATCTGCAGTATAAACGTTATCCGCGCGCACATCTGATCTATATATCATCAAAAGCCCAATATGGGGTGGGGAAGAGTGCTTGGGGGAAGACTAGTGACAGTTGTCCGTGAATCTGCAAAATTGTTTTAGAGTCGTCTTTATATTTGACTTGAATTCAATCCCACTTGAACTATGAGGCATAAAGGGGACACTTGTAACATTCATTTTTTACGCACGGGAATGATGTGACATCATCTTTAGTTAACGTCTCCATTAAATGAGGGGATAGAGGGGTGGCGCTCCATATCCCCAAAATATTGCTATGTCCTACCGCCTCACTGCTCTGGTCATATGAGATAATAAAATGAGATCCTAAATGCAAGACCGGATTTATTTCCGTAAACATTGCTACATGTGATGTCGTTTTTCTGGGGCACATCCCGCGATGTGGTGCTTTGTGCGCATGCGTGTCACATCACAGACAGTCACATTTGTTTTGGTAATGTGACCGAGTACATAAAAAGATTGGATTTAACAAAAAAATCAAAATTGTGCATCACACACTGCAGTGTGAACGTAGCTTACATGGATAAAGTGGAATTGTCTCATCAAATATCTTCCAAGAAAATATGAGAGGTGTCAGAAAGTTCTACAACTGGTATCACAAAAGATGGAAAAAAAAACCAAAACACAAGTTTTTTCCCCCTCAAATTAATCCCTCAGGAGTCTGATGTACTTTCACGACCGTCTCTGCCTCATCTTCAAGCACTCCTGGAAGAATTATTCTGGGATCCTTAGCAGTGCATTCATGATATTGTCCGCATCTTCAAAATGGGTACGCTTGATGACCACTATAAGGTTGGGAATGATGGGGGGTGGACAACACAGTGCCACAACGGGTTTGAGTAGAGTGGCTCCTCCAGCTCGGCAATGTTCTTCGCAGTCAGGAAATGTCGTATTATGAGAACACTTGTTTTCATGGTGAAGAAGCCAAAAGTTGTCCTGCCACAACTTGCACCTCTTCTTACTCACCGAATCAAATAAATGCTGCAGGACTTCTTTGTTCAAGTGCTGGTTTATCATCTGGCCCATTTTGAATGGGAAAACCAGTAGTTTGTTTGGAACACACATTCTCAAACTCTTCTGATACAGTTCATAAAGCGGTATTTTACAGAATTACTAAACCTTGTAATATCTAATACACCGGTTAGCCGTCCGCTTCAAAAATGGAATGTTTTCAAAACAGAATATTTCAAGAACCTGAACGTTTTTGTGGGTGCCATCATTTCACCAAGAATGAACTGCCGCGCCACTGACAGCACCTTTAATTAATTTACACCCGTAGTTTGCTCCAACGTATTCCCAAAGGATATTACGCGAATAATGTACCAGCGCATATGTCCACAAAATTTGACGGCTGAATGCAGTTTGCACCTGATTTACCCCCGACTCTCACACATGGCTGTGTAAATGCTGGCTTTGCACAAAGAACATTGGCAGAATAATGGTAGTCAGGTAGAGAAAGATAAAATGATCAGAAAGGGAGCTCGGGGTCCAGACTGAGGAGGTGAAAACAGGACAGTGAGAAAACTGTTATCAGTCATCACCAAACTTCATATGCATATTTCTACTAATGCCCACATACATTTCAAAAAAGATCAAAATGATCACCTCAATATTTTGGAGTTTACGGACATAAGCGCTCTCCTCATTGAGCAACATTAAGCTGCAGTGAGCTCCCATAGAGAGGAAGACAATATTACATTAATTGATTAATTGAATATCCATCCATCCATTTTCCGAACCGCTTGATCCTCACTAGGGTCGCGGGGCGTGCTGGAGCCTATCCCAGCTGTCTTCGGGCAGTAGGCGGGGGACACCCTGAATCGGTTGCCAGCCAATCGCAGGGCACACAGAGACGAACAACCATCCACACTCACATTCACACCTAGGGACAATTTAGAGCGTTCAATAAGCCTGCCATGCATGTTTTTGGAATGTGGGAGGAAACCGGAGTACCCGGAGAAAACCCACACAGGCCCGGGAGAACATGCAAACTCCACACAGGGAGGCCGGAGCTGGAATCGAACCCGGTACCTCTGCACTGTGAAGTCGACGTGCTAACCACTGGACTACCGGGCCGCCCTAATTGAATATCCATAAAGTCCAAAATATTGGTCCAACCATTTTGATAATTTCAGAGCTTGCTTGATTGAGCACATGAATTTTTTTTTTTTACATTAAGCATTTTAGACAGTCCTGGTGTGAGGCCATTCCTCAGTACAGTACTCCAAGCAAGAAAAACACAGGATTTCTTCTTCCTAATATTCACTCATGGCATCAGTGCCGCAGAGGACGAAATTGTGGCCCTAAACAAGCTTTCATTTCGGAGCCCCACTAGCAGCCGTATGTAATTCATGCCCCAAAGAAATCTTTGTCGACAGGCGGAATACGGACGGAATTTAGACGACATGTCATTGGATCGTTCATGCATGACGTGCAAAGGATGCCAGGGCTGAACGGCCGTCGTTCATGTCCCGTAATTACTTTCGTCGACAGGAGGTGCATACGTAATTTAGGATGACATGTCTTGTACATGTCCTAGTGTTCCCTCACAATAAATCGCACAGTGCATGATCTGCGTGTAGGGAAGAGCGGCTCTGCCTGGCATGACGATCCCTTCTCCCTGTTACTGTTGCCAGAGGTGTGCCACATTTACACAAGCTTCCAATACTTACTAGCTTCACTGAAACTGAGTGTTGCCATTACACTTGGTGTTAGTGTTAATTAATGAGCCTTATTTGCATACAGTTGGGCAATATCTCCATCAAATATATGCATGTTACCTACTTTAAATACATACAAATACCACTGGCGCACCGATACGCATTCTGCTCGACATCACAGTTCGTGAAGTGTTTCACCATGTGTGTGTGCTTTGTGAATTTAACGCTGTTTGGTCCATTTTTATTAATTAACGCCATGCCACAGCCACGCATTGCTCTTACTCAATAGGCAGGACGTTGACTTTAATTACGGAAGCGTGGAGCTGCCAATGTTGAAGAAAAATATTTTGACTGGCAAATAAGTTCAAACATACTTGTGAATACATCCAAATGTATTTAAATATGGTATTTATATAGTATTTTTGTACATTCTGCTCCATGATCCAGTTTCTGTTAGAGGCTGATGACCACGACATAACTTTTTCAGCTCAACTATACCAAAGTTCCATCTTTCACAGGAACACCATATGGGATTCAATACACAATTGACTTTTTTTCAAATGGTGCTCTGTCTCTCCTCTCCTTGACCGACACTGTGCACTCCTTTTCATGTCTTGTGTGTGCGCGCGTGTGTGTGTGTTTTCCAGCAGTGTGACCTGTGGACCCCTGAATCTCCCTGTTCGACTGCTTCCTGCTCTAAGTACACCGCACTCTACAGCATATCTGTGTCTCTTTCTTTCTGTAGTGTGGGCAATGCGGTATTGTCAGGGTACAAAAGGACTCTATTCCCATGCAGCTAAAGGCCTGAGGTGTTTCTCAGCAGAAGAAACATGTGCTGTCATAAGCAAGGTGAATATCGCTAACGAAAATGAACGAAGTAATGAAAATTACAATTGAAAGAAAAACCCAAAACATTTTCATTCATGAAATGAAATTAAACAACTGAAACTATGTTGTACACTTAGAAAGTAACAAAACTATCACAAAAAGGTCCTGTTTTCATCTTTGACGATTTGACAAAAAAAAAACAAAAACAAAAAAGAAAACTAATGAAAACTAGCAAACCCACTCTGCATATTACTAAAAACTAACTACCGTCATTTTAAAAGAAATCTCAAAATGAAATAAAAACTAAAAACGACAATGAAAAATGCCAAACTAAAACTCCATTCCCGCTACAGATCGTCATGAGTCTGCCTCTTTTGACAAACAATAGAGCCCATTCTCCAAAAACCAACATGTAAATGAGATGAAGGTATAAAAAGCTAAGTGTCTTTAAACATATTTTATGAATTTGTATCATTCTTTTTCTATCCATGGTTATCAGTGCATAATTTACACCTGATCGTGTGTACCTGTAAACTTACAGGTATATAGGTCTACATTATTAAAATGACATCAATCCAGCCATCCATCGATCAATTGCAATGATACATATACTGTATATTACATAATAATATGACATCATATTATCCATTCATTATCTGAACCGCTTTATCCTCAGAGGGTCATAGGCGTGCTGGAGCCTATCCCAGCTGTCTTTGGGGCAGGAGAGGCGGGGGACACCCTGGACTGGTTGCCAGCCAATCGCAGGGGACACCTAGACAAACAACCGTTCACGCTCACAATCACAATTTAGAGCGTTCCATTAACGTGCCCAGCATGGAGGAAACCAGAGTACCCAGAGAAAACCCAGGTAGGCATGGGGAGAACATGCATACTCCACAAAGGAAAGCCGGAACCGGAATCGAACCCTGCACCTCTGCACAGTGAGGCGGACATGCTAACTAGTCACCCACCGTGCCGTCCTGAAACATAATCATTTTAAAAAAGTCTAACAGGTGAATGAAACACGAAATTAATTGTCTTTACATGTTTTGAGTAATTACTGTGAAGTTACAAAAAACAAGCAATTTGCAGACCTTCCTGCAGTACATTAATCCAGGCTACTTTTCTTCAATGTTAATGCCAGTGATCGTTAATTTTTCACACGTTATTGCAGTACTTGAATACTAGTGGTTGCCCCCGCCACCCCCCCCCCCCCCGCCAAAAAGTCAACGCGTCTCTTCCAGGAGGTGGCCTTGCCAACTGAGACAAATCCCAAATTAGGCTATGCTACACCATAAATATGCTCTAGATTTCAAATGGGAAAATGTAATAACTATGTGTCTTTTCGAATTGTGAGTGTAAATCCTGTAAGTGTCTCACTTTCACATACTGCACATCACTGATACCTCGACACATGACTATACTGCTCTGCTTTTCTCCTTCAATACATACATCGAAAAAAAATAAGACAATCTAGAAGGCGCGAGACTAAAAGTGAGAAGGAAAAATGAAAATGAAGAGAAACAAAATGGGCTGATAAACTGTGAAACTACTGTTGGCTGTCATAACTCCCGCTGACAAAAGATTATTGCAGTGACACCTCCAAAGTCTTAGTTCCAAAGTTGTTTCATCTCTTACTGATCTCACTTAGCAGGATGGGACATACAGGTCACTTTAAATTACATCTTAAACATATTTTGATTACAGATGGGATCACCACCCCGACCCAAAGAAAAAAAAAGATTAAGACAATATTGTACAACTGCATTTGTATTTTGATGCTTCAGTTGATGATTGCAGTTTTTGTCGATGGGGTGCTGAAAACTCTCAACAATGTTGCTCAGTTCACTAAATCTACACGACCTATGCTTTTGTTCTTTTCTCCCTGTTCCTGTTATTCTTGATGAGTCCTACAAGGGACAAGTATAGGTGAAAAGAATGAAGGCAAACAGTGGCCAAGCACAACTCAATTATACATCACAACACTTAGTTTGGGGACACCGCAAATAAAGAGATGATAGAGTTCACTTGGATGAGAGCAGCATCTTGGCTGTGCGGCAGAGGTAAGATCGGGCCGCCCGAGCCCGAGCCCGACCCGACCGGGCCTTAAAATGTCAATCATTGCTTCGGGTTCGGGTCGGGCTTCTCTCTCGCTGACTTTTTTTTTTTTCGAGGCCGTCAATAGTTTTGGCCACGAGAGACCGTGGTTCGCAAAAAAACAGAAGTCGCCTCATCACAACACGTACTGTTCCTGTCTCTATGATCCACCCATCATTATTCTTTTTTGTCTCTCTGCTTCTCTCTCTTATAGTGCCGCGCTAGATTCTTAAGGACGTACTGCTGCGGTGGTTTACGGCCCAATTTTCAACCCGTCAAAGTGACCGACGGCCTTAAATTTTCCCCGTCCACTCTCAAAAAAAATCTGTCAATGATAGAAAATTGTCGGTTAATGTAACCTCTTCAGAAACAGAAATATAAAAGATGTAAATGTTTATACAGTCTTGTTTAACTTATATTTCTTTCCAAAAGACAGGCTTTGTTATCAGAAATCACCCCTCCTCCTCCTGAGTCCTCACAAATAAAATATGAAATGTCGGGTTTGCTTCGGGCTCGGGCCTGCAAATCAAGCGAAGTGATCGGGCTCGGGCTGGGTCGGGCTTAAATACCCTCGGGCCGGTTCGGGTAGGGCTCGATTTTTTAGGACCGATCTTAGCTCTACTGTGCGGCTAGAACCACAAACATCCGTTAACGGGGACACATTATGAAAAACTGACATTTTAATATGCCATATAGACACCTTCTCTTATTTGTTTTCAAATCTCTGAATAATCTAGCGCCACCTTACCTCTCTGAGCTCATCCGCCCCTACACACCTGCCCGGCGCCTCAGATCTGTGGACCAGACATTATTAGAAGTACCAAGAACTAAACTGAGGCTCAGAGGGGATCAAGCCTTTTCTGTTGCTGGTCCCTCTCTCTGGAATGACCTCCCACTGAACATTCGGCAAGCCTCCTCGCTGCCCATCTTTAAAACCCTCCTCAAAACTCACTTGTATTCTTTGGCATTCGACTCAGCATGACTTAGATTTGTTCCTGGATTTTCTGTTTGGTGCTTTCTATCGCCTTTATTACCGATTTGTCTTACTGTTTATTGTGCATGTTAAATTGCTCCATGTACACCACTTTGTATGCAGCGATGGCTGTTTGAAAGTGCTCTATAAATACAGTTGACTTGACTTGACCGTATATTTGGGTCACCGAAGTACCTGCATATGCATCAAGTGTGCAATTTCACAATCAAATACATTTTGTAGTTTTTGTCCAGGCCCTAGAACAGTGGACTAGCTCGACACCCTCAGCAGTTTTCCCGAGTGTACATGTTCCTCCAACTAGGGAGTCATGCGAGGGTGCTCTGGGAGTATGGGCTACTGGAACATGTTGTTCGGTTGGTGTGCCCGAGTTTGATTCAGATTGCTGTCAGTAAGTTGAATCCGTTTTCAGTGAGGGTTGGACTCAGGCAAGGCTGCCCTTCATCACCGATTCTGTCAATTACTTTTACGGACAGAATTTCTAGGAGCAGTCGAAGTGACGAAGGGCTCCAGTTTGGTGGCCTCAGTAGTCTGGGAGCGTCTTAGGTTCCCCCAGAAGAGTTGGACTAATGATTAAAAAAGAATAAGAAAATGCTGTCAACACTAATGGCACTGTAGAAGAATACTGTTGTGTGTATTCAATCAATCACATTTACAAATGATTATCGCAGTGACAACCCCAAAAGTCTTAGCTCCTAGGTCCTTTAAGTCCTTTCATCTTGCTGATCTCACTTTGAAGGATGGACGATAAACGTCACATTAAATTACATCTTACACATGATATGACCAACCGATTCAGGGTGTCCCCCGCCTACTGCCCGAAGACAGCTGGGATAGGCTCCAGCACCCCCCGCAACCCTAGTGAGGATCAAGCGGTTCGGAAAATGGATGGACGGATGGACATGATATGACAATAATGGATGGGATCACCACTCAATTAAGAGGATTGTCGCACTCTTGGGAGTAATTTTAGCTGGTCGGTCACTCCTGGTAATGTTTGTCACTGTTCCCAGTTTTATCCATTTGTGGATAAGGGGTCTGACAGGTGGTTTGCTGTCGCCCCTGAGTCCTAGAAATGGATTTGGAGCCTTTTCCAGATGAATACATTTCAATAACTTTTTCTTTTATTTCTTCTTGAATTTCACTTTGTCTGACAGATTCTGTTGATGTGATTTTTTTTGACTCAACAATTGTGGTGCTAGGGTGTTGCCTGTGAAATTGCACTCAGCTTTACCCAAATTGTCGCAAGTCACAGTTTACTTTGTGATTTAACAAAGAGGGTGTCAGGGGGAGGGGGGTGGGACAATTACTTTTTCACATGGGGACAGGTAGTTTGGGATATATATATATATATTTTTTGTGACTTAAATGAAATTGGCACCTAGAAACTGCATCTGTATTTCCTTGGGGAGTTTTTGTGCGAAAATGTGTTGAACTAAAACCTTTGTAACACAGAAATCAGGGAGGGGGAAAATACTTTTTCACAGCACTTTATGTCTGCTCTGAGCACTGGGAGTGAATCAAATGGGATGCCCACAAAAGTGTGTGTTTTCAACAACCATGCCTGCACTTATTGTTCACGTGTGCAACAATAGGCAGAAGTGAAACTTGAGTAAAATAAATGTGAGTGTTTTATTTTTTGATTCTGGAGTTCTGAAGACAAGATAAAAGTACATCGCCTTCGACAATTTTACTCACAGGGTACATTGTTGAATAGACAAACAGCATTTCTCATTCACACTCACAGCTATGGAAAAGGAGATATTTCTATATCCATATTCCCAAAATATTTTGGGAATGTGGGAGAAAACCAGAGTGACTTGAAAATAACGTCCAAGCAAAGAACATGCTATCATGAAAGGTCTGAGCAAATATTCCAATCAGAAACCGTGACTGTGAGCTAACACTCTGTGCAACTGTGCTGTGTCAGATTGCAACACACGGTGCATTTTAATTGATGCCACTTACCCTTCTTTGAATTGTGAGAGCACACTTTCAAGTTTAATAAAATTGCATAGGTTATAAAGTTCTAATATGGAAAACCTGGACATGTCCGGCAGTGTAATGACACTTAAGCTTCCTGTACACTGCTGTTCCCATAAACTTAGTATTAAACGCACGTCCATTATATATGTATAAATAACCCGTGCATCTACAAAATAAGACAACTAAAAAGATGCACACCTATCATCTTGTTAGTCAAACCTTGTCAGAATTCTCAGTTCTGCCAACTGAGTGTCATTGCAAAGGAGAGAGCCGAAGGCATTGTGGGGGGCTGGGATGGAGGGGAGGGTCCCCACACACTTGAAAGAAAAGGCAGAGAGGGACTGACAGGTTGATTTATTCAAAGAGTAAGGAGTGGGTGAATCAAACTTTAATGGCTTTTGGGAGTGCAAGCCATTCTCTCCCTCCCTTCAATCTTGCCCCACTCATGCCGTCTTTTCTTGTGTGCACCCACTTTCCTTTCTTTGCCTCCCTCTTTCTCACCCCCCCACGCCCCCTCTCTCTCTTGATCTCATGATGGTCACTCTGTAACAAAAGCCTCTCCATTTTTTGACAGATAAATATGCACTCATCTCGACATAGCTTGTAAATCAAGGTGCTCTTCATGCTCGGTGAGCTAAATGACAGAAAAATAAATAGAGAAAGAGGAGGTGATTTAACATCACAAAGCACATAGTCCATGTAATGCCTCTGTAGCATTTCAGCATTAACCCGTGACATCCAAAGGATGCAGGGAAAAGTTGTTCTATAGGCCAAGCACATTGCCATAAAAGTCTTTAAAAGTTCAACTAACTTTTAAAAGACAGAAACTAATGTTTAACAAAGTCAGTCAGGTGAATCTCCGACTTCTTTGCAAAGGCGCTTTGCATCTACTGTATACCCATCCATCCATTTTTGTTCAGAGAACTTGTCCCCAGGTGGCGAGGGAGCTGGAGCCAGTCCCAATTGATTTGGGGTGAAAACCAAACAGAAAACACCTTTGATGCATGCTGCATTTTTGACGCATTCGAAATGGCAGACGTTTGATGTGCCTTACAGTAAGAGCCTGTTTGGTGGAATTCCAAATGAAATCGCCTCAGTGGTGTCCAACTTCAGCTTCTAAAGTAATTTGACCTATCCACCATCCCAATAGGTACACGTTCTCACTCAATTGACATCAACATGATAAAGTGGTAAGACCACATTGTATTGTCTGTCCATGTTTTTATAAAGACTGAAAACCTGTTGCTTGACGAACAATTCTGTGCTCTATCGGTACAATATGGCTACATTTAGGTTTTGGAGTGTAAAGCTACATATTATGCCATCCATAAAACAAATCAGTGGTGCATTTCCTGTTACGTTTTGATAGCATTATTATTTCCAGTGCGTCATTGAGCAGTGGATCTGAACTGTTTATCTGTGCTCGGATATTTAATTCGACAATACTATTACACAGCAAAAAAAAAAAAAAGTACATATCATACTCTGAATACGCATACTCTTTATTTAGTGTTTGCTAATGTAATTACTGGAAGTAGTCTGACCAGTAAAGTTGAAAATGATTACTTTATACCCACTGAGGTTTTTTTTTTAATCAAAAGGTCAAATCTCTTTTAGTTATCAAAATAGCAAATACTGCTAACATTCTTTTCATTTATCTTTGCTGTTTCAGCCATTTTCTTTCATCAAATGTGATATGAATGTTCAAAGAAACTACCTTTAGGAGTAAATGAAGGCTTCCAACAGAGAGTTTATGTTTATTTGTCCATATAAAGTGAAACACTCAGCGCAAACATAACAAGCTGCATGCATGAAGGCAGAAACCACTTACGCAATCGTTTCTGTTTGAAATACACGCGCAAACAGCTGGTTTAACAGCTTGAGTCTGAAGGTAATTAACCAGATGCACTGTACCAGCTTCAAATGAGTGAGTCGGATTTGAAAAGACCAGATTCATTTGTGGAGAGGCTCATCATGTTACTGCACATTCCAGTCAGAAGTGGCAGGCATGAAGAAAAGAACAGATGGATAAAACTGTCGTGGGAGAACCAAAGAAAAGTTTTGACAGGAAAACAAGTTCAAGGAGGATCTAATCTGTGGACAGGTAACAGACATCAATAACGTGGTCTGGGGACTTGAGGGTAAAAGCAGAAGAAAAAAAATACAGTTGAAAAAAAAAAGGGCACATAACCGAGTTATTTATTTACCTGGATTTCTGCATAAAGTTTTTTTAAACTAAACCACTTAATACCACATAACCAATGACTGCATATGTAAACATGAAAACAGTGAAAAGTATGAAAAGTATGTGAACCTTTGTCTTTATCAAACAAGAACAGTCGCCTAAATTCAACCTTTGTGAAATATGTGAACCTTTGAATTGAACACGAAAACATAAATGTTTGAGTGCTATTTAAGCGGATTGTGTTTGTCTAATGTTGTGACTCATTGTATGTAATACGTGGTTCACATGCTTTCCTTGCAACTGGATATAAAGTATAATACTGGGTTTACCAGTGGCCCAGAGAGGGGAAAACATCCGTTTTGGACGAAGACACATAAGGCAAGCAGGATGAGGACAGGCTAACATTAAAATGCAAGAAAAAGCAGCTAGAGAGATAATTTGTCATCTTCTTGAATAGGCCTTAAATGTATTTAAAAAAAAAAGGAACAAAGCAAACAAACAAACAAAAAACGCCCACTCTCTGTAGTTCTCCACTGAATACAATCACATTCATTGTAGGCTGTTTTATACCGTCAAAATGGTGTTTGCTAAAAAAAAAACAAGGGCAGAAACAGGAAACTGAACCCAAAGAGCGCATGTAGACTGTAGATCAATAACAACAGCAGGTACAGTAAATGAGAGCGTAAGTGGGATAGTATGCAAAGACTAAATTAAATACGCATGAGGCAAAGTGATTTCAAACTAGCAAGGGAAGTAGTTTGGAGACATCTGGAGGTTAAGTGAATACAGGGTGCATATAACATAATTCAGAAAAACAACAAAGTTATCAAATGGAGCCAGTGATAGACAAAATTTAATAGGGGGCCCTGGGAGCTGTCACTTGTTTCGTGCTTTTTTGCTTCACATCTTTTCGACCTCATTTACCTACTGATGATGCAGCATCAGGAGCAACCGGGGATTCACTACATTGCTCATGGGGGTCGAACCCCCAACCTCTGGGTTTGGAGACGGTCACTCTACCACGCGAGTCTTTGTACTTCATACTCACATAATTTTTCAATTTGGAATATTGTAAAATTCTAGCAGCAATAAAAAATAACTGCTTGCCATGACAAAATATTTGGGACTGAATTATGTCACATTTTCTTGAACCTCCCCTCAAATATACTGTATTTTGAACAGTTCCTTGTCCTAGAGAATCTCAGACAGTCTCATTATTGGATAAATAGAGTTTAACTACGTTGTATTCCATTTATATGTAATTTAGAGACAGTACTCATCATAGTCTGATTTAAGTCTGTACCCATCTGCTGTTAAATCCAAACATTATTCCTGGGGATATTTGCAGTTCTGGCATCCAGACTCTGTTGGCTGAGTGTGCGGTTTCGGCTTGCAGTTCATTAACACGTACAGAGGAAACAATTGGAAGCCCACCTGCTTCCTTTTAGCCTCTTTATGGCTCTACAAATTAAAATGACATTTAGACACACGACCTCCAGGGCTGCTTGACTTGTGAAACGCATTGCACTGTACAGCACTCCTTGTCTTTGTCATGGTTCTGTTCAGCAATTGCCATGTTTCTCTGTTCTCTCTCTCCCTCGCTTTCTCCATCCCCCCTCTTCTCTCTCTCCCGCTCCATCCCTCCCTCTGTGTTTTCCAAGGGAGTCGCAGGAGGTGGGCCCCAACTTGGATGCGGAGACACACCCCCTCAATTGAGCCACATCAGCCTGAGTAGATGGCAGCCTATTTAGCCAGCTTTTCGCCTTGGTCCGTACTGGAAGATCCTTGACTTCCACACTCTGAATCGCTACGTTGCTGCTCTGTTCCTCCTGCCGCGTGTTCCAATCAACAAAACCCACAGGAAATTTAAAGTAAAGCATTCTATAATTTTTATAGAAATCTCAACTCATCTGATAATGAGCACCACCAACCAGAAGTGGACTTTTTTTTTTACAACTTCTATTACCTTCATTAACCAAGGAAGCACACTCTTATTACAATCCAAAAACTGAAACAAGTTCTTCATAAGATGCCCAACAACAGATCACCAGAGCCTGATGGATTTCCAGCTGAATTTTTTTAAGCAGTTCTGGGATATTTTATCACCTCTATTCATTAGTCACTACAAAAATCTAAATGACTTCCACTACGCCTACCCCTATGAATGTGGCAGTCATAAAACTTGTATTAAAATCAAATAAAGACCAAATGCACCTTCTAGTTACCGCACAATCTCACAAATCGAAATAGAAATAGTCCCCCCCCCCGCCCCGCCGCACTTTGATCAACCCTGCCCAAATCGACTTCATCAAATTTAGACATGCCTCAGACAACACCTGCACTTTTTTTTTTAACAATGTCAAAAAGTCAAACAATAACCGTATCATTTGACACAGAAAAAGCATTTAACAAAGTAAACTGGCTCTTCCTGTTGAGCACACTATGGTACATTAATTTAAATTTTGACGAGCTGTTAACAGTCCAGTCAAAGCTTACCAATATTTTACATGCAGACACTCTCTTTTTATACTTACAGAACCATTCGGTATCACTGCAGGAACCAGTCAACATTGTGAACAATTTCTCTTTGTCATCTCATCCCTCCATAAATTGCAATACGTCATCTATTTTATCTGTAAACTAAACTGCCTAAAACAATTCCCTCACACTCCACCTTGGCAATGTAAAACATTTGGGAATCAACATCGCTACCGGGCCGACAGTCTTATTCAATCTCAATTACGTCCCATTAAACAAACAAATGGAAACGAACCACAGACAGTGGACAAAAGTCCTACTTAACCTCACTGGAAAAATTGCTTCTGTAAAAATGAATGTCCTGCCACAGATCGCTTGCTTATTTTTATTGATTCTCGCAACCCTTACTGGTAAATGGTTCAAAACACTACACCCAATAACTTTCCACTAAATTTCCATTTCAATATTACAATCAATCAAAGAGTGGCTCAGAAGCAACATTTCCATTTTTACTTTCACGACAGTAAATTATAATATTTATTAAAATGGATACAAAAGCAAAATCACAATACTTCCTGCACAGGTACACACCTAGAACAGTCAAAAGTTTGTTAAACAACCTCAATAACAGACTTGCCTTTCCAACAATAATCTATCCAAAAGTTAACTACTGTAAATACTCAACAATTCTAGGGAGACACATACTCACGGTTGACAATGAGGCACTCTAAAGTGGCGACACAGATGTGAAATTTTGGCGGTTACGTCAGATTTAATTTTTTTAACGTTTATACAATTATGGGGACCAATGAGGCGCTCTGAAGTGGCGACTCCAGTGGACTATATGAGGTGAAGATCCATTTTTGGGGTGTAACATCGCTAGCTCGCTAGCTGACTGCACATCGGAATTGCTGACGTGAACAAAGGTGCTCATGTTCTTCTATAGTGGGGAAGGGGGAACTCATTCCAGACCCCAGGTGTCACTGGATCCAGTTTAATCACACCCCAAAAAAGAGGAAAATTGAAATTGTAAAAAGTTATAAATCTCTACAAAGAAGTGGTAGATAGTTGTCAATTTTTGCACAATTCTAACTTAAAAAACGATCTATTTCGGAGCAAATTCACCTCACAGGGTCGCTACCAAAATGTGCATAGAAACCAGTCAAGATGGAGAAAGTGGTCCAAGAAAGGTAATGGGGCGAAATCACTTCCGAAAACAGACATTTGATTTTCGATTTGAACTGCCCTTCTTTCTTAATGAAACCCACAAGATTGAACTCGTCGGGTGTGTGCGATTATACAAGACACATTGACAAATGCGTTCAGATAAGTAATAGGAGTCTAACTTGTGAGTAGAGAGAAAAACATTACCAGCTAGTGGACCAGTCTAAATGGTCCTCTGTTATTTGCTTGGCTTGAAGGATTGGGGAGAGAAAAAAAACAAACAGCGACTTTGAAGATTTGGCGAAAACTCTGAAAATTATGGACTCAATATAAACACATGATGTGTTTGTGTGTGTGTGTGTGTGTGTGTGTGTGTGTGTGTGTGTGTGTGTTTGGATTTAGCTCCCTATTTGAAGTCCTGCACTCCACTCTGGCAATTACTTCATATCATGGATTAGATGAGTAAGAGGGCAAAGAGGAGAAGGATGGAAAGTAGTGCGGTACCAGATCCAGCGAGAGGTCAGAGAAGCACAGTGAGCGCGTTACGGGAAAACAGCTTGAGGTCCCTCAAAAGAGAATATTTTCCTTCCTACAAGGTAGTCTGTACAGACTCTCAAACATTAGCTTGAAGCAAATTCCTCAAATCGGGAGTAGATGGCCGATGCACAAAAATACAACCAAAACAATCTCTTATTGTTAGTTTGACATCTGTAAGCTACATCCTACGTTTTACTATCATTGCTCTTTTATGACCGTCATAATTTGCAATTCTGATTCTGATGACAATTTGAGAGTAGAGTATTGCGATTTAGTTTCAGAGCTTCAGCATGGAAATGATGAGCCTGTTAAATACGTTCAACATCAACCATTGATGTATTCACCATGTTAGATGCAGGAAGAAGTATGTTATTCGCTCATTTTCTTTATCCTTACCTCTGCGATGTGTACGGTGTAAGGTTGCCCATGGAAGGTCGGTGCATTATCGTTCACATCTCCAATTTGGATGTTGACTGTATCTTTGACCACCTGAGGAGGAAATATCGAGGTCTAAATATGTAATCCTTTGGCAAAATGAAATCTAGATTCCGGAATCTTGTAAAACAAACACATTTTTTAAAAAATGTTTTTATATAGGTTAAAATACAACACGCTCCTAAAGACCAAACTGATACACTTTGTCAATAATTGGGTCCATTTACATTTTATCGTTCAAATGTTTAATGTAGAGTGAATTGTCCCTCAACAACAAAGTAAAGAAAGCATATAGCCTAACGAGTTTTCAATGTAAATCTTTGCACTTCACTGAATTCTTGAAGAAATATAACCACATACTTTTTTTTTCCATTACTTGATATTTGTGTATCATTTTATGTATTTATTTAAAGTACATTTTATTGTCTCTTCTTTAGAATATCTATTTTATGAACAAATGGGGGGGGGGGGGAAAGATCATCGAAAATTCCCATGAATTGACAATGACAATATATTTACAGTTGACCCCCTGCCATTAGCGGAGAATCCACAAATGGCAAAAATTCGCGTATGATTAATGCCAATTGTTTTAAAGTTATATCCCATACATTTCCTGGTCCTGCAGTACATTTTCCTCCATGAGGCCCCTGAACTAAAATGAGTTTGACACCCCTGGGTCAGAGTAAATGGCTTCATCAGCGAAGCGTTTTGATTTCGATCACCAGCTAGACTAGCTCTATGTTTTTTAGGGCTTTTTTTAATGCATTTCTTACTTTGAATGTCACATAATAATTTAGTTAAAACGTATCTCAACTTTATTCATTCTGTACTGCAAAGCAACCGCAGCTGTAAGAAAGCACTATACATAAATGATAAGACAATATTTACAAAAATACAATCAAAAATAACTGAATAAATGTTATCTTCTATGTAAAATATGTAATAACTTCCTTGACATACAGGAGTTGCAGGTTCATTCCCTCTTGTGACTACTCCTAGTAAAACCATAATAGAATCTCTCTCTCTCTCTCTCTCTCTCTCTCTCTATATATATATATATATATATATATATATTAATTAGGGGTGTTCCAATGGGTTTGATGCTGCTGCTTTTGATACATGACTGAGATCGTCCAATACTGATTCAGGTACCGATCACATGGATTATTTGCAAATTTTAGAGCTGCTCAACTGATTATTTTTTCAATTACTTTATTTGATTAACCTAACAAAATTGGCTGATCATAATCTGTGGCTGATCAGAGCACCCCCAAAAATGTGTGTGTGTGTGTGTATATATATATATATATATATATATATATATATATAAATAAAAGAACAGCGCAGTGGTCAACTGGGCGACTGGTTAGCACATCCACCTCAGAGGTACAGGGTTTGATTCCAGCTCCGGCCTTCCAGTTTGGAGTTAAATTGCTCTTCAAATAAAGTTAAACAGACTTAAGTTGATCTAAGACATTGGTTGGGTTATACAGAGGTGCTTTGTGCTTTCCAGTAACTAAGATGTACAATGCAAGACCCTTTGAAGTTGTTTTCATCCATCCATCCATTTTCCGAACCGCTTGATCCTCACTAGGGTCGCGGGGGGTGCTGGAGCCTATCCCAGCCGTCTTCGGGCAGTAGGCGGGGGACACCCTGAATCAGTTGCCAGCCAATCGCAGGGCACACAGAGACGAACAACCATCCACGCCCACACTCACACCTAGGGACAATTTAGAGCGTCCAATCAGCCTGACATGCATGTTTTTGGAATGTGGGAGGAAACCGGAGCACCCGGAGAAAACCCACGCAGGCCCGGGGAGAACATGCAAACTCCACACAGGGAGGCCGGAGCTGGAATCGAACCCGGTACCTCTGCACTGTGAAGCCGACGTGCTAACCACTGGACTACCGGGCCGCCCTGAAGTTGTTTTATTATTTATTAATAATATAGGAATGTCATAATGGAGGACACAAATCCGTCCTTACCTCTTGAATGTCGCTCACATAGAACTCAACCTGCATCTCTGACTTGGTCTGAAAAATACACATACAATTTAGCAAGAAGTACCAAAAGACAGAACAAAACATACAATTTCTTCTCTGAGCCAACAAAAACGTTTTTATTCAAAACCTTTTAAAAGAATATGGACTGTTGGGTAAAAGAAATCACAGTTGCGGGTGCATTGTATGATCTTACCTCGCGGTCAAGCTGCTGTCGAAGCCACACAACACCAGTGTCTTTGTTCACTGAAAAATACCGCATTGCCTCCTCTCCTGAAACCCCATACATGAGCGGTTCGCCTTCAGGGTCAATTGCCTTTAGTTGAGCCACTGACGAACCTGCCAGACACATCCGCAGATTTCAGAAATGTACCAGATTTTTCATTTTTAAATGAAATTTGCAATCTACAGTAAATCTAAAATCTAAAACGTTAACACCAAGACCCGGCCGGCTCTTTTCACACATTTGCCAATCACAGTGGTCAATCACCCTCATTGCGACACATCTGTTGTCACACACGTTGGGGCACCTTCTTATTCGGTGTTTGTCTCCTTTTTTCTTTTGGAGTTCATGCTGGTTGGCAAATTTGCAGATTATTACCAACAACTGGGCTGTTTTGAACAGAAGTTTGTCAGCAATAACATTCAGGCGATATATTTTGAAAATCAAGGACAGTGTCATGAGAAGAAAAAAGAAGAGTACAGACAGTAAAATACTGTCTGAGTACTGTACAAGAGTACAGTATTAATAAGAAGAAAAGACATTCTTTAAGGGCAGAAGGTGTCGGAAAAAAAAAAGCTCTCGTCTCAAACTTCCTCTTACAGGATGTCAAAATTGCAACAATTCTGCCAACTCTGAGAGAGTTCTACACAGCAGTCAGAGAATTAGTCTTGTGTTCCTCCATCACAGTTTGGTTTGGGGCTGCCACAAAAAAATGACAAAATTTGACTGCAATGGACAGTTAGGACGCCGGAAAAAAATTATTGGCACAGCCCTACCCACTCTTGAGGATTTGCACACCGCAGCAACCAAAACAAGGGCACGGAAAATCGTACTGGACCTCTCACACCCTGTGCACCACCTTTTCCAGCTACGCCGCTCGGGCAAGCGCGACCGAACCATACGCACCAAAACCAGCAGTCATTCAAACAGCTTCTTCCCTCTCGCCATTCGCTCCCTAAACAGTAACTCAAACCTACAGTGGCTCTTTGCATTTTTTCACACCCGTGTGGAACTCTATTACCGCAATGATCATTGTAGCTCCAGCTCTCTACATATTTGAACAATTGTTGATCCATATTCCACAGCACCAGACACTTTAAAGCGATCAAGGACTTTCTGGACAATTGCACACCTAAAGTTGTACTACTATTACTGCGACTGGTCACGTAAAAAAGTGGTGCTACGATTATCTGCACCAACTGCACAATCGTCACAACATTGGATTGCACCACTGATTACTTTGTCTCTGCTCGATGACTCTGCACATTGTCGCACAGTTGTCATTGGGTGCTACGACTGCGAATTGGTACGCTTACATTACGGAAAATTCATTCGATACATGTCTTTGTTCATCGTAGTTATTTGTTATTGCAATACTAGTGTTGACTATACTACTGGGGACAAATTCCTTGTTCTACATACTTGGCCAATAAAGATGATTCTGATTCTTATTCTGATTTTGTCACTTCTTGATATTCCAGCATGAACTAAAATGCTGTACAGTATTATTATAATATCTAAGTATTTAGGTACCCGAGTAACACAGCCAAGTACTGAGACACATGCATTAATGTGTGCAGAAAAGAATAATATTCTAGGCTTGCAACTCGGTGGGTTTAAGGCCCTTTTATTGCTCTGGCATGACGGTGAACAATGCACTAAATGTGGTCCATGAAGGAATTGTGAACCAGCTTGAATGTCCTCTGACCATACAGATACAGTAGATTTGTGGATGCAGGCATATATAATACTCTATCACTACATTATCCAGTTGGGTGTCATGGGAGCTCCGGTAGACTTCAATAAGCACAATGTTATCATGATTCCTGGCCATGTTGGTAGAATGTGCCTGAAGAGCAGTAGCAGTCAACAACAACATTGGTACGGATGGATATCTGTGTAATTCTTGATCATTTTCAGGTCACGATTTGCTCTGTTGATAAGGCACACTTCATGTTGCTAGAAGGCTTGCAACCATTGCTAAAAAAATCAATTCAATTCAATGTTGCAATCTTGTTGCAGTGACTGTCCGAACTAAGGGTCTTCCCTAATCAGTCTTGCAATCTCCCAGTTTTCTTACGGGATTGATGGTTGCCTCTTTAATTTGCCAATTGTAATAAAAACTTTGGTGGATGACCACTTTGGTGTTACATAGGCTTCATATTTATGACAACTGCAGTGAGACATATGAGATGTACTGCTTATTGTTCAATCTCTTTCTTTTGGATATGGAGAGAGTTGTACGGTAACTATATCGAGTAAATGATTCACACAACCAAAGAGTGCTCACACCATGCATGCTCATCACCGCGTCTTGCTTGCTGGTACATCATCAATAGGCTGGAAGTAAAACTAGATCACTACTGTCATTTGTGCACCAAACTGCTTCACACAACAACAAATTCGGCTCCACGAGTACACTCCCTTCTTGTTGTAATAATACACCCTGTTTTCCTAAAAAAGTGTGGCTAAACTGATTAATTAATATAAGGATTTATGAACCCCTCTCATTGCGTCTAATGAGATTTATGCAAATTCAGCTTCTTTCAATATAATTTATAATTTGGTGGAAGACGGTGCAAATTAAGCATTCTACCTCATAGTCATCAATAACTTTTCCCCCTTCTCTGCTCTATATGGGTAGGCATACTTTCAAGTGACTCATAACAAATGGTCACTCACGACTAATGGTATGTATGAAAGCCACTTATGGAACATTAACTCCAACTTTGGAAAACAGTGTTGAACTATATGGTCACTTGACAGGGAATAATGGATTCTACATACCCAATGAAATGATTAGAGCAACTGATACACGCCGGGCCACAAACTGTCGAGTAAAATTTGCCTCACTCTATTAAAACAATTACATCACTGTCAAGCTATAGTTACATTAGAACAAATCTATCCATGTGTTTCATTTGCCTACGTGTCAAGTTGTACGGAAGATGTTGTCAAATAGTGTCATGACCTGTGTTTTTTGCTTTTTTTTGGATTATATTTAGTTTTGTTTCATGTTATATGTTGTTTTCTTGTGTTCCATGTAATGAGTTAAAACACATCTTTACTGACATAGCGCTGTCACAAGACTTGCAGCTGTAACAGAACGCTCCACACAACATAAACATTAACAATAATGACAACACTGGTGTTGGTACACTTCGAAATAGAACATTGTTACCGAGTTTAAATTGAATGCATGCATTGCGAAAGTTCATTAATGCAAAAGTATCCTTCCATTCTTATCTGTAACATTGTTGCACACATGACTGGTTGAGGAATTACTGCTGTTATTCTCTCTAGGTCTCTATTACCGATACATTGGTGTACACTGGTTCATTATGCAGATTTGCATCTTCATATATGGCCATGTTTACTCAATGGCTTTGGAAAGGCGCTCACCTGGTACTAAATCAGTCAATGAGGGCTGCCATTCTATTCGAGATCAACAGAATTCATGTGTTATAGACACGGACCTGTGAGAGAGAAGAGAGCTGGATGCTAAAGCCCTGTTCATTATGTCAGTGACATCTCAAGACCTGCCATTCATCTGAGTGCTGATTCAGTGGAACAAGCACTGCCAAGAGTCCAATTTCATGCCTGTTGTGAATTATCGCTGTGAATTCTGTGTGCCCAGTGGCTTAAGAGGTATAGGGAGCAATGTTCAGTAGGCCACCTGGCAAAGCAGGGACAAACAAAAAGGAAATCACCCCCAGACAAGAGAGGGAGAAGAAGAATCAAATCTGATAATAATGCCTGATGAAAATTTAAAAGGCAGAGTCACTGAGCCTCAGGAATCCAGTCATACAATCAGCAGCCTGATGAGTCAGTGGGCTGCCACTCATGTTACCACGGTGTCCATCCACGGACAAAAGGAGCCTTCAAACACATCAGCCATGCCAAACTGAAGCTTCGCTAAAGCCACACTGGCTCACATCAATCACCCCCCATCATAATTCAAACAGGCAAATACTGGCAGTATGAGCTCATTCAGTGCAGCATTCTTGCTTACCTATCATATTTAAACAAATGTGTACTCTGCACAACAGAACCCTGTGTCTACAAAGTGCAACCTCTACTAAATAATCTTGACCTGCGATTATTGAAATTGGGATTTAAATCTGATATTGCATGTACACCATTAGGCCTGAATTTTGAACACTTCGAGATAAATTGAGAATCATTTTATCAATCTCTTCAGTGTTGAACAATGGCCCCACCGAAAATATTATAATACAACTTCAACTTGTTAAGGTTGTTCAGTTGTGGAGTCTATAAAACAGCCATCAATATGGTTGTCAACGTTGCTTTCACCATGTGCAATTTTAGATTATCGGGTATTAATAGTTTCAAACGAAAAAACAAATGGGTCCATATTTACAATAACAGTGCTAGACTCGGTATCGCTCTTACCGTCTGTGTTCAGGATCGTCCACAAATGATATATTTTAGGGTGACGTTAAGCACAAATCACATCAATCAAATGAAAGATTATTTTTTCATTTTGATTGCTTTAATTTACATGTGTCAAAGTCAAGGCCCGGGGGCCACATCTGGCCCGCCACACCATTTTATGTGGCCCTCGAAAGCAAATCAAGCATGTCAAGTTCCATGATGCTTGCTAAACCAAAATTTCTAATTGTCATATGTGATTCACAATAACATTCATTATTTTTGACTTCTGATTGTAAAACTAGTTATTGATCAATTTGTTGTGCACTGTGTATGCAATATGTGGAGGGGATTAAACATGTACAGTGTATATGGTTTCCCAAAATTCATAATGGCCCTCCAAGGGAAACCGTAACTGCAATGTGGCCCGCGACAAAAATGAGTTTGACACCCCTGCTTTAGTTGCTGGAAATGGTAGACCGTGGCGTATTATACAACATCACTATTTGCTGATATCTCTCATTATGGAGAAAGTGGGTGAGCTAAATTGTCAGACACGTTCACCAGAAACCTCTTCAAACACCTTTTCTCATTCTTATTGCCATAGTAGTTGGCAGTGGTAGTTGTGTAGTTACTGCAGCTGACAATTGAGTGACATCAATAAACTCAGAAATCATTGAAAACACCCAATGTAGCCTGGAAATAATTTGAATTTACTGATTGTTAAGTAATGCAGTCGAATATAGTTGTGCGATGTTTTGCAGATGATGCATGAAGCAATTACAAAAAAAAAAACTGTTATTGTTCAGAAATGCTGTCTATCCATAATTGTTCTTTGAAGTGCAAATTGGCAGTATTTTAGGCAGAATATCATCAAATTATCATTATTGATTATTTATTATGTCAAGATTTATATAATCTTAGCCCATATCGCCCACTCCTAGATGCTATATTACATACCACTTGGAAGATAATTTCAAAGTCCGATTCAAGTGACAATTCTGGCTCATCCTTTTAAGGGATCTCTTGGGGGTATCTGCACTCACTAGCACCCTTACCTCCAGACAAAAACAAAATATATTCTGCTTTTGTTGCTTTCATTGAAAACACAATGGAAATGAATTGAAATGATGTTACCATACCGCTCCTCTGCCTTTTGTGAAGTGCACCATATTAATGTTCGGGAGTTTGGCTTCCTTCGGGGGAGGCAATCTCAATGAGGACATAAACTTAGCAGATCTAACTCAAATTATTATAGTGGGGTGGACAGAAATGTGCTCGGACCTACATTTCCATACAGAGAGATGTTCAGAGGCCATCTTTAATAGAAGAGAGAAGCTTGTGTGCAGGCAGTCCATTTCTCTGTTTGATAAGGACGTCTATGGCGAGTAGTTTCTTTCCCCAGGGAGGTCAATTAGACAACTGGCAATAAAAAAGGAGAGAAAGAAAAAGCCAACCGAGCGTGTTTGCAAGTCATTATGTCAATAAAATAAAACCATCATTAGAAATGAAAGAAATCATGACAGAAGTGGAATTGGGGTATTGGATACTTTCTTTGATTTTAATGATCTTTAAATTGTAGCTCCCTTAAAACAAATTTTGACTAGGTGTTTTCAGGGATTTTCTTATTTTCCAGTCCTTTTCTGCTGTGTATTTGTCTGCGTGTCACATCAATAACTGCAGCGGCAATGAGCTCTGAAGACAAATAGTATCAAGCGTCTGGCTTTAAGTGACTCCTGTGTTTCACAATGCAAACCACTAGAGTCCTTGGCAGTCTGTGTATTAATCGAACAGATTTATGACTAAATCTGTCACGGATGGGAGGAGAATAACCTCTTCCTTTCCAATCGACACCCCTTTGAAAAAGGCACACTCCTCGACTGAACTGTGCATGAGACCATCCAAACAGCTGATTCAAAAAGTCCAGACACTTTCAATTCATTTTACAAACATTACAAACAACAATATACACTTCTTTTTTTGGTGGGTGCCGTTTTTTTTCAATTGTCTGCATATAATATTGGAACATTCTTCAGTGGCAAAATTACTGACCTGATAGCAACTCAGAGTATTTATTGAAGACCGACTCAGAATATGATGACTTTAAGCCAGGGGTGTCAAACTCTTTTTTTTTGTGGGCCACATTTTAGTTACCGTTTGTTTCCCTTGGAGGGCCGTTATGACTGAAACCAAATAAAAAAAAATATATAATAATGGTGTATTTAACGATTGTTTAAGTAACTGTAATGAGGGGTTTGGTTACAAGATTACAAGATTTGCTTACAATATGTCTCTTATTTGTTACATATGAGAAGTTTAAATTTTGGTTGTGATTTTAGCAAGCATCATGAAGTTGACATGTTTGATTTGCTTTGGCGGGCCAAATAAAATGTGGCGGGCCAGATCTGGCCCCCGGGCCCTGGGTTTGACACACGTGTTTTAGGCAGTCAGTGACGAAGCATAAGATTTTTATATTGAACTATTTCATGTAGTTGTTTCAGTTTCTGCTATCAATACAGGACAAGATACTGGGACGCCATCAGACTGGAAAATAATCTGTTGTAAATGTGTGATAAACTGGGGTTGTGTAATGCTTATAGGCGATAGGTTGGTAATCTGTATCTCTCAAGGTTGAAATGGCATTAAAGGTTTTTACTTCTCAAAGTGGGGGGGGGGGTGATTGCTCCTCTGGCCGACACTGTGGAGTTTTGAGTTTTAACACATTTCGCATGTTGTCACAACATTTAGCAATTGTTTACATGCTAATTGTAAATTAACATGCCATCTGTGTTTGCATGCGAGAGTCCTGGACCCAAAAAAATAGGGTAAAGTGCCCTTGCACCTCTTATCCAGTTGGACTGATTCATGTCAGTCGTGATCATCGGAAAAGGTCTCTGCTCTCCGTTGGCTTTCTAAGCCATTCAAATGATGAAAACAGTGAGTGACGAGGCTGTGACTAACCAATCACTTTCGGAGTCAAGTTGGACAGTGAGGTACATTAGCGGACAGTCATCTCAGGCGTTGCTGAAGAGAGACAGGCAAGCCACTGCAAATTCACATGCAGCTCTGGCCACACTCAAATCGCACATGAAAGATGCCCCTCGTTTCTGTTTTAGTATTCCATTTCACTCTCCTCCTCTTGTTTTTTTCATCCCTTCATCAGCCTTCATTCTGCCTGTTGAGGGCAGACAGACGCACGCAAGCAGCTCTGATTGGACTGGACAGGTGGTTCTGAGGATCCAAGAGTGACAGCCAAACCAGTCTGCTCAGTCACTGTCAGGCGACAACCACCAAAAAGCGCAGCACTCCAACAAATGTCCATCAACATTGACACTTTGTGATGCCTGCCCAGTCCAACAAATCTTGTATTCTGCTCTCAACATTCAACTTTGCTGCTCAGTTAATAATAATGGTCTTATTTTGGTATTTGCCTTTCTTTTCACACCACGCACATTCTGAATCTCTTACATTGGCCCTCGCGTGACCTCAGTCTAGCTGACTATTACCTCAGACTGAGCTAAATCATGGTCAGGTAATGGAACATGTCACCTTCAGTGTGTGGCCACATACAAACACAATCACAACGAAACAAAAGGCTTTTTATGCCTTTTCTCTTCAGTTTACATATCTACCATTTGGTCTGTGTGTAACATAGGACTGAAATAGGGTTGAGTGTTTTCGGAATTTGTTTCAGATTTCGGTACATTGCTTGGATTCCTAACTATTCTGATTCTGTTCGTTTCCGATTCCGGTACATCGATTAGATTCCTAACTATTCTGATTCAGTTTTTAAAAAATAAAGAAATACATCTGGCGGCGAACTAGAGTTATTTTTGGAAAAATCGTCTGAACTTCTCTATTCATGTAATTTCCTAAACGTTTTTTTAATGCTTGTTTATGTACTTCCGGGTCATCTGTCAAGTAAAGAAAGCGACAAAAATGGAGCGTTCCTTTTTCATGTGCATAATGTCCACATGAGTGACATTTCTTCACCTCAATTACCATTTAAAGTCCTCCATGATGCTTGCTGTCTTCAATGAACTGCTATTTCTTCAAAAGGTTATGCATTACAGATTCAGCAACCAACCTGACCTTGAAGTATTCATTCATTCATCTTCCGAACCGCTTGATCCTCACTAGGGTCGCGGGGGGTGCTGGAGCCTATCCCAGCTGTCTCCGGGCAGTAGGCGGGGGAAACCCTGAATCGGTTGCCAGCCAATCGCAGGGCACACATTCCCTCCCCCTAACACCCAACCCTTCAAAAAACAAAAAACAAACACCTGTGTGATCGCGCAATGATTGTCAAAGATTTATTAATTTTTTCCCGAGGGAACAGAGTGTTTTGCAAGGGAATGCAAATATTGTTTTTTTTCTTCTGTGTCACCTCAAGGGGCTCTGCGTGGAAGTGGCCAACCCAAGATAATTTTATTTCTTTTTATTAATTGAATTATTAATTAATTTTAAAGTGTGGGTTCTCCAGACAACAGGAAGTATTTTCCAAAGCAACACCTTGCTGACACCTTGTAAGACTGAAGGCTCCCGTCTCCGTTCCTCTTCGCAAACACTCAGCAACTATGAGCGTATACCCGGAAGAGGCCGTTCGTCTTCAAGTTTGTGAAGTCACGTGTGATCACGTGAGAGCTCTCCCCCACAGGACTGGATGCTTGACCGGTGTTGGAGGAAACACACAGTTGAGATTATCTGAGCACCCCACAAACAACATGACCAAACTGTGAAATGCCTGATTTTTTTATCTTCATGTGTG
This sequence comes from Hippocampus guttulatus, assembly GCF_054856545.1. Classification (NCBI taxonomy): domain Eukaryota; kingdom Metazoa; phylum Chordata; class Actinopteri; order Syngnathiformes; family Syngnathidae; genus Hippocampus; species Hippocampus guttulatus. The sequence goes on along the minus strand of NC_141270.1, from coordinate 14,283,409 downwards.
GGGTCTGACAAAGGTAAGAAAATCTTTTTTGATTCGAAAAATCCTTATGCTTGTACACGGCTTTACGGTTGGTTCACTAATGGCATTGGTTGTATTTACCCAATTTTGACTTCGAGTCCGCATCTACACCAATTCTAACCACCAGGCCGGACCGGGCAGGGCGTCAATCAGGCGTCACGGCTGGGGATATCAACGTGAATGGCCCAGAGTGCGTACAAGGTCTCCGCCGCCGCCTCAGACGGGACCGTATGAGGCCAGCTGGGACAGGCCTCAGCCGTACTGCCATGCACCTGTGTCGCAGCTCCAGTGACAGAGAGAGGCTGGGCTGCGTGTTGCACACACACACATCTATCGGTTCTCCTTCATTAGTGCTGCTTGCGCGTGGCGAATTCAGCATCGAAATATAGCACCGATATTTTTAGATCTGAACGATTATGGAAGAACAGGAATGTTAGACCCGAGTCTGTTTTGTTTTTGTTTTTTTCCAGTCTGTAAGACGCCAGACTTGTTTTATAGATTATAAATGAACTCATTATCTGCAGTGGTCATTAGCTGCAGGTCCTAATTAGCCAAAATTGATATTGTTGCCTGACAAAGGCATTGGCACTGGCAAATTGGCAATTGACCTCTTGGTCAATCTGTAAAGCAAGACAGAGACAGCACAAGAACATGTAGGAGATGAGAAGAATAGATGAACAGTAACAGCCTCTTTACTTAAAAGCAAACTTCTTTAAATTAAAAAAAAAAAGAGTTATTGGAAAGCTGACAAAATCACCTTCAAAGAAACTAAATTGTATTTTGTACACGTGCACATACAGTGTGTATGTTTGAGTGAGTGATGGAGAGAAACTACGATTTGGATGAGCAAACTTTCTTCATCAGTTACATACCTGATAATGCTGGAGTTACACTTTTTGCTTGAAGAAAAAGTTGATACATCAACCCATTCTATAGCTTTTAAAACTCCAGTACCATAACACTATAACCCAAATGCCACTTAAGGTGTATTTCCAAGTCTTGTGTCAGGAAAAAAAATGGCATAATTGGAAAAACAGTGGGGTGATTTCTATTGACACCAAGTCCCCAAAAGAGCAGCAAAAAGGTAGGAAAATATTAACGTGGAGTGAACAAAAAAAAACCCGAATGAAATATGTTCAGTTTTACAGAGCTAGTCACCAAGAATGCCACTTGGCTGAGAAACCTTCTCCAAAAGAGTGTGCACACTAGTCGGGTGAAAAGATATTGATCAAAATCAAAATATTCTCACAGAAAGCCAAAATTGAAATGCAAACTCAGTCAGGTCTGTTTAAACCTCTCAACGATTGAAAAGTACATTTTATACATTCGATGGCCACACTGTGCAGGGTGTGGCAGTGTTACGACTGCAACAGCAATATACTGTGTACATGATACAGTATCTTACAAGAGTAGCAGGTAATATTGCCTTCACAGCCTCATTATTTACTGACGAAGAACTTTCTCAGGATTGGGCGGGGGGGTGTAAAGATGGCCATGTCTATACGAGGATTGCCAACACCCTTAAACTGAGCTGCAGCATAGTAATTAAGACCATATAGAAGTTTAAGAGGACACATTGCACTCAGAGCAGACCCTGCCGTTTGGTCAACTATGGTGACCAAAGAAATTGAGTATGCGAGCTGAGTGTCATATCCAGAGATTGCCTTTGGAAAATACACGTAAGCGATGACTGTGACAGAGGTCGGAGGTGCGGGTTACGCAGCCAATCGAATGTGTATGCGTATATGAAGTGGTGTGGACTCGCTTTGCTGGAAAGGAGAGGGGAGGGGAGGTTGCGAGACAGCATAGCTACAGGAGCTGTCTGCCGTGCCTGAACCCGCAAACAATTTGTGCCAGGTTCTGAAGCAGGCCAAAAGACTGAAAAACATTCCCAGACTCACACCCTTCTAGCTAGGCCAGTTGGAGGCTCTCTGTGTCCCACAAACACAACTCTCAATTCACACATCTTGCCCATTGCTCACTCTCGACAGACACATTCTTTTGCACACAGTCGCCCTTGATTCAAACCCCAGACCCAGACATGACTCTCCAATAGAGTTGGGCTTCGAATATTTTGAAAACCCTGACTCTGATATTGTACAAATTTGTCATATCTGAATGATTGAATAAGCACTGATAGATTCTGTCCTAAATTCTGTTCATTGTACATACTGGAACTGCAATTTGTCATAATTTATTTTCTTTATCAATATATGATATAATCTAAAGGCAACATTAGTCTCCTGACCATTCTTTCTCTTTAACCTCAAAATATGAATAAACTGCTTCACACCAAAAATCCAGATTCTCTCTCCCCCGATGCTGTCTTTTCTAATTTGCTACTATTGCAAAAACATGTGCAGAAGAATATCCAAGGGACACAAAAGATGAGCCAGAGTATATCAGTCACACCAGCATGTATGAAAGTGACAAACATACCAGCTTTACCTAAACTCACAACTATAGCTAACCTGCAGTCGAGCAAAAAGGGGTGGTTGCTGATGTGAAACATCAATTTCCAGGTTAGCTGCTCAGCGTGGCTCAGGCTGGTATCAGCTGTGACCCAGCTGGGCCCGATAACAGCTGCAAGAAGCTGATCGGCCATCCAGCAATGCACCTCTTTGTATTGGAGAATGTGCTAATGCCTGCACACCCATAAACACACACGCACGCACACACAGAAAACTTGAGAGAATTAATTTAAATAAATGCATTGCTGTTTGAAATGTGTCCAAACAGTGCAAACATAAAAATGACCACCATGGAAGGAGTGGGCAAATAATTTCATCTGATCTAGATAATGGTGGAAGACATTAAAAATGCTACAGTGCACTGGGAAGTTCAACAGAGGTCTCTGAACATTTCATTACCAAGTTCATTCACATCATGCAGTGGTAACTCTACATCAGAAAATAATAATAATACATTTTGATGATGACCTTAGCATTTAATAATGTCAGAAAGAGCTGAGAATTGTACATCGGGTAATCATTGGGAATTTGCAACCTGTTCGAAGAAAAGAGAAGCTGCTTTTTGATGTGCACAAATGACACAATGTATTTCAGTTTTGATCAAGAGCAGCCGACCAAAAGAAATTCAATTCTAGAACAATTTATCTGAAACGTCACACTGTTTAAAACTAAAAACAAATCTGTCTCTCTCTCTTCAGCCAATCATCAATGTGTTTCTTGTGACGTGGTCACATGGTCAGAAGAGTGACACGGACAACCAGATCGGATGCCTGTAACATGTAAGTGGAGAGTGCGCCGTGGCAATGATGCGAATCAACTTGGCGATTGGCTCATTGGCAACACTGCTCACCCTGCTATGGCACCGCCTTCCCTCACACAAATTCAATTAACTTTTAACACCCACAAAACTATTACACACACAGCCAGCGGCTTTTCAACTTGCTTCTGCAGTCAAAGTAACAAACGGTGTTGTCGTTACACAAGAAAATGTGAAACCACAAAAGAAGCAATCGTATGTTTCCATTCGTGAGAGAGAGACCGCTACGATGTGAGGTCTCTAAAGCAGCATCTTACACCTTTTACGTTGAACATTCTACTGCACGCTCCAAACTGAATGCCAATTGGTGAAATATCACGCCGCCGCACTATTTTAAAGGGTAAGCTGCTGTGCTTTTTAACGACAAGCACTTTGAAAATGTATGTGGTAAATAGTAAACTTACTGTGACAGCAAGTTCAAAATGTACGAGGAGAGTCATGGTTGGTCACAGGCTGCTCTTTTTTGTGTTGCCTGTAATTCAAACCTGAAGTGACACATGGGAGGCAGGTAAGCTCGCCTTAGGTATCAGATCTTTATTACAGCCATCACCGTTGCCAATTACTGAAACACACTGTATCTATGTGCATTTTTAATCCATTTCTTCACAGAACATGTGCTTAATTCAGAAACATCAAGACATGTGGAAGGAAAACACCAATAATAATGATGGAAGAATTATGAAAAACAAAAATCAAAACTAAATTAAGAAACTGGCCTAGTCCTAAATCATCAACAATTTGTTAGCTTTGTTGGCATACAGGCCTGGCACTCATTCGTGGCAAGCCCGGTGAGTGGAGAGCGACCCGCGGGCCAGAGGAAACATTCCCCCGAACGCCGGCGCCGAGAAAACTTGTATTGTAAAGTGTGAAGTGAATGCAATATGGCGAAAGCTGAGCCTTGAGATGCTTCATTATTACATTAACGAATCACGCGCTAGGAAAATCTTGCATGCACTTATGATGGATGATGTGTTTGCGGACGCTGCTGAGCTACGCGATTATTCCTGGGAAAGGAATGGATGAGCAAGGCATGGGCTCGAGATAAGAGATGATTGACTCAACCAAAACAGAGGTCCCTCATCAGTGGCAGTCAGCTGACAGTATAGGGCGGCCATTGTGGGACAGCCAAATGACAGCAGAGACCTGTATAAGGAAGTAAGAAAACCTGAATCCTTTGAAATGAGGTAGGCAAGAAAAAATCATAGCCATTAAGAATATCTCTCGGATATGTTGAGACTCAATCTCCTGCAGAGATCAGGTAGTTCAAACCTCCACGGGGATAGCTACTTGCCTTCTGCAGCTGATAGATAGAATTTGTTAAGGTAGGAAACATGCAGACAGAGAGACAGTCACTGTGATTCTCACAGCTCATCCACCAACTCAAACGCACAAATGGTGACAGAGCAGAAGCTGGCAGAAATACTTAGAACGGACACATCTTGCGCCAATTTGACTAAATAAGAGCTGAACGTGGGAAAATAAACAGACTACTGCACTGGCCTGCACAGTCGGTCATCAATATCTAGAGCATGTCTTCTGCACCAATAGATGGACCTGGATATCCGCCAGAAACCCAGAAAAGTGAATCCATGGAAAGAAGTAGCTTTTGCCTTCCTCTCCTGACTCCTCCTCTTTACCTTGATTACCCTTGTATTTTATCACAGCTCACTCCGTTTCCTCTCCAGTTTTGTATTCATTTCAGCTTTAGATAACCTAATCTGTGGAATCAGACAGGCGGAAAAGTCTTGGCTAAAGTCTGATTCCTAGAAAATATGGCCGCCGAGTCATTTTCCATTCAAACTGATTTTGATAAGACAAAAGTCAACATCTAGAAGGACCAGAGGCCACAAGCATCTTGAAGTAACAATGCTGTGGCTATTACAAGGCATCAACACTTGCTCGTTTTCTATCCATCCGTCGATAAAAAGATCGCTTAACTGACCAAATAACATACAGTACTTTAAACTAATGCTGGATAATATTAACAAACCAGTGAAACCACGCTCAGCAGTGTTAATCTTTTATGGTAAAATATCCAAACTAAATAAGGTATTTTCACAAATCAATAAATGAATCCTGATACTTGAACAGACGTGGCTGTATATATTGTGAATATGGGATACTTATATCCAATTCCTTCTCATTAGGTGTCTGAAGTATACACTGGAGTAGATTGTGAGGCATATCGGTTGCCTGTTGACTCCAAATGAGTATTTAGGTGTACCATTTCTTTGAGAAAACCATTTATCAGCGTCATGTACGGCTTTGGGGAAAACAAGAAAATAAGTCAGCATTCAGCTACAGCAAATAACACCGACAGCTTGTTGATTTGTTACGAGTGCAGAAATGCTGCACAATCAATATATATTGAAGGAGAAAGCTGAGGAAGACCACGGGTGCTTTGGAGAGGGTTGACAAGCCATAGTTAAAAAGTAGTGCATGTTCAGTTAGCTGTCAGTAGGGAAGACACACTTTATAAAAATGTTCCGTTTGGAGGAGCACAACATGCAGCATACACGTCTGTATGGATTACAACATATTTTGGGACGACAATGTTTGCCAGGATCATTCATCTTGAAACAGATGTTGCAAAATAATAACTTGGGTAATGTGTTTGTCTTGGAGGTATTAAGATTGATAAGCCTAAATTCTATCTTTTCTCTGCTCTTTCCTCTGTGGCTTCTTTAAATTTTGATTCGCAAAATCAAAACATTCAAATTGAATCTCATTAATCTTCATTAGAAATTGAACTTGAATAGATACTGACCTACCGCTCCACTCCTGGATGTAAATATCTTATTTTAAACAAATATTGTCTTCTCCCTGAGAGTTGCTGTCATTACTGCGCTCAAAAGAAAGCTGCAGAATCGGGTCAAAGTGCATTAAGAGACGAGAGCAGTTACCATATTTTCGCCACTATAAGGCGCACCTTCAATGAATGGCCTATTTTAAAAGTGTTTTCATACATCGGGCGCACCTTATTATAAGGCGCGCAGAATAGAAACTACAATAGTGGCTGCAGTTGCGTTATGCATCAACTAAATGGAGCTACGCTAAAGCGAATACTATACAACACAGCTTTGTTCGTATATAGCTTTCACAACCACTGCAGCTGGAGCAAAGCGCTGGACAGAACATTTAAAATACTACATCCAAGAAATGAGAGTATTGATCCATATGTAAGGCGCATCGGATTATAAGGCGCACTGTCGGCTTTTGAGAAAATGGAATGTTTTTAGGTGCGACTTAGAGTGCACAAAATACGGTAATCACAAGTGCATTTACACCTGCACTTAGTAGTAGTTTACAGGTGGATCTGCTCCATCAAACATGACACTAAAGGAGTGCAGCAGCGAGTCACACCATTTAAGGTGGCATCAAGGCATACAAATCTATAGTATCACATTCACAGTCACAGTTTTTTTAATTGCATAGTTTCTAGTTTTAATCTCCATATTGTCTCACATTATTTTCATCAATTGAATGCAAAACTGACGTGAAGCTTAGTTCATGATTCTGTGATCAACAATCTGTGAGCTTGATTGTGAAATGAATGTAATTTATCTGCGTCTGTAGGTATCATAATGGTCGATGAAGTTATATTTTGTAGCGTTGTGTCTGTTTTAGTAAGGTTAAATTCTCGTTTCCCTCATTTGATCAAAAGCATATTCTTTGAATCCAAATAAAATGATCTTGGGATCACCCTCTTTTCACGAGGCGGTCTTAGCACTTCACATAAGCATACTGGTGAACAGGGTTGCCAGGTTTAGGTGCCAGGCGTACATGACACAACACTGTTCTGTCCGAAACAAAATTCACAATTACTTACAAATTCAGATTTTCAAATGGAAAGAGGTTCCCATGATAAGTCAAAGTCAAGTGGAGTCTCATTTATACCAAGTGTCCCCACGCCTCTGCTTATCTGTCGCACACAAAACTGAAGTCAGATTGAGTATATTAGTATGGGAATTTTAACTGTGTTGTAAACGGTGCACCTTCGCAACTACGAAATATAAGACAGACCCTATGCTGTTTCCTCAACAATTAGAATGAGCTCAACAAACTCCACAGTAACTGGAGTGGCTGTGGAAATCTGATCACGCTTCTCTAGTCACACCGTTTCTATTCCAAGCAGTCACACATGTAACGGTGTTTAAAGTTATGCAAAATAATGGCCAGATAGGTACAATGTGACGATTAATTTACCACCTCCACTGTAACTTGGCATTTTGTATTCTGGTCCAACCTTTCCACTCAACTGAGAAATAACAATATTTTCACCGTACTCTCTCTTCAAATCAAGGGTGAGAACAATGTCAGCACCGTAACAGTTCTCAGGTTGCTGCATTATATTGCCTGATGGTGACTTATGGTGGGTTTTGACTGTGAGGAAAAGTACGGGTTGGATGGATTTCCTGCTCACAGAACATACAAGCAGTTGCTTGTGTGCTTGTGCGTGGCCTCGTGTGTTTATGTATCGGAGGGCCTCCTGGACGAGGACATCTGCCGAACTAATAAACAATAATCTTGACAAACAGTCACTGTCCAATCTCTCGGCCCACCCTCATCATCACACCACTGAAGAATCTATCACAGGCTAGGCCAGGGACATGACTGACAGAGCTTTGGACCACTGGAATGTACTGTGCTGGAGCAAAGCCCAGCTGCTAGAGGACACAATGATTCATGGTCAGAGGGCAGCCCAGACGGAGCAGTGCAGGAAATAAGCGGCACCCAACAACACAGGCCAACCCTTTATTGATACACAAGCAGGAAAAATGATGGAACTCTGCCAAAACCTGACATTGCTTTTGGGTTATGATGATGATGATGTACTGTCGCCTCACTCTCTACCTATGCCCTTCCCTGGCGACAACGGTGAACAGACAACTAAGATGATGATGATAAACATGACGAGAGCAAAGGTGTCCAAAGTGCTTGCAATAATAATGAAGATGTGGCTTTTATTTCATACTCTCATGAGTAAAGAACAAGACCTTCAAGTTGTTAGCGGGCAGAATGTAAACAACTCACAGGCTTGAGGTGTGAGAGAATAGGCCTTGATAAGCAAGCCTAATAAAGTTAGGTAATAAAGTGTTGAAAAGTCATGTCACCAAAAAAAAATAAAACCCTGCCCTTTGGATCAATCTAATATAAAAGATTTCCTGGCCTTTGACACATCAGCAGATTATGAGAAGCCCGGCATCATCAAATTGCTCTGTCAATCTCCACAACCAGCAGGAATGACATCAAATAAATGTGAGGAGGAATAGAAGTGTTTCACGGAGGACTCTCAGAGGTGTGTGATAATTTACCCAACCAGCTGTGACACAATCCATTCGGTATAAGAATATTAATATACGGTACTGTATGGAGATGAGCACCAATATCCACTTCATTGGCTGAAAAATCTGACTATACCCCATGAGTGCAGTGCGGGCAGTAGAAATTGATATCTATTTCTGCTCTCGGTTCACATAAAAACCTTACACAGAAAAACACCCAGACCGAAGACAGCCATTGCGATAACTTGTCACTTCTTATTTTGACGCCCCTTTGCTTGTTTTCCTTCTCAGTTTGTGTTTCCAAAACTCAGAAGAGAGATGACAAAGAATGTTTTTACTGTACTTTCTTCAAACAACGTACAGTGGTACGTGATATGGAGCACCGTGACAGCCCACACAGACTCACCAACAGGCATATCTTCGTAGATGAGAAGGTATGTTGAGAAGAAGTAGTTCAGGAAACGTGGCGGTTGGTTAGATCCTGCGAGACAGAGGACAGCAAAGAATAGTCATTCCCATTATAGCCAGTAACATTTTAAGAGATTTTTATTTACATTTTATCTCACCTGTTCATTAGTCATGTGAAGTATTAGCTAATGTTATCAGCAAAATAATAACCACACACTCATAATAAGCGGTGAGAGGCATTCGGTATGTCAACATAATGTCTGTTATGTTTCTTCTTTGCAAAACACGTAATCAATCAAACTTTTGTTATTATTTTTTTTAAATCCGTCCTTGTGTCTTTCACCTCTAAAGATCGATTTCAATATGTAAAGTAACAAGTCTGAGCACAACTTCATTTAAAACAACTGCAGCTGTAACAATGCTGCACATAAGATCAAACATTAACAACACAATAAATGTCATAAATGAAAGACATACATACTGTACATGGTTCATTAATAACAAAGAAGAACACTGCGAGGCACCGGAATACTGAAATTGTCCTCTCACAATCACAATGTGTCACTCGTGTTGGCTTCAAATTGGAGTTTGAATATAAATAAATCGCTTTCTCAGTTTTCTAACAGCCAGTGGTCTGTCCATTGGTGAGTAGCACAAATACAGAAGAATGTTCGAAAGCCCCAGTTCCGTCAAGTCTTCGCACTTGCTGTGTCGTTTTACTGAATTCCAGCATTGAAAATAAAATGTTTTAAATTGAAAACACACATCTACATACACACGCTGTCTGTGATTCTTTGTAAAGAATTTCATATACCTACATTTAAGTAGAAAATTGAACCATCAGTTAACTTCAGTGGCACACATTGCAGGCTATGTTGAGAGTTGAAGTTCAGAGCTATCAATGCTATCTGTAAATACTGGAAAACACCCCAAATTGTCCGGATATTATGTATAAGGGGAGGACAGGTAGTTCTGAACAAAATCATGGACTGCAGTTGGGTGATCTGACTAGCTAATTTCACGTGACCTTAAATATCTAATCGGTAACAGTTGTTTTGAAGTATAAACTAACAGTGGGCAATGCGCCAGATGCTGCTTCATCTAAACAAGGCATGTCCAGCTCCGGGCTTGGAGGGCCACTGTCCTGCCTGTTTTCCAGCTCTCCCGGCTGCAACACACCTGCTTCAGATGGTCAGCTCATCAGCCAGCTCTGAAGCAGCATTAGAATGTTCCTCATGATTTCAATCAGGTGTGTTGCTCATGGGAGAGCTGGAAAACAGGCAGGACAGTGGCCCTCCAGGCCCGGAGCTGGACATGCCAAGCACGTGTTCACAGGTAGCAGCCTGCAATGGTAAATTTCTGCTGCTTTAGGAACACCAAGTGTCCCTCTTTTCCCCTTGAAATAAAAACATTTTTGACAAAGGTAATCTGGAACTTCAACCCTTCAGACGGCTTGTATCAGATGAAGTACTGTAGTTCATCGGGAAACAAGACACAGTAGATGAAGAAGAATAAACATCAGCATGCATGGTTCTGACATGTAATTCAGTTTGGATCCCCCCGCATCATGTAGACACTGACATATCATCAGTGGCAGTAGTCAGCTTTTCAGTCACTGGTCATGCAACTATTGGATTCATTGGAAAGTGCTACATGTCAATCATTGACTAAATGGCCTTGAAGATGTGTGTGGCAATCATTACTGTCCCAACATGAGCAGCTGCTCTATCTGATTGAAACATTCTCGCTTTGGGCTATCTGACAAATAATCAGCCTCCGTGATGGAGCGAACTCTTCTAATTGGTGAAAAATGAGTTTTACAGGGCCACGTGTCGCTAAATGCCATGCTTGGATCATGAAATGCAGATAAATCGTAGCCGGTAAATAATGACAGCAATGATCATCTATCTAGTTTAGCGGATGAGGAGGGGCACAGGTTCAACATGCTAATGGATTGGTAAAGACAAGAGAAAAGTGAAGGTGAAGTGGAGACAGCAAAGGAGAGAAAAATGAAGGGTGCACAAAACCAGAATGCAAACACAAGGTGTCAGATAAGAATAAGCGGGAAAAGGGTAAGGAACTCCAGTTATTGGAAAACACACACACACACACACACAGATAAAGTCATTGCGCTTGATGGAAACATGTTGTGGCATTCACTTAATAACGTTCTCTGCTGCGTGTGATTGGATGTGTCTCCTGCCTGTCACCGAGAGACATTTTGCGTGACTTTCCACTGCGCTGAAGCTCCTTCACTTTGTTCGACTCAGACGCTCATACGGCACACTCAGCAAGAACACAAAAACATTCTGAAGATGTTTGTAGGACAATCTCAGACAAGGAACAAGGAGAACAGAAAGAAGAAGGGCTGGCAGAGATGATGAAATGTGAAACGAACTGCATTGGCTGAAAAAAAAAACAAGGTGTCAAAAAAAGGTATGAGCAAGCTTCATTTGCAGAGGTGCAAGAGAATCCTTTCAGACAAGTGATTACAAGGAACTGCTGCCCCCCCTAAAAAAAGATTGTCTGTCAAATCTAAATTGTTAAATTGAAGAAAAGGTTTTCACAGTTGACCTCACTAATATGTCATTAATTATTATTCTTTGTAACAATCAATATTTCTGAGAGTATTGCTTTTTCTTGATTTACATTTTGTGCCAGAAAAAAAATACTCATCTATAATTCTAAGTCTCAAGGTCAACTTGATGCTTTCCACTCCATCATTTGGCTGCTACTTGTTCAAATGTGTTTTTGACGACAATAACGGCACAACGGCTTGCTTCACGTTGCTCTGGAAATAGCGCCACAAAAGCATTGGTAAAGAACTTACCGGTACTCATAATTAATGTTAACCCTTTACGATTTCATTGATTGGCAGATTTTGTTTACTTCATTTTAAAAACCAAAGTTAGAAGAGAAGCCTGACTCTGATTGGCTGCAGTCGCACACATTTTTTGCTGCATCTGAGAGAGTAAATGTGCTCAGCGCTTGCAGCTGGTAACACAAAATCACAATTCTCAATGTTATAATGACCCAGTCCAACTTATTTTGCGCCTCGGAAGGTCATCGACAATGTGGGGGATGATCATTTTGAAATTATTATCATGTTGTTGTTTTTTTTGTCTTAAATGCATTGTTTAAAAGGATTCACTGTCATTGTATAAATTACAATGCAAAATGGACACCTCTCCTTTTAAAATTAAAACTAAAATCGTAGTTTTCTTGAAGTAAACATTTAATATGAAGAGTGAGAACAGCCCACCTTGACACGAGTGTACAAGAAGGAAAGAAAGAAGGATCTTGGCAAATGTCATCCTGCTGCCAATACCCAGGCTCAATGACGTCACCTGAAAAACACAAACAAACATTGGAGTTACAAGATGCATTCAGTCAACGGAGTTGGATTCACAAATTGATTTAAATATGGATACAGGTTAAAGCTAATTCTCTGCCGCAGCCGTTTATGTTGTATGTAGGAATTGAAAGTGAATGGACCACAAACACAAATGCTTGTTAAAGTAATCAAGATATTGGATTTTTTTTTCTTTTTTGAGAATGATATCCATGTAGTGTCAAGCTAATTGCCACAGTACAGGACAATACCCAAAAGAGATGTCATAACCGAGATCTACTTCTTCCTTGCCCTGCCTGATTGCAAGCACTAGGATCCACCTGTCTTTTTGCCTCCGCTCCACCATAAAGAGCTCCAGTTTTGACACAATGACCAGATCTCTGCGAGACCCAGCGGGAAGCACTGCTCGCCATCAGCCTTCCGACAAAGCCCCCCTACAGACAAGTCCTCTTGTTCTTTCCTACCTGTCCCTCTCACCGCCATCCAGTGGTTCTTGTGTCTCCGAAAGTAATTTTCCAGTTCCTCCACAAATGTTACCTTCCCCTCCACACATACAGCCTGCCTCTGATGATACTGATTTGAAAGATTACAGCTCATGCTTTATACGTAATCTCCTTTGTGATTCTGACTTTGATATCCCTGATTCCTCCTCTTGTGCTTCGTCTAGTTCTTGTGATCTTTTTCGGATCTGTGTCCATCCTCACCTATTCCTTTTCTCTCTAACCTTAGATGTATGTTACACATACAGCACATTTGACAATAAAGTTGTACTTGACTTGACTTGAGATACGTGTTCGGCCATATTGGACCAGTGTGTGGTGGCCAATGGAGGCGCCCAAGTAAAAGTCATTGGTGTTGTCATCACCTTGTTGCACACCAAGCCTGTCACTTCACCTCCAATGATGCAAGTCTGTTTCCCCGCTCCAGTGCCTCCCTTGTTTCTGGTGTCCCTCAAACCCCCATGGCAGAAAGGCTGATCAGGCTAACGCAGCACCAGTTTCAGCTCGGTCGAAGCTCACAATTCCAGCTTTGGTTTAGTGGCATTTCAAGCCTCAAGTTCAGCGGCAGCACTTCCTGAGCCCTGTTTCTGACCCTACTCCGGAGATGCATTTCTTGCGACCGCCATTCAACGTTGCATGACATTCGGTCCGAACACCATGTTCCTGCCATCCTGGCCATCTTCCAGAAATGCACATCTGAGCACATTCTGTCTGGTGTCCCAGATACCTTGACTGGTCTTCATTTTTGGGGTTTTGTTTGTTTGTTTTTAATATCCAGGGTTTTGTGTTCCCATTTCTCCTATTTGTCTCTGCTAGCATGTCATGTCTTTGTCTCGACTTGGTCTCATCAATTCTGCTGCTCTTGCATTAGCTCTCTCTATTCATTATTTTCTTCTCCAGGCGTGTCTCACTGTAGTAATAACAATGAAAATAATAATAATTACAATAATAATAATACATTTTATTTAATGTGTCTTTCTTTGCACTAGAGTACACTGTATGTTACAAAAAAACATCAATAAAAGTGGAAATGAACAAAAATGATGAAAAACATGTATTGGATTAAGCTTCCCTTCATTCTGATTAAAGTCATATCGTCTGTGGTGACGAGAGTGTCCAATGTGTTCTACGTTCAATTTTCTCAGTTTTGGACTTTTGATTTCGATCTTTTGTTATGATGGTTTTTTTTCAATATTTTATTTGAAAAAGACTTGCCTTTCCTGCTTCCCTGCGTTTGGGTCAACGTGCTTTTTTGCCTGCGCGCCACCACCACAAACCCTCTTTTGAGATCTCTGGCAATTGTAATATTGCTTGTTTGACTTTCAGTTTTTCTTAATTCTCTCCATCTCTTTGAGGAAGACAATGAACACTCACTTTCTCTTCATGATGTCGACAAGGTGCACTCCCCACCTGGGACAGATTAGTTTTTTTCCACTTTTGTTCAACCACAGTGCAAATCTGTGCTTTCTCAACTCTATTAATACTGATATGCTATTAGATACCTTCCCTCAATGAAAGTGATCATAGTGGCACAACTCAGCTTATTCATACTTGAAATATTTAAATCAGTTGGCATATGATTTTGAGAGACTTCAGACAGATTTTGAAAGCCTGCAAGGCCTTTCGTGATGTCCGTCTCCAGCCCCACTCCCACCTGCACAAACACAAAGTCTTCATCCCGCCTCCTCCCTCTCCAAGCAACCAAAATCCTTGTGCAGCCTTGCAATAGTGACCAATCTTAAATGGCAGCAATTCAATTTTTAAGGGCTATCTTTCTAAATTCCTTTAGTCCAAAGTGCCCTCACTGTTACAAATGACGTTAGGTCTTGAATGCTTAGTGCATAGTAGAATTTTTCCTTCCACTTACAGTATCTGACTATAAAATAGCAGAAAACAGATGTGCATTTAAGTACAAAAATGTGTGACAGCATTAAAATAAAACACGCGTACTGCGTCATGATAATTGGTGGTGTTTTGAAAGAAACTGCTTGGGATTAAATTCAGACAAAACAGAAAAGATTTACAAGTGAATGTGAAGGTGAAAGAATATATTGAATCGTCGCATTGTGGCAAATGCCCCACTATGTTTGCTTTTAATTAGTCGCTGCTGATTTATTGCATTTTTTTTTTTGCGTGCCCATCTGTAACAATGCATCTAAAATATCTCAATGTTTTCGGTTGCTGTTGAAAGCACTCAATAATTTCCCGCACAATTGGAAAAAATATATCCATTTCATGTCCGACAAAAACAAGTACATGGCAACATGTGCACTGATTTAAGTAGGGTCAAGCTCACTCCAAGCATGACATTATGCAGAAAATTATTTTCCATTCATCCATCCATCCATCAATTTATATCGATCCATAGCACTAAAATCTCTTTCCTCACTGACAGTTTTGGCTATCACTTGAGCCTTTATCAGAGTAAAAATGAGGTCTAGTATTGTCACAGAAAGCACGTCTTGGTATCAGTGACCATTAAGGTGGCACACTGAGCAAATACTACAAATCCACAACTGTCTTGTTTCTATCCACTTGTATTAGCAAGTTTATATGTGCACATTTCATATTGCCGAATAGCATCCAAGCCAGCTGAGCAGAGGTGAATCCAATTAAGTCGGATATGCCCACAGGTTAGTGATTGGTATAAAAACACAATTAGGACATGCTGGGTTGATCCTCTCACTCACTTACCCTTGTATGTGGCAATTAAACTGTGGTGGACAGGACTAAACAGCAGGGCTAATGCTGATGCAAGCTGCTCCCCACCGTGGTCCTGCCCCGCTCCGCTGACTATACTCTCACAATTTATTAAGTCTTCAATTTCCTCCTCTGCCTGGGTTCCTGTTAAACTCACCTCCTTCACTCCTGACGGCTTTTCGTACCAGTCTCTCTTGCCTTTTGTGTCATTCATTGTGGTCATTTGTAACTCTTTATATTATATTATACATATACATACGCATACACACGCGCGCGCGCACACACATACACACACATGAAAAAAAAGTACCATAGTTGTTTCACATGATTTTAATCACTTGCAACCAATATACATGTTCGAATACATATATATATATAATTTGTGGTGCAGTTTTTCATGCACATGGCAACTGTTGTCACGTGACCACGATCAGTGGATCTACTTGTTCGATCGATTTTTACACGTCGGTCTCAGTTGATTAAAAAATGTGATGAACAACGTGCAGTGAAATGATTTTTTGTTGTTGTTGTTGTCATCAGAAGGTGCATCACAGGCTGAAATTCACTGGAGGCACAATACTGGAGCTCAATATGGAAACAGTCCACGACCACAATGAATGGCATATGAGTGGATTGAGAAATTTAAAAGTGGAACTGATCTGTGATGGCGTGAGGTCTGGTTAGTACTTGGATGGAAGGGGGCTTGGAGGTTACCTGGGAGTACTTTGCGCTCTGAGATTGGTTGGCAACCAGGTGGTCGTTCACCTCTGGCCCAAACTGAGCTGGGTTATACTCCAACTCACCACGGACCCCAATGAGGACAAGTGATATCGGAAATGGATGTAAAGATGGATTTGTTTTGGATGTATTAAATCGAGTCCTGTAACACTAAATCCAATTTAAAGGTAAGCTATTGAGAACACACATTGCTCCCACTGGGCACTGTACAGTCTCACTAGTCCCACGTCTATTTAATGAGCGGAGGTTTTTCAGGCATATTCAAGAGTCATGTGTGATTAAGGCCGTATAAAGAGATGAGTAATATGTGGATCCACTGGGATATAACCATAGACATGATAACTGTTTCTTCAAGCTTCAGCACACCAAATTATTGATTAGAGGACCATTGTCTCTGATTGGCCTTAACCTCAAAAGTTATCTTATTACTGGAAGAGGGAGACCTAAAATGTAGATTAAGCAGGCAAATCACTGATAGTCTCCAGTTTTCTTTCTGTCCTCATGAAAAAGACGTCAGTTATTAGCAGATGATCAAGCAGATTGACAGACATTTAGCTTTGTAAAGGGGGATGAAGGTGCAGCGCTGCTCTGATGAGCTGCGTAATGACTACTGTGTGATAAAGAGATCAGGAGGGTGCTCCTGATCTCTTTATCTCAAACATGACATGACACTTAAAGGCTGACTCGGCAAAGCTCATTTGACTGACATGAACAACACAATCATGGTGACATTTCGACAGCAGATCATGCCGTGCCCCATAAATAACCCCAATTCTAATGAATTTTGGACGTTGCATAAAAATAAATAAAACCAGAATTCCTGATTTGTATATCCATATAGGCCTGCAGTATATTTAAGTAGCATCGTATTGTGCAAACTGATTAACGTTATTGTTTTTGTTTCTCTCATTTTCAATTTGATGTCTGTAACACTTTGCAAAAATAATGGGAAAGGGGCAACAAAAGACTGAGAAACTTGAGGAACGCTCAAAAAATAAATACCTGTTTGGAACAGTTGAACAGGTTAGACAAGGACAGGTATCATGATTTTGTATGAAAGGAACATCCCCAAAAGGCTCAGCTGTTCACAAGCAAGGATGGTGCAAGCATCACCATTTTGTGAACAACTATGTAAGCAAATAGTCCAAAAGACTCGGAACATTTATTGTCGTAGAATTGCAAGGAAGTTGGGAATTTCATCATCTCCGGTCAATAATAACAATAAAAGATTCAGAGAATCTGGAGAACGCCATGTCAGCAGCAAGGCCGAAAACCAACATCGAATGCCCGTGACCTTTGATCCCTCATGTAGCAGTGCATTGAAAACCGGCACCATAGTGGAAAGGAAATCACTATGTCGGCTTTTGGACACTTTGTCAGTTCCTACAGTTTGTCACTTCATCTGTATGTGCAAGTTAAAACTCTGCTCTGCAAAGCAAAAGGCGCATGTCAACATCACACAGAAACACCGTCAGCTTCTCAGGCAGCTTTTTTTGGAACGTGTTGCAGGCATCACATTCAAAAGGAGTGAATATGTGCAAAAAATAAAAAATAAACACGTTTATCACCCTGACCACTCCATATCTTGTCTTTCCAGTGTATTTAATTCAATATTGAATGAAATGAATTTGCAAATTATTGAATTCTTGTTTTATACAAGGGTCCAACTTCATTGGAATGGAATTTTTTTTTGACTGTGACCTTTGACCTCAATGGGGGCTCCATACTGCCCTTGAATAAGACACTCCAACTACATTTTTCATCGACTGGAGAGTGTTTTATAAATGTATACATTGTGTCTAAACTATGAAATATTATATTTACACATTAAAACATCCATCCATCAATTTTTGAATCCTCTTTTCCTTACAAAGGTCGCGGGCGTGCTGGAGCTTATCCCAGCTGTCTTCGGGCAGCAGGTGGGGTACACCCTGAACTTGCTGCCGGCTAATCGCAGGGCACACATAAGGGGTGTTCACACGGCAACATTTGGTCCGGTGCTACGCCGGGGCTGCCCCAGTAGAGCGTTCACACGTGCAAATTAGCTCCGGCGTAGCCCCGGAAAACAGCTTACACCGGAGCAAATTTGATCCACCTCAGGGAGGTGGTTTAAAAATTTGCTCCAGAGCAAATGCTCGTTTGCGAAGCAGCACCGATGTAAATTTGCACGTGTGAACGCAACCGAGTTAAATTTGCTCCAGAGCAAATGCTTGTGAAGAGTTGATTACGTACGTTGTGCATTGCTTTTGTGCTCTGTCAGACTTCCGTCATGTGTTTGTTTAATAACGACACAAGACTTGGCTGGTAACAACTTTCCTTTTGTAGGAGACTGGACTGTCTCGGAGTTGTTTGTGTAGTTTGTTCCTTTGTTGTGTGTTCACAACCTCCCCGCCCCCCATATAATTTATTTTGTGATTTCCTCTCTTGATTTTCTGTTTGGCGCATTACGTGTTTGCTTTTCTGAGTGTCATTGAAGTTATCGTTGATTTACGTTTTCGGGGGCGGTCACTCTCGAGCAGCAGGCACGGAGACCGAGAAGTAGAAGGACGTGCCTGTACAGTAGTCGCTTGAGTTGTGTATACGTCTTAAAAAGAACCAACACGACAGCTCATTTTTTTTCTGTCGTTTTGCTCCGCTGCAGAAACTGCCGTGCGAACGCAAGTGGGGCTGCACCGACGCCGTGCCGGTGCTGACACGCTCAGCGGCTTTGTACGTGTGAACGCTCCACACAATTTGCTGCGGTGTAAAATATATCGCAACAAAATACATCGGTGCAGCGCCGGAGCAAATGTTTGCCGTGTGAACACCCCTATAGACGAATAACCATTCGCACTCACAATCACACCGAAGGACAAGTGTTCCATTAGCCTCCCATGCATGTTTTTGGAATATGGGTGGAAACCGGAGTACCCAAAAAAAAAAAACATGCAAAACATGCAAACTCCACACAGGAAGGCCGGAGCCGAAATTTAACCCTGCACCTCTGTGCCGTGAGGTGGACATGCTAGCCAATTGATCACAGTGGGGCCCACTCTAAAACAGTTGTGTCAAAAATAATCTTAACTGTGTCAAAAGGGAGTGACCTACCAACCACCAAAATGGTGTTCGTAAATAAAAAACAAAACAAAAATAAAAACTTTGTTTTGAAAATAAAAAAAACCAAAACATGGGTCGGTCCCTTTTAGACCCTATTTGGGTTATGTTTAACCAAATATTTTTAGAGACTAGTATTAAACAACCTCACTAGAAAAGAAGAAGGCTCCCGTCTGACTGGCTTATTGAAAATGTAGCTTGGCTGAAACCTCCTCTCAATGATAGATCAAGGAAAACTCTGCCTATCAAAGAGAGGACATGTATCAGGCCAATCGCTGCACTTCCACCGGAGATGCTATGAGGAACCACTGTGATTGTGTGCACACTGCCAGAGAAACTGCATAAAATACAGCGGGAGATGATGCACCTTACACAACAGGCAGTGATTATTAAGACGCAGGGCGTACCATCTGACGTCCCTTCATCTCCTTTTTTTTCCCTCGAAATTCGTGCGGAGTCCGAGCGCCCCTGCGACAGCTGATGTTTTTTATCCTGTGATATCGTCAAAGCGCACCATTTAATACAGTAGCTCCTCCTCAGCACAGATGACCTTTGCATCTCAACACTTCACCTCCCTCTTGATCCCGCTGCCTCTTTCATTTAACCCTCAGTGCCTCTCCCTCTATCCTGGGTCACCACCCACTATTGCAGAATTCCGTGTGTGAATATTAAAAAAAAAAAAAAAAAAAAAGACATTTTGTCACAAAACAGGGATTAGAGTTGCCGCTTGCTTGTTCCGTAGGATTCATGTAAATTATATATTGTGGGTGTCGACAGGAATTTTTTTGCGTACAATTCAAATGAATCCATCGCCAAAATATACATTCATACATTTGGCACAAACTTCTTATCGTTTGGGCCACAGTAAGATGGAGCCTATCACAGCTAAATGTTGTCAAAAGGTAGGATACAACTTGGACAGGTCGCAGTGAACACACAATCTTAAAGTATTGTCAATGATTTGTTGTGTGCCACATGTGTGACTGTATGTATGACTGAGCAGAATAATCTTGGTCTTCCACTCCTTACTGTGTGTTCTTCAGTTCTGCCTCACCGCCTTTGGTGATTGAATGACAACACACACCCGGTAGAATTAGGTGGAAGTGTGTGTGTGTGTTTAATATATATACAGTATATACTGTAGATAGATAGAGAGAGAGAGAGAGAGAGAGAGAGTCCGGTGGTTAGCGCATCGACCTCATCACAGTGCAGAGGTACCGGGTTCAATTCCAGCTCCGGCCTCCCTGTGTGGAGTTTGCATGTTGTCCCCGGGCCTGCGTGGGTTTTCTCTGGGTACTCCAGTATCCTACCACATTCCAAAAACATGCATGGCAGGCTGATTGAACACTCAAAATTGTCCCTAGGTGTGAGTGTGAGTGTGAGTGTGGATGGTTGTTTGTCTGTGTGTGCCCTGCAACCGGTTCAGGGTGTCCCCCGCGTCCACTGCAAACTTCAGCAAAACTTGTTACGTATATATATTTTTCGTACTGATAAACATTGTTACATAAATAGATCTCCGATATTGCCAATCAAGAGCAAAGTTAACATTTTCAAATAGTTTCTTAACGAGCTTATTTAATTGCGCAAGTGCATCTACTCATTACTGTGTTCAATGACACTCTTCAAAATGTACCAACCAATGCATAACAAATCATCTAGTTACAGGAGTGAAGAACATTCATAGGCCACAGTTTGATTTAATCAAATACATATATGTGCCAGACGAGTTTATATTTAGAAGCCTTCACATCCTGAGCCTTCCCCAAAGGATGACGGCTCATCACAACTTCCACATGGCAAAGCAACAAGAATTATTACAGGCACCATGCCAGCAACCGCCACTACAAAATAAACAAGTTTTTCCACATCACACATTGCCTTCTATCCCTTTCCCCACTCGACACTTTTCTGCCTCTTCCAATTTGATAACACTGAAGTCCTTCCTTGAGCTCACATTGCTTTGCCTCCACTCCGAGACCTCATAACTCAGTCCTCTCTTCTTTATATTGTGTTCCATTTGAGTCTGTCAGTCACTGTGTCAGATATGGACTCTCCATTTCGGATTTTTTTTTTCCTGTTCTGAATGAAATTTCATGAGTGTGACGCTCCATGAGAGTGACACTCAGAGAGTCCAAGAGTCAGACACATACGCTCACTACATAACAAATGAGAAAAAGGCTACTGCTTCCATCTTATAATCATGAAACTTGTATTTCTTGAATTCATGATATCTTGTAGAGCAATAGTTTATACATTTGTTTTGAATATCTATGTCTTTGCCATTCTTACATTCAGTAGGAGTGACAGCTTAATGGAAAACCAACAAATAGAACCAAGACGGAGCATGTCTAGCCAGTATTTTTCAGTAAACTACGAACAAGTTCACTTGTACTATCGATAAACCAGAAATGAATATTCTGATATGCATGCTGTGAACAATTGGATCGAAAAGTTGAATTGCTGATGAAGCTGTACCACCTGTGGCAATGGGCTACTGGTTTCTACAGAGTCTGCTGTCATATACTGCAGCATAATTTAAAAGAAACATCTGGCATTTCTCCATTTTGCATCAAACAAACAAGTCTTGACTAATTAATTACTTTGACACAAATAAAGGCAAAGGAAATGAATAACATCTGCATATCGCTGGCATTGGGCCACAATTGTCACTTTCGGGAGGCTTCCAAAACGGTGTGTTTGGTCAACCAGTAAAATTGCATCATCGAAGAGAGCAGGTCATTTTTAACACTTAAGATCGGTCAAAAAATAAGCCCTACACACGTGTAGACTGAGCAATTATACAGTTTTCTGAGAAAAATAAATAAATATCAATTACCTAATTCTGATTTATGAGGTTTCAGTCTGACCCCAGTGATATGAAAGTGCTCATGAAAACAGACAAACACCATACGGATATGGCGGTGTCATAAAATGAAAATTAAAAACTGTGGAGTCACCACAGCACTAAAGTGACGGTTGCATCGAGTTACAGATGCATGAATAAGTAAGTGGGTGCAAGCCGCTCCCCAGCAGGCACATCTGAAGTCACGGTGCAGCTACCTGAGATAATGTTCACCTGACACCTCTGCGCAAGCGCTCTTTCATCCATTTACTCGCCACTTAATTACGCCCATGAAACAAGCAGTAACGGAAGTTGTGGGAAAACTTTTAATATCGCTTTGACATCGCATTTAACTGCCATGTTAAAAATCAGTTTCTATTAACGCATAATTAAAAAATAAAAACAAAAACAACACTTTGGGACGGATGGATTATTTTATAAGAAGCAACGACTCGTAAAACAAATCCAAATTGTAAAATAAATGAGATGTAAAATGAGTAAAAAACGTTATCCATTTCCATTAAATGACCCCCAAAAACGTGATGCAACGCCATGGTACCCCCAGCTCACGGAGGAGTCAACTAAATACTGCACTGATGACGATAAGGAGGAGGGTGATAATTAGGTTGAAGTCATTCTCGTATCATCCTACCTTCCTTGTCCGGCTCCGTCTCCGGCTGACAACCTCTAGATTGGATCTCTTATCCTGCTGTGATGCCTCACCCAGAATGTGATCCCCTCTTTTCCTCCCTCTCTCCCTCTCTGCCTCTCTCCACTATCCCTCCCTCTGCCTTGACTCGATCACCGCGCAGCCCGACCTGGTCGTCACCCATCGCTCACCCGCCGTGTTGCAAAGGAGCCACACACCAAACCACGTGCGCTGCACTCGGGTGCAGCTCGTTACGCAATTTAGATGTCCGCACAGGTGCTGTCCATGGGACATTGTCCCATATGGTGACGTTGTGTAAAGGTAAGCAAAGCCACTGTTTCTACTAAATAGTTTGTAGCAAAAAAAGAAGCAAACACTGTAATTATGCACAAACTTTGTGCAAAAGGTGATTTCCAAACAAGGTAGGTCAGCGCCTTTCCAGATGTACAATGCAAACATTTTTGGTAAAATATGGACCATAAGAGGAAACGAAGAAAAATAATTAAAAGTTTCCCAGAGCTAGATGAATGTTTAGATTTCACTTGCAGTTGATTGCCTTGAGGTGATGTGTGTGTTTGATAATTGGACTGAAGTGGAATCCGAATGTGCCACTGTATTTTTATTATTATTGACTAGCTCCGTATTTGCCACAACAATAGCACCATCTGGTGTAGGAAGGATCAAGCTAGTCACCGCTTAAGACCAGCACGCACTTATTTCTTGCAATAAAGAGAGAAAGAGAGTTATATAAGTGCAGTAAGGTTTTTTTCCCCTAGAGCATTTGTTCCAACATGCTTGTGATTCTTTTCCCCTTTGAGTGTTGAGTGTAAATCGATTTCCTTAATCATTAACAGCCAATGCAAATGTCCCACGATACTGAAATATCTAACCGAAAAAACTGGGTTAAATGTCTGATTTCAATACATTACTTTTCACTGCTGATAGTAAAAATGGAGTTCAAGAAATCTATTATTTTCCTTTTTAAGAAAAAAATATATAATACTCAGTTTATTTGAACATTAAAAAAAACAACTCACCTTTAGTGTGGACAAAAAAAAACTATGCAGTTTTTTTCTAGATTGTGCTACCCTCTAGTGGATTTAAAATTGACTGCATGCTCTCCTTTTTTCTTCCCTTGAATGGGATATGCTGCTCCAATTTTTTTTGTATTTGAGCTAAAAAAATTAAACCAAACATCTATTATTAGACCAATGATGAGAGTAATTATCTCAGGAGATTAGTGGAACCTATTGCTGTAGTAGAATACAATCAACCCATATCTGCATTTGCTGTGAAAAGTTGTCTAAAAGTCTTTTTTTTCCCTTTTTATTCCCTTTTGAAAGACTCACTGCTTAACATTGACGTCTAATATACTGCACATTGATGCTTCATGTTCTCAAACAATGTGACGGGTTACTGGATTTTGGATCCTTTTACTACATGTCTAATTGATTGGTCATTTGTAGTGTAGTGCACAACTAGTCCTGAAAGGAAATTTAATTCCCCTATACAGTTATTATGAAAAAAAAAGCCTGTATATCTTTCGTGATTATGAGTCTTGAAGGTTTTATTGTATTTTGAGCTCTCGTGTGTAATTTGCACATTCCTCCTATGCTTGCATGGATGTTCTCCAATTACTTTGGCTTATTCCCTCATTACAAAAACGTAAAGTAAATTGGACACTCAAAATTTTTCATTGGTGTGACTTTTTGTGTGATTTATTTATTTATTTATTGAGTTTGTTTGTCTCTATGTGCCCTGAGATTTGCTGGCAACCTGTTCAGAATGCACCCTGTCTCTCACTCACACTCATCTGGGATGGACTCGAGCTTATCCGAATAAGGACAAGCACAATAGAAAAAGGATGGGTGGCTCTTGTAGTGCACAAGCCTGTGCAAACCGTAGCCTGGCCCCAAGCCTAGAAACAAGTAATTGCAGATGATTGCGTCAGGAAGGACATCAAATGTGAAACAATTTGTGTTTATCTTAAAAATGTCACACCTGATCATTCATGGTCCAGGTTTGACTCGCCATCAGCACCATTCATTTAGTACCCATTGAAATTCAGCAACTGTGTGTCTGAGATGAAGGGCAGGAGGAAAGTGTGTCCCTAGCCAGAAAGAGAGGAGGAAAGCACACAACCTAAAACTGAGACAGAACTGTCGGGGGCAGAGAGGAAAATGTTAAGGTTCTTTCTAGGAGTGACCCAGTTGGATAGAATTAAAAATGAGACTGTCAGATGTACAGCCAAGGTTGGAAGATTTGGAGATGAAGTTGGAGGGACCAAATTTCAATATTGGAAACATTCAGAGGAGAGAGAGTGAGTTTACTTGAAGAAAGATTATGAAGGACGGCACTTTCAAGGATTTCTTTCCACCTCTTTCCTGCAAAGAGATACTACCATCATGAATTGATAGTACGTAAGCAATTCGTGGACACTTCATGTGTGAGCTTTGACTTTGTTTAAAACCTAACCTTGAATTTACCGGATGAGATTATAAAACCCATTGCTCATTGCTGTTCATATTATTGACGTTACCTCCTGTTTCAACACGGAACAGCTGCAAGTTTGTGCACTGAGTGAAAGAGGGCCTGAGCAGTGCTATAGATCAGGTGTGTCAAACTCATTTTTGTTGTGGGCCACATTTTAGTTACCGTTTCCCTTGGAGGGCCGTTTTGACCGAAACCATATTAAAAAACTTTTTAAAAAATCATTAATAACGGTTTATTCAACTATTGTTTAAGTTACTGTAATGAGGGTTTGATAACAAGAACATGCTTACAATATGTCTCCTATTTATTACATATGAGACTTTTACACATTTTGGTGGAGATTTTAGCAAGCATCACAGAGGTTGCCATGTTTGATTTGATTTCGCGGGCCGCATAAAATGATGCGGCGGGCCAGGTTTGGCGCCCGGGCCTTGAGTTTGACACCTGTGCTATAGATGCTTATGACCAAACAGGTGCCATGCAAAAGGTGCCTGAGGCTGAAGAGACTTTGGCCTCCTAACACTGGCACTGCTACATCTTTTTTTGTTAATTGCTAATCGAGTCACAAAAACATAATCGGCATTGAATTGTAACAGTGGCTCTTGCACTCGTCTCAGGTTCTCATTATAACAATACTAGAGGCCAAAAATTGGTACCTTCTTTATACTATTGCTGTACCATCATCCCCACTCCAGAGAGCAACTGGACTAATACAATTTTGATTCATGTAGCATTTTTCATGAAGATAATGGTCGTTTTCTATTATCTTTTTTTCTATATGTTCATTAAATACATATTTTGTATAGAACACACAGTGGTCGATTTGGGCCGACTATGGCCAGCTTATTAGTCAGTCGGTCCCTATTGATGTTTATACTTTAAAAAAAATATCTCACCAACTGAATTTGACCTGTTTGTGGGCCTGAACCAGCCTGCTGGCCATATATTTGACACCCTTGCTCTACGATCAATGTCATTTTTGTTGTTCGTGATGACAGATGGCAGAGAATAATGCAGATGAAAATTTGCTGGCACGAGAGAAGAAAATCTGCAGGGGGAGCTAGCTTTGTTGTCTGCTTCGTGCACATACTTCTTAGTCTCATACAAAATGTGCGCTTTGTTCAAATAGTCACAGAGTGTAGACTCAACTGCAGACTGTCTGTCCTCAACAACGCTGCCATGAGTAAATCAATAAAACTCTTCATGTAACAAGATTTGCTTTGGGTAAATAATAGTGGATTTTTGGTTTCTTTTTAAAACTGCTTTGTTGGACAGGGTAATTTAAGGGAGCAACTTTGTGTTTTATAAGTCCATATGTTATAACCTGCTGTCCGTAACTATAGTACTGAGATACTGATTACAATCTTTATTTTCAATAAGTCTACTGTATATCTCAAACACATTTTTCACCTGGAATACAATTTGTATCATCGATGCACATTTGTTTTAGTGCTGCTTCCCTTTCTCTCTTCCCTCTAGAGACAGTAAAATATTATTCCTCTAAAACTGTTTCGACAAAAGTAGCCCAGCAACTTGCATTGAAAGGTGAAGTGATAACATTATATCAACCAAAATGGTAAAAACACCCCCCCGCCCACACACACACACACGCATGATGAAGCCCTAAACAGATGGCAGTAGTGCATGACTATTCCTATTCTTGCCGCAGCTCAAATATTGTATTGAGCGCAAGGTGTCAACGGTGTTGTGAAAGTTTGAATAATCATCAGTTTCACTGATGCCCTTCACATTGATATTCACTTACTCCAAGTGTAATAAGCTTAAAGACCCGCAGTCTCGTCTATGCCAATAATGACTCATTATTGACGACATAAATCTCAAACTAATTCCAAGTGAGGTTGAAACTATTACATAAAAAAATTTAATAGTGCTGCCAAAGGAGTAGATTTCAAATTGTGAATGCGTTTGAATTCCAGCAGCAAACAGATCAAAGTTGATTGTGTGTTACATCCCTCCTCACAAACTTGGGAGCACAGATGATATGTAGAAATGCACAGGCCTCATTTAAAGCACAATGCAGTCTTCTAATTTAACCATATCTGCAACTTTTCAGACGGGTTTTGAAAAAAATGACCAAAAAAAACAAATAGACAAGTAAATGAAGATTGAAGGGCGGCACGGTGGTCGACTGGTTGGCACATGCGCCTCACAGTGCCGAGAGGTGCAGGCTTCAAATCCAGAGCCCGGCCTTCCTGTGTGGAGTTTGCATGTTCTCCCCGTGCCTGTGTGGTTTTTTTTCCGGATACTCTGGTTTCCTCCCACATTCCAAAAATATGCATGGCAGGTGAATGGAACACTCGAGATTGTCCCCAGGTGCGAGTGTGAGCATGGATGGTTGTTTGTCTATGTGTGCCCTGCGATTGCTTGGCAACCAGTTCAGAGTGTACCCTGCCTACTGCACAAATTCAACTGGGATAGGCTCCAGCATGCCGCGACCCTTGTGAGGAAAAGCAGTTCAGATAATGGATGGATGAAGACTGAGAATTCTGCCGTGTTGGGATACCAATTTGGATTTCAACGAAATGAAATCTTGGCTGTACAAATCTTTAATTTCATCTTCAAAAATAACTCCGCATAAAGCATGTTTAAGAAGTGCTCTTCAGAAATAACTTGCCAGTGTATAATGAACAGAAGGAGCCTATTGAACTAATCCCTCTGCAACACGATGAGTCACTTTGTCACAGAGGATATTCTCCACATTGTATTTTGCATGCTCCCTAATGCAAGGACAGTGATCAAAAGCACTTTGTAATTTGAATTTCACTTTGATTTTCTAAAATATTTAACAAGAGTTACACTGTAGGTCAGACTTAATTTTGGAAGGCATGACAGGAAGGAGGCAGGAATTGATTGAAAGAAATGTGCAGTGACTATGTAGCTTCTCGTATAGATGCTTGTTCAGGTTTGGAAAGTCTCTGTCAACGTTGTTGTCAGCAACGTGAATGAATCATCAGAACCATCAATGCCTTCATACTATCATTTCATGTTTTGCACTTGTTCTATTGTTTTTTTTTCTTTTCTTCTACACAGAGAGCAAAGAACAATTTCAGGCGTCAGTGTGCATGTGTCCATTAATTTCTCTCAGTTAGCAGCCTGGCTAATGAGGGATTTTATAGATACATTATACAAAGAGCAAAATAGCCAGATAGAAATGTTGTTTTTATTTTTTTAAGTCTAAAATGCGAATAGTTATACATGCCACTGGTTAGGGCAGCAGGAAAACAAGTTTTATGGCACATCAAATATTTATGTGTGTCCACAAAGTGCTGGCCATGGCTCATGGCCTAAAGGTAAACTGGCAGTGTTCCTTCATCAAGGTCTGGCTTTGCAGACCCCCAGGGGATAAGAAGTCAACATACTGGGCTGGGTAGACCCAACAGGCTACATAATACTTTTAAAGTCGCCTTTTTCAGCCACAGTAAGGTAACATCACATTTAAAACACAGTATATGAACAATGGAATCTTTAAACTCAATGACCTATTCATCTGTCCAAAATCCGGAATTAATGGAAATAGAAAGAATCCTCACAGCAGCTTGCATAACCGTTTTTTTTCATATGCTTACTGTCATACTAGTGTAAAAAGAATGGAACTACCATTAATTTAAAGGGGTCATATTATGGAAAATTGACTTGTGATGTGCTCAGATAAAAATAGTTGGGTCATTCATCTGCCAATCCATCAGGTGTGAAATTAAAAGAACGAAGTAAAGCTTTTGTTGTCCATTTTTAAAACATGTGAGCCATTTTCTAATTTACATAATTGCCCTGAACTGAAATCTATGTATAAATTTGCATATCTATCTATCTATCTGTCTATCTATTCAGATAGATAGATATTCATAATGCAAATGTGAATCCTGTATTTATTCGTTTTTGTTTCCATTTTAACATACACTTAACCTTTACAGTGAAAATGTTATGGACACACTATCACCTTCAGTTTAAGTTGCATGATCATTTATAAACTTGTCAGGAATGCTATTACAAGCCATAACGTTTCATCAGGGTCGATGTACTATAATCTTAACTGCCTTTATGTTTAGTTTGTACATACATAAAGAATGTAGGCCTTACTCTAATGATGGTCATAAAAAAAAAAGACAACACCCCCCCCCCCCCCCCCCCCCATCGGCTTACTGGTGCGATATGCTCCCATTTACATATGATCCGATTAGTCGACTTTATTGCTTGCTTGTTATTACAAAGCCTACATAGACTGGGACTAAGCTCAACATGAAGCTGTTATTCACGTGGCATGCATAAAATATGACAGAAAATGCACAAATTTCAACCTGATTTACAAACGTGTGTGTGCGTGCAAATGTTTGCAACGTGTGTGTGTGTGTGTGAGTGTGCGCGCGTGTGTGTGTGATGTGTTTTTCCAAGCTAAACTAATTAATTACAGTTAAACCTCTTTTCAATGTAACCCGTTTATGTTTTCACCCTTAAAACATTCACATTCAAAGTCCCAATTTCACATAAATCATTTATCATTTGCCGATTTTGCTGACAACAAAAACCCTCATAGTGTAAACTTTATTATAATGAGCAGATTTTTCCCACAAAATAGTGAAAGGGTCTTTGTTACAACGAACCGTGGAAAGCTAACTGCCACCGCGACGTTGCTTATGAACAAAATGTACAGCGCGGATTACCGTCTGTTGCTTAGGACGTGCATTGCTGTACTTCCAGAAACACAGCGTGGTTCTGAGCACATGGTCTGAAAACATGTCTACTAAACGGAAGCAAATCTCGCTGTCCATGAAGGCTGAAATTGTCTCTCACTTTCGAAAGGGAGTTTCCTAGATGTAGTTCAGCCAAGTCTATTGGTAAAGTCACGATTTTGACAATCATCCGTAATGACAACAAAATCATGTCAGAGTTTGAGGCCAACAGATTGAAAGATGATCGTAAACGGCTTCGAGGTGTGGCACATCTAAACTGGAGAAGACGCTTTTCATTTGCTGACTGAATGTATTTTTTTCATACTGTATTGACGCATTTGTAATCGACATGATTATTCTGTATTACATGGTCATGTTTTTACATCTTTAATGTTCATTCTGTATTATACATCAGAGTTGATGGCCATTTAATTGGAAATTATTCCAATGACCTACCGTTATAACACACAGATTCATTGTGTCCCTTGGGATACGTTGTAACAAGGTTCGACTGTACTACGAATAAAGCCACACGCCAAACTAATCATTACCAGCCATTTTCAGACGTTTTTTTAAAACCCTAACTGTCGAACTAAAATATAAATATGTACCTGGCATTGAATGTGTGGAGTGTGAAATGACAAATCAATCTGCCTTTGGGAGTGAATAAGGTGCAGAAGCCTTTCTTTAATTTCTAACACTCTGCGTATGTGGATTAGTGTGTGCATTAAATATGAAATACATGTGAACATAGAGTATATACTGTAGTTGTAATCTAGAAGAGTGAAGA
Source organism: Hippocampus guttulatus (assembly GCF_054856545.1). Taxonomy (NCBI): domain Eukaryota; kingdom Metazoa; phylum Chordata; class Actinopteri; order Syngnathiformes; family Syngnathidae; genus Hippocampus; species Hippocampus guttulatus. The sequence continues at coordinate 14,252,565 of NC_141270.1, read as the reverse complement.
AAGTGTGTGCGTGTGTGAGTAAGCGAGTGCATGTGTGACTGTGTTAGAGCGCGTGTGTGTGGTGTGTGAAAGGGAGAGAGGGAGAGAGAGAGGCTGACTTTTATTTTACACCACACTTTCACTCATCCCTAACTCGGCGCGTGTCAGCTTCATCGAGTGCAGGGAGAAGAGTTGAACTTGACAAAGTGGGGGCTGTCACGATCACAGCTCCAATTAAAACAATCCCTGGAGTGAACATAAACGAAGCAGTGGAAGTGGGGATTTAGAGAACGAAGACGGGCGAAGAAAGGCAAAAAAAAAGATTCTCGGTGTCGCGATGGAAGCGCGCGGCGTGTGATTGGGAGAACGGCTCTTTTTTTCCTTCCCTTTTCTTCAACACCCAAGCGGATTACACAAGTAAACACTTCAACGTGGACCTAGAACCACATTTTGTTCGTCACACTTGACGGGTTGAGTCAGCACCATGAACGTGTCATCGCCCGACAGACGGAAAACCGTGCGCGACCTGGCTTTGGAGATTGGTGTCCGAGTTATGCTCTTCGGAGTTTTTGTGTGAGTAAAGTCGACATACCCGTTCCCATTGTTTGATGATGACAACGAATCGATAGGATTTATGGTTTTGCACAAGTAGTTAAAGGCGTCTATTGCATGTGCTCGCCTCCCCTTTGCTGCATTGCTACCATTGTGCCAGCAAGGGGCGCTCTCTATTACTTCAGGACCCTGGACAGAAACCGGGGTGAGAAGCAAACAGGTTGCAAAAACAAATCTGATATTGTACAGAATTTTACATTATCCAAAAGTTGATACTACTTTTATGGAAACTAGTAGAAGGGAGATGCTTTTTGAGAAATTTAACCATCAGGTACGTTGACCTGCTAAATTGAATGACCTGGTGATAGAAAGCACAACTGAGCAGAGGCATAATCAAACATACCAAACATCCATCCATTTTCTGTGTGCCTATCTTGTTTAGGGTCGTGCGAGAGGCAGCCTATTCAACTGACTCGGTGCGAAAGGCAGTCTATACTCTGGATTGCTCAACTACACAGAGCTCATGTAGAGACAGCCTCACATTCACACTGTCACTGTCAGACCTGCCATGCAGCCTGGACGTCAGGCGAATCATTACACTACCTCACATGTTTTAAAAATATATACAGTATATTAATTTTTTTATTATTTTTTTTAATGGAAGTGGTGACCCGTATTTCCAAATCGTACCTGATGGGAGGCGGGGTCCAATTGAAATTTGCTTAGGGCCGCCTGGGCCAGCACTGGTGGGAAAGCCAGCTTGGAAGACGACATATGTGATGTTTGATTTCATTCTTTTCTTCTGAGTAAAGCTCCCTTCCAGTTCTGAGCATCTCAGCTCTGACTTTTCTGTCTGCCATTTGTGTGTTCTCCCTTTTCTTGTGTAGGATTTCTCCGGGTACTCACGCTTCTTCCCCAAATCCCCCAAAACTATAATTAAAAAAAGTAGAAATTACCCATCAGTGTGAGTGCCGGTGCCAGTTAGTCTCTAGAGGTGACCTGCGATTGGCTGACCATCAGTTCAAGGTGTACAATGCCTCACGCTCAAAGTCAGCTCAGATTGGCCCCAGTTCACCGACAACTCTCATCACTATTAAAAAATAAATAAATAGATGGATGGACAGCAAGAGCTCAGGTCTTGATCATGGATAACAGTCGAAAATAAACTCCTCTGATATGGAATTTGTGGCTGCACTGCTTAAATTACTTATGTACTGTATATTGTCATTAAAGCGTGTCCTTGGGCTAGGTGATCTGTCTGTCTCCTAAAAGGATTACACAGCCAAGAGCCCGATGCAGTGTACTCATAGTGTCTTGAGTAATGGAACATGTCAGAGAGAATTCATTCTGCTGTTAACACTCAAGTGTCCCAATGAGCCTGTTATACGTTCCCTCGGAGTGATCCACATTGGTGTCTGATGTGCTGTGCCGTATCGTGATTCAAAGCCATACGAAGACAACGTGATCATAATCATCAAGAACAGATACCTGAAATCTGCCTCAAGGGCGTAGCAAAGAAGTTCTTGATTACTGTAATGAATTGTGTTTTGCTCCACATTTTCTCTCCTCAGTGCACAGTCAGAAAAGGGTGTAATGGAATGCTGCCAGATAACTTCTGCCGTATTATAGATGTTAAACAGACTGTGACACCTTGAAATGGTGACATGATGATTTTTTTTATTTTGCCATTTTTCTCCATATCATCACTTGTCTTCTTTTATGTGATTTACTTTCTTACAGCGAATTATGGCAATTATAAGTACGACAGAGGCGGCTTGATTTGATGGACATAAACTTTGATTTACCAAGCTTGTTCCACACAGGTGCCATTATGTGATAAACCGAACGACAAACCAGGGACGTGTTAATCTACCATACATGACACAGCTCTGGTGTAAATTAATGAAAACAAAACAAAAAAAAATGAATGCACGTCACGAATGCTACTATGTTGAGGAAGAATTAACTAACAACAACAAAACCATATAGATTAATAACCACAGTAATCCCAAATGTTTCACGGTTAATGGGGAC